>NC_091800.1:79897500-81097500 GCF_041296235.1 Equus asinus
GCTCCAGGTTGTGGATCCTGTCCTAGGTGACCTGAATGTTCCCTTTGCATAACTAAACTTTAGTCAGGCTTCTTCCTGCTCTAGACTCTGACCTCCCTTTTAGAGCATTTACTTTAGAAAACTTGTGAATTCGTTCTCTGCCTCTTTGTGAGGTATGCAAATCTTTTGAAAGCCTCTTGCAAGTTTTACAACCCAGGACTATCTTTCTCAAGGACCTGGGAGCAGTCTCTTTAAAGTGTAAACCTTCAGGGGGATCTGCTTCCCTCGCCCAGTTTCTGTTGGAGGGTAGAAGCCCAACTTTGGTGGACACTTTGCTCCAAGTTGTGAAACTACCTCCTGTCACGAGGAGACAAGAAGGCTTACTTCTCCTGTGGGTGAAGCCGATCAGCAAACATGGATGGCCTGTGTTCTCCCTCTCATTCAGTGCTTAAAAAACCCCCTGCTCTTCCTTCCAGTCAAGTTGAGCTGAGACTGGGTCCTAGGCTTTCTCCCTTATTGCCATAGCCTTGAATAAAGTCTTCCTTGCCTATCTACTTTTTATGATGCAATTTTTGCTTTGACAACACCCAAAGGGAGCTGTGACATGTTCATGCCTACCTCAGCCCACGCTCTCTCAACTTGGAACGACTTTCTCTGTCTTACCCACAGTTCTTTATGCATTCCTACCTCAAAGGATTTACCATGTGGTTAATTGTGCTTATTTCAACCCTCTGCCCACTTGGACCAGGAGCTTCTTGAAGACAAACCATTTTATTCAAATTTTTGTTCTTAGAGGTTAACCAGTATCATGCGCTCAGTGTACCCTCAACAAATGCTTGGTATCTATCCAGCTGGATAAACAGCCTCTCATCTCGACAAACAGGCTTTTAAGCCTCTTATGTTATTGAGCCTGAACAAGGAAATTAGAGCCAAAAAGGAAGTTGGAGGTGAGAAGAAAAAACATACATACATAAATAAATAACAAACATAAATAAACCAGGAACAAAATACCAGTGTTGCTGCTCAGCAAAGATGATGAGAAAACTAAAACTATACGTTCTTTTCTTCCAGGAAATAAACTACCTTGTAGGAGAAAAGTGGTGGCAAAAACAAAGGCAGTTACTTTTCAACCTTCAAAAGCGCAGTCCCTTCCAAGTAAAATGGAAATATCTCTGCTATTTCTATATACGTTAAGATTGCAACACTTTTCCTAAGTATATTTTAAACATTAATAAAGCAGATGTTAAAACATAATAATCATAGAAACAATATGAAGAGTAAAAAGGAGGACAAAGAGAGAAGAAAGAAGAATACCAAACATTGGGCGAGTATAATTTTCTAGGAACTGTTCTAAGCAATTGCAATATGGCCATGAGGTTCGTATATTGACACTGAAGAGACAGGCACAGAGAGGCTAGGTAACCTGTCCAGATTCACTCAGCTAGTGAGCACACAGCCCAGATTCACACGTAGGTATCCTGACACCTGAGTCTGTGATCCTGGCCGCTAAATCGTAAAGGAGCGATATGTTCACTTAGGGATAAATTCCAAGATTGTAATCCAAATGATACTGTTAAACACCACTTGGATGTGCACTTACATATTGTAATGAGCTTTATAGATAATAATCACTGATTTTGCCCACACGCAACCTAAGATTTTGAGGGGAGGATTGTGTAAAACTCCTTCTCATCTTAGACTGCTGACCACACCTACCCTGAGGAACATAGATGCTCAAAGAAAAACGAAAGCAGAGTGTGCATAAAGCAAGCCAAAGCTACCAGCACTTCACTTCACTCCCTTGTGCCCTGAAATCTCTCAAAACTGAATAAAGTAGGGGATGGACGGGTGGCATAGTGGTTAAGTTTGCACACTCCACTTTGGTGGCCTAGGTTTCATGGGTTTGGATCCCAGGCATGAATCTAGCACTGCTCATCAAGCCATGCTGTGGCAGTGTCCCACATAAAATAGAGGAACATTGGCACAGACATTAGCTCAGCGACAATCTTCCTCACACACACACACACAAAAAGCTGAATAAAGTGAATATGGATGAACATTATTTTTCCATACAAACCACGAGTAATTTTTAGCAAAAATGTTTTCAGATCAGACAAAACAGAATTTTTTCCCCTCCAATTGAATCTAAGTACCTAGAATATTAACAGCAAAAAAAGTTATATTTTCCTAAGGAAAGGGCAATTCTACTTGTCCAGATTTCATCCCAGTTTGAGAATGATGAAATCCTCAGAGGAAGTAATTGCATTCCTGTAGGGGGCTCTGGCATCTCAAATTGCTTGGCACCTTGATATTAAATTACTCAGAGGTCCCATTGGTCACTGTTTGTTAATGCACAGTGAGCCAGTAGGAGAATTGGCAATTGAAAAGTATTTTCCAAGAAAAATCAAAGATATTCATTTGGAGTTTTAATAAAAACACTCAGAAAGGCTCAACAAGAAAATACTTAAATTAACTTCAATTTTATTACTTTTATTTTTTTCAAAGGAGACAGAAAAGCAGCTTAGATGGGAAATACATTAATTTTATACTAGTTTAAAGATTTCACATAGATATTAGCCATGACCTTTAGAAGGTACATTGGTTCCTTCTATTCTGGGATGAGACTAGCTAAGGAGTTGAAAGCTAAAATAATGGAAAGATAAACTGAACTACATCCAAGTCCTTAAAATTTTTTACTTGAGGCATACACTAGTGAGTCTAAGATCACTTAACTAGCCTCTTTCGTGTTACCTAAGTCATTACTCTTTCTGAGTAGAGAGAAGTCAGTTTACTTTTCAGTCAATTATTCCCTAGATAATACACTCCTGGATAAATATATTGAACTTTTTCCATGGCTATGAATTAGAATGTGTTTTAAAATAATATTAACTTTGGCAAGGACCTTGTGCATCCCAGTTTATTGCACTATGCAGTTACTAAATTGAATGGTTAATGTTTTGTCCCTATATTATCCAACTCTCCTCTGGAATTTGACACAATCTGATGTTCTTCTTAAAAATGCCATCTTCCAAATCCAAATATATACATTTAAATGCCTACTCAACAAATCCAAATGTCTGCCGCTCAATCAGCTCAATCTCCCGTATGAGCAAATTTTCTTCTCTTGCTCTTATTTCTCTTTCCAGGTTGAGTCGGTAGTACCGCTGTCCAAGATTGGCGTCACTGTCCATCCTCCATCTCTTTTCTCTCCTGTATCTAAGTTTTCTCCAAGTCCCGCAGATTTTGCTTTGTGCATCTCACAACTGTTTTCTCCCCCTCCATCCCCACTGCCAAACACTGCCTTGGTTTGGGCTCCCATTGTATAGTTTTCAAAGGTCTCCTTGACACTATTCCTTTTCTTCCATCCATCTACAATACTACTACCTGAATAAACCTAAAACATTGTTCCAATTGTGATACTATTCCGTGTAAGTCTTCAATAGCTTCCCACAACTTATATAATAGAATCTAAGTTCCTTAGTAAAAGCTTTTAAGGTACAGTATTGCCCAATTTTTAATCTTCATCTACTTTCTCTCTTCTCCATCTACAATTTATGCAATAATAATTATGAGCTACTTCTCATTTTGCAAATGCACTGTTACAGACTGAATATTTGTGCATCCTTAAAATCCATATGTTGAAGTCCTAATCCCCAGTGTGATGGTATTTGGAGGCAGGGCCTTTGGAAGGCAATTAGGTTTAGATGAGGCCTTGAGGGTGGCATCCCCACAATGGGATTAGTGCCCTTATGAGAATAGGAAGAAGCACCAGCGCTTTTCCTCTCTCCAGCACAGGAGCCGAGGAAAGGCCCTGTGAGCCCACAGAAAGAAGGAAGCTTTCTAAGCCACGAAGAGGCTCCTCATCTCTGGTGTGGTCAGTTTTTTGGATATTAACCATTCTAATAGGTGTGTAGGGAGGTCTCATTGCTTTTCATTGAATATTATTTAAGCTGTGGGTTTTTTGTAAATGTTCTTTATCAAGTGTAGGAAGTTCCCCTCTATTTCTAATTTACTGAGAGTATTTATCATGAATCAGTCTGGGAGTTTTTCAAGTGCTTTTTTCTGCCTCAATTGATAGGATCATAGTATTTTTCTTCCTTAGCTTGTTGATGTGATAGTTTATATTAATTGATTAAACTGTATTCTTTCAGTGGTGACATGATTGCATAGTTAAAAAATCCAAGACTTTAGTATGAAACTACTAGAATTAATAAGAACTTGAGAAGAAGGCTATTTACAATAAAGCAAGAAAAATCAATTGCTTTTGTATATTTGATCAACAAGCATCTATAAATGGGCACAGCAAGAAAAAATATCACTGACAATTTGGACAAAATTATAAAGTCTCAGGAATAAACTTAACAAGAAAGATATAAGACCTATATAATAAATATACTAAACTATTTTTGAAAAATAAAGAATACAATTTATTTAGCTCTTCTGGGTCTCTTGCTTTTTCATAACAATTTTAGGATCGGTTTGTCAATTTCTGCAAAAATGGCAGCTGGAGTTCTGATAGGAATTAGGTTGAATCTGTCTATCAATTTGGGGCATATTGCCATCTTAACAATATTGTCTTTAATTTATGACTTATTTGGGTTTAAATATACTGTACTACTGTTGGTTTTGTATTTATCCCACCTGTCCTATTCTTTTTTTTGGGGGGGGGCAATTAATCAAACATTTTTACCATTTCATATCTGCCTTTCTTTTTTTTCTCCAATATACCTTCTATTGCCCTTTATTAGTGATCATTCTAGAAATTACAATATACACACTTGACTTATTAAAATGAGTCTAATGGCTATAAAATGGCTAGTAAAAATGAGGACTTTCACCAATTCCCAGAACTCAGAGCACTGTAACTCCTCACATAGTCCCTTTTTTTGGCCATTTGTGTAATTGTTGTCTGTGTTTTAATTTTACACATATTTTAAATTCCATGGATGTTACTATTATTATTTGGTACAATCAATATTCATTTCAACTTATTCATATATTTACTCAATTTGTTGTTTTTCCTTTTTTCCTGGACATGTATTCTTCTGTATGGGATAATTTCCTTATGCATGTGATCATTGTCCTTGTACCTGATGAACCCATCTTAGCATTTCCTTTAGTAAAGTTCCACAGGTAATAAATGATCTCAATATTGGTTTTTCTGGAAATGTCTTTGTTTTATCATCATTTTTTGAATGATCATTTCACAGAGTATAGAATTCTTAACAGCAGCGATTTTCCCTCCACACTCCAAAGATGTCACCCGATTATCTTCTAAATTCTGTAATTTCTGTGGAGAGAGCAACGAGAAGTGCTATTGTCTGTATGAAGGTAACATGTCTTAGCTTCTGCTACCTGTAAGATTTTTCTCTTTGGCTTTTTACTTTACTTCAGCAGTTTCACTACCACCTGCTTAGGCGTGGTACTCTTTGAATTTATTCTGCTTAGATTTGGGGTATATTTTAATCTGTCATATACTGTCTTACATTCGTTTTTAAAGTTTATCTTACATTATCTCTTCAAATATTGTTTCTCCTTTATCTCTTCAAATATTATTTCTGCTCTATTCTCTTTCCATCCCTTCCTGACTTCAATTACATATGAGGACTTTTCATCATATCTTATGTCTCTCATGCACTTTTCTGTGTTTTACATCATTTTTCTTTGGGTAGTTCTACTGGCAGATCTTCCTTAAGCTGACTATGATCTGCAGTTCAAACCAGGTACCATATTTTTCAATTGAAGATTTCCCTTAAATTCTGTAATGTACTCAATACTCTGGTGAAATTCTCCATGTGGTCATCTATTTTCTTGATTCTAAGAATCACAGCTATCCTAAGAGCTGTGTCTAATAAGTCCAGGATCTGGATCACCTGTAGTTCCGCATCTATTGTTGGTTCTTTCTTTTCTCTGCTTCTTGATATACATGGTGATTATTGATTAAATGTTGGATATTTAGTATAAATAATTGTGGAGGATCTATGTGAACACTTAGCTTTCGACAAGTAGTTGGAACAGAGAAAGATCCTCCAAATTCAGGCAGCAGCAGAGGCATCTCTGTCTCCTACCTGGCTATGATTTCGTTTTCTCTCCAATGTGCAGCTGCAAGAGTATCTACCTTCTGGTTTTGAGGCCGGTTTTGAGTTTCAGACTTTAAAAGTCATGGTCAAATTCTGGTTTACATTTTCTTAGGATGCAGTCCTTCAGGCATTGCAGCATCCCAGCGAAGAGTTTGGGATGGCTAATGGGGCGCCTCCTCCTAGGCAGCCCCGACACTCGAGTTCATTTCTCCAGGCTGATGAAATTTACAAAAGCCCAGTTTACTCCTCAGCCTCCTAGCTTCCATGTTTTATCTTCCTCTCAGCCTCTTAGTAGTCAGTAAATCCCTCAAGTGGAAAATGACTCCGACCGCCAAACTCACTTTTCTCTGCTTTCCCTCTCTTTTGGACTTGGTCTCCCACATCCTGCTGGTCTGGTAGCCTGAATTTCGATTTCAGTCTCTCTGTGTTGTTGATAGCAGTGCAATCACTGCTCTCTGCTCAGATGTCTCCTTGGTTTCTCAGCCCCTCGTCCAGCTCATTTTCCATATCACCAAATGCCTCAGGGGAAATGCAGCACAGAATGTCAGGCTCAACTCGGTGACTTTCTCTTCTCTCAGTGATCTGGGACTCTCAAATTTTGACAGCCCAGCCCAGCTGCTTTCTTATGTCTCTGAACAGATTCTTTGGGGGGGGGGGGGAGGTTTGGGGAGTTAGGTGAGAAGGGTTGTTTTACATGTTGCTTTGCTAATTTTGGAGGATACAGAAGTTTTGCTTTGCTGCAATATAGTCTATCATAGCTGGAAACTGAAGTATCTGCTGGAACATTTTAAAGCAAACCTCAGTTACTGTAGTTTTTTGTCTGTATATGTATTACTAGCAGATATTATATATGTTTCATTAATCTAACATGTCTGTTATCAAAAAAATAACAATAATTACTTAGTATAACATAAGATCAAGTCTATGTTCAAATCTTCCCAAATGTCTAAAAAAAAAGATCTCCTGAATTTGGACGCAAATGCGGTCCAGACACTGCATTTTGTTGATGTGTCTTTTCATCTATAACAATCTCCTCTCTATTTTACATCATTTTCATTTATAATAAAAAAGTATTTTTTCATGTAGAATTTCCTATATTCTCAATTTTTCTGATTGCATTCTAGTCATTTAACTTGTTCCTCTAACACTCGTGTGTCCCGTAAATCGAAAGTTAGAGAGGTTTGATGATACTCAAGTTTTTGACAAAAATCCTTCAGAGTATTCAGATAGGTTTTTATTATCCTACTCTTAATGATGTTTTATATTGATCAGTAGGCCCAGGTGTTGTCAGCACAAAACAATTGTAAGTGAAAAAGACATTGTCAAAGACATGCTATATGGTCAATTTGTAACTCACATACAATCACCGTGGCTATCTTTAGGTGATATCACTGGTGATTTCTATCTTCTTCATTTTTCTTAGTGTATTTTACTTTTGTTCATAATGCATTTTTATTCAGTTTTAAAGGACAAATAAATTCACCTCAGAATATTCAAGCGCTGTTAGAGAAACAGTATCTGCCGTGGAAGAATACATGAGTAGAAAGAAAAGAATAAGACACATTTAACAGGGTTAGTAAATGAATGTCCACAAATCATCTGACCCTGGCATCACACAGTTGAGCAGTGGCTCTCTAAGGGTGGTGCTACCCTCTGTGAGTGTTATGGACTGAATGTTCATGTCTTCCCCAAATTCATATGTTGAGATCCTGGCCCCCAGTGTGATGGTATTAGTCCACAGCTGGGTTCTCCTGAGTCCTGCTCAGCTTCGCCAGCCTTTCTCCAAGAGGCTGATGTTCCTACCTCAGTCTCCCATTCCAGCCCCAGACAGAGGCTGTGCTCCATGTGGACCGATCTCTCACGCCTGGGGGGTCTTTAATTTTTTTTCTTCTTTTCAGTCTGTGAGTGAAAGTGTATACCTCCTGGTTTTGACAGGGGTCGGCAGGACCTTCCTGACCATATTCTTTATTCTGTGACTTACACCACCTGTCTGTTCTCTTTGCAGCCATATCTTGTAGCAGTTTACTCTCTCCCCAAGATTAGAAAAAGGATCTCTGCTTGATTTCAGCTTGGCCAGCCTCCGTGTTGGCCCACAGCTGCTAAGAAACCTGGGTAAGTGGTGCTCAGGTCCAGCCAAGATAAATCAGGTGCCATACGTGCTGGACTTTGCGCCACTCACCCTCTACAGCCAGTCACTGAATTCCTACTGGGCGCAAAGTACTGCGTGAGGTATTAGCGGGTAAGGTTGGGAGGGACTCAAAGTTAAATAAAACACGGCCTCATCTCTCAAAGGAATTTACAATCATGCTGTGGAAATAACTGTTAAATCAGAGTTGGCAAGGCCAAGAGAAGGCTTTTTGTGGCTCTGCCTTTAAAATGTGAGCTGCTATTTACTCTAGCCTCTCTGACATCCTCCTGCCCTATTTCTCCAACTCATACATTCTGCCTCTCCTTTGGTCAATATTGACATTAGTTCAATAACAATTATTGGAAGGGGCCTGGTAGAGAGCGGCTCCCTCTAGGTTTTAGAAAACAAGGTAAATACACAGAGAAACAAAAGTGAAGGATGTCTTCAGAGAATAGCCAGGACTCCAGGTTAAGAACAAGGTGTCAGGGAGAGAAGACAGTAGGAGATATGTCAGTAAATAATTACATGAAAACAATAAATCAAAGGTTGTCTGTAAATTGTGTACTCTTCCTAATGTTTACACAAGAAAAAAAGTCTAAGTACAAATATCCTGCAAGCTGAGTCCTGTTCCCATATTGTGGGATTATGTGATCTAGTTACAGCACAGATCAAGCTAGGACGAAGAAATCTCCTTGGAATTAGATGGAGTTGGTGAAGCACAGGGACACAATAAAGACTGATTCCCTCAATAATGCTCCAGATCCAGCGCCTTCCCAGCAGCCCTGCACACCTCTGTGAGACTTGGTGAGCCACACGAAGTTCTCTTGTTGCTTCTGCCCTTGCATGCCACCTTTCTTGCCCTATATCAGGCTGCTCTGATTCATACCCTTTAACTCGTGGACTCTTGAAATGCCACTTTCTTTCCTACTTGAATGACTTCTAGTTTTGTTCATCAATTTCTTTATTTCTTACTGGATAGCTCCTTAAGGATCTAGTAATTTCTCCATTGTTTAAAAATTATCTTAAATATTCAGGTTTCTTTTATGAAAACCCATCATATTTTTCCTAATACCTTTAATTTTAATCAGTTATTACATTTTCCACAATTAAGCAACATGATATAGTGGTGAAAACAACTGGTCACTGGGGCCACTCTGCCTGGTTCAAAATCTTGCCTCCTCCACAAAGGAGCCATGAGAACTTGGGCAAAGTCCCTGCCTCAGTTCTGTGGTCTGTAACACAGACATGATAATAATGCTAATAGGAATGTTGTTGTGAGTACTAAACAATTGATACGTAATGAAGTGCTTAGAACAGTGGGAAGCACAGATTCAGCCCTCCATAAATTTTAGCTATTTTTATTGTTATTGTCCTTAGCATGATATATCTCCATACTGGAGAGTTATTTTCATTGTTAGCATTTTCATACATGTTGTTTTCACATTAAAAAGAGAGAGAAGGGTATGTTGGGACTTAGATTTTGTCAGAGGCTATTCCGTGCTTTTGCGATATTATATGCTGCCACCTGCTGGAACTATTAGGAATTGTTCCTGTCGCGCGAGGTCGTGATGAACCTTGCTATGTTGTTTGATGTCCTTTCACACTTACACAAAATAAAGAAAGTAAAATATATTACTCAAAACATGCACTCAACTAATATTCATCTGAGCAATTGCTCTCACTGGGCGGTTTTATGAATAACTAAACGTGATCTTAAAACGCTCTGAAAAGCTGTGTAATCTGCAAAAAGACCACGTCAATGTGATTATGAGCATCCTCACATTTATGATAATGACTACAAAGGTTCTCTTACTTATAAAATCCACACTTCAGGGAATATTGTAATGAAAAGCAGAATGCGAGATAAATGTGACATTTGAAAGATTGTATTTTTAAATTAAAAGGAATTTAAATTGTTGACATCATGAAACAGTTTTCCTCGTTATTTAGAAATACTTTAGTATAAAATGAAGAAAATGATTAAACAAATAGGAGACACTGATATAAAAAATCAATAATCTCTAGTCAGAATACTAAGGAAAATATAAAATATATTTTTAAAATCCTTCCGTTAGTTCCCACTAGTTACCAGATTTTTGTCACAGAGTCTAGGGTTCTGTAATGGGAACCATATTTTTGTTATATGCTACTGTTAAGTTTTGAGCCAAAGTGAGAGATAAATCCATGTGAAAGCCCAGAAAAGAATATGGGAGAATTTCGTAAGTAAAGCTTAGAAAATATAACTCCTCATGATTTAAAATTACTTAACCCCACACAGAATCTTAGAACATGTGAGATCACTCATAACAAGAGCATTTAAAGGTAATGAATAAATGCCAAGTAGTAGAGTGTTGGGGCACGTTTCTAAGAGTTAGTTATATTAGTGAATTATCCCATATCCCGTAATAATCACTAACTCATTAAATACTGGATTCTCTGTCTAGGAGAGGGGTCAGGATCAAGAACACCAGGTGAGAAAATGTGACAGCTCCTTTCCCAGGTTTCCTGCTGAAGAGGTCTGTGCATCTGGGCACACCTCTGCCCGACCCAGGATCCTACTTTGTATCCTGTGGTATTGTACCACCTCGTGGTTAACAGGTTGGATGTCAAGAACACGAGTAAAAGTCATATGAAAGCTAAGAAAGTTTTCAAATCCATCTCTCTCTCTCTCTCTCTCTCTCTCACACACACACACACACATTGCCAGACCCCTGAATCTCTTTCTTGGACCCCATAAGGGTAAAGACTCCACAACTGTATCTCATGTAAGGAACTTTCGAATACTAAAGTCTAAGTAGTAAATTTAGTCTAATGTGTCACAGCAAGGAGTGGGCATTGTGAGGGCTAATTTTATGTGTCAACCTGACTGGACCACAGGATGCCCAGACATTTGGTCACACATGTCTGGGTGTGTCTGTGAGGGTGTTCTTGGATAAGATTAACATTTGAATCAGTAGACTGAGTAAGGCACATTGCCCTCTCTCATGTGGGTGAGCCCCATCCAATCCATTGGAGGCCTGAATAGAACAGAAAGCCTGGGCCAGAGGTAATTTCGCTCTGCCTGACTGTCTTTGAGCTAGGACATTGGTCTTCAACTGCCTTTGGACTCAGACTTGGACTGGAACTTACGCCGGTGGCTCTGGTGGGTCTCCAGCTTGCTGCCATCAGAACCTAGGACTTGTTAGCCTCCACAATCATGTATATAATCATGATAACAAAGCTCTTTTATATATAGTATATATATATATATACATCTGTATTCTGGAGAACCCTGAGTAATACCAGTATGTAAAAGGAGAATCTACAATTTCCTGGAATTAGGAAGCAGGGAGGGGCAAAGTAACTTTAAATGGTTGTGTGTATTTCCCTGTTCTTTGCTCTCCGGATGCTGGCTTGCGATGCAGGCACCCACACTGAAAGACTGTGCTTTGTACCATCAGGAAGCTTCAGCCCTTCCACCCAACACATAGCAGGTGGCACCTGTGCCTCTGCACAATGGTGGGATTGAAACACAGAGGGCACACGCTGATCAGAAGTAGGTCTGTCCCACTCACGTTTCTATTTTGTCTGAACCACTAAGTAATGCTTTGTGCTTCTTATCCTTCACAGCCTCATCCTACAAGAAGTGGCCCTGATTTACTGTTAACTTCCTGTTAGTGGTCTCTGTGAATCCACAATGCATTTGTGTGTTTATGTCCTTTTTTGGTTTATTTCCAGGCTACAGAGTGAGAGCCTGACTGTCAAATTCTACCATATGAAAGTGTTTTTCTTTCCTTGTATTTGGGTCCTCAAGTCCGGAGCCACATCCTTTCTCAGGTAATTTGGCTCATCATGAAGAAGCGTGCACCGAGAGTCAAGGAGAACCAGGACAGGCAGGGGCTGCTCTTCCCGGCAGGTACATACCCCGAGCATTCAGGAGGCATAGCTGACAAATGAATGCAAAATGTGACCAAACTTATTCATTACTGAATCACCTTCAATATGTCAGACTCTTATGTGAGATATGTATGTATGTAGATTTGCATACATTTTAACTGTAAGTCCGACAACAACCCTGCAAGGGCAGCATCGCAGGGAGGAAACAGGCCTCAGAGGGTTTAATATCCTCCTCAAGGGCCAGCCAGTCGTCTGGGTATGTCTGGCACCAATAGCCCCCTATATTATGTCCATGCTCATGGCCACATAGCTGAAACCCTGAGGATAGTATCAAGCTCTACTCTTTTTTTAATCCATCAACATTTTAACTTAACTGAAGAATAGATCTAACATTATTAGACAACTAATCCGAATTTGTCAGAAGGAAGATGTTACATAAATATCAAATAGGTTGATTTCTTCCAATAAATTTGCTGGATTTGTTTTTCTGTCAGACACTATCCTTGGGCTTACTTCCCATTTTTTAGTACATATTTTCAGAAAAACATGTGCTAAACCACCAAATGACTTAATTTCTTTTTTAACTCGTTCATGCTAATCATGAATGTTCTTAGCTACTACAATATCGTAACTCATTTCCAGGTTTGTAATGTCTGAATAACTTATGCTTTCAATGACTTCATTGAAATAGGTCTCTGATACTAGTGAAGCTTGTCATTTCCGTGTGAGCCTTCTCTCTATGTCTGCCAGCTTCCCGCTCCGCAGACTTAAGGGCCCATGTAAGGGTCATACTGGCCAGTCTTCTGTCCTTTGCCTTCACGGCTACAAATCCAAACAGAACCGGAAGTTTATACATCTATCTTTTCTGCCTCAAAAGACACAATTCGTGAGATGACACGACCTTAAAATTCAAATTAGTAAAAAAAAAATATTGTGAGATCCCAAAGGCATCCATGCTAGCACAACCGACATTGAATTATTCTGAGTCCCTCTTGCCTTCAGGTTTTGGTTATAAATAACGAGTTTCTACTTGTTAACAAAACCTTGCTTTGAATTGATTGCATGAGCATTAATAGTGTCACTTTCCCAAGACGGAAGACAAGAAGCAGAGGAATTGATGGTTTTCTACATCGGTCCTAACTTATGGGGTGTTTGGGAGACATTATGATCTCTCAAGAGGTTCAGCAAGGGTTGTGCTCTTTTGAGCTGAGCCACCCTCTAACACCATCTGGAAGTCACTGCTTCCTATCTGGAGACTCACAGTTCTGGGCAATGATAGCCTTATAATCTTACCTGACTTCCCACCTAAAAGGAAACTGATCCCTTTGCAAGCAGACTCTAGACAGGGACACATTTTCTGTGACTACACAAGTGTTCTAGTCCATGACAAACAAGGTATGTAATAAAATTAATAACAATACGGAAATAGATTGATATTTCGAATAATCCACTTTAAAGTCAAGCAGATACTTGAAAAATGAAATATATGTTCCTTAATTTCTATCATAAAATTGGAGAAATGACTCAAAGAAGAATAAAAGCTCTGCATTCAACTTCTAGCCTCGGTGAACACAGCTGTGTGGCCTTGTCCAAAACATGTCTTTTCTGGGCTTCACTTTTTCATTTGAAAATTTATTTTTCTTTTCTCTTCGCATCCCCTAAGTGTTGGCATGCCTCCAGACCCAACCCCTGAACACTCATTCCCCTTGGAATCTCCTCCAAA
The DNA here is from genome assembly GCF_041296235.1 of Equus asinus. NCBI lineage: Eukaryota > Metazoa > Chordata > Mammalia > Perissodactyla > Equidae > Equus > Equus asinus. Next base: position 79,911,287 of record NC_091800.1, read on the forward strand.
ATCATAATTTTAAATACTGCCTTGCATATACATGTTGCTGACTCCAAAAATTCATATCTTTTACTGCAATCTCTTCCCAAACTCCAAATTCATATGATCGCCTCCTTACTCAACATCTCTTTTTCAGTTTCCAATAATCATTTAAAACTCAATATATCTAAGGCAAAACTTTTAATTCTCATGACTTATCAAAACTACCTTTCTGAATTTGAACATTGGATGAATATTTGATAATATTAGGAAATTATTTTCCATTTCTTAGGGATGATAATAGTATTGTGGTTGTTCAAAAAAGATTTCTTAGGGTATGAATAATAAATGATATGAAATAAATAACAAGAATAAGTGATGTAAAGTCTCGGGTTTACTTAAATAGGCCAGTGGTCGTGGTGGTGTAGGAGATGGCAGAATTAAGGTACAGATGAAACAAGGATCTTGGTGAGTTGATGGTTGCTACAGCTGGGTAATGAGTGTCTGGGTTTTTGCATTACTACCCTTTCTAATTTTGGTTATGTTTACATTTTTCCCTAATGAAATTTTAAAAGGAAACTACCTCTTCACCATCTGAATAAAGGGCACAACCGCTAACTCAGTCACTGTGAAAAAAAATCTGAGAATGATCTTTGGCTTATCTTTTTTTCTCATCTGTCTCACATCTGCAAAGGCTCTAAGTTGGGAACAATGCTTTTCATGTCTGTGTAACAGTAAAAAGGCTGGAGCAGTGAGTGCAGGGAAAGTAAGGAACGAGATCACAGGGGTGCCCTGACGCTTCCTATGGAGAGTCTTAGAGGTCACAGCAAGAATTTGTATTTTATCTTCTGTTTTACCCTGCGTATGATGGAAAACCACTGGACAATTTTGATCAGAGGAGAACAATCAGACTTACCTTTGGCAAACATCATTATGTATGGTGTGTGAAGAATTGACATTAAAGAGCCAAGAGTGTAAGAGGGAAAACAATTAGATGCTATTTCAGTAGTCCAAGCAGAAATAATGGCTGCTCAAAATTGTGGTCTCAGTGGAGATTGGAGGGGATTTGGTATATATTTCTAAGGTATTGCTGCCACGATTTTCTAATGGATGGATAAATGTAAGGTGACAGTATTGAATTAAAAAATCTCTAAATTGTCCTTCAGCCTTAAAATGCCATGAATGTCACTAGTCCTAGAGGATGTGGGTGTTGCAATATGTACCATTAATTCTCTGCCTTCTGGGAGTCGCCCCCTTGCAGTGCATGCACTACAGCAGAAAGAGCATGTCCTTTGGAGTCGGAGAACAGGGGTTTGAGTTGGAGTGGGTAATGCAGTGTGCCCTGCAGAGCCACAAGAGAATTAAATGATACAGTGTGGGAGAATCTCTTGGGTACCATGCAACATGGCGTAGGAACTCAACAAAAATATTTCATTCCTCTCCAAATTACCTGCCCTCTACAGGGGGATTCCTTTCTCTGGCTTACCGGGCTATGGGGTGGCAATCTTCCTTGCACATTCTTGGGCTCCATACTCAAGATGTCCCTAACAATGCACTCCCTTCTTGCCCTTTAGTCTGTATATTTGTGTTTATTAGAGTTGAGATGACAAAATCAGAATTTCCAGAGAAGTGACCCTTAAATGGGACTAAAATGAAAGTGTCCTTAGTTTGAAATTTCAGGTCTTTATTATCTGTTTCATCATATCTAGCCTGGGTTTACTCATAAAGTGTCAGTATTGCATTGACTTTTTAATAAAACTTCTAAATTCAGAATTATTAACATATAATAAAGCTTTCACATGCACATGTGTAACTACTTTATATCCCTTTGTATTTTTCTCTCCTTTCTTCCTTTTTTGTAAGCATTAGTTAACGGTTTACATTCTCTTGTGCATGTCGATCAGCAAAAAGAGTACACAAGAAATTGAGTTAACAGATAATATTTCTATAAAATCTTGACTGTTTTATCAGTACCTTCATTTTATTAATATTGGATACATATAATTTGGTGATGAGACATCCAATTTTATGTAATAGCATCACAGAATTTTACTTGGGAAAGTTCAATTTTTAAAAATTTATCACTGAATATCCTATTAAATAAATATTTAGGTAGAATTTTTGTTAGATAATACTTTTTTTAGATAGTAATTGGAATATCAGTGAGCTTTCAGAAATTATGCAAGTTAGGCAGCTGACTTCTCCCCATGCATGACATCTTGGTAGAGCCTCAAAATCTAGTATGAAACATGACAAACAGATGTTTAGACAGTATAGTTAGGAAGATAACAGAAGAAGCAAGCTAATAAAAACCCATGACACCAAAGGCAAAGAATTTCATTTCTGTGCATTTCTGTTATTTACTTGTATAACTTCTATTGGTCAGTAGCGGAAAGAAACCCACCACATGGGCATGTCCTTCTCCAGTGTCCTATTTAAGTCTAATCATTTAATCTCTACACAGCTGATTGCCTCCTTCTGTACTGTGTACTTTCTGATGTTCAATTTATAAAATATTTCCAAGTATTTTAATTTTATCCACTTGTTGCAATTATTTTTAATTTTACTGCTTGGTAAAAACATCCCGAGTCCTGAAACTACCTGGTTTATTCATCCTAAGCACTGAAACTCGGCAGTGGGTGAATCATCCCATTACCTTCAGGTAGAACCACGCATCCTCAGGCTTTCACAGTGTTCTGGTCACATCTCGGTTAGAATTCGTACGATGTTCTAGTGTGATCACGTGTTTTGCCCACCTCTCTTCCTTTCATCAACTCCTTTGGCCCAAGCCTAGGTCATACGGGTCTTGTGGGCTAGAGGCTGGGCTTTTCTTGTCTGCCTTCTCCCCTATCCCTCTGAATATGTTGATCTGGCACATAGGACTCAGTAAATATTTTATTACTGAATAAATGGATAAGTAAGCAAATTAGTTTACTATTTACACTTTGGACCAAAATGACATAATATCTAAACAAAACATGATAGCACCTCCTGCAAGTGAGGACTAGCCTCAGATAAATGTGTGGACTGAGGGGGAGTCTACCTTTGGTATCTCCACTCTCACATTTTTCCTCCAAGCAGAGTCACTCGCCTGCAGTGCTTTCATTTCTCTCCAATTCACTCTCTCCATTTTAATAAAGAGACACTAAACTGTGATAACTACTAGTCCCCAAAGGACAATCGCTCAGCACAATAGAAGTTTATTTCTCAATCACAAAAACAGTCCAAGATGACCGTTCCCAGTCACCAGGCGTCTTTCCTCCTTGTGTTCATTCAGGATCTGGGTTCCTTCCATCTGTGGCTGCTCTAGCGAACAGGAGGGAAGAGCAAGTGAAGGGGGAGGGTGTACTTCTAGCAGCCTTGGTTCTGAAATGCTGCACATCACTTGCACTCACGCTCTACTGGAGAACTAGTGACGTGACCACACCTTCATCCCAAGGGGCTGGGAAGTGCAGACCGTGGGTGGGCACCTGCCTCCCAGCTAGGACAGTGCCCTGTGGTTGGAGAACATGAACTGCGGTACAGCCAGCTATCCTGCCACACTACACGCGCTTACCATTGAGGAAAACTTACCCCTGGACACTTCGTTCCCAGCAAGCTACAAATGACTCCTAACGCTCACTGCCTTTCCTACCTAGTGGAGGTCTCACGCTTATCCAAAATCAGAACATGGACCTCAAAGGGCAATTAGATTTATTACTAAGCAGGTAGGAAGGAGTGGTGATGGGAATGTCAGAAATCCTCTGAAATTCTGCAAGACTGACGTCCAGTTGTGTATCAAATCATGTTGCTTGAAATAGCAGATCCTCAAAACTGTGTATGAAGCATTCCAAATTGATATCCATGCTATGCAGTTTGAGCATAAGAGTGAACAGGCTAATAAAAGCTAACATCGTCTCCATCTAAATAACTCCCTACAATAGAATCACCTTAGTTTCTTACAGGAGCAACTGGTGTACCCACAATGTAATACTAAAGATTTGAATATTAACACAGACACTTTAGATGCCAAGGAAAATACCCCTTCTATTACAAATATGGCTCAATTCTAATGAGTATGTAATTCCCTGTGATGAGAGTGGGAGGCAAGTAGCATTGTGAGCCCTGAATGGGAAACAAATGTGGCCTCTGAGAACGCTAGCACCCAGGCCCGTGTGCAAACACCCCAGTGCAGGGAACCAAAGTATCATGGCCCCTATCCTACAAAAGGCGGCAGAATAATGGTCTCGTACTGAAATATCCAGCTCTGACACTAGTAACAAACAGGAGCACATTTTGTTTGCCTTAAAAACCTCAGATATGATGGTTTAATAGAAACGGAATTTTTTTAAAAACTGAATTTCCACAAATTGAATTGAGTATCTGCACGTTGTGAAACTCCACAATTAAATACTACCATAAAAAGTCAGGCACACTGTGAATTTGAATGAGCCCCAGAGCTTTCCCCCATTTGTATATGAATAGCTACAAGTTCTGAAGGCCAAGTGAATAGTCTAAAGACAGATATTTATTACACAAAACATCCTATGCGATGTACCTTACTGGAGAAATTTTAGAATGTTCTTAAATACTTGCAAAATATCCTTAATATCATATTTGAATGGCACGTCAAATATATTCAGACATAAAATGGGACCTAATTATGCAATATTTTCACTCCAAATATTCTGTGAGAAGGACAGTTTTGTTGGTACGCAAACAATAACACAGAAACTAAAGCAGACACTGGAATTTCCCCTTTCCCTATATGACGGGGTCAAAATCTGGCTGTGCATCAGAATTATGTGGCAAATTTCTAAAAGGACAGAATCTAGGTCCTATGTTCAGAGTTTCTCATTCAGTATGGTTTTTGTGGAGGCTGGGGATTTGCATTTTATTTAACTAGCACACCAGACGACTGTGATGCAGTTGGGTCATAGGATTGCGGATCATTGCTAAGGATTTTGAAAGATTTAGAACAGTGCTTCTCAAACTTCATTGTGCATGCAAATCACCGGCTCCCAAGGATTGTTGTGAATATCAAATAAGAACACACAGTACTTTGCACATCTTGAGGCTTAACCAATGTTAGATATGGTTGTTTTCATTAAAGGCCAATGAAGGTTAGAAAAAAGGAAAAATGTTCAATTATTGGAATATAATGGAAAGAAAACTGTGTGTTAATGTGTAGGGAAAACAGACAGTAATTACAGACAGGTGATGCCATATACCGAGGCTTCAGGCTCCTGGGGCATGCCCGTTTTAATCCTGACAGACAAACAACAAACAGCCTTCAAAGAGGGAACCCTGTCTCCATCCTCACTCCTTTCCAATGTATTCTCCACACTGGAGTCAGAGAGAATTGTTTGCAAGCCAGACTGACTGTATCATTTCCATTTTAAAATCTCTCATTGACTTCCCATTGCCCTTAGGATAAAAGTAAGATCTTCCACAATATCAGCTGATGCTGTTCCCTTCGCCCAAGGCCCTCCGTCTCCCCCTCAAGTCCCACTCACATGAATCACCATTCCCCTCCTCAGGTACCACTTCCTCTGAGAAGCCTTTTCCCAACTCTGTTTTCCCAGTCCAAACACTTTCAGACTTTATTGCAGCTTCTCTGCTTATTTTCCTGTGTTCTCCTGTAAGTCTGTAAGAGCAACGAAGGCTAGCATTCTCATCTTGATCACTGTTTAATCCCCAGCAGCTCCACAGTGCCTGGTAGACAGTTGGTGTTTAATAATATTTGTTGAACAATATGTATCACTCACCTTTAATTAAGAAGAAAACCTCTTTTTAAAAATCCTTTCTGTGATTCACACTGGAACCTCCTTGGAGTGTTGTCTACAAACCATAATATGGCTTGATCAACAGATTTACACCTCAATTTATACAAGTTATATTACCCATGCTTTTACAGATTTCAGTTATTTTTTCCTCTGTGAGTTTCTTTTTACACACAAATAAGAACTGATTATATCAGTCATCAACACATGGAAATGTAACAAAGAGTAAAATCTACTCCTTATAATTACTGTGTATTCATAGAGTGAAACGGCACTTCAGTTGGGCTTAGAAAAAGGGATCAAACATAAATTTCACTTTGGGTGATTACAGGTGTTGCTGGAAATAATAATGTATCACGTGACATGGTAGAAATTCAGTTAAATCGTAACTTGGGTTTCCCCAGGCCACACCAATCCCAAGAGAACAACAAAAGACGGCAAGGCAAACACTGCTTCCTCACCCTGGAAGACCCTCCCAATCCTTGGAAAACAAGCAGAGGCAGCCAGGCCAGCGGAATCTGATCTCAAGAACTAAAAGTCTCTTGTTCTCTCCGTGGGTGCCAGCCCCTCCTTGGTGGAGGACAGCCTTCCCTGTCCCAGTGTTGCCACTGGTGCTGTTGCTGCTGCTCCTGTTGGCTTGACTCCACCACTAGTCTGCCATCTTGCTCCTGGTTTCCATGTCCTTATTATGTGGTGAGTCCCATTCCTCCTGCTATTCAGTCAGTCACCAAACATTTGTTGAGCTCTGTGTCAGTCACCAGGCTGGCTGCTGGGAAAGCAGCATGAGCAAAGTAAGCCTGCTCCCTGTTCCCGTAGAACCTGGGATAGAGCAGTGAGAACTTGCTGTTCTCACTGGGGTAGGGAGAGCTTTGCAGATCCACTCAGGGTAGCCTTGGTTCTGCTCTTCTCTATGGTCCCTTCTCGTAAAGAACCTTGAGTGGCCTGGGGCTGGATGACCTCCCAGTGGGCCTTCCGGAAGCATCTCCCCATAGCAGAAGACCAACCTGTATCCCAGGGTCCATCCAACACCCTCCTCCCTCCCTCAGGGGAGTTTACTGCCCACCAAGAAACTGTATGAGACTCTGGGCTGCTTTTTATCCTCCAGTCTAAGAGAGTTAACTATGGAGTCCAGCTGTTATTTCTTACGGGTCTCATCTGTTCCCATGTGAGCACATCAAGCGCTCACAAAAAAGAAGATGAGGAAGGTCTCCACTAAAATGCAAGTTGCTACCTAGGTATGAAGATGAACCTATTCTAGTAGCTTCATGAGTAAGACTTCAAACGCTCTATCAGTATTTAAAGATGGGCACATTACCTCCACAGAGAAAACTAAGGCAGAGCTTCTAATAATTCTCCACCTGGCAATTCTGACCTCACCCTCTAAGTCTGAAATTGAATAAGCAGAAACCCTCAAAGTTGCAATAAACTTCTTTACAAATGAAAGAAACAACATTTGGCAAACAGGAATATTCATTCATACTCCAGTTACCTTCTGGTTATTGGAAAAGAATCAAGGAAACAGAGAAGGGTCCCTCCTACGCCCAGTAGTTCACCCAGGAATTTACTGTAACCCAGTAAAACACAAGGCGGAGTCCAAGCAATAAAGATAAACTGGTGTTTTAAACAGGTAACAAGTACTAGATAAATTGCATTCTACAGCTACACAGAGTTGGGGAACTGCAGTGTGATGAGGGAATATGAAATACCGAAAGAGACTGGAAGCAATTTAGAGAACGCACAAGTTAGGAAGTGGAATAAAGAACGATAAAGCTTTTTCTGAACCAGAAGGTCTATAACAGGCAGCATGTATACATATATATAATGTAAATATATATATATATATGTTTTTAATGTCAGTTACTCAGGACAGCATCCAGGCAATGAGATATCCAGAATCCAGATAACATGAGGTGAAATCAGAGTGAGTTCAGAACGTCTGCTTCAGGAAGAAAGAAAACAGAGAGAAATATTTAGTCTGTGCACAAAGGCAAGGAAAAAATGGTGAAAAACAAAACAAAAACCAAAAGCCTGCTCTAGAAAAGGAATCAGCCAGTCCGACAGCGGTAAAGCAGGGCATGCTGGCCAGATGAACAAACTCTTCAACTCCCGTTACGGGGATTATCTCGGGCAAACCGTGTCTGCTCACGCATTCCTTCACGGTGTGGCAAAACTAGTGTGTATACTTTTAAACTGCTGACATTTTATGCCCTGAGCCTGGAAGGATATTATTGAACAAGGCTAACATTTGACATTTTTTGATCACTTCCTACTGACTAGGAACATTTCTAAGACCTTTACTTGCATTTTCTTTCTTCTTCCTCCCAACAGCCCTTGGAGGTGGGTGTTCCTAGTATCCCTATTCTACGGATCAGGAAGTTGAGTCCGAGAGAGGCTAAGCATTTTCCCCAAAGTGACCAGTGGGACTTCCATGCCAGGCCTTTTCACTCCAGGACCCAAAATTTGAAGCATTTCTTTGTACTCTTTTTGAAAATTCTTCCCCGATCTCCAAGGCTGGACTAGATGTCTCTCCTGTGCACTCCTTTTCAGGCTGTGTATCTCCCTTGGATGTCAAGGCCTGGTTTTGACTTTTTATTCAACACAACTATGAACTCCTTGAGGTGAGCACAATATCTTATTGTTGTATCACTAGTGCCCGTGTATAACACACCCTTAATTCATATTTGCTGAATTATTGAAAGACAAACTTACAAATCAATGAATATTAAAACAGCAAGAACAACAGAAGAAAATACAGCATCAAGATGTCAAAAGAATGACCCTGGGACCTGACCTGGACAGCTTTGGTGTGGGGCATGCAATTGGGCTACCAGCTTTGCCAGAGGAATTCACCTTATTACATTAGTAAATTTAGTTATTTGGCTCTAGATGCCTTCCAGATTTGCTGCACCTTTTTCTAGCACCAGAAACCTAAACTGGTTTAATTATTCAAATTGTAATATTTCTGCTGGATCTGTTCTCCCACCAGCCTAATTTGTAAAATATTTATTTTCAAGGAACTGATAAAAGAGTTTATACGTTTTACTTATCTAATTAAGCTATAATTTAAATACATATATGATACATGCCCCAATTTGAAAGTATGCCTTCCTGTTCCTGAATAGTTGTGGTTTGAAGAAATTTTGCCTATAACAACCACCCAATATTGGAGGAAAATAATGTTATCCAAAACTGGAAACCATCACTCTTGAACAACGAAGAGGGAAACGAATGTACCACAGTCCAAACATTCTAGAAGAGGGAACACTGTGCAATAAAATTAGGAAAGAATGTTCCCCCCACGTTTATTTATACAAGCTCCCATCCCTTCTAATAAAACTATTTGGACTAGTGCTTACAATGTTTACAGTGCATATGAATCACTCTTGCTAACTGCAGGAAATCTTGTTAAAATGCAGTTTCCGACTCAGTGGGAGTGGGGGGTTGGTGAGGGGTTTGGCGGGGGGGGGGGGGGGGGGGGTGGCGCTAGAGACCCTGCATTTCTAACAAGCTCCCAGGCAAATCTCCTGGTGCTGGACCATGGAGCACAATTTTTGCAGCAAGGATCTAGAGCACAATTATTTCCAGGACTTTAAGGACAAGAATAACCTGTGCCCATTAATAGGTATCTGATGGCCTCTGGTTGAATCTTAAGGGTGTGAGTATTTCTTAATTGTATTTTGACTTATCTTAATATACTTAGCTGAGTTATGTTGATTATATTTTGTAAAAACAGTCATTTCCTGAAAAATGTTTCATGTCTTTCTAAATTAATCCAAAGTATAATATTCTAGTTTTCTATTGTTGCATAACAAACTGTCCCAAAATTCTACTGACTTCAAACAAGAGCAATTTCATTCCATCTCACAATCTTGTGGACCAGGAATTGAAGCAGCCATTGCCTGAAGTCACTAGCAGTATTCATCTGGCAGCTAGTCTGGTCTTGAGCGTCCACGTGCCTTCAGTTATGTCTGGTGCCTACAGAGCAGTGGCTAGAAGGCTGAGCTCCTCTGGACCCCTCTCCCATTCCATGGTTTCAGGGCCTCTCTGGATGGCCCATTCAGCAGGGCAACTGGTCATCTTACATGATGTTTCAGGTTTCAAGATCAAGGCAGAAGCTGCCAGCCTGCTTAAAAGCTAGACACACAACCTGTCATGGCATCACTTCCACCATACTCTATTAGTCAAAGCCATCACAGGGCAGCCAAGTTTCCAGGGAAGGAGAAACAGACTCTTGCTGCGGACAGGAGGAGTATCAAGGAATAAGCAACCATCTTGAATTTCCCACAGTCAGGTAACATCAAAGAGCAAATCAACATCATGGAATCAGTGCACAGCTGTGTATCTGTGTGGAGGGGTAGGAAGGACTGAAATATTTATACTGAATTTTTCCTCTATAAAATTAGTTGTAAGTTCAATTTGAATTTATTTGCATCTCTCGTCACTTCACTTGACAATTGTACTCATAAGATAGAACACACTTAGGTTTGCAAATATGTTTGTTAGTATTTAGAAATTTATACAATCTCTCTAGGTCTCAGTCTTTTTATTGTTAAATTAAGAGTAAAAACTTACTGATTGCTAAGCCCCCTTAGAACTCTGTGATTCTAAGATATTTAACCTATTTTGTAATCATATGTGTAATATATTTGTAGTTTTTAAAAATATTTAATATATTTAATGTCTCAAAAGTATGCCAATTGAAACAAAAAAGTATATATATATATATGAACTTTCATATATATATAATTAAATATATATATAATTACCTATTTATACCCTCTCTGCCTCATCTTGATTTCCAGCAAGTTCTTCAAGAGCTTCTGCATAATTTAACTACTGCTTATTTAAAGATTTACCACTTTAATTATAGACATCCTCCCTCTTTGAAAATCCTTTAGATGTTTAGGGAAAGCTTACAGCTCATTCAAGCCCATATAATTTATTTATATAACATAATTTTCAAGCTTAACAAAAACATTCCTCAGTTCAAATTATTATTGACTATTTTAAATCTTTTGACCTTTTTATGTTTCCAATAAAACATTCTTTTGCAGCTATAATTTCTAAAAATTTAGAGCATAAAAATATCGCACCCATTTACTACTACCTCTAGCCCACACTAAAAATGAGTGATAGGGAATCTTTAGATTGGCATTCAGACATAGAATAGAGAGGGGAAAAAAGGGTTTATATTATCATAAAAATGTCATGGAAATTTCTAGATGGTTCTGTAAAACTACCGGTACATACTGACTTTTAAAGGGAGTAAAAAAAAAGTTGTTACTTAGGCTGTAAAAAAAAAAGAGGGCTGGAATTAGGAGAAATGAACACCTTCAGATGCACTAGGTGCAGCACAGGGCACACCAGATGAGAATAAAAGACAAAATGAGAGAGGGCATGGCAGGGGGGGAAAAGCCCATGTGAAGAAGGAAAGGAGAAAATATGGGGTCTGAAGATTTGGGGCTGAGCAGCCAATGCCAGCCAGTGGCTGCAGGTGTTTACGGGAAACGCAAAGGCTCCTGGAACGTAGGGACTTGCGGTGCCAACCAAGATTTTCACACAGCGCATCTGCCGAAGGTATCGTGCATCCTTTTTTCAAAGTAAAATGGAAACATACTTAAGATAGTTCTTAAATACACATGGTTTTATCCCAAAATTTGGAAAGTGTTTGTTACGACCTGAATTGAGGCCCCCCCAAATTCCTATGCTGAAACCTAACTTCCTGTACCTCAGGATGTGGCCAGATTTAGAGGAAATCTGGACACACAGAGAGACACCAGGGCTACATGCACAGAGGGGAGACCATGTGAGGACACAGGGAGAAGGCGGGCATCTACAAGCCAAAGAGAGAGGCCTCAAGGGAAACCAAACCTGCCGACGCCTTGATATTGGGCTCCCAGCTCCCGGAACTGTGAGAGAATAAATTTCTGATGTTTAAAACACTCAGTCTGTGGTATTTGTTATGGCAGCCTGAGAAAACTCATATAGAACCTTTGTATAATGCAAAGATTGTGAGGTTTAATCCCAATTCCACCACAGACTAACAATGTTCTCTAAGGCATGTTTTTTAAATAAACTTTTTTGTTTTAGGATAGTTCTGGATTTACAGAAAAGATGCAAAGGCAGTACAGAGTTCCTATAAACCCAAAAACCAGTTTCCCCTCCTATTAACATCTTATGTTTGTATGGCCCATTTGTCACAATTAATGAACAACTGTTGATACATTACTATTAACTGAAGTCCATACTTTATTTGAATTTCCTTGGTTTTTACCTAAAATGCTTTTTCTGTTCCAGGGTCCCATCCAGGACTCCACATGACATTTAGTCATCAGGTCTCCTTAGGCTCCTCTTGGCTGTGACAGTTTCTCAGACTTTCGTTGTTTTTGATGAACTTGAAAGCTTTGAGGAGGATTGGCCAGGTATTCTGTAGAATGTCCCTCTACTGGGATTTGCTTATGTTTTTCTCAGGGTAAGACTTGGGTTATGGGTTTTGGGGAGAAAGAACATAGAAGAAAGTGCTATTCTCATCACATCTCAAGAGTACGTGCTATCAACAAGGCTCATCACTGGGGATATTGACCTTGATTGCCTGGCTGAGGTAGTGCCTATTGGGTTTCTCCACCATAACATTACTTTTTGCCCCCTTTCCATACAGTAAGGCAAGATTTCAACCACTCTGAACTTCAGTGTCTTTCTGTTGTAGAATATGGACAAAACTACCTCAAATAGTTTTGGAAGCAATTCTACAAAATGATGTTTTCATTCTACTGATGGGCCTGGGGCAGTAGCTACTCTCATCTACAGCCACCTTGAGCAGGACAAGGAAGTTGCATATTCCCATGTATTTCACTCTCCAGTTCCAAAGCCAACGTGTGTCTTCTAAGATTCTCTCCTCTATTCCATTCCCCATGAGCCTGCAGCCTCCAATTTCAGACTCCATCCCCTTCAATATCTCTCCTCATCTTCTTAGCTGAGGAAATTTTGAATCATAACACCAATCACTTACGACAGTCTTCAAGGGTACAAAAGTCTCCTATACTCTCCCTGGTAAATCTTATGGTCACTTCTATTTAAAACACTGGAAAACAATAAGTAACAAATAATTTTTCATCATACTTTATTTTCCTATTTTACTTGTATGAAATGTAGCATGCCTGGAATATAGGGGAATGCCCAATACATGGAGTTCTCTCATCTTCCTCAGTATTACCTTTGTCCGACATATCTGTGTGAGTCAAGTTTCTGTTGATAAACCAAAGGGAAGAAATGCTTTCAAAGAAACCAAGAGGGTCGAGGATGAAGCTGGAATTGAGAGCGTTTTATTTTGAGAGGTCTCTTATGAGTTGGGGCTTTGTGTGTGTGTGTGTGTGTTGGAACACGCCTTCAACACTCAGCCAGGCATTGACAAGTCTGCCTGAGCCTTCACTTCCTGCCTGTTCCGAACCTCACGGTCAGCTGCAGGTGGGAACTTGAGACCTTCTCAGGTTCTTCCTGTGCATGCGCACAGTCCTGAGTATGGACACGTCCTTCCAGACTCCCAGGAACACGTAGGAGCTTTTCAAGGGCCTTTATGGACATTTTCTTTCCCTGCTATTCCTTTTAAGTTTTCTAGTTAGCTGACAGTGTGTTCCAAAGTTATCTCAGCTCAGGCAGGTATGATGTCAAACGATTGCCCCTGATTGTCCCCATCAATGCCCCCAGGGAAAAGGCTGCTTCGCCAGGACCATCTCTGAGCCTAATAAAATTAAAACAGCCTTACAGTTGGGTTTTCAGGGAACTGCCAGGTAGGTCAAATAATGACAAGCTGAGAAAGGAGCTTTAAAGAGTTCCAACCCTTTCTGACCCTGCCCGTGGCTGTGGGATGTTGGTGTTCACTGTCACTTTGAGATGTGGGTTTTCACTGTCACTGAAGGACTCTGGTTTTCAAGGGTTCCATGGAATTAGGGAGAGGTAATGTGGACAGGGCAGGTCAAAATACCACAAAGCTAGCCACTCTTTCCAAAATTTGTCTGTTTTTCTTTAATAAACATCCCTTGAATTTTTGCAAGCCTTTAGTTAATTACTAGAATGCTAATAAAAAGTTGATTTTGACAAGTTTGCTGGTGTTCTTGTTGCTTTTATGGAGGGAGGATTTTTGAGGTCTTTTCTCTGCCTTTCCCAATGACATCACTTGATCTCGTATCTAATTTTATATTCTTAATTTGTTTTCTGATTTTCTTATACAAGAGCCAGAAAATTTTACAAGCTTCAGGCCTCACAAGACTTTATCTGTCCCTGGGGCCAAGCAATTATTTTAAGTCCTTTACAGATATTAACCCATTTAATCTTCACCACAATCCTGTGAGGCTGGCCCTATATTATCACAATTTTACCTAGAAGTGTACTTAAGCTCAGAGCTACCCAGTTAACAGCCCAAGTCATACAACTTTTTTAGTAAACTAACAGCACAAAGTCATCCAGCCGGCGATATTAGACCCAGGCACCCAGGCTCCAGGATCCAAGCATGCAACCACGACACTAACACAACTTAAAATTGATAGCAGGTGCTTCCTGCTATTAACGATCTCCAGGCTCCACCCCAAACATGTGCTAAACCATCTCATTTCTGCAGCTCGTTTTTGGATATTAACTTTAGTTTCTCCTTCTGCCAATTCCTTGTTAGCCCAGATTTTTTTTTCCCTTGAAATTAGACATCATTGCTCTACCCTAGAGTTTCTATTTTTTCTAAATATCCATTACAAATGATCAGTTCCATAAATTGTTTATCACCAATCTTACGGAACAATATTTACTTACCAAGTTTTGGGCACTATTACTGTTTTTTATTGAAACACTACTCGGATAAAAATACAGGTATAAATATAAAATTTTTACTGTAATATTTAATCAATTAACCAATAGGCACTTACTATATACCCCTATAAATTATAATTGAATTGGGATAAATCCCCTAAAAATGTAGGTAAGAGATTGAATTTTCCTGAAAGAACCATTAAGAGTACTATAATCATAGATAAAAAAGAGAATGATTAAGTACCAAATTATTTGGTATAGGCTAAAAACACAGTAAGAGTTCAGAGAAAGGGAAGGTGAGAGGAAGGTGTGTGGAGCATGTAAGAACTGGGATGAGCCACGTAAAACATGATGGTCATTTATAGGCAGAGAGATGGGTCAAGGGTACTCCAAAATCTGTGAATATAGGCAAGGGGATAAATAATAACTATATATATATATATATATATATTTCCTGTCTTTCTTCCAGAAATAGTTTATGATAGAGTAATGGGCTAGTGGTAAGCCTGTTGATTAGAACAAAGGTTTCATGTTGAGAAATGGAAGAAGAATTTGAGTGTCAGAGAGGAGGCAATGGTGAATGGGTGATGGAGATTATTGATGAACAGAGGGGTATCTTCCATGACCAGGAAATGACATTGTATGGTTTCTCAGTTCCAAGCCATTATTTTTCCTAATTTCTCTCTCTTCTAATTTTTATTTGTTGTCCTTAATAGGCATAATCTGCCAGCTATATTTACACAGGAATGCTAAACTGCACCTTGTCATTAAACTCATTCTAAAAGTCCCTGAGAGAGGACTGAAGAAACCAAGGATCATATGATGCAGTTACAATGCATTGGATATATGTTGGTAGCTTCATAATTTATAGTTCCTATCACTTATACAAAGGACGCCTGGTGAATTTTTACTTCTTATCATAGTTTATTCTGATATCTAGTACTACAAAATCAGTTCCTCATTTCAAGAAAGTAGGAAAAAATGGGTAAGTGAGGCTCATTCTCCTAGTATTCTATTCAGTAGCCTGGCTCAGTCGTCATTTCACGTTAGACTTCACAGCAGCAAGGACAAGAAGGACTGGAGCACAGGGGCTATGATACTCCTGTCCATATTTGGTGTCAATAAGACCATCAATGAATTAGAATTAGATGATATCTAACAACTTAACAATTAGAATAAAACATAACTCCTGTTTTCCCATTAGTAAAACATTGTGAAATAAATGAGTGCATCCTTAGAAAGGAACAGATATCTGAAAAACTAAATTAGCCAAGAAAAAAAAATGGACATATCTTATGAATTCTACTAGGAGAGAAAAATAAGTTTTCTGATTTCACTGTCCAGTGTCTCATTAAGTTCACACTAATTTCATTTTACTGGAACTTTTCCCTCAGTACAGAAAAACTCAGAAAAACACAACGAAAAAAAGACACTCATAATTACTGCACGTAACATGTAATTGGTGTTCATATTTTGATATACGATCTATAAGGCTCTTTTTTTCTACGCATTTAAAGTATGCTTTTTAAAAATTGCATGCTGTATATATCATTTTTCATGCATTGCATATTATTAAATTTCCTTCCTCAATAGTTTAATGGCTGTCTATCATAACATTGTATGAAGTACTCTATTTTACTTAGCCATTTAGATTGTTCCCAATTTTTTCTATTGCAAATAATATTGTGATGAGCATCCTTGCACATACGTCTTTCCATATATGTATGGAATTTCATTTTAAAGAGTGATGCTAACCATGAACTAGATCATGAAAAATGTAACTCCCTCATTCTTACTATGTTCAAATAAATGAATAAGATTAAAATTATGCATATCATCTCCACCTCTCCCATCAGGTATTTGATGGGTAACTGATAATTAGCAACTGCTCCTACAGTGATCTCATTTACACTAATTAACAAAATCAAATAAGGTTGAAATTTATTGTCCTGTTCAGTGAATCATGAGTCTGGCAGCTGCGACTACCAAGGCAGGCATTTGTGCCTGGCTATTAACAGATTGTCTGAAAAAGTATTTTGCTTATTACCTTCTAATGAACTTATTTATTGGAGAAAATATTTTAAGAAATATATCACCAAATTTCTCCACTGAAAAATTTCAGCTGATTTTTACATTGAGATTTCCTATATAAAAGAGGAAATTCCTTCAATTAATAAAGTTACCTTAAAGACCCAGGATGCTCTGGAGAACAGCCACTGTGAGATGCTCTATGGAGGAGGAAACTTTCTTCCCTAGGGTTTTCCTCTGGTGATGTTGGTCAGAGAAAGACAGGACTGCTGAGTGGAGACTGAATTCATTTGGCAAGTACTTTGCTCTTTAATCTTCCATCTCATGCTTAATCTATTAGAGTATCCATTTCGGACATTCCAATCTTATCTTTTTATCTGTATTTACACAAAAGGACCAAGATCCAAGTGTGTTCACTGTCAGCACAAGAACAACAAGGAAAGAGAGCGATGGGCGTCTGTTGGGATTAGAGAAGTTGTTAAAATTAGTACTTATTCTTGAAAAACACAAAACATAGTTTGAATTTAGCTTGGCTCTCCTGCCAGACATGAACAGCAGGTAAATTTAATCATTACAAAAATGTATGAAGAAGATAATTAAGGCTTTTTAATCCAGGCTGTTTCAATGAGACAACATCCCTTAATTCCAACAAAATTTGTATGTGATTAAAGTGGCATTGCTCATTTGCATCTCTTTCAATAAACAAAAACATTTTTATTTTAAAATATTTTTTTCTATGTACTGAATAACCAAATATGATACAGGTTTTCAATACCAAAACCAATACAAAAATCATGTTTAAGTTTGTCTACAAGAAAGATGGATCTGCACAGTCACATAGGCAAGGCAATAACATTTCTTACAACCTTGAGAGGTGACAGGGCATAAATATTGAAAAACGCTAAGGACAATGTCGATTAACGATATTAGTGTGAATAGATATTTCATTGTTGGTCCTTCCTTGTTGTCAATAGATAATACATAAACATACTACAGAATTTAGAAAGTACAAATGAGTGCAAAGAAAGAGAACTTCCCTTTCTCACCCCTGTGTCCTTAGCCCTCAGTTTCCTTCTCTGAAGGAGAACTTCGACAGCGCCTGTGCAGTCCTGAAGCACGTGATAGCACGACAAGCACACTAGCACAGATTTCCCTTCAAAACAATATAGATGGTAGAGCACTCTACACAGTGTCCTCCAGCTTCCTTTCTGTCCCCCACTTAATGTATCTCAAAGATACTTCCCTCCTGGTATACATAGAAATGCCTTGTTCTTTCTAATAGTTTCATGTTATCATGGGCCGATACACCGTCGTTTATCCAGCCAAACTTCTGTTAACATTTACTTCTCCTTCATCATAGTGTAATTTTACAGTAATTATCCTCATAAATATATCTTTTTGTGTATGTGTAATAACATCTGTAGGATAAATCTCTGGAAATTAAATAAGTTGGCCAGAGTATAAACGCATTTTACATTTTGATAGGTATTGCCATTTGTCCCACAGAAAATCAATACATACATAATATAAATATTTGCATCAATAAAGCACAAAACTATCTATTTTCTTATATTCTTATCAACACAAAACATGATAAAAGTTTTGTTTTTCAAATTTGATAAGTACAACTTTAAAAATAAAATACAAAAAAGAAATATAGCAAAAAGAAAAATACAAATGTAGTTTTGTTTTTACTAGGTTGAAGAACATGTATTTTTTACAAGTTTAATAGCTGTTTTCTTTAACCTATCTTTTTGTGTTTTTGAATATGTTTATGTATAGTTGTATTTGATATTTATTATCTAGTTGATAGCCTTTCTTACAGGAGCTCTTTATATAATAAAGAAAAAAGTCATTTTTCCGCTATTTCATTATGAATATTTTTCCTACCATGTCACCTCCTTTGACTTATTTATGGTGTTTACTGCAAAATATTTTTAAAACTTTTATAAACAAAATTTAAATATAAATATAGTTTTATAAATAAAATTTAGCAGTCTTTTCCTCTCTGGCTTCTGCTTTTGTTTTCAATGCTTAAAATAGCCTTCCCCTAAATTTATATGATTTGTATGGCTTCTATTATTTGTATGGCTTTGTTTTCCTACTTTTAAATATTTGGTTTGTCTGAAATATTTTTGTTTTAAGCAATGAGAGAGAGTTCTAAATTGACCCTGTATTTTCTAGATGATTACACCAAACTATTATTAAATAATCCAGGTTTCCCTCCATTGACGTGAAACATCACCTTTATTATATACTGAAGTCACATATAATTGAGTTTATGTCTGGACTTTCTAGGTCCTTGATCTGCCTGTTTAGTCATGTACCAAGACCACACCATTTCATTACTACAGCTTTATAGGACTTTTTACTATCATGTACTGTTATTAGTGATACTCAGTTTTTATATTCTGTGTATAATCTTGCCTTTCATACTATTTTTTAATGTTATTTCTCAATATTTTCCAAGGAATATTTTGAATCCTATTTTCTAGATTAAAAAAAATCTAGCATTATTTTTATGTCTCTTTTTTCTGACATTATACTATTTGTTACGGTTG
Source organism: Equus asinus (assembly GCF_041296235.1). Classification (NCBI taxonomy): domain Eukaryota; kingdom Metazoa; phylum Chordata; class Mammalia; order Perissodactyla; family Equidae; genus Equus; species Equus asinus. Next base: position 79,930,404 of record NC_091800.1, read on the forward strand.
GGGAGGAATATGGTTATAGCAGGATGCATCTCTGCCATCCAGGGGCCTACAGTCTAATGAAATAAACAGATACCAACATAGACATCATTTGGAGGATGCGATAATAATTAGTATAAATGATACACAGCATATCCAGAGAACTATATCATAGTAAAGTAGCATGCAGTCAGGCAATAAAGTATGCTGCTTATCTGGATTTACTTACTGGGACAACATAATCTAGACTTTGGTGGTCAAGTAAGGACTGACCCAGAGGAGATGTATGTATATAACAATAGTTAATTGATTTAAGTTGAAGCTTTATGAAGAGAACAAAAGTAACCTGGAATATGATCTAGGTCCACACTTCACTATGTAGAAACCATAAAACATACAAAGAGAACAATTCTAAGGATATCACATGATAGGGCTGGCCAAGTGGTGTAGTGGCTAAGTTTGCATGCTCCGCTTCAGCAGCCTGGGGTTTGTGGGTTCTGATTCCGGTTGCGGATTTACACACCACTTGTCAAACCATGCTGTGGCAGAGTCTCACATACAAAATGGAGGAAGATTGCCATGCATGTTAGCTCAGGGACAATCTTTTTGAGAAAAAAAAGGAGTTTGGCAACAGATGTTAGCTCAGGGCCAATCTTCCTCACCAAAAAAAAAAAAAAATTCTGAAAATTAACTTCCAGTTCTTCCTCTTTAAAGACTGGAGGCAACTCTTAGGTAAGGAAATTATTGCTGCTTTCATCTAATATGCATTTCTTTTCCTTTAATTTCAGCTCATATTTTTGTATCTCATTGAATGTAAATTTCAGGAGGCAGAGTTCTTTATAACTCTCAAGCCCTTTACCATGTTACCATGGGTGAACATAAAAATAACATTTTTAGGTAACAGGTGCTATGGACTGAATGTTTCTGTCCTCCCCAAACTCATATGTGGAAGGCCTTATCCCCACTGTGATGGTATTTGGAGGTGGGGCCTTTGGGAAGTAATTAGATTTAGATGAGGCCATGGGGGTGGGGACCAAATGATGAGAGTGGTGCCCTTATAAGAGGAGACAGGAGAGAGGTTTCTCCCTCTCTCTGTGCCATGTGAAGACACAGCAAGAACGCAGCCAACTGCAAACCAGAATGAGAGTACTCACCAGAACAGGACCATGCTGGCACCCTGATCTCAGAATTCCAGCCTCCAGAACTACGAGCAACAAATTTATGTCGTTTAAGCCACCAAGTCTGTGATATTTTATTATAGCAGTTGAGCTAAGACAACAGGTTTTGATGGGATGAACACTGGTAGTATTTAGCAAGGACCAAGGTTAGTGACACATATTTAATTTTCAGTTCAGAAAATTTACAAAAACAATAAAAAAAGAGATACAATTTAACTAAAATATTTAAGGGACAGTTTTATTAGAGAAACTCAGGCTACGACATTTTGCATGAAAAATACTGGAATCTAGGATCAGGACAGAGCATAAACTGATGGAAATATTGAGTGTGTTTACACAGTGGTGAATATTGAAATGGAGAAGCACATGTCTGAGTTAAAATCCTGGACCCACACATTACCAGCTGTCTGAAACTGAGCAAGTTATTTAACTCATCTGTGCCTCTATTTCCCCTTCCTTCCGCTTTGTTGTGAGGATTAGGTGAAATAGTAACATGCGTAAAGCATTCAGGACAGCACTTATACAATAATCAGTCAATGAACAGTGGCTCTTTATGTGGATTGTTATGCCATGTTAAAGATTTTGGACAAAATTTTATAGACAATACAGATATTTGTATTTTAAAAGGAAAAATCTGATGGCAATTGAAAAATGATTTGGAAGGAAAGAAGATCAGTTAGGAATTTGGCAGTTTATTAGCTTAGGTTATAAATCTTAGGTTACTCCTCAAAATAGGGAACATAATTGTACCTAAAATCACATGTGTGTTTGATGCCAAACAATTCACTACTATTTGTGAGTGCCAGATATTAGAACTTTGACAGGAACAGGGAGAAAACGCAGAAATCCAGATTATGCCTCTGCTTCCCTGCCTCACTGCCTCTAGAAATACTGAAACACAGAGCTCATACACAGTGGACATTCTTGAATGTTGCAGTACTCCTGAAAGCAAGATATTGTAAAGTAGATAGCATCTCATCATGATTGCCCTAATTATAATAAAATATCCTCATACTGTAAATTGATCTCCTACAGTATTGTAAAGGGCCTCTAAGAACAATTTAAACTTAACTGCTTTGTAAATGTTTAAAAAGGAAGAGAAATAGTTTCCTTCTTAAAACTCTTTGGAAACTTACAGCCAATAACTTTTTTCAGGAAAGGGTGAATTTCCAATTCAATAGAAAATGTCCTTTGGTTCAGAAATATTAGAGAACAAATCTGTCGAAGGCAAGAATCCAGAGGTCTCTCCTGGAAATACAAGATAGACACAACAACAGGAGAGGCGTAGCTTTGAAATCTTATTTGCATCTTTCACAAAAACAGATAGAGCTACTAGAATAGCCAACAAAACAAATAAAACAAACAGTAAAACTAGGAGGAAGGTATCCCTGCTCACCCCAGAATATAAAGGGACAGGATTAAACCAATCACATCAGCAAGAGCCGTGCGGCAATAGCAGCTGTGCCAGACAAAGAAGAGAGATGACAAGGGGACTTCTGATGGTTCTCATAGCTGAGAAATCCAGAAATCACCAACCTCCAAAAAGGAGTTCCCACTTGGGGTGCAGCATCTGAAAACAATGTTTGACATTAGAAGGATTAGAAAGCTTGAGTTTCTGTGGAGTCGAAGGGGCTGGGTTGAAGAAGCCTAGGCATTAGGGATCTCTGAAGTGAGTAAAGGACAGAGCCGCATACTGAGGAAGATCTGTGGGAGAATACAATCTACATTGATTTGGCCAGGAATACTGGCAGTAAAGAAATCTCAAATGTTAGTGATGGAGGGGGAAAGAGGGAGCAGACAGCATAACATATTAGAGAGATGGCTATATGAAAAGATCATATTTATAGTACTTTGTAGAAACAACAAAGATGGAATCTCACATACGTAAAATTAGAAAAGTTATCTTGGCCCAAATCCATCTCCTAAATAGAAACTTTGTCCTAAAAGTATAGGAAAACAAATTTATTTAAATGCTAGCAACATAAAAGGTCTAGAGCCAAAGCCCATACCAAGATGTTCTAAGAAACGTGGAGTAAAAAAGAAAATCTGAATAGCATTCTACAGAAAGTGAAAACACTAAAGAAGATAGCCACAAAAGAGAGAAAAAGATGTAATCTAATATTTCAAAGCATGCTATAGTAAATTAATAAAACAATAGAATCTATGGAGGAAAAGCAATGTACATCAAAATTAGAAAACACCAGTACTGGTATGTCTAAACAACAGAAAAACATGGAGAGCTGAGCTTGCTCAGAAAAGAATTCGAAATGAAAGAGAACGTTGTTTCAGAAATTGAGTCTAAACTGAGAGGAACTTAAGAGAGAATAGAAATCACAGAAATTATTGTAAAGAAAATAGGGAATAGAAAAGAACATTTTGAACAAATATATAATGCAAAAATGAAGAAAGAGAAAGGTTTCCGTAAAAACTAGAGAAATAGAAGATAAAAATAACCAACATATGTAGAATAGGAGTCTCAGGGGGAAAACGAAAGCAACACAGCAGTATTTAACAGCAGAATAACTTAGCAGGCAAGACCATAATACAAGAAAATACTTTAAATAACAAAAGACTTGAACTTACATTTTGGAAGGGCATACTGCACATCTGGAAGAACTAACTGAATTCTCAACTGCAAGAAATATTGTAGGAAAACATCTGGAACATTTTTAAAATAATTTCTTTTGGCATCCAGACAAAGCCTCCTAAAAAGAAAGATAATCTGAAAGACATCAGACTCTTTTTTTGGCAGGGAAAAATTCACCCTGAACTAACGTCTGTTGCCAATCTTCCTCTTTTTTTTTCCCCTCCCCCAAGGCCCCAGTGCATGGTTGTATATCTTAGTTGTAAGTCGTTCTAGTTCTTCTATGTGAGCCACCATCACAGTATGGCAACTGACAGATGGGTAGTGTGGTTCCACGACCCAGATGAAAACCTGGACAGCCCAAGTAGTGAATGCCGAACTTTAACCACTAGGCCATCAGGGCTGGCTCAGTATTAGACTTTTTGACATCAATGTTTTAGGCCAGAATACAATGGAATAATATATTAAGATACTTAGGGAAAGAAAATGTGAGCCTGCAATTTTATTTCCACTTACCTAAACTGTAAATATGATGATCACAGGCAAGCTATTACAGAAATGCAAGAATTTAGGAATATCGTTTCCATAAACTCTACCTGATGAGTCTATAGAGAACAAGTTTCAAACCATCAAGAAATGATTGTAAGAGATTTATGCACCCCTACGTTCACTGCAGCATTATTCACAATAGCCAAGACATGCAAGCAACCCAAGTGCCCATCAACTGATGAATGGATAAAGAAGATGTGGTATATATATACAATGGAATACTACTCAGCTATAAAAAAAGACAAAATCTTCCCATTTTGCAACAACACGGATGGACCTTGAGGGTATTATGTTAAGCAAAATAAGCAGACAGAGAGAGAGCAACACCGTACGACATCACTCATGTGTGGAAGATAAGCAAACACATGGATAAAGAGAACAGATTAGTGGTTACCAGAGGGGAAAGGGGTGGTGGGGCAGGAGAAAGAGGTAAAGGGGCACATACATATGGTGACGGATAAAAATTAGACTATTGGTGGTGAGTATGATGCAGTCATTACAGAAACTGATAAATAATAACATATACCTGAAATCACACAGTTATAAACCAACATAACCTGAATAAAATAATTGAAAAAAATGATTGTAGAAGCTTTGACAAAATAATGACTGTTGAAACATTTTAAAATACAGAGATAAGAATGATAGAAAAGTACATAATGATAGATGCACTACAACCGTAAAGAATGGGAGGAGATGGGGGAGGATATATGGAAAGGATATTATGCTTCATGTTGCCTTTTAGGTGTTAACTGAGAGTAAGAACTATTACATCAAGGGGCTGGCCCCGTGGCGGAGTGGTTAAGCTCGCGCGCTCCGCTGCAGGCGGCCCAGTGTTTCGTCGGTTCGAATCCTGGGCGCGGACATGGCACTGCTCATCAAACCACGCTGGGGCAGCGTCCCACATGCCACAACTAGAAGGACCCACAACAAAGAATATACAACTATGTACCGGGGGGCTTTGGGGAGAAAAAGGAAAAAATAAAATCTTAAAAAAAAAAAACAAAACTATTACATCAAAATAAAAGCTAGGGAGATTAAAAAAAGTAAGGCGTTGTCTATTTCAATATAGCTCTAATAGAGAACTAAATAGAGATTATATATTTAACAACAGAAAAAGAGAAAGGATTAAGGATATCATGTTCAGTTGAATAAAGTTAACCCATTAGAACCAAAACACATTTTACCAATTACCAAAAAGAGTATTTTTCCAGAGAAAGTGAGAATATGCAATAACAATATGAATCTCTCTATAATACTTATACCACCTCTGATGAAAATATTGAAATGACCCAATGCTGCAGCAAGAGGCCCCTTTCTGATCCTTTTTAACCAATTCCTCTCCATCCTTAAGCTACCAACTTAAATGCTACTTTCTTCCCCAGGTCATCTCAATTAGGAAAGATCTCTTTCAAATACGAACATTTGTCACATTTTCTATTAGTCTGATTACTTTAATACACTACCTACTACAGTCATCACATCTCCCCTTCTACATTATAACCTCCTACGGGTAGGAATTTTACAGTATTTGAACCTGTACCAAGCATCATGCTTTTACACATAGGTTATAGTAAACCTGTGCCGAGGGGCTGGCTCCATGGCTGAGTGGTGAAGTTTGCGCGCTCCGCTGAGGTGGCCCAGGGTTCGGATCCTGGGCGCGCACATGGCACCGCTCATCAGGCCACATCAAGGCAGCGTCCCACATCCCACAACTAGAAGGACCTGCAACTAAGATATACAACTATGTATCAGGGGGGTTTGGGAAATAAAGCAGAAAAAACAAAAAACAAACCTGTGCCGAATTAATTCATGAATGAAAGGGGGATTACATCATAACACTATAAGCAGTGCAAAGAAGCCAAGGAGATATAACAGATCAAGAACCTGTCAGAAACTGACCATGGAGTTTAGAAAATCAAAAGTTTCAACAGTTTCAAAATCAACAGTAAGACTCTTTGACTTGTCAAGAGAGCCTGGTCTAATTAGGGAGATGCTGAAAGTGAGTAAAGAAAAGCACAACGCAACCAGATTATAGTAAAGTTCTCATAGACAGACAAGACCTTGAAGGACATGCGTTCCATCCTCCCACTGATTTTTGGCATGCTCCACAGAACTCAGTGGAAACAGCCACCTCGGCTAGGCTTCCAGTACAACAAGAAACTCAGCTCCAGAGGTAGCTCATTCTATGTTCGGTCTGCTCTTCCTTTCTGCTTCCAATTTCAGTCTTCCTATTCTCCCCCTGAAGACATCAGGAGAGAAAACATTCCCACTTCTCATGTCAGTTCTTCTGGATTTGAAAACAGTGGTCAAACACGCTGAATATTTTCCTGGTCAAACTCCAAGCTTCCCTGGTAATTCTTCTCTCATTGTTCCCTGTTTCTAAGTTTCATTCCCCAAATGAGGTACCCAGGAATGGATGTTGTCAATGGATGCGAAGCAGATTCATTCCTGCAGATGCATTCCATCAGAATTTGACAAAGCCAAATCCCACAGCTTGAATTTATGTCTCAAAAAAGGTAGCCAATCCAGATTTACCCCAGCGTGTCACCAAGAAATACTTTATCTAGATTGATGCTGAGTTAAAGATAACATTGTTATATAAGTCTAGATGTTAGACTCTGTGCCTTAATGGGAAAATGGCACATTAGGGAAGCTCCAGAGCTGAAACATAGAGACATTTATACTGACAAAGTATAAAATTATGTTTATGGGACATGATTTACACTTCATACCTAGAGAAAAAAGCATCATGTGTTATACTCAGTATCTTGGTTTCTTTAGGTTTTTAAAAATCATTTTATTGTCTTAATTTTATTATACACAGTCCAAATCACACGATGACTCATTGGCCAAAGAAAATCGCTATATAAATATAAATATTACAAATTTATTTCTATGAATTATTTCTGATTCTTCATTATCATTAAAGTCACATTATGGATTCTTGCCACCACTCTCTCTTGCTATACATAGTGTTGCAAAATTGGAAGAAATTTACTCTAATTTGGCAAACATATCCCAAAGCAAAACCTATAGTTTTCTTGATCTTAATGAGCTAATTTATATACAGTCATATCCCAGCTATCTAAAATTGGCTTAGGTCCCTGATGCCTATCTTTCTCATTATAAACGTTCCAACTTATCAAAAATAATTCAGTATTGCTCAGTTCTTTGAGGCTTGGCTTTACTAGTGAACCGTAGGCTAACAGCATAGGCCTTCCAGAATGGTAATTAATAATAAATAGTATTTACATAGGACTTTGCATCTTCAAAGGACCTTGCAAACACTAATTAACCCACATACTAACGCTTTTAAAGGAAGTAAGCAGGAATTAGCATTCGTTTTATCAATGAAAAACTGACTTGCAATAAAGCTGTGATTATGCATGGTCTAAAGGAGTTACTCACAAGTAGTGCAATGTCTTTTCTCATTACATTTCAGATGATTTTAGAACAAATTTTCTCAACCTCAGCACTAATGACATTTTGGTCTGGATAATCACTTGTTCTGGGCAGCTTTTCTGTTCATTGTAGGATATTTAACAGCACCCCCGGCCTCTACCCACTGGATACCAGTCATACCACCCCAGTCTTGGGAACCAAAAAGTCTCCAGATGTTGCTAAACCCCACTGGGGGGCAAAAATCATCCCAAGGTGTGAACCATTGTGTGGAAGAAAGGGCAAAAAAGATTGCCAATGCCTGTCACAAGGTTTTTTCCTTACAAATGCAGCTCTTTTCTCCAATTCATATTCTGTGATGACTGTGTATCACAGAACCTCTGCACCTATGATTTTCCTTCCTCACATCACGTACAAAAATAATAACTTATAGGATAGAGTGTTCTAATATGCACCCACACGTGCATGCGCTCACACACACACATATAGTCCTCAAAACAACCTGATAAAGTAGGTACCATTATTACTCTATTTTATTCAAGAGGAAACTAAGGCACAGAATAGTTACTTAACTTGCCCAAGTAGAGAAGTCTGGATTCAAACTTGGGCACTTTGGTTCCAGGGTCAATGCTCTTAACTACTGAGCTATACCTATAGGTATGTTTTTTCCAGCAGAAAGTGTTTTAGCAGCTGACACTGTTAATTTCATATGTGCCAGTACAAAATCTCTAAAAACAGCAGTGACACTATGGATAAAGAAAGAAGAACGGCTCAAAAAAGAAAGAGGTGAGGCTATAGTCCAAACACATTTATGAGTCTTTCAACAAACACAAGACACAGTGAAGCAGTAATGAGTTACACAGCATTACTCATATCCTCAAAGAGCTAATCCAAAAGATAATGTCAGATAAGTAGATTATGAGGCAGAAAATTATAAGCAACACAAAATTTCTAAATTCCTGGGTGGTAGGGAGAAGAAGATCCACCATGACTAGGGAACTGGGGCAGATCATATGATAAAAATAGCGCATGAGCTGCGACTTTAGAGACGAATAGGATTAAAAATTTGAGGATCGTCATAGCAGATGACCCCAGAGAGGGCATTTCAGAAGAGGAGGCAGGATATTCATTGCAGTCGAAAGGGACAAGCATAGTAAGTCAGTTTGGCTGGAATCGGCTAAGCAGAGAGAGATAAGATTGAAAAATTAGTTTGAGGTCAGGTTATAAATGTATTACAATCAATTTGGATTTTTTCCAGCAGGGCTTATAGAGAAAATGAAGAAGGACTGAACACTGCTGAGCACTCTGACATACATTACCTTATTTAATCATTGAAGGGTTTCAGAGAGAGGAGAGCATGATGAAATGTGTGTTAGGTATTAATTGCTGTGTTCTTATCTGGAGGCTAAATTGGGAAAGCATCTGTTTCCCTGTTCTCATGGTTTTGGCAACACTCAGTTTCTTGCAGCTATGGGATCCATGACAGCTTACTTCTATGAAAGTCAGAGAGAAAACAGAGAGAGAGAGAGAAGTTGGGCAAGTCTGCTAGTAAGATGAAGACTTTTACAGTGTAATGTAATCACGGAGTGCCATCCATCAGCTTTGTCATATTCTATTGATAAGAAGCAAACCACAGGTTCTGCCCACAATCAAATGAAAGAGATTCTACAAGGATATGAACACCAGGAGGCAGGGATCATGGGGACAAGCTTAAAGTCTGTACACCATAGTCCATCCTCTGACTCTCAATGATTCACTTCCCTCCCATATGCAAAATACATTTGTCCCATCCCAAGGTTCTTGAGTCTCGTCCCATTATGGTATCACCAAAGCACAAAACTCATCATCTAAATTAGGTTCAGGTGCAGATGAGGGTCCTGGTGTAAACTGTTACGTACAGCTCTCCATTTATGGACGTGCATAACTGAAAATGCAAATCATCTGCCTCCAACACACCCAACATGCAACGGTGGGAGAGACAGTAGATGACAGCTGTGGACACTCCCCTTCAAAAGGGAGGGGAACAGAAGGGAGAAAGGAGCCTCCATCCATAGAAGCTCTGAAATCCAGCCAAGTGCATGTTGGGAGTTCCTGGATTATCTTCCAAAGTTTGGGAATAATTCTCTGTGCCTTTTGGCTCCACTCTCTGGACTCATAGTTCTGCCCTCTGAGTCATCCTTTTTTAACGAAAGAAGGCATATGTTTGCAGCTGAATAGTCTTGAGACTGCTTCCTGCCAGTAGAATTTTGGTGGTTTTCCCTCAGTCTCTTTTCAGTGTATACTCTCTGTTCCTTTCAGTCCAAGCTGGCAGTGTTTCTGCTGAAATAATTTTCTCAAGAACCTTGTGGGTCTCCTGAGGATTTCAATGGGGTTCATTCCACTGGACAAAAGCCACACAACAGATCTTCGCAAGATAAGACTTTCTCTACTTTGGCCTCCTGCTAAGATCGCTCTGAGGCAATAGTAACTGGAACAATATTCATAATATATAAGTCAAATTTTTGTTTTTTTAATAAGTAAATTCATTTCAATTTTCTTTAAATAAATTATGAAAGTAATTGGCAGAAATTTTAAAATAGCATACCATAACACATTTGGGAACCTATTGTAATTTAAAATATATGCTAAAAATTAACTGTTGCAGCATCAAGAACACATAAAAACACTTCCACTTTCTGATTTTTAATTTTTGTAAATTGTACTTCAGCTAAATCAAGTGGATTATTTCTTTTAAATGGTTGTGGGGTTTTTTTCTCCTAGTAGTTAGAGAAAGAATGACTGGAAGTTATTTGCAAATGTTATTTGCAAGCACTACTCTACAAATAAATACACTGGGGTTATGAATAGTGCTCTAGTAATGATAAATAAAGGGCAAATCAGAAATGATTGTCAATACAGCTTATCTTTCCTTTAACATTGTTTGGGAACGGCTAGAATTTTGGAACTTGATATACAAAAATTTTGATCTGATAAATCCAATTTATTAATCTGATGATAATCATCTTGATATGACATGTAATATTACTTCTAATGCTTTTCATTAATTTGTTTTATTTTAGTTAATGTGCCTTATTTTTCCTCCTTTATCTAAAGATACATTGTGAGAAAAATGAAGTTATACGTGACTAAGAATACAAAAAATTTGAAACTGAATAATGACCCTAACCTCCACATCAGCAAGGAGCATTCAGCTTAAGTGATTGGTTAATTTCCACTCAGAGAATTTCAGATTTCTCCATTTTCAAAGGACAATTAATTATCTTATTTATCCGTGCACATAAAAAGCCAAAGATATTAAAACAATTACTAACTTTAGACGGAAACATCTTTGTAAACCGTTGAGTTCCCCAAACTATCAATTGAAAACTGATGGTCTACCCTAACGCCAAGCACATTGCAGATCGCCGGTCCTCACTTCAGACTGAATCACGTGGCTCACAGCACCATCCACAGCTATTAAGAATACCAAATTTCGGGGAAAAAGGAAGTAATTTACAGAAGGAAAAGGAGAGAAAAAATTAGCACAATTACTCCCGCTTTTCTTTTGGGACTGTAACCTCCCCAAACTCTAGTTCCAATAATTGGAACAGCCATTATCAGTAGCCCAAGGAAAAGGACGTATCTCACCCACTTAAACTATAGAAAGCACGACATATAGGGAACGCATAGTGCTGAATGGTATTTTTGCCCTGAAATATTATGATACATATTTTGTAGAATTTGAAGGCCTATATTATTTGCTGAATTCAATTTACTTTTATTCTTTGAAAGGGTATCCCTTAAATTTAGGAGTAGCTGCCAGATTCCTTAATCAGCAAGTAGAAAAATCTAAGAAACAGTAGTGCTATCCATTACGACTATCAGGACCTTTGGCAATTTTATAATCATGAGATAAAACCGAAAACAACAACAGAAAACGTGAATAACAAAATTTCAACTAACTGAAAGTCTCAAGAATTCATGAGTTTGGGCTCGGTTATTGGTCTTATCCCATAATAAAAAGTATACTAACACTGACATTAAAAAAAAAATCTACTATTATTTGAGCAACAACCCTCTTCCAGGGTTATATTAAGGTTTGGCTTTTAATCACTATGCTGTGCTGCCTTTGATAGGAGTTGCTGGAATTGAAGTGGCTGCTCCTGAATTTCTACACAGAACTTTCTCTATAAGAGGGGGCTCAGAGAAGGCAATCTGACAGGAAGCATGTTTGTATTGTTGCAAGAACCACAAGATGATTTCTCTTGAAGTGCATTTCTTTAGCATTAGTTTGTTCATACTTTCATTGACGTTAGAGATTAATAAAAATGTCAAGTCTATGAAAGATCATTTTATTTACATAAAATAGAGAACTCTCATATGCCTAAATCAAAATGTTTTTGGAAATGAGAAGCAATTCCTTGGAAAAGTCACTGCTAGATCAAATGTCATGATTGTCCCATGGATGTCCCCACCAGCTGCCCACCCATTCCATCTACCAACCAAATCATCATCCTGGCTCAACTTCCCATCATGAGAATAAGAGGCACACTAATGCATGAGGCCTAGATTAGCAGGAAACGGCTCTTGGACATACCAGAATGTTAGAGCTGGAAGGGATCTCAGAGATCATCATGTTTATGTTCTCCTGAACAACAGAGGTGCAGGAGGTTATGTGGCCTTTCAAAGGGTCAGATCTGGGGCTAGAATGCAACTCTTATTGCTGAATCAACACAATTTCCACTGCACCATGCTGCTTCATTTTTTCTCTCTTCAGTTTTTCCACATCTATTCAGTTTTTCTTCTCTCTGCTTTGTTTCTCTTACTTTCTCAACAAATCATCTCTTGCATGGGTCCTTTCTCTTTTCTGCCCCTCTCATCTCCTGTGTCTGTGTTGTCCTTTTTAGCTATTGAGGAGTTAACTGGTTCTTCCACACAGCTCTGTTGAACTTCATTAACCTTACCAGTGAGGAAAATTAGACTCAGGAAGAACAGATAGAAAGCTACAGCAGTATTTTAGGTTATTAGAATCTGAATTAGGTAGTAGCGATGACAGTCACAATGATGGAGATAAAAGTAAAGATATACTCCTCATTAAGTAAAAAGGGCTAACACTTTTATAGGGCCTGCCATGTGCCAGTCTCTATTCTAAATGCTTTAGGTATTTTAACTCATTTAGTCCTCCCAAGGACTCTGTGGGGAGGGTCTCTCCATTTTACAAATGAAGGAATACAGGACCTTGCCCACCTAGAGGAGAGATTCCAACCCAGGCCGTCTTGCTTCAGAGATCCTGCTATCAAATATCAGGATGTAAGTAGAATCTCCAGGGACACCCTGGATCTCTGGAAGTCTATGGGTCTCATGCGAAGAGTTCATAATATAGAAGATATGAGCTCTAAGAGTGGATGGATCACTCAGGCAAGAGAACATAGCATGAAAAGAAGAAGACAAAACAGAACAACATTTCAGATATAGATAAAATAATGTTTAAAAAATTAAAAAGGAACAAGAGTAAAAAGAAAACCCTATGGCAAAGATGATAAAGATGTAAAGATGATAAAGAAGTGAGGGAGGCAATTGTCTTGAACATCCCTTTTTCCCCTGGTTGTGGTGTCTTTGCTGATAAAAGTTTAATATTTTATGAAGTTAAACCTAACAACTTCTCCCCTGAGTTTAGGTTTCCAGTCACATCGTTTTTTTTCTTTTATATCTAATTCCTGAGATCTGTTACCTTATTTCTGAGTTCTTCTAACTCTGATATCTGTTGTTCTTTCATATCTCGTATCATTTTCTTAAGATCTAGGTTTTTTTGAAATAGCAGGTTACAATGTTGATCTGTCTTAGGGCCATTTCTTTGTTGCATACTTTAATTCTCTGTGGAAATGTTCTCCAAATTATTCTCTTTTATTCACATCATATCTTTGTACATTTAGCCTCAATACTTTCTGGTTGCTCATTTTTAGGTGAGATTAATTTCCTGAACATTTAGAGGAAAATATAGTTAACAGTAACTTTTCTAACTTCACAGAACTGTTACTTTTCCAAAATATGGTGGTTTTGCTTCTGAAAATGTTGTTTCTCTTTCTCCCCCCGCCCCACACCTTTATCTGGATGATCTATTGTATCTGTGTTGCCCACTTTTTATTCCACTCCCAGTAGTTTATCTTCTGTCCTGGGAAGAACAGGTGATGGTGGCTCAGTTTTGAGAATTCATAGGGTCTAGACTGTGCCAGGCCCTTCTCATTCAGTTAGGGCTCCTTTCTCTCACCTGCGAATGGGTTGGACAAAATCTCTCCCAGTTTCAGTGGGGGTTCTGCCTGGCCCACTGTGCTTTCCAGCAAGTACCTGCCACCTAGTTACGTAGTTTCTGGTTTCCTCAGGCCTCTCCGAGGCCCATATAATCCCTCTGTTTTCCTCACACAAACACTGGTCCCACGCAAGTCTTGTAGCTCACATGTTCACGCTCACCTCTTGCAGGCCTGGACTCATGGGGGTACATCACCACTGGTTCTGTTGTAAATGCTGTCCGTGGGTTTTGGGTTACTGTCTAGTTGCTCTGTCTGATTTTTATGTGGGAATTTGCAGAGACTGAAACACTATGGTGCCACTGCCACCATCATCCCCACATTCCAAAAGCTACTGGCTTTTCTGAAGCAGTCTCTTATCACATTTAAGCAGTCTCTTATTTTTATTTTACTTAGTTTTATCTCTTTAAGGCAGAATGCTGTTGAATTTCATATATCAATTTTTTAGTCTATTAATATAGTTGCATGATCTAATATATTTTTTAATATAAGATCATCCTCACTTTGTGAAAATTGAAGACCACTTGGAAATATTTTATTGCTCTTCTCTTTGCAATATTTAACATTTAAAAAATGTTATCGGGATGGTTTGCCTCTAACTATGTCGTCAATAGTTTTTAATATTTAAGCAATTTTATCTAAATAGAATTTACACAGAGTAAAATGTGCAAATCATAAGTTCAAGATTTTTAACAAATATATATATCTGTGTGATCAACACCTTCCCCAGAGGCAACTCTGTTCTGATTTGTTACCATAGATGAGTTTTGTCCGTTCCTGAACTTCAGATAAATGGAGTCATACAATGTGTACTCACTGATATCTGGCTTCTTTCACTGAATAATGGGGATCCATACATGCAATTGTGTGCACAGTGGTTGTTCTTTTTTGTTGTTGATGAGGAGTAGAGTTCCACTGTATGAATATACCATAATTTATTTATCCATTCTTCTGCTGATAGACACATGGGTTGTCTCCAGTTTCGCTATTATGAATAAAGTTTTGAACATTCTAACACAACTCATTTTGTAAACATAGTATTTTCCTTTCCCTCATGTAGATATCTTAGGGTGGATTTTCTGAGTCACAGAGTAGGTATATAACTTTATTTTAAAATCACCATTTTTTCAAAGTGGCACCATTTTATGCTCCCACTAAGAATTTATGAAAATTCTGTTTGCTCCAAATTCTGTGCTTTTGTTGTTAGGTGTCAGTATCAAGGTTATGAAACCCTAAGAAATGATTTGGGTAAACTTCCACGTTTTTTTCTGTGGTCCAAAACGTTTCAAGTATCAAAGGAATTATCTGTTCTTTTAAAGGCAATCCCCCAGGACATGTCACTCAGGAATCACCAGGGTTTATTTGGTTAAGCTGGCTCACGAGGTGGGTGTTCCTTTCTTTCTTCAATGCTCCAAGTACATCTCCCCACAAAATGATTATCTTTTCTTCTTGATGGAAGCTGTGTGTCTGTGCTCCCTTAATAGAATCTCCAACAAGCTCTTAAAATTGATGGGATGTAGCAAGAGAGAGGTCAAAGACTTTATAAGAAAATTATATATGTAATTTTAAGAGTGAAAAGCCAGGAAATGAAACTAGCAGTTTAGACAATTCTTTAAAACTGCCCGTGTGTGAAACGGACAATCAGTGAGAGAATACAGGGTTGTTTCAAGGCTGAGGGAGACAGTCTCTAGAGAACCAGGAAACCAGAGAAAGAAGGAATCGCTGATTATTCTCCTTCTCCGCTTCCCCACTAAAATCTAAATTAAATGAAGACAGGAGTTTCTGCTCATTTTGTTTATTGCTATTTGCCCAAGAACTGGAACAGTCCTGGCAGCTTAGAAGACATATTTGTGAACAAATAAAAGAGGCAAGGGGGTGCCATGGATTGAACGTCTGTGCCCTCCCAGAATCCGTATGTTGAAGCCCTCATGCTTAATGTGATGATGTTGCAGGTGGGGTCTTCGGGAGGTGATTAGGCTTAGATGAGCCCTTATTGGAAGATAAAGAGACTAGAGCTCCATCTTTCCTCCACCACGTGAAGATACAGCCAGGCAGCCATCTGTAAACCAGGAGCCCAACCTTGCTGGCACCGTGATCTTGGACTGCCAACTTCTAGAACCTTGAGAAATAAATTTTTGTTGTGGGATGGTATGTTTGTCTGGGATGGAAGCTTCCCGGTGGATGGTATTTTCATAATTTCAGCTCAAACTAACCCAGGGGGAATCAAGAAATTAGCCTTAGCCAGGAGCCTAAAACATCGTTTAAAATTCTTCACTTATCTTGAGCACCAGGTACAATCCATATTCTGTAGTGTGGCATTTAAGATCCTTCAAAAGCTATCCTATTTACCTAATCCCCCCCTCACACCTAAATCTGACTATTTTACAAATATCCCCCACACTTTTGTACTCCCCAGGGCTTTACTTAGAATTTTCCCTCTGCCAGGAAAACCTCCTAGACCACTGTGCTTGATGAAATTCTTATCTTTCCGGAATCCACTCACTTATTAATCCCCACAGGATTAGTTGACCTCCACTGGGGAGTCCTGGGTAAGTGCAACAGATAAAAGCTGGAAAGTCCCTCCTACATGCTGGGTGCTATAATTCTATCCTCAAACATTCTGGGTGAGATAGGTGCTGCTTCCATTGGAAAGTTCAGAAACTAAGGTTCAAAGAGGTTGTGATTTGCTTAAAATAACACAGATTTTTTTGTTTTTTGCTCAAAATAATACAGATAATTGGTGGCAGAACTGGAATTGACCCCAGATGACTAGATTCTAGTCTGTATTCTTTTCACTACAGTATATGGCTTACCAGGGCAACCCATCAAGCCTTTAACCAGGAAAACACTTGTCTTTTGGATTCCAGTTATCTTTATCTTCTAGTACACTGTGAACTCCTAGAGGGCAGAGACTGCCTTATTCTTTTCACCCAAATGACTACCAAAGAGAGTAAGAACTTACCATATCTTGGTTGAAAGTGAATGGTAGCAGTTGTTTTCAGAATAGCCTTCATGCTGAAAGAATTCCATATTAGACGCTTTAAAGCTACACTCAACCTATTTCCCCAACAGTGAAAATTCCAAGGGGCCAAAGCAGGCTTGTAGGAGCCGATTCCAGGCAAAGCACATGGGTACGCGGTAGCTGGTCCAGCCATCTGACTTTCAGAGAAAGTACGAATGAACTTTTTCAGGACATTTCTAAGTCATCAGGGCTGCAGAAAAAGGTGGAGGAGTTCTTGAACAGTAATTATCTTGTCCTGCCTTCTGACAAGAAACCATGGCCTTGGAGAATAGGAACAAAGTAGGTTTTTCAGTCAGCTTCAGAGGATTTATTCCACTATTTATCGAATGACTGATTGCAACAGTGCACAAAACAAAACCTGTGTCTTCATTCTTGGAGTTATAGACTAGTGGTAGGAAATACAGAGGTGGAAATACAGTGCCTTGGAAAAAAATAGAGTGTTGGGGGCGTGGATGGGGGAAACATGAGAGCTGAATGAGGTTCAAAGGAAAAGCAAAAAGATCAGAATATGGCGGGCAAGGGAGGTAACTGGTACGAAATGAAGACAGTGAGCTAATTGAAGCCAGCAATGCAGGACCATGTCCAACAGACCACGTTAAAGACTTCGGGAGTTACGAGTGATGGGGGTTCAGTGGCAGTGACCAGGGGAATAACATGATCTGGCTTGCACCTTCAAAAGTAAAAACTTTGTTCTGGAGAACAGGCAGCAGTTAAGCAAGAGTACAGGGAGGAAGGCCAAGGAGGAGGTCACTGAAGTCCAGTAATAGGGACGCAGACTGTGGTCACTGGTAAGAGTGGTGAGAGGTCATATTCCGAACATACTTGGAAGTTCTAGCCAACAAGATTGCTTTGTATTGGAGGCATGAGAATAGATGGGTCCAAGATGACTCTATGGTTTTTGGCTTGAGCAGCTGGGTGAATTCATGCACCATTTAGTGAGGACGGGAACACTGGGAAAGATCATAAGTGTGTTTAAGAAATCAAGAGTTCCATATGGAATATTTGTAGATGAACTTATGTGATCTAAGATTACTTCAAAATAATCCAGAGGTCTGTAGATATGAAAAAAGATTGACCACTGATAATTGTTGAGATTGGGTGATGTGTCCACGCAGGTTCATTACACTATTCTCTTTTTTGCATTTTAAATTTTTTCTATGATACAAATTTTAAAAATAGTTATAGTTAGACACATTATGTAAGAGAGGCCCATTAGACTTCATGTGGAGATGTTATGTAGCTAGTTAGATATGTGAACTAGAGGTTAGCAAAGAAATCAGAGCTAAAAATATGTGGAAGTTATCAGCATATTTTAAGTCATGAGACAGGATGAGACCATATGTGGAGTGAGTGAAAAGAGAGAACAGTCTCCAGTACTAAGAAACTGAACTCTCCAACATTTAGAGATGAGAAAGATGACAGGAATCTAAAAGGTATTTTTGCCAGGATTTTCCAATGCATAGCAAGTCACTAAAAAATACGTAACGTTGAATCAGCAATTCCATTTCCAGGAATTTATCTGAAACAAATAGGACTAGTGTACACAGACTATGTAAAAGATGTACTATAATGCCCCATAGGAAAAGAAAACAGGGGTGGTGGTGAAATAACCTAAAAGTTGAACAGTAATGGGCTAGGTGGATACACGACAGCACATTCAACAGAACATTGGGCAGCAATGACAAATGATGTAGGTATATTTTAGTGACCTGTAAATATTTTCACAACGTATTGAGAAAAGCTAATCAAATAAAGCATTATAGTTTGGTTTATACTTATTTGTTAACACTGTAAATATGTATTTTGCACTTTCCTTACTATCAATAACTTAAAATAGTAAATATTATCTTTGGTGGCAAAATTATGTATCCTTCCCCCCACTACACTTATTTGGTAACTTTTCTCAATAAACACTATAAAAATATACAAGTTTAAAATTTTTAATAAAATTCATTCAGTAATATGACATACAAAGAACCTTAAATAGGAACCTGATTTGAATCAGTCAAAAATTATATTGATACCCTAACATCTATCTGACTGAAATAACTACTAGGAATTGTTTTAAATTAAATACACTATAAGAAATTATTGTAATAGTATATTAAATATTTTATTTAAATTAAGGAATAAAACAAAATTACATACATTTTTTCCACTGTTTGGATAAAATTTCAAATTACTTACAAATAATCTACACACAGTTCCTCAGGTATCAAATTTCAAGTATTTCAGTGGTGTCATGTAAACATAGTTTTCAAAATGCATAGGCTGTATTCCAAAATTTGGCATATAAGTCCAGATGCAATATATACTCTATATACTGACTTTAAATGACCTAAGGATACAATCATTTTAAATAGGCAAAGCAATTTACTTCTCTATAATGAAAGTTATAATACACTTGCCATTTTGACACCTACTCAATGGATCATATCTAGGAAATTCACACCTTATGAATTCTATTTATACTGGAGTATGAATTCACATAAAAATACTTTCTTTAAAACATGCTCTATTTTAGAAAAATAATTTAAAATTGCAAGGTTTTTTTAAAATCAAACTACTTTCAAGTTTTTAGATCAAGTTCCATCCAACTTCCCCAATTTAGCTAATGACATCATTAATAAAGTCTTACTCATAAACTTGAACTGCACCTTAAAAAGTAAATTTGTTTACAACATTTCACACTTAAAAGAAAAATTTTTAGTATTCAATCTAAAAGACACATTTTTGCAAGTCCAGTTCTAACAACTCTGCTTTTTCTTGCAATGCTTTTATTAGATAAAAACTATTATTAAATTTTCTATTTGACCTCAGAAAATCCTGTTTAGGTCAATACTTTTAATGACTTTAAAAGCTTCTAAATATATCTTATTAATATTTCAGTCAAAATTCTAGATTTCTATAGAGATATTATATAAATACCTCTTCTTTAAACTGTTTATTTGATCTTGGTTATAAAAATCATCAAATACTACGCTGCTAAAAGAATTTTTTCTTTCTTGGCTTTGAGCCATTGTCTTTTCTATCTCTAAAGTTAAAATTATCATGTTCCTATACCTAATAATACTATTTAAGCATAAATTTTAAGAGAGAATAAAATGTAGTTTAATATTTTATCATTACCACCTGTTGCAATGAGCTGGCCAGATCAGAGGCTTTCCTCACTAGAACAGCTGGCTTTAAACCAAATATTGATTTTCCTCCTGTAACTCACACTTGTCTATTGAATCAGTTACCCAACCTTCTTGCAGGATTTTAAACTTTCTCTTAAGAGTCCTTCGAAAAGCTTTAAAAGCTGCAACACGACTATGATCCTCCCCAATGATTACATGAGACACACCCTCAGCTAAACGAGAAACTACTTTTGCTCCATGAAATCGAAGCTCCAAGGCTGTAACAGCTAATCTTGTTCCTTCGATTTTGGTACTCAAGTCACTAATAACAGTATACAAGTCCAAATAAATGGTGTGGTGTCGAAACATACTGAGAGGAGAGTGGTCCCAGGAATATCGATATTCTAAATCAGCAATCACAGAAGCCATCTCTTTAGGAGTCTGTTCACTACAATTTTTGATTCCCGAGAACACTTCCTTCAGTTGGTTCACGTCTGTATCAACAAAGTAACTATCACCATAGCAATCATATTCACGGGCAAAATGTTCTTTTGTTGATGGGCACATATGAATCATAAAGCGAGGCTGCCATGGCACACAGCTTTTGGTCTTAAAACACTCTAACAGCCACTCAGGCTTGACAACATCATGCTTATTTGAAGAAATGATGTTTTTCACTCTGATGTTCTCAGATCCTGCGATCACACAGTATGTGTCAGGGCCAGGATTTTGTACTATATAACCACCAAATTCTGCAATTCTATTCTCCAGATCAGGCTTTGGATGGTTGTCTATTCCACTCATAACACAAAACTCCACATCTTCAAACATATTAGAAACTTTGTTTATGTTAGAAAGGTTAGGTGCTTTTAAGTGCTCGATAATTCCAATAACTTTCTTAATCTTTGGGGCAGATTTCCGCTTCTTTTCTTGTGGTTCTTCATCACCACCTACATAAAGGTGTTTGGACGCCAGCTTTCCAGATGCCTTCCCTCGAAGCTGTTCCAAGTCATCCAGAGTCAGGCATTCATGCCACTCTTTGTCTTCTCTTATCTTCTCAATTCGTGGAAAACGCAACGTGCAGCCAGTTTTATACATATCACTGGAAACAATCTCTGTTGCCTTAATCTGAACAATGACAGAATTACAAGGCTCAATGTACACTTCAGGCTTCTCTATCCCACATAAAATGCTACTTGGTGGAGCTTTTTTATGAAAAGGCTTCCAATGTTGGGCCAATTTCAAACCCAGATCATACAGTTCTTTCATGGTGTAACCTGAGCCAACACGACACAGGGTATGAAACACTGATGGTTTTTCACCAGCAGGGGGTTTCTCTGCTACAGCACACAAAAAATGAGACATCATTCCACCCCGAGAGCCTTTACCCCAATAGCCTCCGACAATTAGGATGTCCAGTTCATCTGTCAGTCCATTTACATACTCTGGTTTAATTTTCAACCATCCTTCACCTCTTTTGTCTGGCTTATAAACGGATAGAGGATGTTTTATCATGATTCCCTCTTCTCTTTTATCTATTGCTTCATTCAAAGCATCAATTACTTCTTGCTTTGTATGAGCTTGCATTTTTTGTACTATTTCTATTCTACCTGGTATCGGCATAAAAATACTACTAAGAATTTCATACCTCTTTCTTAGGGTCTCACGTCCTAGCTTTTTATTATTAACCATCAACACATCAAAGACACAATAACAAGTCTGCAGATCAGAATCTTCTACCATTCTTTTAATATCAAACTTATTCCCCTTTTGCATAAAAGTTTGTGTATTAGGGTTGTAGGCCATCATCTCACCATCAAGAATACAGATTTGTATATCTGGTTGGAATGCATTATGAATGAATGGTGTAAGAGAACCTTCCTGTGGAGAATCACCAAACTGATCCGTATAGTCATAGCCATTTCGGGAGAAGTACTGGTATACATCCCCATGCTTGTGCATTTGCATACGCTCGCCATCTAGCTTGGTTTCAATGTAGAAACTCTGGTGTTTCATGTCCTTCTCAATTCGCTCAATATTTGCGATAGCAGCTAGCATTGGTTTAAAAGCCGAGAATAAAGTGATAGAAATATCACTGAGTCCTATCAAAGGATCATGCAGTTGCCTACAAACTTTCTCCAGATCTGTGGTGACATTATGCAACTCAGCAGCATCATTGTGAAAAGCAGAAAATACAGTTTGCTCACTAACACCAAGCTTTAGGTCCTTTACAATCATCCGTATGAGCCACTTTTGTTCAAGTGCTGAACTCTGAGTGATAAGCTGAAGAAGACTCTTCTTTATTAGGTCCTTTCTTTTGGCAGAATTATTGCTGGCAACTGAGTCTAAAATGTCGTTTACTTGCTGTATGGTTAAACTTCCTTTCGGTAAAGATCTTGGTTTCAACACAAAGTATGCAATGGTTGCAAAGTCTCCAGTATCTCCACGAGTTCCAGTAGGTGTTCTGTAATTTAAAAGTTTAAGGGCATCTTTTCCATCTCTAGGTAAATTAAGCAATTCAATATAAAGCTTAGCAAGCATCGTTTCTTTGATTCCATAGGCCATTCTCTCTCTTTCTAGCTGAGGAAGAATCAGTCTCATTGCTGGATAAAAAGAGTCTGTGACATCTTTTTGGTTCTTATGAAGAGCATCATGAAATTTTCTCCAAGAATCTAAAAATTCTTTAAAGTGTCTGATTTTTTCTGCACGTCCTTTACTTTTCTGTATTCGTTCTAAAGTTGAACACAAATCTGCAAAAGGAACGTGGGATGCAACAGTTTGCGAAGTTTGTGAGGCAGCCATGGAAGCGACGGGGAATCTTCCGGTTTAACTAATAAAGCAAAAAGAGAATAACTTTAAGTAAAAGGTAAAATTCAACTAAATATGTAAAGACCTTACGGAGAGTGCTTGGTTCAAGATAAATGGTTATTAATGTTTGCTAAATGAAAACAGATCAATGCTATAAATGGTGTCTCTTTGCAACCTCTACATTTAATGAAAATCACCTATTTTACTCCGATCCTATTTAGTGTTTATTATCAAAAGTATCACCAGCCCCATTCCCTTTATTTACAATACTGAAATTAATCATTTTAATTACCTTTCTCCTTAAATTCCAACTTTCACTGAAGTAATTATTCCATTCCTTAATTATTTAGCACATAATGCAAAAGGATATTGCTGTGCTAACAGAAAAACAAATCAGGCTCAATTCCCTCCATTTCTGGGCTTCTGAGGTAAGGCCTCTCCTTACAGATCTCCTCTTTTTCTGTCACACTACCACACAGCACCAGAAACAAAACTTTTTGACACAGATGCTTTTAACAAATCTCTAGCCCACTGAATTGAAATCCGGCTTTCTAGGAAGCTTCAACTCCTACATAGACAGGGCCCTTCACAAAAAAACCTGGTGTCCTCTTCTTCCAGCCAAACAAGCCGACAAGTATGCTTACTGGCACTTCACCATCACTCGCTGTGCCAAATGACTCCAGCATCCAAAACCCAACCCAAAACACCCATCCCATGAAGTCCGCACCTGATCTCTCTCTTTTAACTCTATTTTATCGCAGTTACTTACAGTTTTATAAACTGAAACTCATTCGCACACTTTTTTTGTTCATACTCCCAGGCCGGTTATGCCCCAACCATTCGCTGTCTACACATGAGCAAGGCACCAGGCTATGGGCACAGGCTGTCTGTTTCTGCCTTGAGAAAGCAGACACTCCGTAAAGACAAAGGGATGTCATGGGGACTAGTTATAAAATGTTAAGGGCTTTAACAAAAATAAAACAAAAGTAAAACGTCATGAGACGGACCTTTTCACTGAAGCATCTTCCAAACTCAGAGAGGAAACAATGGGTACCTAGCTGGGCTACGGCCTAGAGTACTTCCTAAAGTGGTCACCACGAGTAGGAAATTTCTTTGCAGTTTTAAATATTCATGCAGGTTCTATTAGAATCTATTAGATATCAGAGCTATTTTAATATGGTTTAAACTATGTAACACTAAAATGAACTAACTTTTCCAAAAAAGACTTCAAGCAAAAATGTGTGCTCCAGTAATATAAACCATGTCTTATCTTGTGGTGTCAGACACCTCCCGACACATGCCCAGAGCAGCTTCACAGGGAGTGGGCACCACATAGCGTAGAGAGCAGGAGATGCCCCTACTCCAGCAAACAAAAGACAATCACACACACCATCCGCACAAGGCTACATTATCTAACATGCAGCACAAGAACTCGAAGGGCTAATTACAGTTACTGGGTTTACTAAACCGCGAGTCTCCGGAGGTCAGAAACTGTCTCATAATGTGCCAACAGCACCTGGCACGTAGGAGGTTTGCTTGCTGCATGAATTCCTGGAGCTGAGTTCCTGGAAAATCACACTAAGGAAAGCTAGGAGCTGGTTTCACAAACATGCTCCCCAAACGCCTGGTGGGATTCAGTTTGATTACAAACAACTCAGCAGCTACAACTGCACTGGGCAAGTTTCACCACAACCATTTTGGTGGCCTACAGGGAATAAAGCTGCACTTCTCAGTCTGACTCCTGACAAAGGAAACCCAACTTCTGCTGAGTTGGTTAGACCAAAAGATAAACCCATGACAGACCCCGTTCCTGAGACTTTTATCTCTGAATATGGTACCCGCTTCCCCTCACTGTGTCTCCTCTGCATAACTGACTACACCACCTGGTTAACTATGTTCAACGTCCTACCTCTCAAAACATGCTCCCTCAAGCCAGTACATTATAGCATATAACATTATATTTACAATTTATACATAACGCATATAAAGTGAAGTATGTTAAGAAATACTTCTTTGAATGTTCAAGATTAGTATAGTTTCTGATCTATCTGTAGATTCTGTACGGTCCCAAAGTCAAAGTTTCCCTCAACAGGTCCCAGGCAAAGACTCAGATGACTTTATAATCATGTTGAAATCCAGGTAACAACGTGGATATACATGCATCATAAAACTGTTATATAGATAACAAGGATTCTAAAATTAGTATAAAATGAATAGGCTTAAATATTTTTACTTATTAAAATTGCATAAAAAGTCAAATTTTAGTATTTCCACTGCTTTGTATATGCTATTTTTATTTTCTGGATTCTGATGTTTTCAATTTGCAAAAAAACAAAACAGAGAAGTCAGTGGTTAGGGCCCAGGCTTTGGAGTCCAATAAATCTGAGTTCAACTGTGGACTCTAACGTTTAACAGCTCTGTGATATGGGGCAACGATTAAGCTTCAGTTTCTTCAAGTGTAAAATGGAGTTAATAACCAGGCAGAAATTAGAATGACATCTGATAATTTACAGAAGGTGCTTAACACATTCCCTGGCATTTAGGGAGCCCTTGATCAATTTTAATACTATAATGCTTGTTGACCTAAGCAACATTTAAAATATAAATATTACAAAATACTAAGCAAATAAGAAGGGGGGGGACGCTTCGCTTTTTGATAATGATAAGCAAAGCTTTCAAGAGAATGAATACAAGTAATCAGTACACAATAATGACTCATCAGCCATTCGGCTGCCGCCTGCACAACCAAACACACTAGCAAGGTTGCATTAAGTGAATACGGGAGATGATTCACTGCTATTTCATTGGAGAGAAAGTGACTGGTACTATCGAAGCTTCCTTCGTGCAACCCTTGACAAGACGCAGGGTTCACAGCAGCCTACCTTTCACCACACTTGGTGACGTTTTGGGAGAATCCCGGCAGAAAGAAATTAGCGGTGAAAAACTGCCAGAAGGCTGTGGGATCCGGGAAGTTAATGAAAGACAAAGGGTAGAACAGAAATAAAGTAATTCCCTCCAACTCCACCCGTTCACTCCTGTAAAGTCACTGGAGGGGTCCTCACCACTCCTCTGCCCCCAAACCCTCAACAGAGGCCAGCTGAATCCCGAGCCTTGGACACGCGGCCTTACCTCTCGTCCCCAGCGGCCGGGTGGTCGTCACAACCACAACGTATGCAATGAAGGCAGCCCCCACCGTTCTCGAGAGTCAAACGCGGCAGAAACTAGTCCCCTCGCCCCACGTCCCAGGGCTGGGGGTCTACATCAAGAGCCCCGAACAAGCACCCGGGGTCCGAGGCAGCGCGGTCGCCGAGGAGTCCGCGCCCCGACCTGCGAAGCCGGGGGCGGGGAGCTGCAGCGCTTTCAGTCCAGGAGTAAGAAGAAAACCAACTTTTCACACCACAGGAGTTTGCGGGACCGAGAAGACGCGAGGCGGCCCCCTCCTGCTTTGCTCACCCTGCCCAGCGCCCGCCGGCCCAGACCTCACCTCCGCTCGCTCCGGGGACCATCAGGCCCCTCCTCGGCGGAGCCTCGGCACACACCTGCCAGCTGACGCGAAGCCCCGGGCTCCCGCACCAAACCGGAAGCCCGAACCCGAGGAGCCGGTTCCGCTAGCTGCTCCTGGCGCAGGCGCAGGCGCCACCTGCGGGCGGGCGAGGCCGTGACGGCACGGTGATAATGTGCGCACGCGCAGTGGCGGGCGGGATGGGCCCTGCGAGGAGTGCCCACTTTGCGCGGCTGCAGAGGACCCGAGGTTGCCCTGGTTACGGTGTGACTACTAGCATTATTCCCGTTAGCCTCAGCAGCAGGTGCTCATTGCAAGCATCTGACCCACAAGAGTGTATTTCGTCGCTGAGACGCAAGAACACTTTGTGCACTGGCTCCTTATGGGGACCACGAGCCTGAGCCCTTTTTGCTTGGCCCGCTCCTTAGTAAGTGACAGCCTCTCACAGTGGTGTTCCCTGTATGTAAACAGGGGTACCCACACTCATCTTGCCAATTAGTTATGAAAGCGCCCAGGGGAGATGAGGACATCTCTCCCCAAACGCCTGCTATTTCATTTAAATGGGAATATAAGATTTTGCAAAATTGTCTAAGGCTGTCCTTTCCTACTTGTTTTCATGATGGTGCAACTTTGATGTGAGTTTTTGTCTCAATGCAAAAATAATACATAACTCATAATAATACATAATATATAATTTGTAATTCACAATACATAAAGAAACAGTTGCATGCCCAGAAATCAACTATGAACTCTTCTAGGATCTATTCAAGGATCCAAAAGAAGCTACTCAACAAACATTTCTTGACCAACTACTATGATACAGTAACTGTGCTAGGTATGCAGGACTGAGAAACAACAAGCCCAGTCCCTATGTTCTAGGAGCTGTTGATTTCTACCAGTATTTTGTTACAGTTTTTCCACTTCCTCCAAGGAGAATTGAGGAATTATTCATAAAGGGGGGGAGGGGCACAACTTTTAGAATTATTTCCTTTGCCATAAAATATTGTTGCCTTAAAATGAAAGTGAAATTTTGCTGCCACAGGCTGAGAAAACACTTTAGAGCTGTTAAGTGTCCTTAGGGGTTGTCTAATCAAAAACGTCATTTTATAAACTGATACATTTAATTCACAGCACAAGTTTGCAGTAGAGCTAGACTTAGGGTTCCTTCTAGCCCAACGACATTCAATTAATTTCTTTCTATGTCTAGCTCACCTAAGTTTTCTACATATTTCTCTGAAATCACTTATGCAGCTGTGAAGTGACATGATACTGTATTGTGAGTAATTTCTCTACCTCCTATTCAACTTAATTATGAATTTACTTTGGAGGCGCACCCAACAAGGTTAAGTTAGAGGAACCTCCCCCCCACCACACGCCCATCTTATGAGAGGGCACTTGCCTGTGCACATTTGTACCTTGTTCAACATCCGAGCTCCTAAAATATCAGATACTACATTTTGTATTAGTGACATAAGAGAAGAACCATGAATTATGAAACTAGACAAACTCCAAGTTGATTCCAATCCCAGTCTCCAATTTACCATGTTATTTTAGCCATTCTAACGCCTGGTTCAAAAAGAACCAAGAGCTTTTCATTAAGTATCTGCTAGAGTTGCTGTATTAGTTTATTTGTGTAAGTGGTTTATCTTAGTGCATGGCACTTATTAGGTGATCAAGAACGGGGAGCAATTATCAAGTGCCCTGCTTTGACCTGGAGTTCTCCATCTTATAGCAGGATACGATTTTTTAAAAAAAAATTATGAAATGTTCTCTGTATATATAAAATAGGATACAGGGAATAGGGAATGACCAAGGGAGGGGAACAGACATCTGAATATAAACAATTCAATACAACTTAGTGCCCAGGGGAGATGACAGTGAAGCTAACGAAGCTCAAACTTCAGAGGCCCATTTGCATGGCCACTTCCAAGGCCCTGGTTGCGGGGGACGAAGGGGAGATCCTAATGATGTTCCCGTGGTCTTGTGCTTTGGAAAAACTTGCAAAAATAAGACAAATTTGCATTCTTTTTCTTTAAAAGGGCCCTCTAAATCCTCTAAGGTTCGGGCCTCACAAGACCTGCATCCGCCCGTGAGGGCCCACTCTGATAAGAGGTAGGAGAGGGCTAGGTCCGGAGAAGACCAAAAGAGAAAAATAGTTACGGAAGCGCTTTAAGTACTGGAACTCACTCCTATACCGTTAACAACCCTATCAAGCAGACGCACTTTCTTCTGTAAGAACTGCGATCCACAGAGAGATCTGGTGGCCTCCGAGCTCTCACTCCCGGGCCTCGGATGCGGGGCGGGAGGCCTCCCGATGCTCCGTGGGCGGAGAAACCGCGGGGCAGCCCACCTCGACTAAGCTGGTTGGGCGCTCGGCGAGTACACGCGAGCCAGCGGCCCAGCGCCAAGGTATCTTGTCCGTGCGGGCCACCGTCGCGTGGGGGACTCCCCGGGCCTCGGTTTCTGCGCATGCCCAGGAGGGCGGGCAGGGTTCCCACTCCCGGGAGGAAGGCGGGGAGCAGGTGATGTGGGAGTCGGCGGGGGTATTTGCCGGCGACACCAAGCGTGGGCCGGAAGTGGAGGAGCAGACAGCGGCGCCGCAGGAGCTCCGGGTCAGACCGTGGCGACGGCGGCGGCCCCTGGGCTGGAGGAGGACGATGAGGAACGACGGAAGCGGCGCGGGGGGAAGCTGCTGCGCGGCGCCGGGTTCCGTGTCCGCGGCCGACTGCGCAGCCTGCGAGCAGGTCTAAGTAAGTGCGGGGGGGCGCCGCCGGGTCCGCTCCCTCCGGGGTTCGCGGGGGCGGCCGGCGGGGCCTCCCCGGACCGCCGCACCGGGCGTGGGGGGCTGCGCGCCCGCCGGCGGCGCCCGGACGAAGCCCCGTTCGCAGCCTCGCCCACAACGGGGAAACTGAGGCGCGCGGCTCGCCGTAGGCCCCCTGGTGCCGTGCCCGGACAGGGACCTGGACCAGATCTCAGAATGCTCAGTCGGGGGTATTTCCAGTAAAGCGTGCGAGCCGATGCTTAGAAATCCGCCTCCCCGCCCCCGCCCTCCCACGCACGGGGGAAAAGTGCAACAACAATCTCGGCTCCGGGTCCTAGGGACGCGTGGGGCGGTCCTGATCCCTTCACGTCCCTGACAGGTCAAGACCTGCGAATTCCGTGGCAGGAAGTTTGGGGTGTTGCAGAAGCAACGCAGAGCGCTCCATACACTCGAAGTCGGTCTTACTGTAGTTTCTCATGAACATTTATTTTCTGCAAAATGCACGAGCTGGTGTTCGTACTCCAGGTATCACAGCCAAGAGGTCTTTCTTCAGCAGCTCTTTTGCATGTTTACTGTGTCATAGTAGCCGAATAGAAAGACGCAAGAGGATATCGGCTTTTAAGTTGTGACGTTTGAGCTTCGTTGATCCCCTCCTGGTTTCTTTTAGCGTGGATTAGTACTTATTTTTGTGCATGCTTGGATTCATCACGCATGTTTCGCTAAAAGGTTAAATTTTATTCCAGTAAATAAGAATTGGTGATTGTTCGTCTAGTGTGATGTCATAATTATCCTACCTAAGACGTAGACTGCTCCTCAGTTCAGTCATTGCTAAGAGACTTACTGTGTGCCAGTCTACTGAAAATACAGAGTTGAGTAAGACGAAGTCACTGTCATCAGGGACCTCACAGTGTGTGTACAGCACGTGAATTACACTATAATAGTAAGTACCACCGCATAAATTTGTACAGACTACAGAATATGGCATGGTTGGCAGTAGGAAGCAGAGGTCCAAGGACGGTCTGAAGGAGTTGCTACCTGAGCTGGGTTTTGACAGAAGTTAAGGCATTGCCCTAATTATTTCCTGTTTGCAAGTACTCAGGTGTTCTCCAGTGAGTCTTATCCATTTAATCCAAGTCTAGCAGAACTTCTAGTTGTACTTCCTTTCACTTACTCTGCTCTAGTAGATGATAAAATGCTTTCAATTTTGGCTCATAGAAGGAGCTGCATTTATTAACACTGTGTATGATGTTTGATCTCAGCAGTTTTTCAATTATGTGTTTGCTGCCCGTTTTACATATGAGGAAACATATATTTAGGGAGGCTACGAGTTGGCAAAAGCTACCCAGCTATTAACAGACCAAGCCTGAAAACACTCCTTTCCCCTGCACCACACTGCCTCCCATGGATGGTTAATTTGGAGTGAGGAAGGTGAGCCAGTTTAGGAATATCTGTAGGGACAGATCTTGGCACATCACCTTCCTTCTCAGGCCTGCCTCAGTCTCCTTGTCATCCAAATGAGAGAATTCACTAACGAGATTGTCCTGGGTTAACAATATGACTTAGTGATGGGTAAGGGAAACTGTCCAACCTAACATTTTTCTATGATCTCCCCTCTCTTGTCACCTATCTCAGGGGAATCTATTTCTGTTGTTCTGTTTTTCATTAATTTGGAACTCAGTTACTACTCAGATTCTAAAATCTTTCTGTTTTACTCACCTCAGGAATATCTGAGGCTGTTATATACCCTTTTAAGAATAGACCTAAAAAGGTTCTAGTTCTTCTAATTAAGACTTTTTGCCCTCAAATGATAGACTTCATGATAAATTACTACGTTTGTGTTACCGTCTCTTATAGGTCTAAATTCCAACAGCAGTATGTTCTACTGGAATTGCAAGGGTGCAGTATTTCCAGCACATGAACTGTATGCATTTATGAGCTAGCCTGAGAACATTGTAACATTGATTTTATAAGAAAATAAATTCTCAGTTTCATCCATCTAATTTATAGTGAAGTATTTAGAACATTACTCCCTCAGAAGTGGAAACTCCCTGGATTTTATCATCAGTCTTAAGTCTGACATTATTATTTGCATTTTTAGCCTTGTAGATCCCTTTTTTCTTCTTTTTCTTTTAACCATTTTCTTTCTCACAGATATTTGTAATCTCAGAACAAATTCTGATTGGCTTCCATAGTGACAATAATCTGTCATCTTTGTTCTGTCAGAGTTGACTATTTGCCAAGTCTTCCAAGCTTCAAATGAAGGGGAAAGCACAAAAATGCTACCATGTTGCTGCTTAGTATAATGTTTGAGATCACTGCTCAAGCAGATTTAAAGCTCCGTTTAAAATGCTGTCTGAGCTATTCAGTTGCTATCCACCATCTCCATAGGCAGTTACTGTTCATTTGTCCCATAGGACTATTAATACACGCTTTTTCATTATTGATGACATGTGGGTAACCATTAGGGAAATAGATAATTCATTCTGTGGTGTCTCCAACACACTGATAGCAGCTATTTGTGTTTCCATTTCAGCTGTGCAGCTGGCATGGTTTCTTAACTTCCCAATGTCCCGCAGAAAAGGAGATATATTGCAGGAAGGCTGAATCTGAGTTCTGTATTACTTGAAATGTAATTGGAAGCTATGAATTCTCCCAGAGTGCTTAATGAGCGCCAAGGGATCCTCATTCTTCCCCTGTGATGTAGATGTTAGCAAGGACACGTGAATTTTTCCACTTCTTACAGTTTTCTCTTGAACTGACACATTGTTCTGTCACTTGTAGGTATATTTTTTAATGTATGAGCAGCTTTTATTTTTAAGCAAGCTTTTCCTAAAATTATCAATTTAAGATGGACTTGGGGCCTTTAAAAATAATGGTACATTTATGACTTACGACTTTTTAAATTTATAATTGGTTAACCTTTAGTTAAATTGTTTTTGGAGAATTCATGTTTAATTCACGTATAGGTAGAACATCTTTTATAGTTTTCAAAAGCATTTTACTATTCACAGAATTAGTAAATCAGTATACACTGCAATACAGCATCGGCTTCTGCAGTTAAAAAGCTTTAGAATATTATCATTTAATATTTTCCTGTGAGACCGTTCTTACCTTCATTGACATATAATTTTATCTGTGATTGAAAAATAACATATTTGTCCAATTTACTCTGCTAGTTATTGGGCTGATAATAATTCAAATGTATCCATTCCCATAGTTTGAGTTTTAGTTCTTGATATATTTAAATAGTAACTTTTTATTTATTTTTAATTTTTCAATAAATCCTGCTGGGTAAAGACCTCATTTAAATAGATTACCAACTTCAGAGGGAGAGCAGTAATATTCTTTGGTGAGGAGGAGGTTGAGGTGGTTGTTCCTCTGGACTTGGGATGAATCTTTAATGTACTGCTTGCCATCATTTACATTAGTTTTTGTTGGAGAAAATAACCTGAGTTCCATTAACAACACAAAGAAAAAGCACTAGAGTTTATGGAAGCTCATGACGTTTCCTTGTATATTAATTTCTAGCTTTTCTTTCTCCCCTCCCATTAATTACACATTCCTGAAATATATTGTGTCTGTTGTTCTATGTAAAGATTGTTTGGCCAGAGTTATTTTCTACAACTTTACCTGTGTGGTCTTTAAAAATAGGTTACTTTGACTATGGTGTTCTGGGAAGGAGACTGAAAATGTATGAGTAACATATTTTACAGACCTCAGTTGAAATAGAAAATCACTACAGCTGCACATCTGAGATTTCTAGAGACCTATTTCTAATCTTGGGTGCATGCTTACCTCTCTTACTAACTTCAATTACCGTCAGAAGTCAAATAATCAGGGTCTCCAACCTTCTAGTATAATAGAAGTTAGTCAAGACAGTATTATTTATAATCTACTGCCTGTTTTCCAACTCTGCTTTTCATTTTTCTCTGTAAAAATTTTTCTCTTGTAAAACAGAATTTGTGAGACCTTAGGGATTATTCAGGTAACTGCTACCTTTTACAAATGAGGAAACTCAGATGCAAAGTAAAAAGGTGATAAGAAAAGGGGTCCCCACATTGAACTGTGGACTTGTCTAGTGATCTGAGGGTGTGCAAAGCAGCACCCACAGGGTGAAATCCCGACTCAAGGTGATCCTGGGCCCCAGCCCGGGCTGAAAGGTCATCTCTCCAAAGCTTGTTGTATGTTTATGATCCTTGGGAACCTGAAGAATGTCAGGTGTTTTTATTAAAGATAATTCTCTTCCAGCATCTGGCAAGCTTTAGTACCCTGTATATATTATAATGTACAAAGATTTCAATGTAGTACATCATTCTTCATTTGAAGGAGACAAATCTCTGGGGAAAGAAAGGAATGAATTTATATAGTCAGGCGGTGTACCACAGTGGTTCTCAACTTTTTGGTCTCAGAATCCCTTTACTTTTTTTTCCCCCAAAGATTGGCACCTGAGCTAAACTGTTGCCAGTCTTTTTTTTTTTTTTTTTTTTTAATTCTTCTCCCCAAACACCCCCAGTACGTAGTTGTATATTCTGATTGTCAGTGCCTCTGGTTGTGCCATGTGGGACGCCACCTCAGCCTGGCCTGATGAGCCACACCATGTCCGCGTCCAGGATCCGAACCACTGAAACCCTGGGGCACCGAAGCCAAGCACGTGAACTTAACGACCAAGAGGATGGCCCCTACATTTTTAAAAATTATTGAGGATTCCAAAGAGTTGTTGTATATGTGGACTATATAGAGATATTTATTGTGTTAGAAATTAAAACTGAGAGTTTATAAAATGCGTATGGTCCCCAACTGAAATTGATTCAATTTAGGATTTTTCGACTGTATGATGGTGTAAAAGCGATACACATTCACCAGAAACTATGCTTCAGATTTTGAGTTTTGATGTTTCCCAGGCTGGCAGTATGCACTGTGATACCCTCGTGATGCTGGGCAGCAGCAGGGAGCTGCAGCTCCCAGTCAGCCGTGTGATCACGAAGGTAAACGACCCATACACTTAGAACCATTTTTACCCGTACAGCCGTTCTGTTTTTGACTTTCAGCACAGTATTCAATAAATTTCAGGAGATATTCAACTGTTTATTATAAAATAGGCTCTGTGTTAGATGATTGTGTCTAACAGTAGGCTAATGTAAGTGTTCTGAGCGTGTTTAAGGTAGGCCAGGCTAACGTGATGTTTGGTAGGTTAAGAATATTAAATACATTTCAGCTTATGATATTTTCAACTTCTGATGGGTTTATAGGGACACAACCCCATCGTAAGTTCAGGAAGATCTGTATATAACTTTATCATCTAAAAGTAAGAATAAAAAATCCATTACACATTAATAACATTTTTATGCAAAACAACTGTCTTTGCAAAAAGAATTAACGAGGACTGTGACATTGTTTTACACTTTTGTAAATATCTTTGATGTCTGCTTAATAGAAGACAGGCAGATTATCATGTTTCTGCATTCCTTCTCATACAGTAGGTTGTTTTAGGTGAAACATATGGAGAAAATCAGGCCCACGCAAACGTGGTTGTAAATACTGGAGGAGTATTTTAATAGTCTTTTCAGATAATTGTGATTATTCTTTGATACTTTTCCAATACTGGTAGTGGTTTCTTAAAGGTCAGTTACAACATGGAATATGAAACACAAATCAAAGAACTTTTCATCTCTGTTACATTAAACTCCATTGATTTGTCTAATAGTGAATTTTTTACTCATGCTTGATTTTTGTGGTATCGTTCATTGGTCATTTGGAAGACACTGGTTTGCTGTGTTTGTGTTTGGCAGATTCTTCCAAATGGTGACACATTTAACAGGTTATCAAAAATTACATTTGTTAATATCATCACCACCATGATGCCATCAGAAAAGTCTCTTAAGTCATGGGAAATTATTGGCAACTTCATTCATTTTCCAGAAAATGTCTGTCAGACACCTAAGTCTGAATAACTGTGGTTTGTCAGTTGTCTTTTTAAGTAAAAATGGTGCCACCTAAAAACAGCAGCTAGTTCAGCTCACAGCTCAAATGTATTTCAGTACACAGCACCAGTGCTTTATATGCCCTCCCCATTTTGTCACACAAAATGTTAAAAAGTTATGTACTCATTGGTTAAGATATAATTAAATTAGTAAATTTTACTGCTTCTTCAATGACATTCTTAAGTAAAACCGACCTTTCCCCCTTTTCCTGGTGTTGATGGTAATAAAGAATACGACCTCTCCTACATTTTGCTGCCACTGCCTTGATTCTTGGTAAGGCACCAGCAATTTTACCCGTAATTGGTTTTGTACCATTAGTGCAAATGTGTTTTAGTGTAACTAGATTACTGATCTTGAAGACCCCTTGAAAGAGTTCTGGGGACCCTCAGGAGTCTGCAGACACCTTTTGAGAACCACTGACATGGAAAGATCTCAGGTTTAATAGGGACCTTCAAGTTCATCCGGTTCAACTGCTCCAATTTCCTCTACGTGATCCTTGCCAAGTGTTTATTTAGATTATGCTTGAATACTTCCAGTTCCTGTGAATAATTGTGCTAAATGAATAAAAATAAGTGGCATAGACAGCTGTTTGATGGAAAATAGGAGAAATTCTTAACCCTAAAGTTGTGCTTTTTCCTGTTTTTAAAAAGTTTGCCTAAAATTCCACTTGTTTTCTATAAGTAATCAAGCATGATAAAATCCAGAGATTACTAAAATTATGTTGTGAAGGACATATAGTTAAGGTTTTGTTTTCCGTTTGCTATGTTTAAGGACAGTTGTGATCTTTCTTTGATTTTCTTTGTCTCTTCTAAAATTAAATGAACTTATGTTAAACATGTAAGGTTATCTATGTCCACATCTGTTTTCTGAGTAGGTCTTGAGCTTCTTGAGAACAAGGACCATATATTTATAGTTTTTAAATGGTCTATAGTGCCTGAGCACTATGATTCACATAGTAGGTGTTTGCACATATGTGTAGCATTGTCTTTAATGTTTAAATAGCATGGCAGAATGCAGTGAGAGCTGAGGAGGCTGGGAAACCAACCGTGGGACTGTTTTGGTCAGTGGTCCAGGCTGGGTTTGAGAGCTCCACTGGGGCCTTGTGGTTGTATTCTGAGGAGTCATATCATTGAGGGGAGGCATAACTTCAGTATTGATCTCTATTTCTTTTAAGCTTCAGCTTATAGAATAGTTATTTAAATATTTGTCCTTAGAAATGGAACCGTTTGTGATCCTTCAAGTCCTACATGTATGAGGGAGCCCACGCGGTGAGTAGTGGAGATCAGTGTGTGTCCATCTCTCACTCAGTTATCTTAGCAGTCAGCCAACACTGTAGCCAGCATGGGTGGTTCTGACAGCTTCACAGATTTAAATTGTTTTTATTTTTAGTCTTAAATTGGTTATTATCATAATGGGTTAATATTTAAAGACAAGAACCAGGGGCCGGCACAGCGGTTAAGTGCGCACGTTCCGCTTCTCAGCGGCCCGTGGTTCGCCGGTTCAGATCCCGGGTGCAGACATCATGGCACCGCTTGGCACGCCATGCTGTGGTAGGCATCCCACATATAAAGTAGAGGAAGATGGGCACGGATGTTAGCTCAGGGCCAGGCTTCCTCAGCAAAAAGAGGAGGACTGGCAGTAGTTAGCTCAGGGCTAATCTTGCTCAGGAGGGGAAAAAAAAAAAGACAAGACGCAAATGGAGCAGTAAAGGTGAACAATATAATTGTTAACAAGGACCATAAAATTTGCAAGATGTTCGTCACCAGACCTGTGAAGATCAGATTGCGTTTATATGATCAAAGTCCTTATGTAGTATATCAAGATGTTGCTAATAGTTCAAAACTATTCTATTCAGAGGAAAACTATCATTTACTTTGTCTATACATTATAATAAAAATTAATCATGCTTTCAATAGATTATTTTATGAGAAGTGCTTACTAATATCAGTGTGACACCTCTAACCACTTCATTTTTAAAAAGCACACAATTTTGTGTGTGTGAGGAACCTTGTCCCTGAGCTAACATCTGTTGCCGATCTTCCTCTGTTTTGTGTGGGGTGCTGCCACAGTGTGGCTTGAGGAGCAGTGCTAGGTCCGCACCCTGGATCCAAACCTTTGAACCCCAGGCTGCTGAAGGAGAGTGTGCAGTCTTAACCACTACACCACCAGGCCGGTGCCCGCAAAAATTATTTTTAAGGTTGGCTATTTTAAATACAAGACCTGTGCATGTTATACTAATGTGTCTATTTTGATACAGTAACGCATAATTAAATTTCAGTTTGTGTATTGTTACACATTGAGCCCCGGAATCAAACCTGTGTTTTTAAAAATTGTATTTGTTTACAAGTCATGCTTTTTTGTCCATAATTAATACGAAGCATGCAAAACGTTAGGTGAGGAGGAGAGTGTTTAATTTTGGATAAGTTTGAAATGTTAATAAAGCATCGGGTACTCAAGGAACAGATAAATTGAGATTGTAGATGGAATAGACAGATGATGGAAATAATTTGTACACAGGTGTGATAGTTGAAGGCATGAGAAAGAATGAAGTCACTGAGAAAGCAGCTAAGTGGACAGGAACTTGGACGATGCCTCCATTTAGGGGTTGGTCAGAGGGAGAAACACAGGGATTTGAGTATACTTGAAGCTGAGGAAGAGGCATCTTTTAGAACCACTCGGGGATATGTGTTGCAGTGTGGATTGAAAAAAAATGCATTGAGTTTATTAGCAAGTGAGGTTTGCTTTTTAAGAGAGATCATTATGAGAGCTCATGCATCAGATTCTCAGATAGTAGCTAAGGAGTTACTGAGAGTTGGTTCAAGCCACAGATATACAGGTTTTAGAGACATTTGGCATGTGAGAGCTGGTGTGATAGCATAGCAAAGGCAGAACTGAGAAAAGCAAATGTCAGATATTTAAGTTGTAGGCATCAGGTTTAAAACATACTAAGGTATAAGAAGCATGGAAGATGAGAAGATACTGGGTGACTAAGTTTCTGTGCTCTACAGGTCTAATGTTCTTTCCCTCTAACAGCCCTTCTGCTATTGTAAACTTTGATTTAACTTTGAGTATGTTAAACTCACCAGTTCTCGTGATTGTTTACCATGCTCAGATGTTATCAGCAAACACATTTCAGCATGCAGAAGAACCCAGCAAATAGCCCATCTCTTCTGGCAACACATTTCATAAAATCTTTGGCCCTTGAACATACTTTAAGGAATAACTAATGGCCGCCCTTAGTCTGCACGCCCAGCAGCAGTGGTCTTGAGTTCAGCTAGGCATTCACACTCACAAGACCCCATAGACCAACCCTGGCACCAGCCTCTCTCCACTTTCTTGAAAGAGATGGGATAGAAAACCCAGCATGCCAGCATCAGGTGTATTGTTCCTAAGTGAAAGATGACGCGTGAGTGGGAGCAGGCGCCACTCAGCTGCTTCATGCTCCACAGGAAACAGGATCTTTTCTAACAGTCCGTGGGCATGGCCTCCAGGACTCAGCAAACGACACACCAGTTATAAGTCATATCCCACTCAGAGAAGCCCCTCTTTATACTTGCCACGGGCTGTGTAGCCCTGCTCACTGTCTGCTTAATCCAGATTTAGCTCACCAGTGGGGGTCAAGTTTACAACAAAATGTTGCTTAGAAACATCTGATAACCCACCTTTAGGAGGTTTCCAGGGAAACAGTGCTAGAAGGTTAACCAGAGGTCATTTTTTTTTCATGCAGGAGAAAAGGTTTAGGTTTTGTTAACCTTTTGCTCACATTAATTTATTGACAAAATAATTGAAAAACTGTTACACTGCTAGCTGTAAGATCTATGCAGTGGAATGTTTTAGAGGGAGTGTTCATTCTCATTGACTCTCAACATCTGGGTCTATGTGAAGTTGTTTTTGCATGTCAGCAGATGGCTCTAGTAATTTTACTTTGCTGATAGTTTCAGCAAATTTAGTACATAAAAAATTCTTCCTGTGGTAAGTTTGCTTGTTCCAGTTCTTTTAAGAGTGTGGTCGTAGGATACAGACTAGGGAGCAGAAATTATTGGCAAATTGGGTTAGGTAAAAATAAGGCAGTTGGTGAGTGGAGGTCTCATTCTAAACCACAGATATTTTAGGAAGTATTAAAGAGAAGTCATGCACACACACTCCAGGGCAGCTTCTGTTAACCTGGTCTTAAAATTGACATATTTGATATTCCGCAAAAGAAATTGACTTTTATTGTGACTTCTGCAGTTTAACAATCTGTTATAAGATTATGTTTGTTTATCACAAAGTCATTTCGTTACGGTGAATTTTCAGGAATGCTTTGTGGAAAACTGTAAGTTTAATCCCTATTATTCCTCACTGATAGTAGACTTAAATATGCCATTTTCTGATGTCCAGTCTTAAACATGTGTGCCCAGTGCTTATGCTTTCTTAGAGGTCTAATAATCCAGATATCTTGCTGGATTGTTACTTTAAAAACATTTTAGTCCTGACTGTATGTAAAGTGGTATACTGTCCGGTAGAGATTCAGTAGTGAAAAAGAGAAACACAGTACCTGGCCTTATAGATGTAAATTCAGTATTGTGTGTCGAAATTAGAAATTAAAGAGCCTACTTTTAAAAAAAAGATAGTTTTTCAAAGTTTGAATAATTGAAACTTTTAATTCTGTAGATTTGATCTATACAGGTGTGTGTGCGTGTGTGTATATATATATATATATGTATGGTTTGAATTTCAAAATATGCCTCGTGCGTGTATTAGGAGCTTCATATTTTATCTAGTGTTGTAGTCGTTTTTTATAAGAGCTTTGTTTGATTTGAAAGTTGAGTCAGTTCACTCCTAATTATCTAGGTTATAGGAGTGCTTTGCCATATGCCTATCAAATTTCTAGATTTTTTTTTTTTTGTCTTATAGGTGCTTGCTAAGTTCTGATGTTGGTGTTAATTTGAGCAGAACACGGTTAAGAATGTACCATTACAGCCAGAAATACTAGTCACAAAGGCAAATAAAGTTAGTATATCTATAGCAATTTGTAAATGCTTTTTTAATTAATTTCATTTAATATTACTGACTAGCGTTATATGTAGGCATTTTTTTAAATTCTTATTCTACTGAAAAGGAAATTCAGGCTGGAAATAAGTGATAAACCCAAGATTATTCAGCAAATGTATGGTAGAGCAGACTTGAAGGGTGATGGAATTTTAGTGTTTTTTCTACTACATAGCCAAATAAATGATGTTTGAATTCCTTATCTCTCTGTTTCCTCTGTCGTAAATAATTGGCTTGACTATGGAAAAAAATTAAAATTTTCGCTAAGGAAGTATCTTAAATGGTATCTTCTTTTCCAGAAAATGCAGTGCTTTAGTATATTTGCATTTTATATCCCAAACCTTGTTAATCCTAATCATTACACAAAAATTATTTTATTTTGATATATAAGGTTGATGCCAGTGTGTTTTTAAATTTCCTGATACAGCCTCTGAATACAAATGAAAATCATTCAGATACACTTATATTTAAAAAAATAAATAAAAATAAAGTTAAGTAAACGTTAGAGGAAAAGTCTAGGTGACCAGATGTGTTGTTGAGATGTACCCACCACAACAAAGGAACGCAGAGCAGCGCTGTCTAATTTAAGCTGTTGATGAAGGGCAGTCCCTGGTAGGAAAGGGTGGTGCTCACCCTGGGGCAGCTGTTCAGCGTTGAGCGCGGTTGCCGCCTTTGGCTGCTGTAGCTCAGCCTCCTTCAGTCCCGTTTTTAACCGGGTCTCACACCTAGTGCTCAGGAACTGCTTCTGTAGTTTTTAAGTTTGGGCTTTTGTTTTACTGTGCATACTTGCTTTTCTCTAGTTTAACATAGTGCTCATTGTAATGAAAGTTGCTACAACTGGGTGGCAGTGTTGATTTCTGAGAAACTTCAGAAAAATGCTATGCTGTTGGTTTATGTTCAAAGAGAGTCATTTGAACAAGAATTCAAATATGAAAGTGTTCAGCGAAATATAAAGTGTTTCTTGAAATAACAGTGAAAAATCAAATGTATTAATAACGCGTTGTCTTTATTACCAATCTTAACTTGATTCTATGATTTTTTTCAGTGTTTAATTCTAATTGATGAACTGAAATGTCACCTTTGTTGGCTTATGACACCGTAAAATTTTAAAAATCAGTCATTAAAAATTATTTGTTAAATTTAAGAATAACTTCTTTATTAGTTTAGTAGTTTTCTTAGTGGGTAAAAGAGAGCTTAATATTTTTTAAGACTTGGTAAATATATAAGTAGATTACTACATAAGAAAACTTGTAACATATCTCACCTCTTTTGCCTTTTTAAGACAACATGCATAAACTTTTTTATTTGGTAACAAAAAATTGACTTTTGATAGCTTTTCTTCTGTATTTTCTTTATTTCAGTTATATTTTTGAGCAACATTTTAAAAACTTTTTTCTCCAATAAGTCGTTTTCTTCATTTGTCTCTGGTTCTCAAATACAATTTCTGTATCTTTGTATCACACTTATCCTCCAAGTGTTTATGGCCTTATCAGTATAGCGCAGCAATCTGTGTGGACTCACTCGTATGAAATTGCAATAAGGACTGTATAAAAGATTTTGCATATTTCATGGTGCTAGCAATCTGAAATTTCTTTTTATCACATGTGAAAGAAAGTGATTAAACTTTTTCTTAAAATAATACAATATTAGAATTCAGTGGTTAATTTGATTTTTTTTAGGAACATTAGCCCTGAGCTAACATCTGCCAATCCTCGTCTTTTTGCTGAGGAAGTTTGGCCCTGAGCTAACATCTGTGCCCATCTTCCTCTACTTTATATATGGGACTCCTGCCACAGCATGGGGTGCCAAGCGGTGCCATGTCCACACCCGGGATCTGAACCGGCGAACCCCGGG
The DNA here is from genome assembly GCF_041296235.1 of Equus asinus. NCBI lineage: Eukaryota > Metazoa > Chordata > Mammalia > Perissodactyla > Equidae > Equus > Equus asinus. The sequence continues at coordinate 79,972,455 of NC_091800.1, forward strand.
CCAGCGAAGCGGAACGTGCGCACTTCACTGCTGCATCACCAGGCCGGCCCCTCAGTGGTTAATTTAAATAAATTATTTTTTTAAGTTTAGCTATGAAAACCTCCAGGTAGAAGGGAAAACATTTTATTCTTTCTTGTCCTAGTTTGTTTAATTATAATTTTTTTCTATCATCTGAAGGAGAAAATTGGCAAATTATATCGGGTTGGTCTTGATAGGTTAGACTTTGGTAACCACCTCGTTAATAAAATTTGCCCTCAGTCTGCCTAGCTCAGAAAGTCACAGGATACAAAATTGATACACAAAAATCTGTTCTGTTTCTATACATTAGTAATGAATTATCAGAAAGAGAAATTATTAAAACAATCCCATTTACAATTCCACCAAAAAGAGTAAAATAGGGACCAGTCTGGTGGCATAGTGGTTAAGTTCACATGCTCGGCTTTGGCAGGCCAGGGTTCTCGGGTTCAGATCCTGGGCACAGACTTACTCACCCCTCATCAAGCCATGCTGTGGTGGCATCCCACATACAAAATAGAGAAAGATTGGCATAGGTGTTAGCTCAGGGACAGTCTTCCTCAAGCAAAAAGGGGAAGATTGGCAACAGATGTTAGCTCTGGGACAATGTTCCTCACCAAAAAAAAAAGAATAAAATATCTAGAAATAAATTTAACCAAGGAGGTGAATGACCTGTACACTGAAAACTATAAGACGTTAATGAAAGAAATTGAAAATGACACAAATAAATGGAAAGATATTCTATGCTTATGGATTAGAATAATTAATATTGTTAAAATGCTAGTTATGCTAAATGAAGTAAGTCTTACAGAAAAAGACACTATGTGATCTCGCTTGTATGTGGAATCTTTAAAAAACACACACACACAAAAACCCAAGATTAAAGATGCAGAGAACAGATTCCTGGTTGGCAGAAGAGGGGGGCAGAGTGGGCGAAATGGGTGAAAGGGATCAAAAAGTGCAAACTTCTAGTTGTAAAATAAATAAGTCATGAAGATGTAATGTACAATCTGGTGACTATAGTTACTAATACTATATTGCATATTTAAAAGCTGCTAAGGGGCTGGCCCAGTGGCACAGCAGTTAAGTTCATATGTTCCACTTCAGTGGTCTGGGGTTCGCCAGTTTGGATCCCGGGTGTAGACGTGGCACCGCTTGGCAAGCCATGCTGTGGTAGGCGTCCCACATATAAAGTAGAGGAAGATGGGCAAGGATGTTAGCTCAGGGCCAATCTTTCTCAGCAAAAAGAGGAGGATTGGCAGCAGATGTTAGCTCAGAGCTAATCTTCCTCAAAAAAAAAAAAATGTTGCTAAGAGTGTTGATCTTAAAAGTTCTCATCACAGGAAAAAAATTTTGTTAAGTATGTATGGTGACAGCCATTAACTAGACTTATTGTGGTGATCATTTTGCAGTATATACAAATATCAGATTATATTGTACACCTGAAAATAATATAATATTATGTGCCAGTTATACCTCAATAAAAAAAACATTGCCCTCAACCTACCTAGCTTACCAGTGGGCACACCAGGATCTTTGGAATCATGCTTATTGGCCTCTGGGCTCTTCTCCCTACAGAACTGAGACCACAGCCAGTCCACTTATGCCCCTGAGCCTCTGCTCCCTCATATAAAGTATTGGGAACATGGCATCAACTTATTTTTCCGTCACATCAAGGAGAATACGTGAATGAAGTACCTGGCAATAAATAAGCACTTTTTAAAAAAATGAGCAGGTGGTTTGTGGATGGATGGATGTAGGCTTCCAAGGATTCAGCTAGCACCATAATTTATGATGTCATGGATCTAACTTTTAAAATAATAGATATATGTTGAATTACGGATTCTCTCTCTTTCTTTTTAGGATACTTACAGAGAGCTACAATGGAAAAGTCCTGGATGCTGTGGAACTTTGTTGAAAGATGGCTAATAGCCTTGGCTTCGTGGTCTTGGGCTCTCTGCCGTATTTCTCTTTTACCTTTAATAGTGACTTTTCATCTCTATGGAGGCATTATCTTACTTTTGTTAATCTTTATATCAATAGCAGGTATTCTGTATAAATTCCAGGATGTGTTGCTTTATTTTCCAGAACAGCCATCTTCTTCACGCCTTTATGTTCCCATGCCCACTGGTATTCCACATGAGAACATTTTCATCAGAACCAAAGATGGAGTGCGTCTAAATCTGATTTTGATAAGATACACTGGAGACAATTCGCCCTATTCCCCAACTATAATTTATTTTCACGGGAATGCAGGCAACATAGGTCACAGGTTACCAAATGCATTGCTTATGTTGGTTAACCTCAAAGTTAATCTTTTGCTTGTTGATTATCGAGGATATGGAAAAAGTGAAGGAGAAGCAAGTGAAGAAGGACTCTACTTAGATTCTGAAGCTGTGTTAGACTACGTAATGACTAGGCCTGACCTTGACAAAACAAAAATTTTTCTTTTTGGTCGTTCCTTGGGAGGAGCAGTGGCTATTCATTTGGCTTCTGAAAATTCACATAGGATTTCAGCCATTATGGTGGAGAACACATTTTTAAGCATACCACACATGGCCAGCACTTTATTTTCGTTTTTCCCAATGCGTTACCTTCCTTTATGGTGCTACAAAAATAAATTTTTGTCCTACAGAAAAATCTCCCAGTGCAGAATGCCTTCTCTTTTCATCTCTGGACTCTCTGACCAGTTAATTCCACCAGTAATGATGAAGCAACTTTATGAACTCTCTCCATCTCGGACTAAAAGATTAGCCATTTTTCCTGATGGAACTCATAATGATACATGGCAGTGCCAGGGTTACTTCACTGCTCTTGAACAGTTCATCAAGGAAGTAATAAAGAGTCATTCTCCTGAAGAAATGGCAAAAACTTCATCCAATGTAACGATTATATAATGTTTTTCTTTTTGATTAATGCACTGTATTTTAATGTGTGCAGAATGATAAAGAATGTTCCTTGCTAGAAGTGTGTTATGTCTGTACTTGTCTGAAGAGTGACATTAAACTTTGAAAGGACTTCAGTGCTCTTTTAAGATAATCCAAATAGTTTTTTACATTTGAAGAACTGTAATTCTTGAGATTATTTCATACGTTTTCGTCAAGTCTTTCACTGTGGTTATGTATCCATATCTTTAGTTTAATGTGCCAGTACCATAGCACATTCAAAAGTTTCTTGTTGCAAAAGTGGTGTAATCTCTGTGACACTTAGATTAATGGTGGGATATAGAAGGAGACATGTGAACAAGAAACCTTTGAGTATTATTTCTTTAGTAAATGTTGGGACAATCATGGTAAACAAATTTAGTTCTGTAAGTGCATTTTTCACCTTAAAAGTTGAAATGAAATGCATGATAGTATTTTATTCCTTAAATTATGCAATGCAATGTTTTTAATGTAAATACCGATGTATATGGTAACTTGGGTTATATCTATTTTTATGTAAACTCTATTTTGTTTTTGGCAAGAGGTGAAATTGAGGCCTGTGTGCAGGTTGCCATTAAATTTTGCTCTGGTGAATGCTGAGATCCAGCTTTTTCTTACAAATAAATGGGACCCCATTTTCCAATATTAACGTGCCCTGTTTTGTTAGGTACAGTCTGGATCATGGCATGTAAAAATAGAAATTTAGAATTTTACTGCAGCTTTGATGTGCATATTTGAACTTTTTAACATTTGTAATTTTGGTGGCAAAGAGAATTTTAGCTTCTGTCAATTTTGTAAGTCTACAGCTGAACCACTAATAGCCGTCATAATAAAGGTTAGAACTTGTTTAAGAATTAGATTAGGAAGTCTTATCATTACATGATTGTATATACTGTGTTAGAAAAATTCCCACCTCTGATTTTTAAGTCCCAGTATCTAGGTATATCTCACCCAACTAAAGCCAGGATATTATCTATTGGACTTTCTGAAAATAAAAATGACAAAAACAAAAGTAAAAAAACTATGTTCTTTTTGGTTTAATGTTTCAGTTGCTATGAAATAGAAGAATTCCTACATCAAGAGACAGTTTTATGGAGTCTTATTTATTTATTTTCTACACGTTAGGAATGTGGAATGAAGGCACTCTAGAGCTTTTTCTCAACAGAACCTATTACCACATTTAACAATTAAATGGCTGTAAGTGGAAAGTAGTATTTAGACATATAGAAGAGTGAGAAAAATCTTGAAAAAAAAGAGTCCCTTAAAACTTGCAGGATTTACCTTAAAAAAAAAAAACAAAACTATGAGGCATAATTGTGCTAAGTTGTTTTAAGCAGTCCTCAAAAATTAGATGTAATTGAGCTCTGTACGTTATGTCAGCTTTAACATAAAATCGTTTGGATATTTTAGCTGTATTTATTGGCTTTGTGCAAGCAACTAGAGCAGAGAAATAATGGGTCAGTAATCTTGACCTTAATTTAAAACTCTTTCCATGGAGATAGGGCTAGAAATACTTTTGCCAAATAACCTTCTTGTCATTCACTTTGTGTCAGTATTTAGAAAAGAATAAATTATAGCAAGTATGATTTCTAAAGGATTTTTTTTATAAATTATTGTAAAAAATCATGTTTTTTTTTTTTTTAAGTTGGTAATGGGTATTATGGAAGGTGTATTTTGTATGTATAAATTCACCACAGTTAAAGGACACTTTTCATCTTGTCAATCATTGCTATGTAGAATGACTATCCTAGATAGTGATGTATTAAAAAGCAAAAAGTTAATACAACAAAATGTAATGTATTTAGAAATGAGCTTACGTGGCACACCTTAGACTTGTACCATTCTTTAAAGTTTACGAAGTACCTTCTTAGGTTTCGTGTAATCATTTTGTCTACTACGCTGCAGAGGAATTTGTCAACTTCAGTTGTAAATATTACGCTGATGAAGTGTAGAAGCTTTTTCTTCATCGGTTTTTGTCCTTAGGCTGCTTTTTTTCTATACTCCAGGTTTATAAACAATCTTCTTTTTTTTAAGCCAAGACTTCAGAAGTTGTAGAGTACTTGTGCCCATCCCTACCTTCATTCTCTTCTTGCGGGTAAGGAACCTTTTGTCCTGCAGCACAGGGAAGAGGCTGCATATCAAGTCGTAGTACTTTCCTAGTTTCGGTGTGTGAGACCGTTTCCTTAGATGAGAAGAGGGTAGAAAACAAGCTCTTTATTATCAAGGGTCCCTGGAGCCCATGGCATCATTTTTTTAAAATATGTCTTATTTTGTTGCCAAAGTGATTGGTCCTAATAAAACATCATTTCTTCATGAGTCCCTCCTTCATTTGGACCCATCTCTTAGTGGGAGTAGAAATGTGTCTGCCTTGTGTATTAATTTCTGGCTCATTTATGCAAGAGCAGCTATAGGAATTTATGAATGAATTTTAAGTTATTAAGCTACTGAAATTTGGAAATCCTAGATGTATGGCAAGATAGAATTCATTTAGGTCAAAATCCATTATTTTAAAAGGGATTATGGGAAAATGGCAAAAAGAATAAGATATTGCAAAAGATGGGAAGAAACTTTGTAACAGAATAAAGACTACTAAGTGGATGGAAACAACTGGAAAGGGAAATGTGACATAGTTCTTAAATGTAGATCTAGGAAATAATTAACTGATGAGGTTGGTGTAAAGGAAGCCCCAGTGCAGAAGGAAACACTTGAAGGCATTTCTAACCAAGAATGTGACTGGAGCACCTGACCTTGCAGGTACCCAAAGTCTTTGCAAATACTTTGTAAAATTAATATTTTCATTAAAATGGTATTCTTAATTTTGTGACAGGGCAGCTTAAATTTACTTTTTCGTGATGAGCTGTAGACACTTGATAATCCCCCACCTGCCGGCTTTATTAATGAGTCACCGGACTGATTGTATTGTAACACTTCTTGTTGAGAATTCGTACCACCTGATGCTTTCATATTTATCTTTTATTTTTGTAAGATTTGATTTGAAGTGGGACTAGATTTGTTTGGTGGAATTAAAGAATGAAGGCCATATGCACTTTTATATAAATTATCTTGCAAGCTCAGCTGAACTGTAGCTTTCATTATTGCGTCCCTTTCTTGAGGTTAGGAGTAAATAAGGTAAAATTCCAAAAAGGATGTCACAGAAGTCACTTTTTAAATTAGGTCATGATTGAAATATATTGAAATCTTCCACTGACCTCTCCCCTCTCGTTTTTCCTATTATATTTGACAACAATTATGGAGGCAAAAAAATGAAAAAAATTAGTCATAATGCTTTTGGATTATCCACTTAATTTTATGTATTTTCGTATCACTCAGGTAAAGTTGGAAATGGCAGAGCACAGACATCTATTTTTTAAATCAATAGTATAGAAAATGAAAGCACTTCTGTTTATTTATATGACCATATATGCACATCATCTTAGCTAATCAGAAATAATATATTCATTTGAATGGTGAAATAAATGCATTCATCCGAATAGTAGTCAACACATTTTTGCCAAATGGCGCAAATATACCTCCATTTGTATTTTGTATCTTAAAAATGTAGTTTAACGATAGGACTATGTGTAAGAGACACTTTTTTACAAAAAGTGCCATATATACATATGTAACAGGGATGAGTGTGTGTTGTTTAACATAATTTATGGCAATTTCTGTCAGTACAGCATATACTGAAAATTCAAGTTGTTTTTAACATATTTAAGTACATTCCAGGATAAAATAAGTTAATCCAGTTTCATAATGTAAATCATATTTTTGTTATTTGCCATATTTTATTTGAAGCAGTAATAAAATTTTATAACTCCAGTTTGAATGTTACAGTGCATTATGTGCTAACATGGAAAGCAAACATTTACGTTTGTTTTTTTACAATAAATTTCTTTTAAAATATACTTTCTATTTTTCTGTACTGACATATGCAATAAATTGATACATTAAAAGTTTGATTAATGTCTTAAGATAGTTTGTATTCAGTCTTTTTTTTTTAAATTTTCTATTAAGCTAAATTATATGGTAGGATATTAAAATTTCCTTAATGGTTAAATAAAATTCCTGAATTTGTACTGAAATTAATTTTTATCATAGTAATGGTGTGGATAAAAAGCAGAAGTTTATATTCCATTCCCTCACATTATCCTCCCACATACGTTTAATTTAGGCTATATTAAATATTTTCTATATATCTGCTGGTGAATGAGGCCCCAAAGCGAATGAATGTAGAAAAGAATGTATGTTAACTGTTCATAGTTATGGTGTCTTCAGATTTCATAAAGTGCCTTTTCACAAAATTCTGGGTTTTTTCCCCCTCCCATTAGCGTTGAATTAATGGTTCAGAATGATTAAAAATGGCCTGATGTTCATTCAGCCTGTGGGGGTCGGTAGCTTGCTTTCCCTGACATGAAACTTTCAGTGCTTGGTAAGTGTCCACTGGATGATAGGAAGTGTATGACAGACTTGAAATGGCCTCCTGCAAGTGGAGATTAAAAATTTACTTAATTGGGGGGCTGGCCAGGTGGTGCGGTAGTTAAGTGTGCATGTTCCACTTTGGTGGCCCGGTTTGGATCCTGGGTGTGGACATGGAACAAGACAAGAATGTCTACTCTTCCCACTTCTGTTCAACATTGCACCAGTGGTTCTGTTCAGGACAATTAGGCAAGAAAATAAAAAGCATCCAGATTGGAAAGGAAGAAGTAAAACTCTGTTAACAGATGACATGATCTTGTATGTAGAAAATCCTAAGGAATCGGCTAAAAAATATCAGAACTAATACACGGATTTGGCAAGGTTTCAGGATTCAAGATCAATATACAAAATTCAATTTTATATCTATACACTATCAATAAGCCATCCAAACATGATAGTAAGTGTTGAGGATAGGAATGAGTGCCCCAAAAATAACTATTGAAGTCCTAACCCCTGGTACCTGTTAATGTAAGCTTACTTGCGAATAGGGTCTTGGCATATATAATTAATATGTATATTCACATGAGGTTACTGGGATAGAGTTGGCCTTTAATGCAACAGGCTGGTGTCCTTATAATAAGAAGAGAAAAGACATAGGGACAGACACGTAGACTAGTGAGTAAAGACACAGACACGCAGCGGGAAGATCACCATGTGACAATGGGAGGCAGAGGTTGGAGTTATGCAGCTGCAAGCCAAGGAATGCCAAGGATTTCTATCAGCTGTCAGAAGTGAGGAGAGAGCCTCGTCCTGCTGACACATTGACTTCAGGTTCTCTCATTCGGAACTGTGAGAGAATGATTTTTTTTTGGTTAAGTCACCTAGTTTATGGCTCTTTGTTATGGCAGCCCTAATACAGTAAAAACAATTCCATTTACACTAGCACCCAAAATAATGAAATACTTAGGCATATATTTAGCAAAAAAGGCAAAATGTGCTCTCTGAAAACCTACGTAACATATTTGAGAGAAATAAAAGGATACCTAAATAAATGGAAATACGTCACATGTTTATGGATTGGAGGACAATATTGTGAAGGTGGCAGTACTCTCCAAATTGATCAACACATCAAACACTTTCTAGCAAATGTTTTGTTTTTTGATTTTTTTGCAGAAATTGACAAGCTGTCCTAAAATTCATATGTAAATGCAAGGGATCCAGAATAGCCAGAACAATTTTTAAAAAGAACAACAAAGTCAGAGCTGTCATATACCCTGATTTCAAAACTTACTGCAAAGCTACTGTAATCAAGACCTACAGGCATAAGGATAGACATATAAATCAATGGCCTAGAATTGAGAGTCCATAAATAAACGTGTATGTATATGTATAAGTTTACATATTACTTATTTATGACACATATATATTTACAGTCAATTGGTTTTTGACAAAAGTGCCAAGATAGTTCATTATTGAAAGGATAGTCTTTTCAACAAATGGTGATGCATCAACTGGATATACACATACAAATGAATGAATTTGGACTCCTACATCACACCATATAAAAACTTAACTCAAAATGGGGCAACAACCTAGAAGAAAATGTAGTCACAATCTTTGTGACCTTGGATTAGTCAATGATTTCTTAGGTATGACACCAAAAGCACAAGTGACAAAAGAAAAAATAGATAAATTTGGCTTGATAAAAATTTTTTGGATTGTTCCTCAAAGAACACTGTCAAGAAAGTGAAAAAAACCTATAGAATGATAGAAAATGTTTGTAAATCACACGTCTGATAAGGGACTTGTTTCTAGAATATATAAAGAACACTTACAATTCAACAATATAAAGACAAACAACCCACTTTAAAAATGGGCAAAAGATCTGAACAGAGATTTCTCCAAAGAAGATATACAGATGGCCAACAGACATATGAAAAGATGCTCAACATCATTAGCTATCAGGGAAATTCAAATCAAAACTACAGTGAGGTATCACCTCACTCTGGTCAGAATGGCTATAATTAACAAGACAGGAAACAACAAATGTTGGAGAGAATGTGGAGAGAAGGGAACCCTTGTACACTGCTGGTGGGAGTGCAAACTGGTGCAGCCACTATGGAAAGCAGTTTGGAGTATCCTCAGAAAATTAAGGATAGATCTACCATATGACCCAGCTATCCCACTGCTTGGTATTTATCCAAAGAACTTGAAAACGCAAAGGCATAAAGATACCTTCACCCCTATGTTCATTGCAGTGTTATACACAATAGCCAAGACTTGGAAGCAACCTAGGTGCCCATCAAGGGACGAATGGATAAAGATGATGTGGTATATATACACAATGGAATACTACTCAGCCGTAAGAAATGGTGAAATCCAGCCATTTGTGACAACATGGAAGGTCCTTGAGGGTATTATGCTGAGTGAAATTAGTCAGAGGGAGAAAGTCAAATACTGTATGATCTCACTCATAAGTAGAAGATAAAAACAACGACAAGCAAACACATAGCAGCAGAGATTGGATTGGTGGTTACCACAGGGGAAGGGGGGGAGGGCAAAAGGGGTGATTAGGCTCACATGTGAGGGGATGGGCTATAATTAGTTTTTGGGAGGTGAACATGATGTAATCTACACAGAATTCGAAATATATTACAATGTACATCTGAAAGCTATCTAATGTTATAATCCAATGTTACTGCAATTAAAAATAAACAAATAAAATAAAAATGAGCAAAGGATTTGAATAGACATTCTCCAAAGGAGATATACAGGTGGCCAATAAGCACATAAGAAGATGCTCAATGACAGTAGTAAAGGGAATGCAAATCAAAACCACAATGAGAGAGTACTTCACGTCCACTAGGATGGATATAATCAAAAAGACAGACATCAACAAGTGCCAGCAAGGATGTGGAGAAGTTTTGAACACTCACATTGCTGGTGGGGATATGAAATGGAGTAGCCACTTTGGAAAACAGTCTACCAGTCCTTAAAATGTTAAAAATGGAGTTAGCATATGATCCAGGATTTCCACTCCTAAGTATATATCCAAGAGAATTGAAAACCACGTTTACACAAAAACTTGTACATGATTGTTCATAGAAGAATTATTCATAATAGCAAAAAAGTGAAAACAATCCAAATGTCCATTAAGTGATGATTGAATAAATAAAGTGTGAAGCATCCATAGAATAATGTTACTCAGCAATGAAAGAAATGAAATAGTGATAAATGCTACAACATGGATGAACCTTGAAAACATAGTGCAAAGTGAAAGAAGCCAGTCACGAAAGACTATTTCCTGTATGTTTCCATTCATTTGCAATGTCCAAAATAAGCAACTCCAAATGTCCAAAATAAGAAAGTAAATGAGTAGTTGCCTAAATTTAGGAGCATTGCGGGGAAATCAAAAGTGATTGCTAATGGATACAGGTTTTCTTTTGGGGGTCATGAAAATTTTCCAGGATAGATTGTCGTGACCAATCTATATCATGACTTTGTGAAAATACTGAAAATCATTGAATTGTACCTTTAAATGGGTGAATGAATAGTATTGCATGTAAATTATATCTCAATAAAGCTGTTATAATGGGTGAGAATTCAGGAATAGTCTAAGAAAAAACTCTTGGATTCAAATGATGGTAGTGGATCTGGAGAGAAGTGGATAGATTCAAGATATACTCAGGATGTAACTGATGAAGAGGAGTGCAGGAGAATATAGAATGAATACCTCTCTCTCTCTGCCTTTAATACCTTGGGAGGACACAAAAAGTTTTGGGGAGAAATGCCAGGAGTTCAAATTAGTTCATAATGAGTTTTAAGTGCCTATAAAACAAAGTAATGAACATTTTTCATTCTTTTCGGCTGTCCAACACCTGCCCTTTGCTTTGGCAGTTCCTCATCTGATCAGTCAGAGCCAGTCTCTCTGTACGGGATGCTCCTCTCACAGCTGAGATGCAAGGTCTATAAATGACCCAGACTTTGTCAATCAGAAGGACACACTAGCTCCAGACTTGGAGGCTGGTGACATGGAATAGGAAGGCCATATAAAATCCATGCTAATGTGGGGCGTAGCAGTGAGCAGCGGCAGAAGCCAGAGGCAGAGTTCAGAGCCTCCAGCACCTATGGTTCTAGCAGTAGGTTCCCGGATGCATAAATGCAAATAGTGGTACGAACTAAGGATTTGTTCCCAGTGGTAACAGCAGTGGTATTTTTATGGCCCGGATACTGCATTGTGATTGGGAGAGGAGATATATATATTCTATGAGCATAATTCTCTAATTCTTTCCAAAGATTCTGGGAGTTACTCTCAATCCTTTCAATAAAATCCATTTTTAGTTAATTAGCTGGAGATGGTTTATGTTGCTTGTGCCTAAGAGAAACCTGGATGATATAATATCCAATGGGAGATGCTGAAAGGCCATCAGGTTTTGGGAAAGTGATCTGGGCTAAAGATAGGCATTTGAGTAGCCATCAGTGATACCACAAGAATGTGCACAACAACGTGAATGTACTTAATGCACTGAACTATATATTAAAAATGGATAAAATGGAAAACTTTATGTTATGCATATTTTACCACAATAAAAAAAATGAGAATGTCTAAGGCAAGAGTCTAAAAGGAAAGGAGAACCTAGGACCTAGCCTGAGAAATTTGAACATTTAAAGGGTAGGAGAATGAGAGAAGGTGACCCTAGGGAGAAAGAGAATGAGACACTTGCAGGCTTGTTCAAAATTTGAGTGAATGCATGAGCTTAATCTTCAACTAGAGAGCTCCTGAGCTTGCTGAGGGTTAGTTGCTTATGTAAATACACATGGGTTATAAAATTTGGTATATAGTATCATGATGAAAAAGATTAGAAAATTGATGTCATGGCAAAAAATGGTTCCTTTTAAGAGCAGCTCCTTTTATTACAGTGCAGAGTCCATAGGAATTAATGGGGTAAGGAGGCTCAACCCAGTAATGTTTACTCTGCGTGTAACAATAACCAAGTGCCATTTTCTGAAACACTTTTGTTAACAATCTTAACCTACAATCATGTTCCCGACATACACTTTAATTCAATTTATTGCTTCTCTGTTAAATGAGATTTATTCATGAATTTGGGTCATTATCAACAACCTTCATTACTATTGGATTATCACACCTTTATTTGCTTAATAATGTCAACTCTCTAGGCTGACAATAAGAATGGTGACAAAGTTAGTTCTCATGTTTTCTTTTCTTCCTTTGCTCAATACATAGCGGTGGCAGAAGTGAATGTATGATAAAGAGTAGAAGAGAGAGATGATGGCATTTACATTTAGACTTTCTGTTACTTTAAAATTTTTAGAGTTGGAATTATAGGCACTCACCAACCAAGAGCAGAAGATCAAGGCAGTTACTACAGCCTTTGTAGTAGCCTCTCCTGCCATTATACCAGCCAAGAGAGAGAGACAGAGACAGACAGACAGACAGACAGACAGACAGAGATTGAGAAAGAGAGACTGTTTCTGGCCTTTTTATTCTGTTCCATTGACTTCTCCATTTCGGTATCATTCTTGCTTATTGAAGCTTCAGAGAAAATTTTGAAATCACTTAGTATACTCAACATTTATTCTTTTTTAAGTCATTTGCATTTTCATACAAATATTCAAATCAGCAAGTTACTTTCTTAAAAAAACCCTACAAACTGATGAACTATTTATTAATTTCAGTCGAATTAATATCTTAAAAATATTCATCTTGAGGCTTTCTTTAAGTTCTCACACAATCCTTTTTTAATTTTCAGTTTATATTCAAATAATATTATACCTCTTCACATACAATTTAAGAACCTTTAAATGATGTACTTATGTTTTTCCCCTTCTTGCCTTTGTGCTATTTAGGTCTCATATTTTGCTTCTATGTATGTTATAAATTTCACTGTTGTCATTATTTTGTCATCAGTCAGTTATCTTCTCTTTCAATTGTGGTGAAAATCACATAACATAAAATTTACCGTCTGAATCACGTGTAAGTGTACAGTACGTTAGCGTTAGCTCTATGCATCTTTTTGTGCAAAACAACCCTTGAACTTTTTCACCTCACAGAACTGAAACTCTCCACCTGTTAACTACTCCTCTTTTCCCCCTCCTCCTTCCTTTGGCAACTATCATTCTACTTTCTGTTTCTATGAATTTGACTACTTTTAATACCTCATATAAGTGGAATCATGCAGTATTTGTCTTTTTGTGACTGACATTTCACTTAGTGTAGTGTCCTCAAGGTTCATCCATGGTGCAGCATATGACGTGCTTATCTTCTGTTTTAAGGCTGAATAGTATTCCTCTGTATTTGTACACCACATTTTCTTTAGCTGATCATCAGTCAGTGGGCATTTAGGTTGCTTCCACCTCTTGGCTATTGTGAATAATGCTTCAATGAACATAGGTAGGCAAAGATTTCTTTGAGATCCTGTTTTTAATTCTTTTGGAGAAATACTAGGAAGTGAGATTTGCTGGAGCATATGGTACTTCTATTTTTAATTTTTTGAGGAATTTTATACTGTTTTTCATAGCAGCTGAGCCATTTTTACATTCCCACCTACAGAGCACAAGGTTAGCACTCGCTCCGCATCCTTGCCAACACTTTATTTTCTGTTTTTTTGTTTTTTATAGTGACCATCCCAAAACGTGTGAGGTGATATCTTATTGTGGTTTTGATTTCCATTTCCCTGATAACTAGTAATGTGGAGCATCTTTTTCATGTGTGTTTCATGTGTATCTTGGTAATTTGTATATCTTCTTTGGAGAAATGTCTATTCAAGTCCTTTGCCCACTTAAAAAAAATAGTTATTTAGGGTTTTGTTGTTGTTGTTGAGTTGTAGTTCTTTATATATCCTGGATATTAATTCCTTATCAGATACATGGTTTGTAATATTTTCTCCCATTCTATAGGTTGTCTTTTCATTTTGCTGATTGTTTCCTTTGCTGTGCAAAAGTTTTTAAGTATAATATAGTCCCGTTTGTCTATTTTTGCTTTCTATGCCTATTCTTTTGTTGTCAGATCTAAGAAATAATTGTCAAGCCGAATGTCATGGAGTTTTTCTTGTATGCTTTATTCTAGGAGTTTACTGTTTCAGGTCTTACATTTAGGTCTTTAATATATTTTATTACTTTATTATTTTTATTTTTTTGCTGAGGAAGATTTGCCCTGAGCTAACATCTGTTCCAGTCTTCCTCTATTTTGTATGTGGGTCACTGCTACAGCATGGCCGCTGATGAGCGGCATAGGTCCATGCCCTGGAACTAAACCCAGGCCACCTAAGTGGAGCACACCAAACTTAACCACTAGGCCATGAAGCTAGCACCTTTAATCTATTTTGAGTTAATTTCTGTATATGTTGTAATATAAGGGTCCCACTTCACTTTTTGGTATTGGATGTCTGGTTTTTCCAGCAACATTTGTTGAAGAGACTGTCCTTTCCCCATTGTGTAGCCCTGGCAACTTTGTCAAAGATCATTTGGCCTTATACATGAGAGTTTATTTCTGGTCTCTCTATACTGTTCCATTGGTCTATATGTCTGTTTGAATGCCAGCACCGTATAGTTTTGATTATTGTAATGTTGTACCATGTTTTAAAATCAGGAAGTCTGAAGACTCTAGTTTTGTTTTTATTTTATCTTAAGACTGTTTTAGCGATCCAGAATCCTTTGAGATTCCATATGAATTTTAGGATGATTATTTCTATTTTCTGCAAACAATGCCATTGATGTTTTGGCAGGGGTCGCATTGAGTCTGTACTCCGGGCATTACGGGCGTTTTAACAATGTTAAGTCCTCCAATCCACAAACTTGGAATATCTTTTTATTTGCCTTTGTCTCGTTTTGTTACTTTCAGCAATGTTTCAGAGTTTTCAGTGTGCAAGTCTTTTGCCTACTTGGTTAAATTTATTCCTAATTATTTTATTCTTTTTAATGCTATTGTAGATGAGATTGTAGCCTTAATTTCCTTTTCAGATTGTTCATTGTTATTCTACAGAAACATAACTGATATTTGTGTGTTGATTTGTATCTTGCAAATTTCCTGAAATTATTTATTAGTTCTAATAGGTTTTTTGGCGGAATCTTCGGGTTTTCTATATATAAGATTGTATCATCTGTAAACAGAGACAATTTTACTTTTTTCTTTCCAGTTTGGATGCCTTTTATTTCTTCGTCTTGCCTAATTGCTCTGGCTAAGTCTTTCAGTACTATTTTGAATACAAGTGTCAAGAATGGGCATTCCAGCCTTGTTACCAATCGTAGAGGGAAAGCTTTCAGTTTTTCATCAAGTATGACATTATCTGTGGGCTTATAATGCATGCTTTTATTACGTTGAGGTAATTTCTTTTTATTCCTAGTTTACTGAGTGTTGTTATCATGAAAGAGTGTTGAATTTTGTAAAATGCCAACGGAAGCAGGACCTACCATGACCATTTGACCAAAGAGCCGATGAATGAGGCTTCTGTCTGTCTTGCTCTGGAGTCATGAGTCACATGGTCTCACACCTCTTCTGCTCTCTCTTAGCAGAACGACTTCTGCTCTCCTTGGGTTTAGCCCAAAATTGGTGCCATCAAAAATGCCCTCAGCTCTGTTACTCAGATACTGGGCTATTCGTGGGGCAGATGGTCCAAAAAGGGGATGTGAGAAAGGGAGGAGGACACAATGAACATTTTTAATGCAAGTATATTTCTTTTGGAATATATGAGTTCTAGGAAGATTTGTTGGTGATTATATTTTAAAACCATAAGAATTTAATTTTTAGCAAAATTAGTATAGAAGTAGGTAGGACATTTCACTCCAGAGATAGCTGGAATAACAACTTAATTTGGTGTCAGTGTATGAACAAGACTTTGTTTTGTTTTTCAAGATCAACAGAAACAAAATTTAAATGGTTGATAAGATCCTATGCTGCCAAGGGTACAAGGAAGTGTTGCCAGCAGGTTTGTGAATTGTTACAACATTTGGAGACCAAATTGCATATATCTATGAAAATTTAAGATTTGTTTTATCACTTTTAATCCAGTGTTTTCACTTTGGGGAGTCTATCCTAGAAATATAATTAGATGAGGACACCGGTAAAATTATAGTTTGATGTAGCATTTTTTTGTAGTAGCCAAAACAAACAAACAAAACACTTGTAAAACAGCTTGAAGCTCCATAAATGGGAAATAATAGAATAAATTATAGAGGGAATTAAATGTATATTTTTTGATCTCAAAAAAATATCCATGATAAACATCCTGATATATTATATTGAAGAAAATCTGTTACAGTGCAATGTTAATAGTATTAGCCCATTAGAGAGAAAATATAAAAATATAAAAACATATGTATATATGGTATATATATTTATATACACACACATAGAGAGAGAGGGAGAGAAAGAGGAAAGAGAGGTGTTGGCATAAAATTTGTCTGTACATGTTATCTGACTGTATACATAATATACACAGTGCATACATCAATCTGTTGATATTGGTTACATATCAGGGAAAGAGACTTCTGTAGGGAGGAGAAAGAAGGAAGAGATCATTAGTCAGTAAAAAACTCAAAATTATTTGCTTATTATAATTAGCATATATTATCTTGACCCAAAATATAAGTGACATAATTTTCGATCAAAAGGAGCTTTGGGAAACAATGTGGGTTTTGTTGTACTTAACATTGAAAAGGTCAAGTTGAGGGCGGCTTTTTCTGTGTGATTGCTTTAATAATTTTCGCCTCCCCTAGCTCATAGAAGAAATCTCTTCTAATGATATGATATTAGAAGTGGGGGTGTTGTGGATCAGCTTGTAAATTTGCCTAATAAAGAAAAGTTATTTAAAATAGTTCAGTTGTAAATTGCCATTTAAACAGCAGTCATTATGTATACACGTACATATATATCTATAAAATAATCCATTGTTGAGATTTTAAGTATCTAAACTTAATTGAAAAACACGAAAGCTCATATTGAACTTCAAATTTCAAGTCCTTTTAACAGATCTGTAAAGTTTATTTGCTAGATCGTCAGCTGTAGCAAGTATCTGCTTACATTTGTGAATATCTATATTTTCTAGATGTTAGAGGCAGAAATGTGTGAGACCCACCCCCACCACCTAGCAACCAGATGGGATGTTACAATGAGAACAAGTCTTCAATCTAATGCCTCCAAGTGTACAGACTCTAATTAGCAAGCAAGGGTGGCTACAGTGGACAGAGGGGAGAGGTGCCTTCCTCTGCCCACTGGTGCATCTAGCACTTGTATCAATGGCTCAATCCAATGTTATTCGATAATGTTTTTGAGAAGGGATCTGCATGCTTCATGAATTAGCTGCTAGGATAGCAGGATCTCCCTTGAAATAAGAGACATAGAGTTAACAGGATCCATCCTTTCAGGGCATCACGGACGGTTGGGCTTACCAGCTTCTTGTCCTTGCATGTGCAGAGGCAGTGGGTCCTTTCATATCACTCCTCACTAACAGATATCTTGAAGTTCACTGATTTTGCCAATTAAAGATCATTTCTGACAATCTTTTTGGTTCTTACAAAACCTACGATGTAATACAGACAAGGTAACTCTATAAAATAATTAACCAATCTTAATTAATTCCAATTAATTCACATACATCATATTTGCCATCCTGAAGTATAACAAATTAAATTACCAGAAATCTAACATGCTATCAGTCTAAGACCTACTAATAAGATTTTGATATGGAAGAATGTTGAAATAATGAGCAATATGACAAAGTAGTGGAAATATTGTATATATGTATATATCATCTTCATAAATAGACAAGTGCACATTTGGATAAACTAACCTAAATTGTTTATTATATAAATATGGCAATATATAAGCACATGTAGCCTATGCATTGGATACTATTTATTGCATTAATTCTTTCAGTGAATGGAGCATCTACAGTACATCTGTCACTGTGCTATATTTTGGTTCACAGCTTCTACCTTCATGGAGTTTGGGGAGATAAACAATTAACAGGCAAATAAATGTATGCACATGCAAAACAAATAGACAATAGTGTTATACTTGGAAAGAATAGATTTCTCTGAAAGAGAATGACTCCCTTACACTTGGGAACAGGAAGCATCAAGTTTCCTTGTTTTTCTAAATCAGATTAAATCTTATTCAGCCCCCACTGACCTTTCTGGCTGGATTGTCAATCATTGTGATGAAGTGGAGGATGGTTCTGAAGTCAGGGTACCCTAATCTCTTCCTTGGAATGGTTCAAGAGCCACTTGACTTCAGTGGGAGCAGTGATTCTGATTTTCAATATTTTATGACGACTGTTGAAATGCTTGGTCTTTAAGCCTGTATTGGGCCATTCTAATCCAGAGTTAGTTTTAAGGAAATATCATTTCTTCCATACCAGACTCAGCCATGAGTTCATTTTCCTTGGCTTTTAAGGACGCCATTTGTCTTTAGTACCCACACAGACACCCCCATCAGAGGTCCTACATGCTAGCAGATACGGGTTCCCCTCCTTGGCAGAAGACATGCCTTTTGTCTTTCCAGTCTTTGTCCTCGGTGCCTTTCTGTTGGAATCTGACAGAGATGCGGTATGATTCAAAAAATCCAGAATCAACACTGCATGCGGTGGGCACAGACTCTGAAGGATAAGAGTAAAAGCAAGCTGACTTGCCTTCTGGAAAAAAGGGCAGAAGCAAGAGAATGTCATTAAAGCTGGCACAGTTGTTTAGCTGGACTATTTTCACACCAAAAACGCAATTTCAAATGCAGTGCTATAAACAAGAAACGGTGGCTAAATCAAAAAGCTACTTTTTACCCCAACTTTGCGTCATTATTTTAATTTTTAGAAAAAGGATTGTTACGTACATGGACAAAACACTGAGATGCCACCTCCAACATTTGCTTTCCACAGAACTTATAAATAGAAAAGGTGATTGACCTTCTGTTCCATTTTGGGGAATTACAAAATGCTGTGCATACGGAGATGTTGAAGTAACAGCAAAATGAGTAACCGTTCTTTTGTCACTTAGATTCAGAGTTTGCATATGTTTTCCTCCATATTTGCTCCACTTAACTGTCAATCTGTTATATCCATCATGAATCTATTATTTTATGTTAAATTATTTCAAAGTAAGTTGCAGGTATGATGACATTTTACCCCTAAATACTTCAGTTTGCATCACCTAAGAAGAAGGACATTCTCCTACACAAGCACAATATCATATTATGCCTAAGACCCTTAACACCAAAGTAGCCAATCCATATTCAACTCTCCTCAATTTATCCCCAAATATGTTTAAACCTATTTTTTTTGAACCTGGATCTTCATCTGGTTGTACGTGGTACTTGATTTTTATGTTTTATATTATAGAACAAATTGTAATAGATTAAACATATTCTAAATCACCTTAAGAAGGAGAATGGTCCGTGAGACAAGACTAACAAACCCAAAGGAAAAGCTATGATCTGTTAGAGAGAGGAGTGGTCAGGAATGGGGGCTTAGAAAATGGAAGTCACGTTGGCAGTAAGTCTCAAATGTGAGCAAGGAGACAGTGACCTAGAGAGTGTGGGTGTCAAAGCAGACATGTCCTTGCAGAGAATGTAGGTTTATTGTACTAACATGTGTTGGTAACAGTAACTACGAAATTAATGCAACTAAATCCCCTGATGAACTCAGCAACCTTGTGCTTCTAATTTTTCTTCACTAGTGTATTTGCACATGAATCACCAGATTTGAGAAAACTTGCTGATCAATGAACAAGAAATGTCTATCTACAGTTTTATTTCACCTTGTTAATGTTAGTGTGTGTGTTATTTTTTAAAAACTTATTCAGAAAATATATATGTTGGGTTTTGACCCTGGTTCCTGACACACAGTTCCTAAATTCCTTGGAATATTCTAGGTGCTAGCAGTGTCTTTTGTTCTAATGAAGTGACTCTTGGTGGGCTTCTGGATGGGGGCTGGTCACCAAGAAGGCCAAACCACGATTAAAAGTTGGAAATTTCAGCTCCACCTCCCATTCTCCAGAGAGGGGAGAGGGGCTGGGAAATGGAGTTAATGATCGATCATGCCTAATGAAGTTTTCATAAAAATTATAGGGTATGGAGAGCTTCTTGGTTGGTGAATGCATGGAGATACAGAGAGAGTGGTGTTCCTGGAGAGGGCGTGGAAACTCTGCGTGCCTTCCCATGTACATTGCCCTATGCATCTCTTCCATCTGGATGCTCCTATGTATGTTTTATCATATCCTTCTATAACAAACTGTGAACAGTACTGGTAAACAGTGTTTTCCTGAGTTCTGGGAGCTGCTCTAGCAAATTAATTGAACCCTAGGAGGTGGTTGTGAGGACCTCTTATTTATAGTCAATCCCTCAGAAGCACAGGAGGCAAGCTGGACTTGTGATTGTTATCTGAAGTGGGGTAGGGGCAGTGTCGTGGGACTGAGTCCTTAACCTGTGGAATCTGACACTGTCTCCAGGTATATCATGTCAGAATTGAATTGAATTACAGCACACTCACCTGGTTTCACAGAGAATTGCTGATCGGGGAAAACTCACATTTCTGTTGTCAGAAGTGTTGTGAGTGTGAGAGTAAAAGAGATACATAGGAGAAAGACTGAGGTTATTTGTGAAAATTTGCCAATCAATGAACAAGAACTATCTGTCTATCTGTAGCTTTATTTCACATTGTAAATAAGTTAGCATTAGTGTTATTATTATTAATATTATTTTGCAGGGGAAGATTCACCCTAAGCTAACATCTGTTGCCAATCTTCCTACTTTTTCTTCCCTTTTCCCCCCTAAGCCCTAGTACATAGTCACATATAGTTGTAAATTCTTCTACTTCTTCTATGTGAGCCGCTGCCACAGCATGGCTACTGATGGATGAGTAGTGTCGTTCTGCACCCGGGAACCAATCCCGGGCTGCCAAAGTGGAGTGTGCCAAATTTTAATTGCTAGGCCATCAAGACTGGCTCTAGTGTTATTTTTTTAAGTAATTTTTTAAAGAGGTTTAAAAAAATCTTCATTACTCATCACTAATGGAGGAAACAGAAATCAAACCCACAATGACATATCACTTATATCCATTAGGATGGCTGCTGTCAAAACCTAGATAATAACAAGTGTTGGCAGGGATGTGGAGAAATTGGAACTCTTGAACACTGTTGGTGTGATGGTAAGATGGTACAGCCACTATGGAAAACAGTATGGAGGTTCCTCAAAAAATTAAAAATAGAATTACTATATGATTCAGTAATTCCACTTGTACGTATGTATCCAAAAGAATTGAAAGCAGAATCTCAAAGAGATATTTGCACTCTTATACTCATAGCAGCATTATTCACAATGGCTGAAACATGGCAGCAACCTAAGTTCTTCATTGAGCAACCTAAGTTGATCATCATCTATGATTGACAGATGAATGAATAAACAAAATGTGGTATTGTATTAGTCAGGATTCTCCAGAGAAACAGAGCCAACAGGACACACACACACACACGCGCGCGCGCACACACGCACAAGTACATATTCCAATACAGGTCTGAAGGCCTGAGAACCAGGAGAGCTGATGGTGTAAGTTCCAGTCTGAAAGTTGGCAGGCTCAAAACCCCAGAAGGGCCAATATTTCAGTTCAAGTCTGAAGGCAGGATCACCTATGTCTCAGCTCAACAGTCGGGCAGGAGGATTTCCCTCTTACTCAGGGGAACGTCAGCCTCTTTGTTTTATTCAGCCCTTCAGTGGATTGGGACTCAGGGAACCTACATTAATTGCAGGCACCCATACAAAACATGGAATATTATTCAGCTTTGAAAAGGAAGGAAGTTCTGACACGTGTCACAATATGGATGAACTTTGAGGACATTATGCTAAGTAGAAGAAGCCAGTCACAAGAACAGGTCCTGTGTGATTCCACTTATATGAGTCTCTAGAGTAGTCAAAATCATAGAGACAGAAAGTAGAATGGTGTGACCAGGGAATAGGGTCAAGGAAGGGGAATTGTTAGTTCAATGAGAGAGAGGTTCAGTTTTGCAAGATGAAAAAGTTCTGGAGATGGATGGTAGTAAGTAATGGTTCAACAACCATGTAAATGTACTTAACCTCACTGAATTGTGCACTTGAAAGCGGTAAATTTTATGTTATGTGTTTTTTACCACAATTAAAAAAAACAAATCTAGGGCCAGAGGAGGCATTGCAGGCAAAGGACGGTCCTGGGAATTAAAATGCCTTGCTCTGCACTGATTAGAGTAGAGGAGACCTTAAATTTCTACAGAAAATAAGATGAAACCCAAGAGGGGAGTGACCAAACTAGTCACTCAACTGTACCCAGCACGGGGGTTTTCTGAGTGCTGGCTGCAATTTTGTTCCACACGCCCTGCTGCCTTCTGAGGCCTGCGATGGTGTGCACATCCTCCATACGCTGCAAAACCCGGGACACGCGGAGGGCTCCCAAAATCAAATAGGTTTCCTTGTCTGGGATGGAGTGAGCATTATAAATTCAAAAGTCAACCATATTAAAGAGAAATGGAAGAGTGACTTAAAAAAGGGTAAAGTGGCAAATTTTATATTATGTATATTTTAATGCAATTTTTCAAAAAGTCAAAAAATGTCTACAGTTAATGATTTCAGATTAGTATCCTGAAATGGTGAAAGGTTTTCACAGTCGCTAGCAGACTACAGTTTACAGTACTTCATTTATTTGGTTAAACTTGTTACCTTTGGTTAATTATTGCTGGTTGATAAGCAATAATGAAAATTTCACATGCTTTTTGCCCTGCATGCTGATTGCTTCTCCTGAGTGTGGGTCTGGATTGTGTTTAATTTCTGAAACTATTAGAGGCTCATTATTCAGTTTAAACTATGTAAACAGCTGTAGCCATGAGATAACAGATTGTGCTTTTGGTTAGAATTCTGGAAATCGCCCTCTCTATTTTTTTTAATACCAGTGGTAGAACAAAGAGGCTTATATTTAAGAGGAATAGATAAAAAATGAGTGAGTTAATTTCAATCAGAAGCAATTAAGTACAATTTATGAATTCTTACACGTTAGACATGTTTTATAACTGTCCACAGTTATCACAGATTTACAAATTTTCATATAAAATTTGCATTTCTCTTGGGCATTCAGACTTGGTAATGAAACAATTTGAGAGCTGGAGAATCTCTAGCTTTATATTTCAACTAGCAAGAAAACACAAGAGGTCACAGATTCCCGATAGAGGACTAAACATAATAAAATTTAACTTCACTTGAGACCATATATATGTCTTTTTCTACTTTATTCTGTTCCCATGGATAGATTCTCTGTAGTAAGATTATTGACTTGAATTGTGTATGTGTTTTCAATGTTACTAGGTATTATCAGATTGATTTCAAAAACAACTTTACTATTTTACATTTTTAAAACAGTATGCTTTGCTCCCATCATATCTAGCAATACATAATTAACAATTAATCATCAATGTCTAGTATCTTTATTAATTTTCATTTTCTGGATTATTTTGGCTTATTTTATTGCCTTTCTAATTTCTTCAGATGAGCATTTAATTCTTGTGAATATCACTGTGTTTTGTCTAAAGCTTTGTTTTCAACGCTGGAATTCCCTTGGTGAGTATTGCCTTTGCTGCGGCCCACATGTTTTAGTATGAAGTGTTCTCCTTCTCTTGCTTTCTAGGAAATTTCTAACTTCAGTTTTGCCTCCCTCTTTGATTCAAACTTTATCTGTGAATCTATTTTTACATTTTCAAGTAAACAACTCTTTGATCATCTATTCGTAATGATTTCTACTTCTGCTAAATTTTAAACAGTGAATGTGACGTTTCAGTTATCTATTGCTGAGTAACACCCTACTAATTTAGTGGCTTATGGCTGTGGTGATTTATTATTTTGTGATTCTGTGGGTTTTCCGGGAGGTTCTTCTGCTGGTCCCACCCCAGTTCTCTCCTGTGGCTGCGTGCCTCTGGCAGCCATGTGGGACTGGACAGCTCAAGGTGGCCTCACTGCCACGTTCGTCAGTGGCTGCTGGCTCTCAGCTCGGACACTCTGGTGCTTCTCCATGTCTTCCCATCCTCCAGCAGGTTAGACTGACTTTCTTACACGGTGGGCTCAGGGAAGCAGTCCAAAAGGGAAAAGCTGAAACTGGGTCATCTCTGACGCATTCTACTGGCCAAAGCAAGTCACGAGGTCAGCTCAGATTCAAGGGGAAGAAAATAGAGAAAGCTTTTGATAGGAAGAGCTACAAAGTCACATTGCAAATGGGCTTCCACCAGAGGGTTCGTTCTCACATCTTCACAAACTATGCATCACAGGAGCCTGTAAAAACTATTTTTTTGAGTTGTTAATGTTGATTAAAGTTTGTAAGCATTCCTTGTACCTTTGGAAAAAAATCTCTTTTTGATAGACATGTCATTATCTTCCTCTCGTTTTTGAATAGCTTTCCACCAGATAATATAATGCTAAATAATATAACATCAGTAATCATAAAGCTAAAACCACAGGAAAAACAACTGGAAATACACAGAAACAACGACAGAGACTTTAATCCGTTAGTCTGTGACAGGTTATATAAAGAAAAAATAAGGATATTGCAGACAAATAATAAAATTAGTAAGAATGTACCTCTTTTTAAGTACCTGTGTTACATTTACACAAAATACAATATTACAAATCCACAAAAAAACTCAAATTAAATTTTATAAATACAAACAGTAAGAGAAAATTATAAAGCAATACAATAAAGTAGAAAGAGTAAGAAAAATGGAAAAAATGCCCAAACATTAAAACAAAGTAACCACTATCTCTTAAAATAACTTTCAAGTCAAAGTAGAAATCCAAATTAATCTGTCAGATTTTTAAAAAGCTATTAATAATAAATACATTATATATCGAATATGATTGAATTTCACAAAGAATCTCATAGGAAATTTGATAACCTATATTTTTATATAAAATAGAAAGGATATGAGTGCTTAAACATTCAACTGACGAAGTTAGAATAAACAACAACAAAACAAACAGTTCGAATAAAGCAAATCATAAAGAGAATAAGTGAAACCATCTGCTGACTACTTGGACAGCAATAACAAAACAGATAAATTTTAGCTATTCTTTTGTGAAATAAAGAAAAGAATCACAGGTAGACAATTAGAAAGCAAAGACAGCCACAGATACAAAAGAAATAGAAAACTAGACAAGAAATTATTTTGCATAAATCTATCAAATAAAATTTGAAATTGCTTCATAGGGCCGCCCATGGCATAGTGGTTAAGTTCAGTGCGTTCCACTTCAGTGGCCTGAGTTTGCAGATTTAGATCCTGGGTGCAGACCTGCACCACTTGTCAGCCATGCTGTGGTGACAACCCACACATAAAGTAGAGGAAGATGTTAGCTTAGGGCTAATCTTCCTCAGCAAAAAAAAAAAAGAAGAAGAAGAAGAAAGAATGAAAGAAAGAAAAGAAAAACTGAAATTGCTTGAAATGGATGATCTTACACAATAGAATCAACACATTAAGCAGGAGTTTTCAGTTTTTCTCTCCTTTTTTCTTTTGTATCCCTAGCACCTAGAATGTTATTGAAGGAATGAATGGTGAATATCTTTCATCTGACAATTTTTTCCCTGCTTCATTATTTCATTTTTCTTATACAAAAAAGAAATGTATGTATACTCCCATTTCCCCTTATTATTACTGCAAAAATTTGTTCCTAACACTCTCTTAGTATTATTTTAGGATCTGTAATAGCTCTAAAAATGTCCCATTTTTCGTTTCTGTTACTGTAAATTTGTACTTTCATTTTTTCTTTTGTTTTTCTACAAGTTATTTTATCTGTCATTTCAAATAACCAAATATTTTATCCTTTCTATTGTGCGGTTGCTCGCCATCTACTTTATTAATTTATTCTCCTCTTTTTATATTCATTTTATCTTTAAGCTTAGTTTGCGTTTGCTCCTTTAATTTTTTAGGACATTGTGAACCATATGCTCAGCTCATTGCTTTCCATTCTTCTTTTCTAAAATATGCAATTGAAGTTGTCATTGTCCTTGTAAAAATAGCCTTAGCTCCATCTCACAAGTTTCGATATGCTTTATTTTCCACATATCTCACAAATTTTGCTATGTTCAGGAATTTCTTCGGGCCTTGCTTGGCTCTGCTTTTCTCAGAGTTTCCACCTGAGACTAGTCAAGCACTTTCCAACTGTAGTTTCAGATCTTTCATAGATTAAGAAAGGTGGGTGTTTTCTATTTTCCTACATGCTTTAAAATCACTGTCTCTTTAAATCTTGCTCCCCCCCCCCCCCATGTCTTCTACCTCTGGCGTGTTAGGGCTCCACTCTTGTGTTTTGAGGTTTTACTTCCACTTGAGCTTGCAGGCGAGTCATTCAGAGCTCAAAAGTGACCATCCTTTCCTTCAGTTCATCTATTAAACTGTTAGATTGGAAAATTATGGGAATCTTTTTTAGTTCCCCCAGAGTTTCCCATCACTGAATCTTCTTAAGGCCTCTATTAATTTTTAAATGTCAAGTTGTCTGTCACCTCTGTTTCGTGTATGTGCAGGGGGCTTTCCGTGTTCCCTGTCTTTCTGTGACTCCTTACCTCCCCTAAACGTCTCTCTCAGCAGTTTCCTTTTTGTTTTTTTGTTTTGGTAAGGAAGATTGGCCCTGAGCTAACATCTGTGCCAATCTTCTTCTGTTATATGTGGGACACCTGCCACAGCATGGTTTGATGAGCAGTGTGTATGTCTGTGCCCAGGATCCGAACCTGCTAACCCCAGGCCGCCAGAGCGGAGCGCGGGAACTTAACCACTGCGCCACCGGCCCCGCCCTCGGCAGTTTTCTTTAAGGGCTTGGTGTATGCTGCTTGATCCCAGCTGGCCTCAGGTCCTCTCTAAGCGATAAGCATGCTTTGTACCCGGGGGAGAACTTGCCGTGTACTGAGGGGGCATCCCGGAGGCTTCCGTTTCCCCTCATCCCCTCTATTCTCCCAGCCTCAGAGACGGAGGACCAGCTCTACCCATCTGGTGCCCTGCGCGCTCTCAGACGCCGAGGAGACACCGCACCTCACGTGGGGCTCCTGGTAACCGCCGCCCGGGTCCCCCGATTTCTGTTCTCCCATTCATTCCAAGGTCCACCGAGACTCGGGTCTCAGGTACAATACTGTACATCCTCACTTTGGAGGAAAAAGCTTCACCTCGCTTTTCTCTGTCTTGGGCCAGGTAGAGCCCAAGATCTCCCTAACAGGCAGCTGTCTCCAGCTCCGCTACAGTTTGGGTCAGAAAAGTGGGTAACTCAGAGCTGGTAGGAAAGAGAGGAAAGATGCATTCACACTGCACCTTTCTTAGAATGCCCTGGGCTCCCGCCTTGGTTTTTCTTTCATTTGAGGTGATTTTCTCCTTACAGGGAGACCCACAATTATGATTTCATATTTTCTTTTCTGGAAGAGGTGACAATTTATTCTGGTTCCACACAGAAAAGACAGATCCGTTAATTACATATCCACACAATAGCACTTTTAAAGACGTTGTTTTCTTAAGTTTGCTAACACTACTAAGTAACTGAAGTTATCAAAAAATAACTTTCAGGGCTGGCCCATGATATAGTGGTTACGTTCATCGGGCTCCACTTCCACGGCCGGGTTTGCAGGTTTGGATGAGGTGCGGACCTACACACCACTGTCAGCCATGCTGAGGAGGCGACCGACATACAAAATACAGGAAGATTGGCACAGATGTTAGCTCAGGGCTAATCTTCCTCAGCAAAAATATAAAATAAAATAAATAACTTTATCGTAGAACTGAAAGTAATATTCTTCTTAATAAAAGAATTCTTTTTTCTAGCAATAGATGCTGACCTGTTTTCTTTACACTGTAGTTTTAAAAATGTGGACATTTGGACAAATTCTGAAAAGACATTCGAAACTGTTCTGTATAAAATTCTTTGGTTGTGGGAATATAAATATCCTGAAGCTAGCAGAATTAGTTAGGATGTCTTTGCGTGCATTAACATCTAATCTTGTCTCGAATTGGCCTAAAGAACAGGGAAGAAGTATTACTCAACAGAAGAAGTCCCCAGATAGGGAACACGAAGAGCTGATTAATCCAGCAGCACAATAGAGACACGAGAGACCCAGGTATCTTCCATGTTCCTCTCCGACCCTCAGCCTCTCAGCCTGGGTATCACAGCAGTTGGTACAGTTCTAGGTTGTCATCTGTAGACATGTGACAGAGCAAGAAGAAAAGGGTCTTATTGTTTCTCTTTAAAGCTGACGAACTCTTTCTCATGGGCCCCCCAAGAGTCCACCTTTCACATGTGACTGTTCGAAACCTCGCTAATCGGTCCACTCTCAGCAATCAGCAGCGTTGTGGATGGAGTCACCAGGACGGAACTGCAAGATGAGGACTTTAACGTGCATTTGGTCAGCATCCCATAAAGAGGGATATCTCAACAAAACCAGTTTCTAGATTTGGGGCAGCAAAGACTCTGCTAAGATGGTGAAGCAAAATTGGGCATATAGGTATGTCTGACTTCAGAGCCTCTATTCCTAACTTCCATCATTTTACCTCTCACGTTTAGTAGACAAAAATTCAAATAAGTCATTAAAAATGTTTTCAAACTCTGCTTCATTAAAGGCAGAGAGTTTCATAAGTAATATTTCCTGCATGGGTAGAATTACATTATCAGTGCTCCCAACGTTTCTGAGGTGGTCGAATCTGACCAGGTGCTATTTGAGTGTCCCTGTGTGTCAATGTATGTTCTGTGTGTCTGTGTATCTAAAATAGAAAAATTCATTCACGTACATGAAATATGTAGACGATTGCATTGACTGACACACATCCATCTTAATACCAATGAAAATATTATCATGTAGGGATTATAAAGGAATGACAAACTAAATTGCACTCATTGAAAATAGTATTGAAGTAAACAGAAATTTCTTAAAAACGCACAAACAGTTTTATTCAAGAGCATTAAATCTGAAACGAGTTGCACAACCAATTGAGGACATATTCACAAATGCCACTGCGTTCTTAAAAAAGTGGATCTTTTTTCCAACAGTGACAAAAATCAAGCTCCGGTAAATGCACACACACTCTTTCTTTTGTGAGGAAGATTCACCCTGAGCTGACATCCATTGCCAATCTTCTTCTTTTCTTTTTTTTGCTTGAGGAAGATTAGTCCTGAGCTAACATCTGTGCCCATCTTCCTCTACTTTGTATGTGAGATGCCTCCACAGCATGGCTGATGAGTGGAGCAGGTCCAGGTCCAGGATCCGAACCCAGGAACCCAGGCTGCTGAAGCAGAGCACACAGAAGTTTAACCACTCGGCCACGGGACGGCTCCCACACTCTTCTTTTTAATATAACTATTAAGAAAGAGAAGTCAGCATTGCCAGACACTGACATTATTTTTTGTATAAGGAATGACCAGAGTTGTCTAATTTTAAACACATATTATTTCACAGTTAATTCCACCATAATTAGCACTTAACCTTCCAAATAAAATTTCACTATAACTATAATAGCAACTGACTGCATTTCTATTTCTGCCAGAAAACAGCACGAATTATTTCTGAAATTTAATAATTATTTGTATCCAACTATTTTCCATATTCTGAGCACGTTAGGAAGCCAGTTGTACCTAGATTTATTTTTCAGCACATCTGCATATATGGAAGAGCTGTTGTCTCCATTCCCGAGTGGTCTAAATCCCTACAAAAGATTCCTTTTTCCTCAAAGAAAGGGGTATAGGAGAGATTCCCCAAACTGGCTAATTCGTCATAGTACTGTTAAGCCAGAAGTTTATACGTAAGCTTTTTGAATATTTTTGAGGTTGTCAACATAAGAAGCAAATGGTCACAGAGAGGATGTTTGCTTGATGCTGTGGTTCAGTCCCTTTGAATAAACGCATCACTTCATTGCTTTTCCAATATACCCTCACATGTTCCTATCTGCCCAGTCCTGAGCGGAAGGGGCAGGAACATGACACCTCAATGTGTTTATTAAATTTAGTATAGCTGTGTTACAGGAGAGGGTTTGACACTCCAGTTGAGAAAAAGAAGTGGGTAAAAAGCAGCTACATACTGACAGAAAACCCTCTGTGGTCTGCTAGCTTCTCCCCGAATAAACTTGAGTGGTGTGCTATTCCATGAATATGAACATGCTGTTTGTTTAACAGAATTTCAGTTAAATTATTGTCAAACCATTTCCTCTGCAGGAAACAGATCTTTGATTTATGGAGTAATAACTTCCTTGTGTTCCTCTAATGAGAAATCCAAGAGCTCGTGAATGCCACTTAGTTTTCTACCTGTCTTCAGAGAAATTTAACTGTGTGATGGCTGTGGAGGACGAATGAAAGGCAATGAGTGGCTGCCCCAGGTCTGGGTCGGGCCAAAGCTGCCCTGCTGCCTTATGTGGAGGAAGCCCCAGCCCTCTATGCTCAGGGTTGCCCACTGCTTGATCCAGAATGGGTACTTGTTTTAAAGTGCTCTGCATGTAGGATGGGCAGTGGCCCTCTCTTGAGTTGGTTGGGCATGAAGTCTCTGCCCAATAGAGCAACCAAGACAGAGTCAATTCACTAAAACAATGAAATGATTCCCTCTCTCTCCAGAGCCTTTACAGCGGTACACAGAGATGAGCGGCCCATCGGAAGTAGCAGGATGTTGACTTACAGAAAGAAGCAGTGGCTGCAGGTCACAGGTGAAAGAAGAGAGTAATTGGTTTTTAGCACTGAATGTTTATTTCCATGTGTACTTAGATAATATTAATATACACTCAGTCTGAGTGAGTTTCATTTATTTTGAATCAGAAGGGTTTAATACAATCCCCAAACTAATTCTTTTTTTTTTATTGAAATGTTATTGGGTATATGTCACCCTGATTGACCTGGAAAGAAGGGCTGTGACAAAACACTTGTAGCAGGTGATGTCTGACTCAAAACAGTTTGCACACTCACTCACAGAAGATTTCCAACTGAGAGATTAGAGAACAGTTAATTTGGGGGACCAAGGTAATCATTAAAATTTTTTTAAAGTTTTTTTCAAGTTTTTTAAAAGTCATTTAAAAAGGTCTTGGAACTTGCAGACACAAAGGAAAAAAATAACAATCCAAATAGGTAAAAATGAATAAGTCTGATGACATCATGCTTAGGGAGACAATGAGGAAATGGGTACTCATTGGAGGGTGACTCGGTGACACCTGGTAGAGGTGGCCACCTGCCTGCTCTCCAGCAACTGTCTGCTGGGAAAACCCTTGCAGATGTTACAACAAGCATGTACAAAGATGTCTATTGTGGCACTGTTTTTAATAATGAAAAACACTTCATGTAATGAATGAATGAAACATATCACTCATATAAGTAATGAATGAAATATATTTCACATAATGAATGAAAAATGGAAGCATCTTAAATGCAGTTTGTTCTACTTTCCCGTATGCCTCTTTACAACTCTCAGGGACAGTTATCATCTCATTTAACAGATGAGGAAACTGAGTCACAGAGAGTTAGAGTACTTTGCCCAAGGAGAGTAAGTGGGGGAGCCAGGATTCGCTCCCCGGAGCCCTTACCCTTACTTAGATTATTTCTGTAACTTTCTTTTGAAGATGGCATAGAAATGTGGGGCAGGTGGAGCTAATGCTCTGCAGTCTTAGCCCGCAGGGGAGTCGTGCTTAGCTAGAATTTGGCAAGTCCTCAGTAACATTGAAGTGTGAGCTCCTCACAAAATATGCAGGTGCTGGGGGCCAAGCAACCAGAAACTGGGAAATTTCCAGGAGCCAGCCATCAAGACAAGGCAGACTGGTGTCCATGCAGCAACACCAAGTCCAACAATAGAGATTTGAAAATTAGTGACTCCGGGTTGAGTCAGGTGTTTCTGCATACTGTTCGAGTGGGGCAGAGTCAACCTACTGTGGACTAGTAGATAAGCCACTTTAGGGAAGAGCAGTAAGTGGTGGGACTGAGACATTTGGAGCTGGAGATAAGGCCGATCTGCCTTAAAGCAGCGGCAGACTGAGCGGGCACTTGAAGGTCCAGAAGTGGGAACAGCAGAGGTGGGACAGCTCCTCAGGGCGGGGTGTCCTGTGGGTGACGACTGCCCAGCAGTGAGTCTTAGAAGGAAATGACTAGGAAATTTCCTTTGAAAATGCATTCCCTCACAGAGAAGAGGCTCTCCGTATCTAACCTAAATAGGTCTCCAAAATTGAGCTGCATGCTTTTAATTACATTGCTAAGATAATAAAGAGAAGACTCCCCGGCGGACGTCCATGCCTCCTATGAGGACACTTGATTTTATTTCCTACTTAAAAGGCTGGTAATAAATCACTTTCCAGCTG
Organism: Equus asinus; assembly: GCF_041296235.1. NCBI lineage: Eukaryota > Metazoa > Chordata > Mammalia > Perissodactyla > Equidae > Equus > Equus asinus. The sequence continues at coordinate 80,005,112 of NC_091800.1, forward strand.
AGTACAGTTCAACGCTGAAGCACTTAGCTTATCTGACCTTCACGTTCATTATTTTTATTACACCAGCGGGAACTTCACTGTTCTTCTCTTCCCCGCGAAGCCACATGGTCCCAAGCAGACCCAGTTTTCTCAGAGTGCCTAAGGGGGAGCTCTGTAAACGCCGCCTGGCTGGAAAGTGTTCTCAAGAGTGCTAATCCAACCCAAGTTTCCATCAGATCAGTAGGTTTAAGGGGCCCGTCTGTGTATGAGTGTTTTGAGATGTCATTAAAATTCTTACAAAAACTGAAAGTGAAATGAGGAAGGCTGATTGAGCAATCGAATAGAAGGGCGAATGCCAGGAAGACCTAGCATACAGTAGGGCAGAGATGCAGCGGGGCAGAGAGAAGAAAATTCAGGAGAACTCTCCTGAGGGCGACAGCCAAGCTGGGCGATGTAGTCAATGTAGGACATCAACAAACACAGATAACAGGAAATGATCCATTCCCTGTGGTCACTTATTCTAAAGGCCCGAACCTTCAAAGTTCAAGGAGTGAAATGGATGACTCCACACAAGGGGAGCAGTCACGCCTTTCTTCTTGCCTTAAGAGAAGAGAAGAAATGAAACTGAAGGAGACTGTCTCCATCCTCCCCCAGAAGGAAAGCCCCTCTGTCCGACTCTCCAAAGATGGAAAGCTGCTGGCCGTGACCCTGCTGCTTGCCCTGCTGTCCTGCTGCCTCACGGTGGTGTCTTTCTGCCGGGTGGCCACCCTGCAAGCGGAGCTGGGGAGCCTCCGGGCGGAACTGCAGGAGCACCAAGCTGAGCAGCTGCAGGGCCCTCGCCAGGCGGGAGCGGCGGCCCGCGGGCCAGCTGTGTGGCGGGCGCCAGCTGCCACCTCCGCGCTGAAAGTGAGTTCGCGCAGCTGAAGCTCAGGCACGAGCCTTCCCGCACTGCTGGCTCCCCCACCTCAGATGTCTTTGCCATAACTTGGGGTTTTTCTTTTCTTAGGGGATCTTTGCACCACCAGCTGTAGGAGAAGGCAACTCCAGTCAAAGAAGCAGGAATAAGCGTGCTGCTCAGGACTCAGAAGAAGCAGGTACGTTTCGGGGCAGAGAAGCATTTAGGACTCAGGGATCCCAGCGTTCCCAGGTGTGGAGGATGGCATCTGGTATGGGAGCGCTGGAGCTGCACGTAACCTAGAGACTCTGGAATTTGCCAGCTCAGCCAGACGTGGCTTTATGGCAAAGCCCGCACCCTGACAGATTTAACAGGCTGCACAGCAGTTTTGTCCTCCAACAAGCAGATTTTGTGGGTGGGAATTTTTGTCTGTGCTATGTGTTAAGCATAGAGGAGGAAAAAGGGGGCAAATATTTTTTTCTCAAATAGATAGCTCACCCCTATGTCAGAAGCATTGTCCATCACTCCAGATAAAAAGCACGACATGTCAAGTGTAGAACTGGATTTTGTCTACCTGGGTCATAGAAGTCAGCCAGAGACTATCATTTCCTTCTGTGTATGCTGTGAAACCAAGACTGTAGCAGGAGCACGTGTGTGTTTGTGCTTTATTTTGTTTAAATACAGCTTATTATATACACACACATGTTAATTTTAAAGCTTTTCTTTAATATATTCTTTTTGAGGAGATCTGCACAATTATAATCTTCTCGTAATACTTCTTTAGTGATTTCTGCCTTTCTTCTTGTTCCACTTGTCCCGCAGAATCTTACAGATTCCTGAAACCTCAGATTTGGTGGGGCCTCCCCAAATGCTCAGTTCTAGTCCCCTCATTTCACAGATGAAAAAGGGCATTTGCACTGCATTTACTAATATCACAATTTAACGAATCCTTGGTATCATTTCCCTTTTGCATTGAAAGAACATGTCTGAGCACCTAGAATGTGCCAGGCAGGCGTGTACTAGGATAGGTGTTGTCACACCTGCTGTTTCCTTGACTTCACAATGAGCATGAGGAAAGCAGAACGCGTGTGATCGTGTATATCTGTGCTTCTGAAGAGAAGCCGGGAGAGCCAGAGCCAGGGGTTCTTCCATTCCACACACGCAGTAGATACTCCGACTGTAAGCTTATTTTTCACTAACTGCTTTATTCATGAAAAAAATTGTTCCTTATTTTATAAAACCATAGATTTTTAACCTATTTTTTTACATCCTTATGCCAACTATCGGACACAGTTGGGTTTGAACATTTTTAAACTAGGAAACATTCATGTTTTTACTATACTTTAACACATCAATTATTTTCATATTTTGCATTTTATCATCTCTATTTTCTACATAATTGAAAAATACATCATATATACTATGGCATATTTTTGTGTTCACTTATTATTATACAATAAGCATTTTCCCTATTTCTAAGTAACTCTCACACATCTGTATTAATTTTCATATGTTTATTTAACATGATCATTTCCTTTTTTTTGTTATAATGGAACGTATCAAAATTTTTGTGCAGCTCTCTTATTTCTCAGGAATGATATGTTCAACATAAATTCCATAGACGCAACGTCTGAGCTGAAGGGGATGAATAGCCTTGTCCCTCTTGCTACCTGTTGCCGTATTGCTTTCAAAATGAGTTCTAAACGTGTGCGGTTAGAAATGGAGTGTACAAGTTCTCCACATTCCTGCAGCATTTTATCTCTTAAAATTTATTTTGGCTGCTTTTGTAGTTGTAAAGCAGTATCTCAAATTAAATTTATTGCTTGTTTACAAATAAGAATTTACTTCTTTCTGCATATTTTGATACTACTAATTTTATCTTCTGCTAATTTTTATTTATAACTTCCCTTATTTGCCTGTCCTAAGTTTTTATAATTTTGAATAAACTCTATATGACATATTAATGTTTATCAGAATTTTGATGTAAATATTTTCACAATATTTTGCTGTTTTTAATACTTGTACAGAGATTTTGCATCTGTGTATTTTGATGTGATAAGCTTTTCCTTTAGACTTTCCCTAATACATCAAAGCTAAAAACCTGTTTGTTCATAATCTCTTAAATAGTCAATTCTATTTTCTGCTTTGACTTTTTTTATAATTGAGTGTTTTAGTTCAGTATTTAACCCATTCATCCTTCTGACGTTTTCTTTGGCAGCTCCTGTCATACCAGCTTCAGCTTCCCCTTTCTTCTTCTATTTTTTCCTTGCAAAATGCTGCTAAATATCTCAACCAAGCTTCTTAGATGGTTATTTTCCCCTCGTTTGTGTTGGAACTTTGCTGTCCTCAGTTCCTCATAGGTAGTTGAGTCTGTTACGAGCCTTTCTGTAGGATAATGAGCTTCTAGGTCTAGTGTGGTCAGGATGCCCCAATCTTCTGGAACCTTCTTTGCTCGTATTCCCCTCCCTCTAAATATTAGTTTTAATAATAAATCTTAACTTTACTATTCCAAAGAGGATATAGGCTTATTACAGCATGTTTAAGAAGAAAAGAATTGAGCAAGAAATCAATAACTTTCTAAGTCCCACTTCCCCAAAATATCCTCTATTAATATTTTTAAATTCCCTTCCATGTGCATATTTTTACAAATTTGTATTTTTGTGGCATCCAAAAATTGAATAGTAATAAAACATTTTCCCCGAATAACTTTCAATATTTAGAGAGTTTGGAGAATAACAAAAACATCTAACCAAGTGAATCAAAATTTACCCAGTGTCCACAACCTAGACATCATCACTGTTGTCATTATCATGGTTTGCCTCAGATTTTTATAAAGATTTAATATAATATACAGTTAGGAACTGCATAATGACATTTCAGTCAGTGACAGACTGCAAATATGACGGTGACCCCATAAGATTAGTAGCATATAGCCAAGGTGTATAGTAGGCTATACCATCTAGGTTTGTGTAAGTAGATTCTATGATGTTTACACAATGAGTAAATTGCTCAAGGACCCATTTCTCAGAACATATCCCCGCCATTAAGCAACACATGACTGTATATATAGTATATATGTATGCAGGTATATAGTATATAGATATATAACATATATATATTACATAGTACATACATATCTCTACATCTCTCTCCATGTGTGCTCATAGCATTCATAGATCTAAGAGGAAGGTTTGAAGACAAGATCCTATTCGTTGTCAATGAAATTGGCTGGAATGTTGTTTTAGACACTGTCCTTTCGTGCAGGGAAAAGGTGTTTTGTTTAGCACTGCTACAAAATTAGTGGACATATATACCAGGTTGTTTGGAACTCTAGGATTTTTTTCTCTGTTGGATAGCGTCATTTTTTGGAACTGAGAAAGTTTTATGCAGTTTGAATCTATGCAGGTTTCTTTGTTTTTCTTTCCATTCTAGTTGGTCTCGTTTATTTTAAGTAAGACTCAAAAACCTTAGGTCGCCCCTTTTACTTTCAACGTGTTCATTTATGTTCTTATTTATTAATTTTCTATATACATTTTATAACCATTAACATGTTTGTTGGAATTTTATAAAAACTGTAACTCTGAAGAAGAAAATGAATTTTCCCACTGTTTAGTTTGTATATTCAAGAATGTTTAATATCTCTCTATTAAATATCAAATTTTAAATTTCCCAATAAGACATAATTTTCCTTATATGAGTTTACTATTCTTTCATAATTAGTTTAAAAATATAAGGTTTCACTATTACTTTGTAATTAATTTAAAAATGTTTTGTTGCCTTTTTGGAGTCTAAGCATTTTCAAGTAGCCTGTTAAACTGTTAAAAATATACCAAGCTTTCAATAAATAGCATTTGATCCCATGCTTGCTTTTAAACCACATGAACACACTTAGTGGATGTGTACTTAACAGACTTGTATTATTTTAGATTTTTTGTAGAATACTCTCCTTTCTACATATGCTCTTCAACGTCAGTGTACCATCATTTTATAACTAGGTCAAAAAAGTTCGTAGCTAAATATTGCTAAATAACACACAAGAATGTTACCCAAATTATTTTCCTATAAACCCAGCCCAAATTTCCTCAGGCACTTTAATTTTATTGTGTGTTAATTTTATTGTGTTTATCAATGTGTAGCTAAATTCTAGTGTGTTGGTCTCGAAAGCCTGACTTCTGCAGCCCACAGCAAGCCTAGAGTTGCATCCGTATTTGGTACCTACTGCGTGTCACCTAAGAAGTTTGTTGTCTTTTCGTCTGTGTATGTTCTGTCTGTCCAACCAAATGGTAGAGACGTCTGTGGTCTGGGTCCTATTTCTTCCACATGACACCCGCACACAGTAGGTATTCTTTGAATGTTTGTTGATCAATTTGGGGCTCAATAAGAAGTAAAGTAGAATGATTTGGAAATGATTTGGCATCATTTGGAGGGGGATTTTTCCGTATTTCTTCATTTGTCAGGTTTTTATCAGAGGACATCTTGTGAAATTTTTTAACTTGACATTTAAAACAACCGGTTAACCAAAGAATGAGCCTGATTGTGAGGCTAGAGTCTGGGGGAAGAGTTTGGGAACCCTTGCCTCAAACTCTCTTAGTGCACCTGGTAAAGGCACAATTTGGGCTCACTGAAAAGTCATAGAGAAAATGCCATATTCATTGACTTCTTTAACTATACTTTCATAGATTTCCGGTTTTACTTAATTTTTAAAATTTTAATTGTATTATTTACGTACGGAAAAGGGCACATATCTTGAGGGTTCAGTTTGGTGAATAGTCACAAACTGAACAGCAGTGGATGAAGAGACGGACATCACCATCCACCCACACACTCCCCTGGTACTTCCTCCTGCCCTCCCAAGAGCAGATGCTGCTTTTACCTAATTTTAAAATATGGTACTTTGGCTCCAGTTTTATTTTTCTTAATTATGTTGTGTTTCAAATGAATGTCTTATTAAGTTTCATGAGTTTCATAATATAATTTCTGATTATAGTGTAACAAACAGAAATGTGGGGAAATCCAGGATCAAAGGATTGCCAAATCATTCATGTTAGACAAAAATTCACTTTTAAGCCCATAAGTGCATTTGGAGATATTCTCAATTAAAAAAACAACTAAAATGGGATGGCTCTGAAAATATTATGTATTAAAATGTTTTTACAAATGGAATCATGATGACCCATGTTTTGGACCTTCAACTAACTATAATTCTATTCATTTTAAGAACCTAAAGATAAGCATCTTTAGAGTCTATCGAGAGAGTGAAGACTTTCAAATCATTCCCTACTGAACTAAGACAGTTCTTAATAAAATCTGGTGAACTTTTTCTTCTGTGTTATGTAATAGGGAATTTAGAGGTTATTAGAAATCCATGTGTTTCAGATTATAGAAAGCCAAAAAATAGTTTTTTATTGATAATGTTTATTACACTTGTCTCAATTGTAGTAATGAACTAGTGGTGAAAACATGAACAATTCAAGATATATGAAAATAAGAGCAGAAAACACACATTGTATTAAACATTCTTTTCCGTCAGGGTTTTGAATATAGTGTGCCTAAACTAACACCATTGTAACTTAGGTATTTATCTAGGGTAAACATTTTTAATTGTTAAAAGTAAAAATATCAGTAGTATTTTTGAGTCTTTTTTATTGAAATTCATAGTCGTTCTCCTTTGCAAGAAAAGTTGGGATGTCTGAGGGGTCTGAAACATTGTCTTCGTTTCATTGAGATTTCTGGCTCAGCTGTAACATATAAGGCTGTAAAATGAGTGTTGAAAGCATGCAGTGTAGAAGTCAACCATCCAATTTATAGCAAAATTAGGCTAACTGGAGCTTCTTACCCAGTCAGGGCGTGTTTCTTCCTAGAACAGAAACAGCTGGCAGTTGTCATGGTGATCTTTGACCAGAATCTTCCTTGAGTGTTATTTTTCTTTTCCCCTTCTTCAGTAATGAGAGATTCTTTTATCGGTGTTGCAAGAGCTGGATTCAGTTCAATTTCCAAAAAAGTATTTTAAATGAACATAGTGACCTGACATCCAAATCTTTGAGCACTGTTCTTGTCAAGTTTGAAGTTTTGGGAAATTTAAGAGCCAGGAAACAAGTCAATCACTGCAGCCGAAAGTGATATAATGTGTCTTCCACAGATTCCACAAACCTGCTATGTTCCAAGCACTGCTGTAGGTTTTGGGTCTTGATGAAAAAACAAAACAGATAAAAATTTCCTGCCCATCTGAGACTACATTACAGTGACTTGGGAAGACACAGAAAATAATCTCAAAACAAATTAATGAGTAAATTACAATACTAGAAGATGGTAAATATATTGAAAAGGTGAAAAATTTAGGGCAGATTTAAGAGAGTCAGCAGTGTGAAGGATGAGGAAGGGGGAAGAGGATGTATTTCTGTTTTAAACAGAGAGTCTTTCTATCTTCTCCTTGAATGCTCAATAATTCTTTATCCTTTCTACTTAAAGGAACATATGTTGCAGGGGGCCTGCCCCATGGCCTAGTGGTTGAGTTCAGTGTGCTCCACTTCAGTGGCCCAGATATGATTCCCAGGTGCAGACCTACACTGCTCATGGGCGGCCATGCTGTGGTGGAAACCTACATACAAAATAGAGGAAAATTGGCACAGATGTTAGCTCAGGGCAAATCTTCCTCAAGCAAAAAGAGGAAGATGGTGACAGATGTTAGCTCAGGACAAATCTTCCTTAGCAAAAAGAAAATATGTATATGTTATATATATTTTATATATGTGTGTATATATATGTATATATATATATATATATATATATATATATTGCAGGCATGGCTAGGTATTTTAAAAATAAATTCACAATATTGAGGGATGTGTTCTCATTAACAGTTCTGTAGGCATGGACAATATTCATTTTAATGTTTAGATATGCTTTTTATAGGTCAAGCCCTACTTAAAAGAGCTACATTGGGCAGCTGTACTTTTGTTGTGGTGGGATTTTCTTTTAAATGGTGTTCTCATTTCTGAAGAATTAGAGAAGAAACAGATTTTTCTCAAAATAGAGGAAGCACCCAATGTGCAAAGCTCTGAGGTTGCCACTCCAGAGTATACAGAAAAAGGGAGGCATAAATGAAGTTATTTGGTATGTTCCATCTGCAAGATCTAAGTTTGAGAACTAAAGTTTGAATTCACTATCCATTGACTATAAGTTCTGAGTTTTTTCAACCATGCAAGTTGTAGATTCCTAGTGTTCAAGTAAAACACCACACCTGAGAAAAATTATTGGGTCCTGGAGAGGTCCAGATTGTCATTAATATCTTTACCAATGAGAAGGACATCTAAGTATAATAATCACAGTATGTTAGCCGTGGAGATCACAGACTGAAATATTGTCTAGACCATGGTAGAGAAGAGCTGAGTTGAGTTTTGAAGGTTGAACAGAATTGGGTAAGAGAAGAGTGTATCCCAGGTTATGGGAAATAGGAAACATGCAAGAAGAGGCCTTCTTGTGGTAGGAGGAAGAGGCAAAACACGTGCCAACACCTTACATTATCCCTTTGCTCTTCTAAACTTTCGGATTTTTGCAAGTGTTGATTGATTGAAGTGTTTTTACAAGTTCAGGCTTTCCTCTCCTCCTCGTATGGCTAGACCAAGGTAGACAGGGGGAACTGGAAATAACTGCTCTGATAGCTCCTGACACTTGTTGTGAAGTCACACTGCAGCTCATCCTTTATCTTTTCTGTCTGCTACTCTAGAGATTCTGGGAAATAGTAAGAAATTTTAGAGAAATGATACACAACCACTTACCTTTAAAAATAACGTGCTACAGTTCTATGTATGAAAATTCAAAACCTTATTGTTGAGGATTATTTGTTATGTAAAATGTTTTCCATATAACCATGGACCCAAAGATTTATTATTAGAGGGTCCAGATATCATGTAAAAATTTTTTTAATGCAACCTAGTTTCCCTAAGCATTAATTGAACTTTATTTAACATATGTTATAAAGTTGGATGTAAGGATGGAGTTGTTAAGAATTACTTGGAAAAGTTGGATGTTGTTATGAGGACTGTTTTTTTTTCAATTGTTCCATAGATATTCTTTTTTAGTCAGCTGTAAAACAGACACTTTGCAAATTTGTGAATGATGGTCCTTAATATCAAATTACTCACAGTCCAGGGAGAAAGACAGTTATAGAAACAATTAGTATGTATAGTTGAATGAATGTCAATAGATATATGTACAAAGTGTAGCGGAATCAAATATTTAGCTAGAAGGATCAGGGAAAGAGTTGATATTTGATCTGAGCCCTGAAGGATGAATGGGGTTTCACCAGATGGAAAGGTGAGCAATATTTAGCCAGATGGAACGGCAGATACACAGTCATGGAAGCTTGAAGATGACCTCCTGTTCTGAGAAGATGTGTTCAAGTACAACTGGGGGTGGGAGAGTAGAGTTCATGAGGCTGTGAAGGTAGCCTTTGGTCTTGTGTGCAAGAGAAACCCTTTGAAGGAATTTTAAATGTTACAAGGACGAGATAAAATTGGGGTATAGGAAGATAATCCTGGAGGAAATGCAAGTGCTGGACTAGGATTTGTAGAAAAGAGAAGAGGCATAACTTGGAAAGCTAATGTAATTGTCCAGAACGGTTAGAGTAAAGATCTGAACTTAGGCTACCATGCTACTCATGTTATCATTTTTTATCATTGTCCTGCTCTTCCCGTCAGCCATACTTACTGAGTCTCTCCAACATCCGCCTTTGTATATTCACACGACTGTTAATTTTGCCTGGAATGTTTTTGTCCCCTTCTTCCTTCTGACTTTAGTTCAAGTGTCATCATTCAGAAAAGGGTTCCTGATTGGAGCCAATGTCTGGGCCCTGTCTCTCTCTCACACTTGCAACCTTAATTCTGTTTTTTGTGATATTGATTCATAGCTCTTCCTCCCACTAGATTGTAAGCTCCATGGGGGTAGGGATTGTGTCTCCTTTTTCTGCTATCCCCAGAACAACATATGACATAAGTTTAGTGCTCAGTAAAATTGTTGAATGAGATGAATGACAGATTAAATCTAAATTGAATAAAAGTTAAAGATTCAAAGCATTAGAACTTGATTATCAGTTGGATTTCAAGATTGAGGAGGAAGGAGTCAGGCATGTTTATAAAGTTTCCAGCTTGGGGACCTCAAATGATAGTTGTGTATCCACTAAGAGAGAAAATAGAGCGGTAAGAGGTGAGTGTGTGGGAGGAAGATGAAGACAGATCTGGTGCGTGTAGAGTTTGGGGGTCCCCATGGGATCTAGATAGAAATGTCCAAGGGGAAGCTGAAGATGGAATAGCCGATTGTACAATTGGTAGCTTTCTCCAGACATTCAGATGTATTTCTATTTTTGGTTTTACCTTCCTTGACTTCAGGCATGTTTACATGCTGTGTCATGAAGCTAATGTTCTTCACTGGTAAGTTACTGATATCCAGTGCCTTCTGATATACATCGTTAACAAGGAGAAATATTTTAAAATAATGCAAAGAAGTCATGGCAAAAGAAAACACATATCCTGTGCAAATGATGACTCAACTATAAAATTGTTCATTTTAAATTAACATATTTGATCAATTGTAAAATGAAACGTTAGATGAAGATGGTGGTTTTTTGTTTTTTGGGTTTGTTTTACTCAGTGCTTATGAAGCTATGTAAAGGGCCACCATTTTACATCTCCTACATTATTTTAAACAAAGAAAATAATTACACTATGTGTTGGACGTGACAATGTCCAATTAATGCCTAAGACTCTTTCTCTACGCATACACACATACAAATACAAAATCTTCAATTCAAATGTTTTTCTTTACTCTTATCAGCAATAGTTATTTATATTTTATTTTATCAACTCCTATTCAAGCCCTTCAAATAACCAGCACTGCTTTCTCACTTTCTCAAGGCCATTATAGTGCTACCATCTTTCTGAATTCCCCCCAGTGGAAAACTTTTTATTATTAGTTTTTAATTCTCCTTCAAACACATATACTCATTGGTCACAAACTTTAAAATTTTTCTTCTCTATTTATCTTGGATGCTCCATTTATATAATTGCATTTGAGACCAAATCGTCTTCTTACTATGTTTATGACCAGTCAACAGCTGAACCTTTGCTTTCATTCTCCCTTGGTGACAACTCATTCTACCGGCAGACACATCTATGATCTTTCTCAGGCACAACATATATCAGGCAGACCCCTCTCAAGATTAAGAATTCCTAATTTATTCTATTTTCTGGTAGGTCAAAGACATAGTTCTCAGTCTAGCTCGCTATAAATTCTTTTAAAACTCTCTTGACTCCTACTGGTTTTGTAAGAAACCACCCAAGGCAAACTGCTTATCACTGATCAAATAAAACTTTATGATCCAGTTTTCAACCCCTAAGTTCTTGTATTTCCATTTCAGTAGAAATGTTTATCCCCAAATCATGCTTGCTTCCATCTCTTCATAAATCTATGTCCAACATTAAGTCAATATTTAGATCTTTAAGAGATTTCTCCTAATTAAACTTTTCAGCCACTGATTATTTATTCAAAAATAGTTCAAGAAAACTCAAACTCCTACATTTGTCATGACCTCCACATCCTGAATGATAAGGTATGTGAAGTGGAAGAGAGGCATCACCTTCAGAGTCCTCATTCTTTAAAAACATGTGGTGCAATAAGTACAATGACAGAAGAAAGAAGAGAGAAAGGAAAATGCAGGAAGGACATCTCATCCAGACTAAAGAGCTTGCAAGAAGCTTCTTGGATGAGATGAGTGAGAAAAACTGAAGAATTAGCAGGTGTATGTCATATGGAGAAGACAAATGTGATGGGAAAAACGGTGTGCTATGTTTCCCTTGGGAGCCATGCATAATCTGCAATAATTGCATTTTTATGGTAGTTTTTGTGAGATTTAGCTTTGTTGAAATAATGTATTGTAAGCCAGATTCCAATCTGAAAGGGTTTAGTTCCAGTACAGAAAATAATACAATAGATATAAGCAATCATGTAAACTTTCAAATCTCTTTTCCTGATTAAATGGTATTTGAATACTACACTTAAAACAGTGTCTTTCAAACTCAAAGTGTTTTCCATGTGGAAAATATTTGAATTCTGTTCTAATTGTGAAGTTGGTTGGATTTTATTATATCAAATATTGAGCAAGAGCAAATTATTTTTGTTCTAAAAGTTTTTAAGAATTGTCTTTTGTAAACTATTTGTCATCAGTATAATATTTTATTTTTTGAAATATTTCCCACAAAGTTTAATATTTTGAGTCAATTTTATTATGCTGTAAAAACATATTTAACAAGATTATCTGTGTTTCACATGTCATTTTGATATAGAATATATATATTTAGAAATATGTATCCCTCCGTCAGATGCAGAAAGGTTTTGATGTATGCTATTGACTCACTTACTTAAAAAGATAAACTATTCTCAAAGTCTTGTATAATTCCCTTCAGTTGTCTTAGAGGGAAAGATGTGTGAAAGAATTTTGAAAACTGAACACAATCAATTAATATTGCAATTATTATCACTATTGTGTTTCGTACATTAGACTGTGCATTTTCCAAGCCCTTGGGTTGGATATCTATGCTTTTGGGAGATATTAAAAATCAATATTGTGCAATTTTGGCCCACTTTTTGTGAGCAATAATCTGTAGTCCAAGATCCTATCTATTCTGAATTGCAAAGAGAGTTCTAAAAGACGGAACTGGAGATAAGTGGATAATAGATATCAAATTTCCTAAAAAGGAATAGTTGAAACGTGAAGAGGTAAATAACACTGATAAAGTTGGTGGACCTGTGCAGTATCTGATGGGGCCAGGATGGAAAGTCCTGTCCTTATTCCCAACAAAACTCCTTGAGAAGCCCAGTGGCTTTCTCTAGAATAAGGAAAATTAATGAGTAGCACTATCTCCAGTGAGTATAATACAAATACTCTTAATGAACTGTCATTTTAATATCCCATTTTATTTTCTGACGAGTGTTTCTTGAAATAAACTTTTCTCTCCAAACATTTTCTCTTTTTTTAAAGATTGGCCCTGAGCTAACATCAGTTGCCAATCTTCTTTTTTTTTCCTTCTCCCCAAAGCCCCCCAGTACCTAGTTGTATATTCTAGTTGTAGGTCCTTCTGATGGTGGCATGTGGGACGACGCCACCTCTGGGTAGCCTGGTGAGCAGTGCCACGTCCGCGACCAGGCTCCAAACCGGCGAAACCCTGGGCCTCCGAAGTGGATAATGTGAACTTAACCACTCGGCCGTGGGGCCGGCCCCCCTGTATTTTTTTCTAAAAGTTAGATTCCTGCTACCACGTGATGGAATAGACCACTGTTTTTCAACATGTCGGTTGTGGCCATGTTTTAGTTGGGCTGCGGAGATGAAAACACAGGCACTTTCATATCAGCTCAGTGGCGTCCAGGCACCACTTGGATAAACCTCCTTCTGTCTAAGTAGAATATGTGAGTCTTCCAGGTTTAAATGCATTTGGGGGAACAGTCAGGGAAATTGTTAATTGAAGTAGGAAGTTCTGATTCTGGTATTTCTTTGGTCTCTTTATCAGCTTCATTTGGTCTTCAAGCTCTCACAGTGTCCTTTTATTATTCGGTACTATTAAGACAATAATGCCAGCACTGCTGTTAATAATAACCACCAAGATCGATTTCGCACTTAGTGTGTAGCAGTTATAGTACCAAATGTTTCGTACGCATTATCTCATTTAATCTTTGCAGTATACATGTACACGTATGACAAAGGAAAGATGGAAAATTTGGAAATATGACTTTGACTTTTAGCATCATCCTCTTCTTTTTCTGTGTAGAGGAAAGATTAGAGCTTTATATGCTCTGAAAGACCCTCACATCCCTCACAGAATTAATCATGGTGCCATATGAGTAGCAATTTCTTAAGAAGTATTTGTTGCAAAAATAGGAACGCATTTAAAATGGCTACGCTAGACGTTGGACCCTTCAGACTTTAGCTGGTTTGGATGTTTTGTTACTCTTTTCTTTCAAGCTGTCCTTATTCACAACTCTCCTGCTGTTCAGATGCTTTTTGCATATTTTCTGCGGCAGAGGCTCTGCATACTAACCACACTGATGAGTCACGTTTTCCCCGTGGTACAGATGCGGCTACCATTGTTTACAGATCAATAAAAGAGTCACAAAGTAGACCAAAATGTTCTGCTCCTATGGAAATGATCAGATTAACATAAATATGTGTTGGAAAAGTTTCATGGTTATAAAGGAATCGTAGTTTTTAACATTACATTTCCACTTTTAAATACCAAGGGAAATTTTTAACAGGTTTTCTCATGTGATCGCTCCCTTTAAGGGTCTGCTTTTTAGGCCTGTGCATTTGCACGGCTTCAGAATATCATGTAATTATTGCATCTCTTATTCCATGTTTTAAATATTAGAAATTTTTCAATTAATCAGCTGAAGCAGGAATTCTCTGCTGTGTCAAGCTCTTAAAATGTATACATTGAAAAGCATGTTTTTAAAGTATTACTTCAACTTGAATAAAATACTTGCTGGGTAATAAAAAACCTGAACTAGGAGCTGGCCCTGTGGCTGAGTGGTTAAGTTCTCGCGCTCCGCTTTTGCGGCCCAGAGTTTCGCTGGTTCGGATCCTGGGCGCGGACATGGCACCGCTTGTCAGGCCATGTTGAGGCAGCGTCCCACTGGGCTCACCTAGGGTTACATTTCCTATCTTTCAGATATGTACTTCTTTTCTTTCTTTTCTTGAAAATGGTGCACTTATTTTGTTTATTACTTGAAGGCATTCTGCTTTTTTTTAACAGGATAGTTCTTTATTCCCTTGAATATTTTATGGGAATATTCTGCCTGTAACATGTGATGTGAATTGCTGCTTCCCAGAAGCTTCACTGACTATGCAGTCTCAGGGAAATCTTCATATTATTTTGACAAGACATTGTATCTCTCTTTTTCTTTTCGTCCAAAATATTTTACCAAAATCCCTGATTTTGGCTCCAGAGTGAAATGGGCGTGGTTAAATTTTGGCCCTGTCACTTTCCGCCTCTGGGGATTGAACAAGTTGTTTACACTTTCAAAGACTTAGTTCCCAGTAAGTAATTTTTAGGATTTTTGTGAGATTGCTTTGATTTATATCTGCTCAATAAATGTTAGCAATTATTTTTATTTTCAGTTATGTTAGTAGAAATATATTTTCATTACTAATGAGTCACTATTTAGTGTTTGATTTTTTAAAACACAAAATTATTTGAGAATAATCTAATAGTTTAACTGGCTCATGTATTCAATAGACTTGAGAAATAAATGACAATGACTAAACTTGCTTTCTTTGCTGGCATAACGTTTTAAAGCAAGTTAGGTTGAACTACAAAGATGATATACCTACATATCTCAACAGCATATAGAGTTTTTCTGAAACATGAATTTCAAGTACATGTTCTATTTCCAGTGCAAGTTATGTTAAAAATCTGTGGGCAAATTTCCTAAAGTAGTTTTAAGAACAATATGTAGGCTAGGTAGAAAGTATAATTGATTCCACGTCACTGGAAGGATGGGTTTGTGGCTTTGTGTTCTCAGTCATCTTAGTTCCCTTACTATTTCTACTCAAGTAACTAAAATGATATATTTTTGCTTTTCAGTCACCCAAGACTGCTTGCAACTGATTGCAGACAGTGACACACCTACTATACGAAAAGGTAATAAAGTAGTCCCACTAATTTTTCCACTTAGAATTCAGTCCAGTCCAATTACTCGTCAGTTTTGAATCCAAAGACTGTATTCAAACTTCGTCTCAAATCCAACTCGCTGCCTCAAAACTTCTTATAATCAGATGTAAGATAATAAACAAATTTATTCAAATGATTGGGGAATAAATATTTAGGTTAATGTGATAATCTAACCAACAGAATTACCTTAAAGACACTAATACTTAGAAATTTTAAATAATTAACAGACAAAATCAACACTAAACCAGATTTAGTATTTTATTTTTTAGAAATCATTTTAACTTCCAAAATGACTCAAGATCATCTTCACAATATTAATTCTCCTATTATATTAGTTTGTAGAAATCACAAAAGGGTGAAGATAAAACTGAACATAACCATAAACATTTTATATTAATTAATTTTTTAATAAACATATATGTACCAATAAATAAATGTAACATTTTTATGATAAATCTCCAGTGTGAAATTATTGCTTTATATTTTGCATATTGCTTAAGTTTGGGCAGTGGGGCATAGCAGGGAATAAAATATTTACGGTTCCTCGCTTTCGTGGAGTTTACCTTCTGATGAGGGGGAAAGAAATGAACAAACAAGTAAAATCTAGAATGATAAAATTAAGTGCTGTGGATAAAATAAAGCAGGCAGGGGGCAAGGGGATGTTTGGGCTGTGAACCACAAAATGGAGTTCAGAAGCGTCTGGAGGTTAAGCTGGGGGCAGGAATGGGGAAACGAGAAGGAGTCCAGATAATAAATTTGGATTGGTGTTTTTAATGATTCCTGGGAATGCTATCTTGCATCTGTCTTTTCCTATGTGTCTTTAATTATCCTAATTGTAACAAAAATACTGAACTGTTTGAAATTTTATTGGTATTTATTGTTCTGCATTTTCCAAAGTCATATGGTTGCAACTTTTCATAGGCAGAAAACAGTTTCTAAGAGTTAAAAGAAAGCCAGAAGAAGACTCGAAGGACTAAAGATAAAATTGTAAAAATGTAACTTGGAAAAAGTTTGTTTTACACATTTGGCCAAAACCAAAATGCTGTAAATCACATAAAAAGATGCAGCTGCTACTCCGTTGGGAGTGTGAATTGCACAGAGCATTATGATCTTCCAGGCATGGTGGCTGCTCTCTATGGATCCAGAGGTGCTTATGTGAGTGATTTGCCCTTTGAACCCACAGGTTGTCCTAAGCCTGGAACAGTATGTAAATGCTAGTGTGCATGGACTTTTGGCAGTACCACCTTACTGCATCTCATAGGTTTTGGTATGTTGTGTTTCTGTTTTCATTTGTCTCGGGATATATTTTTGATTTATCTTTTGACTTCATTTTTTACCCATTGGTTGTTCAGAAGTGTGTTGTTTAATTTCCATATATTTGTGAATTTTCCAATTTCTCTTCTGTTATTGATTTCTGGTTTCATACCATTGTGGTTGGAAAAGATACTTGATATGATTTCAGTCTTCTTAAATTTTTTAAGACTTACTCTGTGCCCTAACATTTCATCTATCCTGGAGAATTTTCTTTGTGCACTTAAGAATGTATATTCTGCTATTGTAGGATGGAATATTCTGTATATATCTGTTAAGTCCATTTGGTCTGTAGTGTTCAAGTTTTCTATTTCCTCACTGATTTTCTTTTGGGTGATTTATCCACTGTTGAAAGTGAGGTATTGAATTCTCCTACTGTTACTGTATTGCTATCTATTTCTCCATTTACTTCTGTTCATATTTGTTTTATACATTTAGGGGCTCCAATGTTGAGTGCATATGCATTTATATTTTTTGTATCCTCTTGATGAATTGATCCATTTATTATCATATAATTACCTTCTTTGTCTCTTGTGGCAGTTTTTGACTTGAAGTCTATTTTGTCTGATAGAAGAATAGCCACTCTTCTTTTTGTTTGCCATCTGCATGGCATATGGTTTTCCAACCCTTTTTGGTCAGCCTATATGTGTCTTTGAAGCTAAAGTGAGTCTCTTGTAGGCATATGGATGAATTTTGTTTTTTTAAATCCATTCAGCCATTCTATGCCTTTAGATTGGGGAATTTAATCCATTTACATTTAAAGTAATTGTTAATAATGAGGACTTATTGTTTCCCTTTTGTTAATTGTTTTCTGGTTGATTTGTGGTTCCTTTGTTCCTTTCTTCCCCTCTTGGTGCTTGACGTCTTCCTTTGTGGCTTGATTATTTTTTGCAGTGATGCACTTTGATTCCTTTCTCTTTATATTTTGTGTATCTGCTACAGCTTTTTTATTTTGTTTGCCATGAGACTTACATAAAACAACTTAGTTATAGTAGTCTATTTTAAGCTTATAACAACTTAACTTTGATCTCATACAAAAACTACAGTTTTACTTCTCCTTCCCCCACATTTTGTTATTGATGTGACAATTTACATCTTTTTATATTTCATATCTGTTAATAAATTGTTGTAGTTATAATTCTTTTAATACTTTTGTTTTATAACTTTTATACTAGAGCTGAAAGTGATTTACAACTCATTACAGTCAGTTCTTTCAGATTGTTTACTGGAGATTCGTTGTCTTCCTTTGATTGTGTTGTTTTCTTCCTTCTTCATGTTCCCTGTAAATTTGCTTTGTTTGTGCATTTGAAAAGGTGGCTACCTCTCCTGGTCCTCATAGACTGATTTTACTGGGAGATGCTTTCACTGGCTAGCAGTGCTTGATGTTAGCCACTTGAAGGCCAGGGGCAAGGCCCTCTTTGCTTCCTTCCTTCCCTCCTGGAGGAAGAGCATCAGTTCCCTGCTTTTCCTCAGTTACGCAAAAAAAAAAAAAAAAAAAAAAAAAAATGCTGGCTATATGGAGGTGCTCTTCCCTTTTCTTTGTTTTTAACTATATCATGGGACCAAGCTCCTTTGGTTGTTCAGCACTCAGAATGAGACAAGACAGAAACCAGCTCCGGAGAAGGCACTCTGAGAGGCCCATGAGGCCAGGCACACACTCCAATCTCAGCATACCCTCATGGGAGAATCATGGGTTGAGGCAATTTTTTGATGCTGAACTAAGCCTATTTCAGAGGGGGACTGATGTAAGTAAATTGAAATTGCTCTTCTTAGCCATATACATGTGACTTCTCGGTTTGTGCTCCTCTGGGGTACTTCTACTTAGCTGGATTCTGAATTTCTCTTCAAGGTATTTTGGTGCCACTATTATTGTTAATGTTTCTGTGAAGGGATGATGTGTAAGGCTTCCTACTTTTCCATCTTGCTGACAACCCCATATTCAGAACATTGAATATGTCATCCCACTTCCTTTTGCCTACATGGTTTCAGATGGTAAATCAGCTGTTAATATTATTTAGCATTCCTTGTACTTGAGGAATTGCTTCTCTCTTGCTGCTCTCAATATTCTCTCTTTGTCTTTGTCTTTCAACTGCCTAATTATAATGTGTCTTGGTATGGATCTCTTTGAGTTTATACTTCTTTGAATTTTTTCAGCTTCTTGGATGTGTAAATTCATTCCTTTGTCAAAGTTGGGAAGAGTTTTGCCATTATTTCTTCAAATATTCTTTCTGTCCCTTTCTCTTCTCCTTCTGGGACTTGGATAGTGCGTATATTGTTACTGCACAAAGGTCACAATCTGCTTGCCATGAGACAAGATCCAATTGTCAAGAGGCAAGATGGTGGCAGAGAAAGGGCATTTTATTACAGCTTGCTTGCAAGGGGGAAGGTGGCTGACTAATGTCCAAAACGACCATCTTAAAGGAGGCACAGAATCTTGAAGCAATTATATAGGCCAGTGGCTTATAAGGGAGGAGGTTCGGAATGTTGACCTTCTGGTGTTACAGACTGGGAGTCACCACATCAGATCTTTTAGTTTTCATTGATGATGGCTGTCAGGAGGTCATCACATTCTCTTTTCTACAATATGGCTTCCCTTATGTCAAACTTGTGTTGAGCCAGTGTCAATGTTAGTCTGACTGATGGTGTCCTACAGGTCCCTTATGCTCCATTCACTTCCTTTCATTCCTTTTTCTTTCTGGTCCCCAGACTGGATAATTTCAATTGTCCTATCTTCACGTTTGCTGGTTCTGTCTTCTGCCTGCTCAATATTCTGTGTAACTTCTCTAGTGAATTTTTTATTTCAGTTCTTACTTTTCAGCTCCCCAAATTCTATTTGGTTTCTTTTTTTTTCCTTTTATTAAAAAATAATTTTTATCTCTTTACTGATAGTGTCTATTTGTTCATGCATAATTCTTCTTGTTTTCTTAAGTGCTTTGTCCATGGTTTCCTTTAACCCTTTAAGCATATTTAAAAGACATAAAATCTTTGTCTAGTAAGTCCAAGTCTGGGCTTCTTCAGGAATGGTTTCTGCCAACTTCTATTTTTTTTCTTGTGAATTGCCTGTAGTTTTCTGTTTGTTTGTGTGCTTTGTATTTTTCTTTGAAAATTGGGCAATTTTAATATTACAATGCGATAACTCTGGAAATCGTATTTTCTCTGAACCCTGGGGTTTGCTGTTGATCATTGATGTGGGCTGAAGTTGTCCATTTGTTTATTGAATTTTCCAAAATACTTTTGCACTGTATTCCTTGTTCTATGTGGTCACTGGAGTCTTTTTTCTGTTTTCTCTGCAGTCAGCCTGATGGAGATTTCTTTATCTCCAATTCAATCCTGACAGCTTTACTTAAATACCAGGAACAAAAACAAAATACTCTCTTTTCTTAGCAGATTGGCTCTGAGCTGGGGCACTCCTTTACCATTTAGCCAGCCTGCTAGTAACTCCACCTTAGACTTCCCCTCCTGCCTGTATAGAGAACAAAGATCCACTAGAAGTGTAGGCTTAAGGTTCTGTCAGCTCTTTTCTGAGCATGCATCTGGCTCTGACCATGCACATTACATTACAGATTCCTTGGTGTATTCCTTATTCCTTCAAGAATCTTCCCCCTAAGCTGCCTTCTTCTCAGGCTTTGTGTCAGCCTACTACCTGCCCCATCTGCTATCTGCCCAGGTGGCTACAGGTAGGTCTTTAACACTTTTGATTGACAGTCTGGGGAGCTGCTCCTATCTGAAGGGAACCTCCAGACAGGTCAAAATGTATAGCCACAATGTTTTGAGATCAAAGTGAGTATGGCCTTCCCTGGCACCAGAGAGGTGCCACCTGGAACTCAGGACACCATCTCTGTGGCTGCTGCCAAGCTGGAGAATGGGGGATATAAGTGAGGAAGCAGAAATACGATAATGCTTTTTTACTGAAATTGAACAGCATTTTTTTCCATTAAGCACTTCCTTGGTTGCAATAGGTTTTTTGTTAGGTTTCATACATCCAAAAAGTTAAATACTATAAATTTTTGCCAGCTTAATTGTTGCTTTAGTGAAGGGAGTTATTCTTTGAGCTTTGTACTCTGCCATTTTCCATGACATCACTCTGACATCTATAATTATGTCTTTGGATAATATCTATTGATTGTCTACTCTGGTCTATGATAAAATTAAAATGATTCCTCTTTATTTTCTCTATCCTTCCTGTCCTTCACCATTCATTTTTTGGATACTAATATTATATTTCTTGATGTTTACCTATGTACTTTTAAAATGTTTATATTACTTGATCTGTCAACTTTAAGTTATACCCTTTGAGCCCCAGCTATTAAAAATGAGGCAACTGATGAATTTCTATTGATATTTTTCCTCCTCTTCTTCCCTATAGTTGTTAGTTATATAGTTTCTACCTTTTCATGGCATAAAATTGTTTTATTCTTTTTCTGTTGAAGTGTTCCCTTCATGTGTTTTTCTCTTGGTTTTACAGATAAATATATTCAATATCCATTGCAAGTCCTTTTGCTGTGCTTTCTTCATTTGTATCTTACTTTACTGAATTCCATTCCCTGCTAGTTTACTTAAAATGGGCTCATGAGAATAATGCTCACCAAGTATTTGCATTGATAAAGCTTTTCTTTGTAATTTTTATACTTTAAGGATGGCTGGTATGAAATTCTCAGTTTACCCTTCCTTTACTTGAGTATCTTGTAGGATTTTCTCCACTGTCTTTTGTCTATATGCACTTTGAAGAAAACTAAGGTAAAAGGAATTTTTCTTCTCATAAGTAGCTTCACTTTCTTGTCTGATTACACAAAGAATTATTTATTTACCTTAAAATTCAATACTTATTTTACTGTTTATCTCAGGGTTGACTGTTGTGATGGGTAGAATAATATCCCCCCAAAGATGTCCACACCCTTATCCCTGAAACTTGTGAGTAACCTTACATGGCAAAAGGGACTTCGCAGATGTGATTAAGATAAAGAATTAGGGATGGAGCCTGCCCAGTGGCATAGTGGTTAAGTTTGTGCGCTCCACTTTGGTAGCCTGGGGTTCATGGTTTCTGATCCTGGGTGCAGACCTACACACCACTCATCAAGGCACACTGTGGAGGCATCTCACATACAAAATAGGGGAAGATTGGCACAGATGTTAGCTCAGCGACAATCTTCCTCAAGCAAAAAATGGAAGATTTGCAACAGATGTTAACTCAGGGCTAATCTTCCTCACACACACAAAAAGGATCAGGAATTGGAGGAGATTATCCTGAATTATCTGGATGTGCCCCGTGTAATCATAAAGGTTCTTATAAGAGGGAGTTATCAGAGACAGAGTCACAGAAGGCAATGCAGTGATGAAAGCAGAGTTCAGAATGATGTGATTGCTTCCTGGGAAGATGGAAGAGGTCAGGAGCCAAGGAAAGCAGGCAGACTATAGAAGCTGGAAAGGCAAGGGATGGATTTTCCAGCTTCCAGAAAGAGCACAGACTTGCCAATATCTTGATTTTTGCCCAGTGAGCCTTCTGATGTTTAGAATTGTGAGATGATAGATGTGTGTTCTTTTAAGCTACTAAGTTTGTGGTAATTTGTTATAGCAGCAATAAGAAACTAATGAAACTATGCTGAGTCCACTTTCCCTGGCAAATGATGTGATTTTCAGTCTGTAGTGGCTCTAAGTGGTTGTTCTGCTTGGCTTTTGTTGTTTGTTTTGTCTTCCAGGGTTCTGATTGTTTATATGCTGGTAATGCTTCATCTGTCTTCTGTATTCTACAGTTCTACATTTTTTCTCAAATTCTTAACTCTGTCTTTATCTCCATTTCATTTTGTTTTGTGCCAGAACTATTTTCCCTTCTGAAACTTTTACTTTTATTTTCATTTAAATGAGTTTTCTTTTTTTTCCTCCTGGTTTCCCAAATTCTTTTAGCTGACATTGAAATTTCCTGGACTGTCTGTTTGTAGGAGGTTTCTGTGTGTATGTGGGTTCTTCACCTTTAGGGAGCTGAGTTTTTCTGTGGGGCTTGCCGCTGCCAGGCCTCCTCAGCATTTTCTTTGCTTCTTCTCTTCACTTCTACACTCAGTGTCTGTGTGGCCTCAGTGGCTTTTGGCAGCCCTGGCAGTTATTTCGGAGAACATGCATCTGTCTGTTTCTTTCATATGACTTATGGGAGGTGAAGAAAGAGAGATGTAATTTCCATAATCGTGTTGCTAGAGGAAGTCTCTTGTTTGTTTCTACTTTTCAACATAATTATTTCGTAAAGGCAACGATGAGATTTACTTTTAATCTCACAATAGAATTTGACACTGATGACTCTTTTCTTTTTGAAACACATGCTCCCCTTGGTTTGTTTCTCTAACCGTGTTCCTACCTTTTTGGCCACTCCTTTTTAAACTTCTTTGCAAATTACTCTTCAATTTATCTCCTCAATATTGATGGTCTTCAGAGCCGCATTCTCTTGATTCTTTATGTCTTTGGTGTTCTTAAATACTCCTATGTTGTCATTTAGTCTATGTGCGGATGACTTAGATATAGATCTTTAGCCCAAACCTGAGCTCAAAACCTATATAGACCTCTGTCTATTTACTTCTCTATCTCAATATTTTCGTGGCATCTCAGCCTGAACTCTAGAACTTTACCCCAAGTCTGTTCTTCCTCTAGGTTCTCTGTTTCAGTAAGTGGATGATGACCGCATCTTCAGTTGTTTAATCTGGAAATCTGGTGTCATTCTTGACTGTTCCTTCTAACTCAGCACATTGATCTCAAAACCCTATCAGTTATTTCTCATAAATGTAACTTGAATTAATCTGTTGCTCTTCACCCCCATCTGACCATCCCAGTACAATCCACCATCATCTCTCACCGTGGCTGGTTTCCTTACCTCCAGTTTTTCACCTTTTCTTACCCACTAGCCACATAGTGATATTTCTAAGACCGGGACATAATCATTTCTCTCCACTGCTCACAACCCTACAGGCCCTCCCCTTGCCCTTCAGATAGCTTAGCCAACACGGCCCTGCCTGGCTGGCTTCTGTTTTCTGTTGATTTTCCGAACCCTACCTCAACCACAGAATCAACCATATGATTACTATGGATTTTAATACCAAGCTATCTTTGTTCTATGCAAAAAAGTCACTATTTCTTGAATTGGTTTACTTAACCAACCTTTAAAAAAACTACTTTAAAAAAATATTATCAATATCTTCTTCCTTAAAACCACTTCCAGCAGGTTTAAGATAATAAAATAGAAAATCAGGAGAAGTAACCAAATGTAATAGCTATTGACAGCTATTCTCTGTAGCATTTATTTTTAATTATTGAAAGAGGTAACACTGGAAGTATACATGTTTGGGAGGAAATTTCCTATTCATAAAATAGGATAAAAATATGAATGAAATATATCTGATTTTCCTATAAAACTTTGTCATCCTAAAAATGTATTTACAACTCTTTCAGCTATGTCAGAACAGGGAAGATCTACCCTCTGAAGAGCAGACATTTTCAGAAATGGATGCAAATTATTTTCACATATTAATACTGGCATTATTTTTAATTTCACACATTAATATACACATTAATTTTGTGAAGCTTTCAAAAACATTTAAATACGTCAGGTATTTAAAGCTGGGTGGAGCTGGGAGGTTCATGCTTTATGTACCAAGATACATCGTATTCTAGCTGTTGACTCACAAAATAAGCATTAGTACTCTTGAAGTTTACTTCCAAATTCTTAAATATCTACTATGAGAACTGATGCATGCTAGTTTAGAAAAGCATTCTCCAGAAGAAGCACTTCATGCACATTGGTTGTTAGCATTTATCTGCAGTCTAACTAGCAGGCTAAAAATTTATGCAAGTTTTAAGATGTAGAAACGTGTTATAATATTTATGCGTAAGTTTGTAATTATTTTAGCTCTTAATCTACTGTTTGGCCTGTTTACTTAAAGAATTTAAAGTTCATTCAGCAGCACATATTTACTGAGTGCACACCATGTGCTAGGCTCCATTCCTGGCATTTGAGTCAATGGCTATGAGTACAGCACAGTGATAGCCTTGACCTTATGGAGTATAAGTGTGTTCATGTATGCATGTATGTGGGTGTGTGTGTGCAGTGGAGGAGAAATACAGACAGCACGCGAAAACAAGTAAACGGGGGCCAGCCCAGTGGTGTAGTGGTTAAATCCATGTGCTCTGGCTCAGGGTTCACTGGTTCAGATCCTGGGCACAGACCCACGCACCACTATGTGGGGGCATCCCACATGGAAGAGCTACAATGATTTACAAGTAGGCTATACAGCTAGGTACTGGGGCTTTGGGGAGAGGAAAAAAGAAAGATTGGCAACAGATGCTAGCTCAGGGCCCATCATCCTCACCAAAATAACACTCTTTAAAAAAAACAAAAAGCAAGTAAAAGTGTACACTGTCTTTAATAAGACTATTTCTAGCAAGATACGATGAAATGCCAAAAGAAAATATCAAGAGAAAATAAGAATATAAACCTAATACCTACTTGTTTTCCTTTCTATTTTGACAATATAGCAGTGGAATTTGGTAAGAACTGGATCACCAATTTTATGGATACAAGTATGGTGTAAAGAAACAGAACCAATTGAACATATCTAAATTTTTTTAGAATACAAACAAGCAGTTTTATAATTACGTATTTTTCTTCAACTCAAGAATACATACTACCTCTATGATGGAGGGTGTTTCAATTCCCAAAGTTCCGGTAACTAGGTAGCAAAATGCTTTTAAAAAACAAATGATTGCTTGTGACTGGTTGCACAGTACACCGCCATTTTGAATTATGTTATGTTTAAAGTTGAGTTAGTTAATTCGATAAATATTTGCTGCATGTGTGTGCTGTAGGCCAGTCATCATTTTAGGCCCTGGAGAAAGAGCAGGGAGCCAAACATAAACAGTTCCTTAACGCAGAGAAATTAGAATCTAAGATGTGGATTCTTTTGAAAGGAAGAAAAGCCCTCTGGTCAGAACATCAAACAAGTTGTCATTGCAACCATGAAAGTAATTGCCTTCAGAGTCATCAGTTTGTATTTTATAATAATAGTGACCATGTTATTAATTCTTCCTCATATTTTCAGCATTTTACATTAAGAGATGTTTTGGGCCCATGATCTCATTTTGACAAAATTTAAAACTACTTTATTATAGTCTTTTCACTGATATGATGTATAAAAACAGGTGATGAGAAGTTTGCCTCTGTTATTTGCAGTTGCGATCTTTATTCATGGATTGTTTGTATCCAGTATGGCACTGGAAGCTTTTCACTTAAGGAGAAAGGTTTCTCAGAGGCTTTCTTTGCGAAGAGCAAATTTGGGTGATCAGGCCCGCCACCAGGGAGGGGCGTCCACTCCCCATGAGAGATGGAGGCAGTTCCTGGGAGCCCGTAAGAGGAGCAGACAAGAGCCTGCGCTGGAGATCGGCCATGTCTCTCCACGTACCCATCGTCTCCTCCTACCTTCTTCTCTCCTTGCTGCCTCACAGCTTGCCTCCCTCTGCCCCTGGTTATGGGCACCTGGAGGGCCGCCTTAAGGAATTGTTTTGTTTTTACTTGAATTCACAGTGTAATTTGCTTTGTTTGATCACTTCGTGTTCCTAACCCCTCAGAAATATTCAGAAAATATGTGGTTCTTGTTTTGTTTTGTTTTTTTTGAGGAAGTTTAGCCCTGAGCTAACTGCTGCCAATCCTCCTCTTTTTGCTGAGGAAGACTGGCCCTGAGCTAACATCCGTGCCCATCTTCCTCTACTTTATACGTGGGACGCCTGCCACAGCATGGCTTGCCAAGTGATGCCATGTCCACACCTGGAATCCCAGCCGGTAAACCCCGGGCCGCCGAAGTGGAACGTGTACACTTAACTGCTGCACCACCAGGCCGGCCCCTGGTTCTTGTTTTATATTCTTCCCTTGCAAATTCTATTTGGGAAAAGTTCAAACATGAAAGAATTGCCTTGGGGGCACTATCTAAGCAGGCACATACGCTTAACCGTATTTGTAAATGTGAAAGCATTGCCGACTACCACATCCTAGGTGCTCCCTTCTAAAAATCCAGACGGGAAAATTTTCTTTAAGCTCGATCTTGGGCAAGTTGTTCTTTTCTTGAAGTTCTGGCTTATTGTCTTGTGGACTCTGAATTTTATTATTGATTTATTTCCCTTTTTGCTATGATCAAGGTGACGCTTGGGGACACATGTGGTCCAACATCACTAATCATATAGGAACGTTTTTATATACCTAAAGTTATATAAAAGTTTCATTTTACTATTCTGTCCTTATTTTACCATTTCTTGAATCTTCTAACTTATTTTATACCATTTTATTTATCCCCTCCACATTTCCCAATCTAGCCTTAGGGTTCAATGTTTTTCTCCAATATTTACATGACATAAAGGTGAGAAATCCAGTGAACTCACACTGTGGATTCTCGGGAAAGGAGTGTTTATACTGTCTTGCTGGGTGTTGATGTCCAAAAGCGCCGAGTTCTGGCTCAGAGATTTGGTCCCCTCTCATCTCCTCATTTCTGCAGCCGTTGTCTTCTCCCTGCCACTTCATCCGATTCTTGAGCACAGTGGCTTCCCTGTCACTCCCCCAGTGAAGTCTGAGGGACAGTGGAAGAGAATTAGCGTATCGAACAGAAACCACTCGAACTTGATTGCTACAGACTATCATCACAAAGTTCCTTGACCATCTCCTAGTAAAGACTGTGTCTTAGTAACTACTCCGCCTCTCCTGAAGCTCTGTTCTGTCGCCATGTTGGAGGGGGGCTGGCTTTCTCCTCATACCCTTTGTTACACTCTACACACAGTAACTCCCTCCTCTCAGGAACCAAAAAAACCCTGGAAAACCTCTATTACTGTGTTATGCAGAGACATTTGTCCAGACTTCGCCTCAAACTCCCCCATCCAGACCAGCCTTTATTATGAAAATGGCTGAAATACAGAAGAATAAAAGAAAACCCAGACATTTCAGATGAAGTGTTTCTCTCCAGTTCCTGTGTGTGATAGTTGCCCGGGTCAATATGTAAATGATGTGGGGAAACCACTGGAGATGAACGACTGGAGTGATTTATCTTCTCTTCCTCTTTTTTTAAAGATGGACTTCTCTTCCCCGTCTCAGACTTAGTTTATTAACGAAGTGGAGGTGAAAACTCTGCTTTTCCCTGTTTTGTTTTTTTTCTGATAAATCGTTCTCTTCATTGTAGGAGCTTACACGTTTGTTCCGTGGCTTCTCAGCTTTAAAAGAGGAAAAGCCCTAGAAGAAAAAGAAAATAAAATATTGGTCAAAGAAACCGGTTACTTTTTTATATATGGTCAGGTAGGTCCAGCCGTAATTCTGCTCTCGCTGTCCAAAGCCTTCCATGTTGTGCTCGCTTCTGACAAAGTTCTTTGGTTTGTTCCTCAGGTTTTATACACCGATAACACCTTTGCCATGGGACATCTAATACAGAGGAAAAAGGTCCATGTCTTTGGGGATGAACTGAGTCTGGTGACTTTGTTCCGATGTATTCAAAATATGCCTGAAACACTACCCAATAATTCCTGTTATTCAGCTGGTAAATAATAGCTCTGTATAAGTAGACAGAAAGACATTCCTCAATATATTGTGTGGTTTTCGTTATCCTGAATGATAAACTGAGACAGGTACAGTCATTACTAACAGTTTTATCATTTTTCTATCCATTTAGAAAGGATGGTAACTTCACAGCGATCAACACTGAGAACAATTCTAAGCTGTGTTTTCTTCAACGTGTAACAATAACAACAATACTGATAGAATAATAAGAGAATGACTACCATGTGCCAAGCACCCTTGTCCTGTCTGCACTTTACACATGCGTGTTCATTTAATCCGCCCCCTTCACGGAGGTGCGATCTGAGACGCCGAGAAGCAACACACGCTGTCCTGGGTTGAACAGCTGCTAAGTTTCGGATCTTGGTTTAAGCCAACCTGTCTGCCCCGAGTGTGAGCCTCCAAAACTTCTTTAAGGGCTACAGAAGAGATGCCCTTGGCTGGTTTGAGGGTCAGGTCAACTTGCACAATGTCCTCTCTCACTGTCATGCAGGTGACCTTTGGTGTAAATGGACACCAGATGGCTTTGGGATGTGAAAGTGTAGGAGCAAGGCTGCATTTCAACTGAGCGGCAGTGAGGACGTGGAGAGAAACGGGAAAGAGCAGGCATTGTTCATTTCAGCTCTGCTTTGGCTGTAATTGCCAGTGCAACCTTCACTTCCTGTTGGGGGTAGTTTCAAATTAATCAAGGCTGACATTAGAAAAGAAAGTGTTTGCTTTAAACACATTTATTCCTCTCTGGTGATTTTGACAAATCCGTTCTGAACCCTGAGGAATGTCTGCAGCTCCAGATGATGCTATGAATGACAGTGTGAAACGCAGGATGGGGATGGCTGTGCAATCTGAAGTACTGTATTTCAAAGATATTTACTAACAAATGCCCAATAACTCAGAAAGGAACAATAACCAAGTTAGAAAGGAAGGAAAATGGTTCATAATAATAGAGACAATTGTCATTCTGGATATGCAGCCAAAAAGAGCTTTAACGAGATGATGAGGAAGTTTGTTAAACTGGAATTCCCTAATTTTCATAAAGAAATGTTCCCCTGTGTCCAGTGATGACTAGTATTTTGGTGTTGCAAAGTTTTTATAAATGGCAAGGCTACTCCAATCCATTATTTATTTATATTTATTAGTCTTTACAGCTCTACAATGGACTCGTTTTCAAATATTCTAATCCTCAGCATCTTTAAGATATTTCTCAATGCTAATAGCTTAATATTATATATGAGAACCATTCTCGAGGAAATTTCGAGTTTGTCATTTTAATCTGTTCCAGGGCAATTTTGTTTAAAACCATTAAAAACTACTGTTTAGTGTATACGTGCATAAAGCACTTCCATGATAACCTGAAAAAAATTTAAATGGTCCATTTGAGGAGCCAAACATAATGCCAAGGAAGCTCTTTTATACGCATAGCTGAGTCTTACTCATTATTTCATTAACAAATTGAATATGTTTATGAAAGAAAAAATTAGAGCTGATCGCTATAATCAGGAGGAATTGAAATAGCCAATAACTCAGGGCTGGAATTTTAAATAGAACGCACTTTACAAACTAGTTTGTTCACATGACTTTACTTTGAGAGTCAATAGCAGTGCTTTGTGATCTACAGCCTTTGTCAAAATATTAGATTATCTTCAATCTCTGTGATAATGACTAATGTATTCAACAAATACCAATTTTTTTTTACTATTTAATGTAGTCATCAAATGCTTTGCCTATCCTAGGAGGTGTACACATTGCCCTTAACAATACCTAAAACTGTGTTCTTTTGTTTGTTTTCTGTCTTGGCCCAGTACAAAATAACAACATCCTTGGAGAAAGCATCTTTTGTCCTTCTGATCACTGTCACTGCTCTATGCTTGTCTAAAAAGGTGTCTAGTACGTCGTGAGTGTTCAATAAATAAACACCAACTGGCTGTAGCCTGAGGAAATCTGGGTGCTTTGGGCCTGTTGGTAGAATAGATGTTAACAGAGATGTGCTCATGTAAATACGTTTTCACTGTATGTTAATGAAATGATGATGCAACTACTTTTTAAATTGTTAGTTGGAGGTCCTGACAATTCGGATCCGGATACTATTTTGTTTGTTAGTTTCTCCTCCTCTCCCCTTTTCTCCTCTTTCTTTTCCTGCATATTTTTCTTTTAAAATGGGGTCAGGAATTACGTGGTGTACTGAGTGTAGTTCCTGGATTGTTTTGTGTAGTCCTGAATCACAAAATGCATCATTGCAAATTAGGTACAGGCAGATTTATTTTGGTCAATTTTGTGAAGTTAATTACTTTGTTGCTTTTGATTCTAGAGACAAATATGGTCACTTGAGGAAACACAAAATATAGAGGGTTAGAAAAAGTAATCCAGATAACTCCTAATCCCATAGTCTGGACTCTGTTAACAGATGTGCTTTGTCAATACATGATGTTTCGTTTTTACTTTTTAATAACTTACACATTTTATGGGCACTTTTAAAAGTATGTTTAGGATTATGCAGTATATATATATACGTGTGTGTGTGTGTGCATCAATAAAATGAAGCAAAACCACTTTTAACTATATAACATTTGGTCAAGGGATGTGCTATGCCTTTTAGGCTAGGCTAGCAGGGCAGTAACTGGTTTAGCAGTCCGCTGGTATAATTTGAAGTGTGAATGCCTATGTTACCATTTTTTTCCAAAACAATAATTTTATTTAATGTTCTTTTTATTTCCCGTTGTACAACCACTTCAAGCTCTTGTAAATCGTTCTTTTCCAGGTATTGCAAAGCTGGAAGAAGGAGATGAACTCCAACTTGCAATACCACGTGAAGATGCTAAAATTTCCCGGGACGGAGATGGCACATTTTTTGGTGCACTGAAACTTCTGTGACCTACTTACACCTTGTTTGTGGCTATTTTCCTCCCTTTCTCTGTACCTGCAAGGAGAAAACACTTAACTGGAAAGACCGAAAGGAAAAAAACCCAGTAGTTACCATAGCCTTTTCTGTGAGCTATTTATTTTGGTTTGCTGAAACTAGACCAAAACAGGAAATTTAACCGACAACCACAGCCAAAGGGTGTCATGTGAATTACAAGAACTCGAGCCCATGTAAGGAAAGATAGAATTAGAAAGACTTCATCACAATGCCATGTTGAACAACTTAGTCATAGCTTCTTGTCTTGGAGGAAGCACAGGATTCAGAGACAGTAATAATTTCTTCAAAAACGGTATCCCATGATATACAATGGAACCGGTGCCCACATCTGTAGGGCGTTAGGACATTTTTAGGAAATCTCAGGATTCATCCTCTATTTTTATGTTAAAGATGTCCCTCTCCTTTTGCAGTTAACCTTGTGAAAAGTAAAAAGAAAAAAATTTATAGAACTCTTGCATTCAGTACATGACAAAGTAATTAAAAGTTTAAATTAAGTAGACAATTGGACTCAAAATAGAATATACTATTTAAGTCTTTTTGGTTTATTTCAGGTTTGCAATTTTTATCTCTAATATTATATATTTCCTCTTGGAACACTCCCAGACATTTTTCATGGGAGGGAAATAATTTCTCTCATGTGTCTAGGCTTATGTGTAGTTTTTATAGCTAATTTCAGTTACTTCAGAAAGTTTTAATTTAGAGTAATTCCAATTCATGCATATAAGCATGAATTGAAAAGATAACTATGATTGTTCTTATATAAAAATATGTTCGCCATAGAAGTTAATGAATACACTTATAAGAATGTAATATGATTTCCCTTTACTTCCTACCCTTCTGTTAAACTGCTGCTACTGGAGTTCGCCTTTAAAAAATACTTGTTCTTAGCTTTACAGAAGTTGAGATTTGAAGTCCTTGGCATCCTGAAGTATGTTATATGCCATGTGCTTGTTATGAAGATTATGGTATGCCAGGAGACATTCTCCTGATTTTCGTTATATAGAGAATCATATTTGAGAATGCTGTTCTTCTTATCTTTTATAACATCAATTTCCGTTGTTTCGCTTGTCTTTTTTTAAATGTCGTCGGTTTAAAGAGTTTACTTCATTAAACACTTTACTTCAGCAGTTTGAATAGTAGATGGAAAAATAGGCCCCGGTCTACATTAATTTTCCCCAGTCTGCATTAGAATATTTTTGAAGATTATACTTTTCCAAACAAAGAAAATAATTTGTATTTTGTGTCTAAAATTAAACTTTGTTTAAAACTCTGGTTTCTATAATTTTGGCCTTTTGGTTAAATAAAATATATTCTGGAATTTATTTTGTTTCACAGTATGATAGTTGAAAAAGAAGTGATAAGTGGAGTACGAGCTTAGATACTCCAAGGAGGTGAATAATTTTCCTAGTGTTGCTGCTACTGGGATTGCCAAATAAAATACTCCAGTGCCTGTGGCCTGACTTTTTGATCGAGTCTGTCTAACACCACTCATCTCTGGATTTCTCTCCGTAGAGCTAAATGTCACTTTAAAAATTAGGTGCAGGGCCAGCATGGTTGCATGGTGGGTAAGGTTTGACCCTCCACTTTGGCAGACCAGGGTTTGCAGGTTCTGATTCCAGGCTCAGACCTCACACCGCTCGTCAAGCCGTGCTGTGGCGGCATCCCGCCATAGAATAGAGGAAGATTGGCCACAGATGTTAGCTTGGGGCCAGCCTTCCTCATACACACACACAAAAAGTTAGGTGCATAATTGAAAAGCATTATAAAGTAATATGCATTAGGTTATGGCAATAAAGAATTTGAAATCATGAATATTTTACGTATTTTAAAAAGGATTTGTTCGCATCAATACTATAGATATAAAAATATTAATTGAATATTTCTTAGAGCATAAGGTTAACAAAAGATAAGACTACATGACAATAGACTTGTGTACCAAGCTGCTGTTATCTACATCTCACACTGTTATGCTTTTTAAAAGATTTAGCGTATTTTGTCAGCAGGTGTAGAATTCAAACACATAAAATAGTCTTAAATCTTACTTTACTTTCAGGTTAAGCTAGCGTTAAGATGTGAATCCTATCTTGTTCGTGTATGAAATTATGAGGAAAAGTAGGCTTTGGTTAAGAAAAAGTTTATTTAGATATCCGGATAGAATTAAGACTGTGTCCATGCAGGGGGTGGGGGATCTCCGATGCAGCAGTAGCTGCCCCAATGCCGTCTCCTCTGTCCTTTCCCCAATTTATTTTAGGGAAAGATGATGTTATACTGGGGTTTTCTACAACAGAACGTTTCTAAGGTCTAAATGTATGGGCCCCATCCAGATATCCTTATGTCTTAAATTTGAAATCATGACTGTGATAAATAATTACTTCAGGGTTTTAAATTGCTCCCTCGTGTGGGAGCTAAGCAAGTCAGCAGAACATCCAGGGTGAAATTATGTGCAGCCCTGACTGGCAGCTGGAGAAATCAACTCCACTCTCTAAGTCATCCTGCAACGAGAACGTCTTCCCCCGTGGTTTGTTAAGGATGCGGCAATTTATTGCTAGAAGAACTTAATAAATCCTTTCGTAATTTGAATTATGAATCAGAAAACATTACTCTAAAGACTTCCTTGCCCTAGGAGAGAAGCTCTAAACTGGAGAACAGCACACCAGTGCAGCCAAATGATGTATTTGGTTTGGTGCCTATGATGCTTTACGATTTTTGAGTTGCTTTATAACATAAAAATCTATACTCATTCCATGAAACGTGACACTTAAACTTCTCTCAGAAATATGGATGTTTTATTTTAAAACATCGAAGGACAATATATAATATACATGCAATAAAATGCAAAACTTAAGCACACAGCTTGGTAATGTATTTTTACAAAACGGACATCCTCCTGTAGCCACCTCCCAAAGCTAAGTACGAACATTGCCAGCGCCCCAAGGTCTTTCACACTCCTCCCTGTCCGTAGAGGTAATTGCCATTCTGATTTTCATCATCAGGGAAGAACCTAATACAAACGGCACCATATAGAATGTAACCTTTCGTACACGCTGTCTGCCTTCATCCGTTCACCAACTTGTCTGTGACATTCTTCCACACTGCTGCCTGTAGCCGTGGTTCATTCATATCTACCACCGAACAGAACTTCATTTTCTTGAGATATCACAAAAAGTATTTGTCCACTTTACTGTCGAAGGGCCTTTGAAGTTTTTCCAGTTTGGGGCTGCTAGGAGTTGTGTTTCTGTGAATATTCTCTGAAAATAGTTCAGGCAACTTATATACATCTTTCTGTTGGATCTACACCTAGAAGTGGAATTGTTGCAACATAGAATGGGCATGTGGTCAGTTTTAGTTAATACTGCCAAAAAGATTTCTGAATGATAAACAATCTATAGAAAATCAAGCAGAACTGGGCTACTGAAGGCAACGATGGCCCCGTCTAACTTTTGTCTCCCCATTGCAGCCAGGCGAGCACCCTCTCCTTTGCTGCAGGGCCCACTCAACTTTCTGCCTCCATGTTGTCCGTCTGACCCCGGGCTAGGATCCTGGGGATTATAAAAATATAGTTTGCTCCTGATTATTTGTGGGCACATTCACTTTTATAACTTAATTTTCTAAACTTGATTAACTTTAAAAAGTCAATCATGATTAAAAGCGGGGTCCCAGATCTCCAGCCTTGCTTATACCAGAGCAGCTTCTCCTTTCAGATTCCTATTCTCCTTGGGTGAGGCTCGGGAGTGAGGAGCTGGCAGGGGGCAGTGAGCAACTGCAAACACCGCCGTCCCTGCTCAGCCGTGCCCAGACCATCAAGAAGTGAGTGCAAGTTTCTCTGAAGCATCCTTTGAGGTTGTCTTTGCCTTCCTCACCGCCACCATTGCATTATCCGAGTTGGCTAAGTTGTTATTTAAAAGATAATGAAATGAAATTCTGTTTAAGATCACTTTAAAAATAAAGATAAGAACACTATAGAAGTATATTAACCAGACAGTATGAGGACAGTTTGTTGCTTATTTAGATTTATTTTGCAATCTTACGCTACTACGGTTCTTACCAATGTTTGGAATGATATATTTGGCATATAAGAGACTTTTTCTGTACGCTTAATTTTGGGCATGTGAAAATACTTTAGGCA
Source organism: Equus asinus (assembly GCF_041296235.1). NCBI lineage: Eukaryota > Metazoa > Chordata > Mammalia > Perissodactyla > Equidae > Equus > Equus asinus. Next base: position 80,040,614 of record NC_091800.1, read on the forward strand.
TTTGTTTTATCTTGTTTTGTAGGTCCTGCTGCAATCACACACTGTATTTAAAACTAATCACAAAGATGGGAACTAACGGGCTGCGATGGAGTGGGTGGCTCTGTGTGGTGAAGAAATGTTTGATATGGTGTTATGATACTGAACTGCCAATTTGGACCACCCAATGGCTAGTTAACTTGTCATTTTGGAGGACTAAACAAACAGGATCAAGGATGCAAAACAAGGATGCACCTGGTGCCGCAGTACCAGTTGGTTCATTTCTCTGTGTCTCACCTTTTCCATGTAGATAAAAGAAATAATTTTTTTCACAAATGAATGGAAAAACTCACAAAATCCATTTTAGACCATTAAGAGGGAAACAGTTATATCATTACTTTAGGCTTGTATTTGTAGCGGTAGAATAGATTTTATGAGAATTTTTTGTATAAAACTAATTCTATTGGTTTTTTCATATATAACTTTGATGAAAGCTAATGGCTGGCCACACATTCCTCTCCTTGGGAGCCAAGTAGGACACGGTAAAATTCCATGAGGACCAGTGTCTGCAGTGATCGACATTGTGGTCACTGAGTGCGGTCCCATGGTCAGTGGTCTTGACCGCATCTAGCACCTGCCTCCACTCTGCTTATCAGAAGCCAAAAAAGAGGATTCAGCCTGTTAGCCGTCATCATCTGAGATCAGATAATGATGGTGAAGGAGCAAATAACGAGAAGGATCGAGTGTGGGAGAACGGAGGAAATTCTTCACCATTGAGGTTGCAGCTTCACTTAGTTTTAAATGTTCTCGAACTTTTGACTTTTCATTTTTTGATAATTTCAGGCTTACGAAAATATAGAAAAAAACAGTGCAAAGAAATCTCTTATACCCTTGCTTATATTCCCCAAATGTTAGCATCCTACAATAGGAGGATCAAAAGCAGGACGGTAGTTTTGATACAACGCTGTCTTAGATGGGAATGATAATCGCCCTCTCCTTGATATCCACTATAGCCCAAGACACATGCACACAATACAACTAGAAATGAGTATTTGGGGGCCAGCCCAGTGGCATAGTGGTTAAGTTCTCATGCTGCGCTTCAGCAGCCCAGGGTTCTCCATTTCTGTTCCTGGGTGTGGACCTACATACCACTTGTCAAGCCATCTGTGGCAGGCATCCCACATATAAAATAGAGGAAGATAGGCACGGATGTTAGCTCAGGGCCAAGCTTCCTCAGCAAAAAGAGGAGGATTGGAAGCAGACGTTAGCTCAGGGCTAGTCTTCCTCAAAAAAAAAAAAAAAAAAGGAAATGAGTATTTGAGGACAGAGCCGGCTTCTTGGGCATGCCATCTGTGCAGCAGTGCAGGGCCCAAGACTCCAGAAACCCTGTTCTTTGTTTAATGTTCTGCTGTTGCCATCTTGAAATGCATAATAACTTTTGAATCATGGGCCCTGCGTTTTCAATTTGCACTGGACCCCCAAACTTATGAAGTGGTTCTGCTCGAAAATACTGCAGAGGAGGAGTAGAGGAGGGGAGTTAAGAGCATGTCTCTAGGGACACACCCCTGGAATTCAAATCCTAATTCTGTTGTTCACTAGTTTCATGATGTGGGGTCTGGGGGCTCACAGGACTGTGACACTCAGGGAATTGGGAGAAATAAACATGTTAAAACACCTAGAGTAGTGCCTGGCACATTATAGTGCTAAATGCTTTTCTCAAAAGACAAGTGTACCCATACCCTCATACACACACAGAAGAAAAAGGATTTGAAGTGGAATTCAAGAGAAGCAAGGAGACATGCAGTTTGGTTTTATTTTAGCAAAAGATCTGAAAGCTAAATTGGCAGGAAATTGGGGAAATCTGTTGTTTTGTTTTTAAGATGTCTTGAACAGACCAGAAAAAAGAAATCAGAAGAAAGAGAAAGCAGCCCCTGGGACAGGAAAGACCACTCTGGCTCTTCTTCAGGTCCCAGAAGGACACCTCCCTCTATCCAGCAGTGCAAGTGAAGAAGAAGATAAGCAGCGCCAACTACCTCCTGCCTTGGGGGTTAGGTATTTCCAAGATCTAGGAGGTAGGGCAAGAACCTCAAGGGGAGCAGGTCGCCCTAAGTTCAACCTGATAGGAGTAGAAACGAACTGGGATTCAGGAGATCAGGGGCAGTGGCAAGAAAACAGAATAAGAAGGAGTTTGAGGAGAAACAAAATGTCCATGGGAAAGATTCTTTCTGGGGCGAGGGGACGCCCATATGGGACCAGCCTGCAGGTGTGCTGGGGACAAGTAGAGTAGACGGGGGCTGGGTCCACGCCCCTCAGGACGGCCCTGACACAGCCTCCCTTTAAATGCTGAGGAATGGTTGATCCTCCCAAGGGGTCTTGACAGAGAGGGAACACACGATCGGGGTCCCTGGTCACCCACTGGGATAGGAGCCACATTCAGTAGGAAGAAACTGTGTGGGTGGAGAGTCACGTGGGAACGAAAACACAGGTCCATTTTTATTGGCATTTCAGATAAGTCTATCACATAATACACAGCCGTTTTAATCCCTTGGAAGTTAAGACAAATTGATTGATTTCTTTTCTTAAGTGTAAACCTCAGAGTTGACAGGGCTGCTGAATTAGAGTCCAAAAATCACAGTAAAAATGAACGAGAAGTTTGTAAACAGCATTCCACCAGCTGAGAAATACCCGCAACGTCCTTGGAACGCCGTCATCCAGCCACTGAGTACATGCCTCCAGAGAAGAGCCCGCATCAGTGTTGGCGATCCGTGTCTCCTTTAGGGAAGTTGGAGGCGGTCTGTGCTTTCAGAGACTGGCCTCACCATGCTCCAGGAGGGGAAATGTAGCAGTAGGGTAATTTCCTTTTAACCCACATGATCTGAGTGGTTGCATCACCAGGAGGTTACATCCAGCCACTTGCCAGAGTCTGGGAAGCTGCAGCAATTTTCCTTTGTGAAATTAATACCTAATTAGAATTCTAGCCATTGGTTAGTGTTAACTCAGGGAGTGGGGCATCCACATCTGCATCAAGTAAGGTGGATCGCCACCTTTGCATGCATAGTCAGAGACCCTGCGTTTCCCAACACTCCACCTGATAATAAAAAATATGGAAGCTGTCAAGTAAGTAGATGTAGAGAAACTAGAAATTCATATACGAGAGGGAAAAATTAAAAAGACCACCCCTCAAAAAAAACTCAAAAGAGATAGAGAGGAAGAGGAAGGAAGCAGGGGGAGATGGGAAGGAGAGAGAGAGAGGAAGAAAGAAAGAAAGAATGAAGGAAAGAAAGAGAGAGGGAGGGAGGAAGGAAGGAAGGAAGGAAGAAAGGCAGGCAGGCAGGAAGGAAGGTAGGAAGGAAGGAAGGAAAATAAAGAAAGAAAAAGAGAAATTCCATATACCCCTCACCCAGTTTCCCTATTGTTATTGTACTTTACTTAATTTACATTGTCACAACAAAGAAACTAACACTGGTACATCACTCTTAACCGAACTCCACACTTTATTAAGATTTTATTGGTTTTTCCACTACTGTCCTTTTTCTTTCCAGGACCCTGTCCAGGGTACCTCATTGCATGTAGTTGTCACGTCTCCTTCCCCTCCTCTGGTCTGTGACAGTTTCTCAGACTTCCCTTGTCATCACAGCCATGGCAGTTTTGAGGAGTATTGGGCAGGTGTTTCGCAGGATGTTCCTCAGTTTGGGTTTGTCTGATATTTTTCTCATGGTTGGAATGGAGTTGTGCCTTTTGAGGAACACCAAAGAGGTGAAGTTCATATCAAATCAGAGGTACATGATCACCTAACCAGGAGATGCCGGCCAGGTTCCCAAGAGGTCACTTTTAAATTCATATGTTTCTCCAGTCATGAAACTATGTAACTATACATGCTACATTAACTTGAAAACAAACACACAAAATGTTCAGCTTTGACAATGCAGCAGCATCCTGCCTTTGCCTCGTTGACATGTTGTACATGAATATCACCACTAGAGGGAAGCACTAGAACAACTAAGTGAAGGGTCAGCTTTAGTTTTTTTTCTTGAAGACATTTATTTATATTTTTATTTTTTATTCTCTTTTTTCTTCACTTATTTTATTGAGATCATAATGGTTTATAACATCGTGTAATTTTGGGTGTACATTATTATTTAACAATTTCTCTATAGACTTCATCGTGCTCACCACCAGTAGTCAGTCTATTTGTCATGCGTCACCATACATATGTGCCCTTTTACCCCTTTTGCCCACCTCCAGCCCCCTTCCCCACTGGTAATCACTAATCTGTTCTCTTTATCCATGTATTTGTTTATCATCCACATATGAGTGAAATCATGCAATATTTGTCTTTCTCTTTCTGGCTTATTTCACTTAACATAATACCTTCAAGGTCCATCCATGTTGTTGTAATGGGACAGTTTTGTCTTGTTTTAATGGCTGAGAAGTATTCCGTTGTGTATATATACTATATCTTCTTTATCCAATCATCCATAGAAGGGCACTTGGGTTGCTTCTACATCTTGGCTATTGGGATAATGCTGCCATGAACACAGGGGTGCATAAATCTCTTTGAATTGTTGATTTCAAGTTTTTCGGATAAATACCCAGTAGTGGGATAGCTGGATCGTATGGTATTTCTATTTTTATCTTTTTGAGAAAGCTCCATACTGTTTTCCACAGTGGCTGCACCCATTTGCATTCCCACCAGCAGTGTATGAGGGTTTCCTTTTCTCCACATCCTCTTCAACACTTGTTATTTTTTTCTTGGTGATTATAGCCATTCTGACCCATGTAGGGTAATATCTCTTAGTTTTGATTTGCATTTCCCTATTAATTAGTGATGTTGAGCATCTTTTCAAGTGTCTGTTGGCCATCTGTATATCTTCTTTGGAAAAATGTCTGTTCATATCCTCTGCCCATTTTTTGATTGAGTTTTTTTTTGTTGTTGAGTTGTATGAGTTCTTTATATATTTTGGAAATTAACCCCTTGTCAGATATATGACTTGTAAATATTTTCTCCCAGTTGTTGGATTGTCTTTTCATTTTGTTCATGCTTTCCTTTGACTTGCAGAAGCTCTTTAGTCTGATATAGTCTAATTTGTTTTATTTTTTCTTTTGTTTCCCTTGCCTTAGCAGACATGGTAATTGAAAAGATGCTGCTAAGACTGATGTCAAAGAGTGTACCACCTATATTTTCTTCTAGGAGTTTTATGGTTTCAGGTCTTACATTCAAGTTTTTAATCCATTTTGAATTAATTGTTGTCTATGGTGTAAGATAATGGTCTACTTTCATTCTTTTGCATGTGGCTGTCCAGTTTTCCAAACACCATTTATTGAGGACACTTTCCTTTCTCCATTGTGTGTTCTTGGCTCCTCTGTCAAAGATTAACTGTCCATAGATGTGTAGTTTTACTTCTGGGCTTTCAATTCTGTTCCCTTGATCTGTGTGTCTGTTTTTGTGCCAGTACCGTGCTGTTTTGATGACTATAGCTTTATATTTTAAAGTGAGGTATTGTGATGCCTCCAGCTTTGTTCTTCTTTTTCAGGATTGCTTTGGCTTTTGAGGGTCTTTTGTTGTTCCATATAAATTTTAGGATTCTTTGTTCTATTTCCATGAAGAATGTCATTGGGATTCTGATTGGGATTGCATTGAATCTGTAGATTGCTTTAGGTAGTATGGACATTTTAACTACGTTTATTCTTCAAACCCATGAGCACTGACTATCTTTCCATTTCTCTATGTCTTCTTCAATTTCTTTGAATAATGTCTTATAGTTTTCAGGGTAGAGGTCTTTGACCTCATTGGTAAGTTTGTTTCTAGGTATTTTGTTCTTTCTGTTGCCATTGTAAATGGGATTGTATTCTTGACTTCTCTCTCTGCTAGTTCATTCTTAGTATACAAAAATGCAAGTGATTTTTGTAAGTCGATTTTGTATTCTGCAACTATGCTGTAGTTGTTGATTATTTCCAATAGATTTCCAATGGATTCTTTGGGGTCTTCTATATATAGACTCATGTCTTCTGAAAACAGTTAGGGTTTCACTTCTTCCTTTCCAATTTGAATTCCTTTTATTTCTCTTTCTTGCCTAATTGCTCTGGCCAAAACCTCCAGTATGACATCAAATAAGAGTGGTGAGAGTGTACACCCTTGTCTCGTTGCTGTTCTCGGATGGCTTTCAGTCTTTCACCATTGAGTATGATGTTGGCTGTGGGCTTGTCATATATGGCCTTTGTTATATTGAGGTGCTTTCCTTCTATACATATTTGATTGAGAGTTTTTATCATAAATGTATGTTGGATCTTGTCAAATGCTTTCTCTGCATCTATTGAGATTATCGTGTGATTTTTATTGCTCATTTTGTTAATGTGGTGTATCACATTGATTGATTTGTAGATGTTGAACCATCCCTGTGTCCCTGGAATAAATCCCACTTGACCATTGTGTATCATCCTTTTAATGTATTGCTGTATTCGGTTCACCAATATTTCGTTGAGGATTTTCGCATCTATGTTCATCAGTGATATTGGCCTGTAAATGTCCTTCTTTGTGTCGTCATTGTCTGGTGTTGGTATCAGCGTGATGTTGAATTAGGAGAATGAGTTAGGAAGCATTCCATCTTCTTCAATTTTCTGGAATAGTTTGAACAGGATAGATATTAAATCTTCTTCAAATGTTTGGCAGAATTCTCCAGCGAAGCCATCTGGTCCTAGACTTTTGTTGTCTGGGAGGTTGTGATTACTGTTTCAATCTCTTTACTTGTGATTGGTCTATTCAGATTCTCTATTTCTTCTTGATTCAATTTTGGAAGGTTGTATGAGTGTAAGAATGTATCCATTTCTTCTAGGTTATCCAATTTGTGGGCATATAGTTTTTCATAGTATTCTCTTTTTTTTTTTTTTTTAAAGATTGGCACCTAGGCTAACAACTGTTGCCAATCTTCCTTTTTTTTTTTTTTTAAGGATTGGCACCTGGGCTAACAACTGTTGCCAACCTTTTTTTTTTTTTCCTGCTTTATCTCCCCAACCCCCCCCCCCCCCCCGCTACATAGTTGTCTATCTTAGTTGCAGGTCCTTCTAGTTGTGGGATGTGGGACACCGCCTCAACGTGGCCTGACCAGCGGTGCCATGTCCGCACCCAGGATCTGAACCCTGGGCCGCTGCAACAGAGCGCACGAACTTAACCACTTGGCCACGGAGCCGGCCCCACATAGTATTCTCTTACAATCCATTGTATTTCTGTGGTATCCATCTTAATTTCTCCTCTTTCATTTCTAATTTTATTTAATTGAGCCTTCTCTCTATTTTTTTTGGTGAGTCTGGCAAAGGGTTTGTCAATTTTGTTTATCTTCTCAAAGAACCTGCTCTTAGTTTCATCGATCATTTCTACTGATTTTAGTCTCTATTTAATTTATTTATGCTGTTATTTTTATTATTTCCCTCCTTCTGCTGATTTTTGGCTTTGTGTGCTCTTCTTTTTTTCTAGTTCTGTTAGGTGCAGTTTAAGATTACTTACTTGAGATTTTTCTTCTTTGTTGAGGTGGGCCTGTATTGCTATGAATTTCCCTATTATAACCACTTTTGCTGCACTCCATAAGAGTTGGTATGTTGTATTTTCATTTTCATTTGTCTCCAGGTATTTTTTAATTTCTCCTTTGATCCAATGGTTGTTCAGTGTCATGTTGTTAACTCTCCACATATTTTTGACTTTCCCAGCTTTTTTCTTGTAGTTGATTTCTAGTGTCACAGCATTGTGATCAGAAAAGATGCTTAAGATGATTTCAATCTTCTGAAATTTATTGAGCCTTTCCTTGTTTTCCAAGAAACAGTCTATCTTTGAGAATGATCCATGTGCACTTGAGAAGAATGTGTATTCTGCTGTTTTTGAATGGAATGCTCTATATATTTCTATTAAGCCTATCTGATCAAGTGTTTTGTTTAAATCAACTATTTCCTTGTTGATTTTCTGGCAGAGTGATCTGTCCATTGATGTGAGTGAGTGTTGAGGTCCCCTACCATTATCGTGTTGCTGTTGATTTCTCTCTTTAGGTCTGTTAATAGTTGCTTGATGTACTTTGGTGCCCCTGTGTTAGGTGCATATATATTCATAAATGTTATGTCCTCTTGGGGGAATGTACCTTTTATCATTATATTCTGCCCCTCTTTGTCTCTCACTGTCATTTTTATCTTGAAGTCTACTTTGATACAAGTGCGATAATACCTGCTTTCTTTTGTTTGCTGATTGCTTGGAGTATCATCTTCCATCCCTTTACACTGAGCCTACGTTTGTCTTTAGAACTGAGCTGTGTTTCCTGGAGGCAACATATTGTTGGGTCTTGTTTTTTAATCCATCCAGCCACTCTATGCCTTTTTGATTGGAGAACTCAATCCACTTATGTTTAGAGTGATTATTGATATATGAGCACTTAATATTGCCATTGTATCTCTTCTTTTCAGGTTGCTCTATGTTTCAATTGTTCCTTTGTATTCCAGACTGCCATTTGATTTTGGTGGTTTTCTTTGGAGGTGTTCTCAGTTTTCTCTTTTTTTTATGAATTGTGGCTCTGCTCTGATTTTTTGTTTAGTGGTTACTGTGAGGTTTGTATATAAGTTCTCACAGAGGAGTTAGTCAATTTTCTCATAGCTTCTTATCTCCAGTAGCCTAAGCATGTTGCACCCCTCTCCTCTTCCCCTTCTGAGTTAGTGTTCTTATAAATTATTCTGTTTTGTGTTGTGAGTTTGTGACTAAGTTGAAATGTTTATAGTTACTTTTGATGCTTTCCTTCCCTTTATCTTTTAAGCTATAACTTAGAATTTGCTTTCCTATTCTGATAGAGAGCTGCAATTTTCTGATTTTGTCTACTTATCTCCTTGCTCAAAGCTTTGCAGACCTTTGTCTCTTTGTTTCCAGTATGAGGGCATCTTCAATCGTTTCCTGTTGGGGAGGTCTAATCATTTCTCCCTCAGCTTTTGTATACCTGGGAAGGCTTTTATCTCTCCATTGTACTTAAAGGATAGTTTTGCTGGATAGAATATTCTTGGCTGAAAGTTTTGTCTTTCAGTATTTTGAATATATTATTCCATACTCTCCTAGCCTATAAGGTTTCTGCCAAGAAATCTGCTGAAAGCCTGATGGGGGTTCCTTTGTAGGTTTTTTCTTCCACCTTTCTGTCCTTAATATTTTTACTTCGTCATTGCCTTTGCCAGTTTTTGTATTATATGCCTTGGAGAAGGTCTTTTAGCATTGATGTAATTAGGAATTCTATTAGCTTCATGTATTTGTAAATCTGGTTCCTTCTCCAGGTTTGGGAAGTTCTCAGCTATTATTTCTTTGAAAAAGCTCTCTGCTCCTTTCTCCCTCTGGAATATCTATAATCCCTATGTTTCTTTTCCTAATTGAGTTGGATATTTCTTGAAGAATTCCTTCATTTTTTACAAATCTTAGTTCTCTCTCCTCCTCCACTTGTAGCATTTCTATATTTCTATATTATATATTTCCTCTAAATCACTAATTCTTTCCTCCATAACATCAGCTCTATTTTTAAGAATTCTAGATTACTTTTTATTTCATTAATTGTGTTCTTCATATCTATAATTTCTGCTTGTTTTTTTTTTTTAACAATTTCAATGTCTTTGGTGAAGGAGTCCTTCTTCTCACTAATTTTGTTCATGAGCTCATTGAACTGTCTTTCTGATTCTTCTTGTAACTTGTTGAGTTTCTTTTTGACAGCTATTTTGAATACTCTGTCATTCAGATTGTAAATTTCTATGACTTCAGGGTTGGTTTCTGGAGAATTGTCATTTTCCTTCTGGTCTGAATTGTTGCTGTAGTTTCCCATGGTGTTTGATGAACTAATCTTTTGATGGCGCATTTGTGGCAGTATTAGGTCACAGATTCTACCTGCTACCACTAAAGGGAAGCAGGAGCTGAGTTTATGAACCCACCCCACCTGCTGGAATTTGTGGGGGTACTATGGGCATTTGTGATAGCCTGGAAAGTGTTTGGGTAAGTGTATAGACTGTGCTCGATGGGCAGGGCTTCCTTGCAGGGGCCAAGTCTGGGCCACTCCTTGGGGCCACAGGGGCAGGGCTCTCCCATCACTGGGAAAGCAATCAAGAGCGGGCTAAGCTGCCATCGCCTTTTCCTTCGGTCTTCCCAAGGCGCGTTCCCACTTTCAGGAGTTCAGCGATACTATAGGTGCTTACACAAGTGGGGAATATGCTCACCCCAGTGCATAGATCTGCTACTATCTCTTCTTGTGGTCATGCTGGCCACTGTGCTTGGTGGGTGGGGCTTCCTCACAGGGTCCGAGCCAGGACCACTCCTTTGGGCCACAGTGGTAGGGTGGACTCCTCTACTGCTAGGAAAGTGATCAGGAGCAGGCTAGGGGCTGCTGCCACCTCTTCCTACAGTTGCCCTGGGCATGTTCCCACTTTCAGGGAACAGCAGTACTATGGATGCTCTCAAAAGCTCAGCAGTGTTTGTATGAGTGCCTGGGGCTGTCAGGAAGGGCAGGGAGTGCTCACCCAACTCCACCACTCCCCAGAAGACCAGTCAACCCACCTTCAGATGTATAGCTGTGAGGGTCTCTCAGGTATCCTGTTGTGTTATGTGGGTTTCCTCCATTGGTTAATGAATGTCCATTTAGTTGTAGTTCAAAGGGGGAGAGACAAAGGGAACAGCTAACTCCACCATCTTGCTGATGTTACTTTCTTAGCTTTATTCTTAAATTCAATTAAATGGATAGAGAAATAATAAAAATGATAATATCAGGAACTGGAGGAACATTAAAAGACCAACCAGACACTTTTAGTGTTTCCTAAAACCATATTCAACTCCTAACAAAAGTTTGCAATATCACAATTTCTACTCTGTTCCTATGTGATAGAAATGGTTTCCTGTTGAGTTGTACTAAATTGTTTGCAAACCTGGGAACTTTAGCAAGTTTATAGCCCCCAAAAGTCAGGGGCAAAGGGAGGGAATGACAGCAGGAAGAGACTGGAGAAAGGTTGGAGGACAGGCTCCATCCTAAGTTGGTCCAGGCTTTATACAAATCTCTTCCTATCTCTAACTTTTTACCAGAAAATGGTTAGTGATATATTCTGATATCTGTTCATAATGCATACTGTCTACTTCTAATTTTTAAACTATTTATACATGTCATACGCTAAGCCTATCTGTGCACATAATCTAATTTTTAATTGTTAAAAAATTAATGGAAAAATTTTAAAGCAGTTTTAGGTTTTGAGAAAATTGAGCAAAAAGTACAGTAACTTGTCATATACACTAAACCACCACCCCAATTCCTCCTATTATTAATGTATTGTATTAGAGTGATAAATTTGCTGCAATTAATGAGCTAATGTTGACACACAATCATTAACTAAAGTCCACAGTTTACATCAGCTATTACTCTTGGTGTTGTACATTCTGTGAGTTTTGACAAATGAATAATGTCATGTATCCACAATTCAGTATCATACAGAACAATTTTACTGCCCTAAAAACTGCCTGTGTTCCACCTATCCATTTCTTCTATTCCCTCCACTCCTGCCCCGAATCCCTGGAAACCACTAATTTTTTTATTCTGCATAGTTTTGACTTTTCCAGAATGTTATATTTTTGGAATCATACCGTATTCAACCTTTTTAGATTGGCTTCTTCCTCTTTTAAATATGACTTAAGTTTCCTCCATGTCTTTTTGTAATTTGATGGCTTGTTTCTTTTTACTGCTGAATAATATTCCATTGCATGAATGATCCACAGTTTGTATACCTGTTTACCTGTGGAAGGACATCTGAATTGCTTCTGATTTTTGGCAATTATGAATAAGGCGCTACAAACACTTATGTGCAGAATTTTGTGTGGGCATACATTTTCAATTCACTTGGGTAAATACCAAAGACCATGACTTCTGGAACATATGGTAAGACTAGGCTTAACTTTGTAAGAAATTGCCAAAATATCTTGCAAGGTGGCTGCACCATTTTGCATTCCCACCAGCAATGAATGAGAGTTCCTGTTGCTCCACATCCTTGCCAGTATTTGATGTTGTCAGAGTTTCAGATTTTAGCCATTCAACCAGGTAGTAAGCTTATCTCATTGTTTTAATTTGCATTTCCCTCATGACACATGATGTTGAGCATCTTTCACATGCTTACTTGCTGTCTGTATATCTTCTTTGGTGAGGTTACTGTTCAGATCCTGGGCCCACTTTTTAGTTAGTTTGTTTTCTTATTGTTGGGTTTCAGGAGTTCTTTGTTTATTTTTGATACAAGTCCTTTATCAGATGTGTGTTTTGCAAAGATTTCTTCTAGTCTGTAATTTCTCTTTTCTTTCTCTTAAATCTGATTTAATTTTTGCAACAACTCTGTGAAACAGGTGCTATTATTAACTGTATTTTATAGATGAGGAAATGGGGGCATGGAGACGTGTTTCTCACAGAGAGTCTCACAGACGAGAGTGCAGTGGACCTGGAACGTGAGCCCTGATGAGTGTGGAGCCTGTGAAGCTTCCCGCTCCTCTCTCTTGTGCTCCAGGCTTACAGCTTTGCCCTGCAGGTGGTTTGTGCTCAACTGAGGTCAATAACAAAGATGAGATCCTGATATTGGTCCATTTTACAATTACACTCATTATTCTAGATACTAATGCTTACTTAGAAATGCAGCTAGCTAGCAAAGTAAGTGTTTAAAAATAGACTTTTAAATACTGTAAAGTCAAATCCAGCTTCAAAAAGGTTACATTTAGACCAACAGTAGGGGATTTTTTTCAATGTTAGAGAATAATGGAATGGTTTCTTGAAAGATCACATAAAAATCCACTGTAACTTACACAAGGGGATTTTAGTCTTTTCCTTGGTGGAAATGAAAGCGAAGCTTCAGGAGTAAGGGCACAGAATCAGCTATCCTTATTTTTAGTCACTTTGGCCTAGAAATTTTCCAGGGAGAGAGCTATAATATTCATTTAATCCAAACATATACCCAGAAGAAAAGGTGGACAAGTAACACAGTAACTAACACTGTGGGTGCATTATCAACTATACAAATTTTTCAAAAAAAAAAAAAAGGAGAGAAGACTTGGAAAATTAGGTGGGGAGGGCTGGTGGAGGGACGTGTCAGAGTTACCGTTCTCGTATTTGAAGTGCGTTCTTCAAGGAACATTAGTTGTTTGGTCCTGCGTGCCTCCAGAGAGAACAACTACGCTCAATCTGAGGCCGATTTTTCTTTCAAACACAGGAAATTTTTTCTGGAAATGTAGCTGCCCCAGCTTGGAATTGGCTACCTACTGTCAGCAAAGCGTCAGGGTGCGATGGCCAGTCCCCACACGCACTGTGCAGAAAAGCTAGAACTATCGAATTTCTCAGCATCCGTACCGGCCTCGGGGAGAGGAGCGAGGTCCCAGAAAGAGATGCAGAAGGTTCTACCAAGATGGTACCGGGGGCCAGAAGGCTGAGGAAAGCAGCGCGTCTGAAGTGGGAAACAATTGTGAGCGAGGGTAGAGTTAGAAGTCACTTTGCGGCAGTTGAGTCATGAGCGGGAGTTGGGAAAAACAGAGGTAAGGATATTATTTCGAGCAGTTTGATGACAAAAGGTTAGTTTTTCAAGCAATCCGTTGATGAAGGGGAAGCGAGGACAGTATAGCTGGAGGGGGCGTCCCGGGGCACGCGCACGGGCTGAAATCCTGGATCCGGAGAAGAGCTGGTTTGAAGATAGAGGGAAGCAATGGAGAGGATGGGAGAGTGGGGGATCCAGCGTAAAAGTGGAGGATAGCTTCAGATATGCCTCACCTGAGATACGCTGGACTAACCTAAAGAGAGAGGATGCAGTGGGCCAGTAGAGAGAAGAAAAAGGAACAGTGTGGCCGAGAGGCTTATTTTCTTTCTAAGGTACGAGATGAGTTTACTGACCGCGCCACGAGTGCCGAGTTCAGGGCTAAAGGCTCTGATCCGCCTGGGCCCTGTCCTCTAGCACCTGTGCTCAGATCTGTGTTTGGCTGTCTAGGAACCAGCCGCCCGTACACTACCTGATTTCTCTTGCTGGTGGCGGGCCTCTTCTCTCCTCCCTTCTCTCTCACTCTCCACTCTCCTCCAGCAACACAAATAGGGGAGAGGATGTGGATTCCCTTGCTTTTTCAACCATCCTCTCCCATCAAATCAGTGTGAAAATCCAGGGTCCCAGTGACCTTCTTTGTTACAGGACTTCATAGTTCTATTTTCAAACAATTTAACAAAGGCAAAGATGAGATATAAGCTTGCTTTTTGTAAGCATTTTAATGAGCTGTTTTCTGCACCATCCACAATGAGCTGTAGAGATCGTGGGAGGGCAGGTTGGTCCTTCCCCACCAGTCCCAACCCCCACACACCCTCACTGTCCTGTCTGTGAGCTGGCCCCCGAGTCTGCCGGACACTCAACATCTTCTCTTTGAATAATGACAAAACTTTTTCTCTAATTTGAACACTTACCAGTGCTATTGAAGTTCTGGAGGTGAAGCTCCATTCAAGCTAAAATGATCGTGACCTTCACACTGCTTCCTGAACCAAGCTGCTTCAACGCACGGTACAGGGTGCATCCACATTCTTCTCTCTTTTCATGTCTAATTAGCTCTTGAGTTTAATAATGAATTAAGTTTGCTAGACCTGAGCCTGAGGCAGCTTCATTCGATTTCACCTCCCCTTATTTGAACTGGACTAGCCATGCGTCACTAGGAGTAAAAGGATATATCTGTATTGTGAATTGTATTAATAGTATTCTATAAAGTAGAGAATTTTAATGATTGTGTTATTACTAATATCTAGAAATATTATAATTTTAATGATTCATATTTATCTTAGAGTTCCAAATCACCAATTTTCTTTTAAATTAATGCACCAGAACAAAACAATGTGACAATCCAGGGTATATGTGGTATTTCAAGGACCATACATATGTTACTCTTTAACTAAGAAAAGCCATTGGTAAATCTTAACCCACACATGTTTCTTTGAACTTACAAGCTATGAATTAATAAGTGTGGAGGAGCATATATGTGTCTGAAATGACATTTGGGGTGGAATCACTTCTATTTTGCTTTGATTAATTAAAAATTGAATACTAGTAGTTCCGTTTGTCTAGGAATTCATTTTCTTTGCCATGAAGATTTTGCATCTCTCTCCATTTGGAGTTGCATAAGCCTTCTTCTGAAATGACATAGAACTTTATTTTTACATATTTGGTGTATCTTATTACATCACCTCAAACAGTAGCACAGTATCAACACGGGAGCATGGGACCTGGCGTCCATTAAAACTGGTTGAATTCCAACTGTGTTAACTTTAGATATGCATTTTTGAGCAAGTCCTGAACTTCCATGAGTCTCAGTTCTTGATCTGTAAAACGGGAATAGTAATCTGAACAGAGTTGATGCGGGGATCGGAGACAAAACAGGCAGCTCGGCTCCTGCCCGTGGCAGGTGCGGCAATTATCTAAGTGTGCCTCTGCTGCTAGGCTGATGCTGATCAGGACAAAGGCTGTATCTACTTACTCACTTTCTATCACCATCACCAGCACCGTGTTTTGCTCGTAAAAGATGTCAGCTTAAGTTTGTTGATTAAGAAATTAATTATTAAAGGAATGAAGTCCGTCATAATCTCCAATTTAAGATAATCTGGAAAGCTGCGCAATTTCCACTTTCTTGCCCTATGTCAATTTCTTTTTGTACATTATGCAAGTTTGTAAAGAAAAGGAGGCACTTTCATTGTGCATTATCTGAGGTCTTAGGAGAGAAGGAAAATATTTTTTACATCTCAAGTAAATAGAGTTAAAATTCCCACAAAGAATTTAAGTATTCTGTGTCGTTTCTTGTATACATAATTCCCACTGTGTCAATACAGCAGTTCAATAGCTCTAGTTGTCAATAAGCTACTAATAAAAATGACTCCAGACAAGTCACAACTCAGATAATAAAGGTTTGATGTAAAGGTGATTTGTTTTCATTCCTTAGGGATAAATAATCTTTGTGAGAGATTGTGACTTCTATTTAAAAACGTATTATTTTTTAATATCTTGCCTATACAGATTTAATAATGAGAATTATTTCTCCCATCTCTGTTCTTAGATTTAAACATCATAGAGTATGGCTAACTGGTAAAGTAATGTAACTATCTACATTTTTTTTTTTTTTTTGAGGAACATTAGCCTTGAGCTAACATCTGCCGCCAATCCTCCTCTTTTTGCCGAGGAAGACTGTCCCTGAGCTAACATCTGTGCCCATCTTCCTCTACTTTATATGTGGGACACCTACCACAGCATGGCCTGACAAGTGGTGCCATGTCCGCACCTGGGATCTGAATCGGTGAACCTTGGGCCGCCAAAGCGGAACATGCGAACTTGACCGCTGCGCCACCGGATTGGCCTCTGTCTACATGTTTGAATTAAGAAGCTTAGAGCGTATGCACTTGGCTTATTTTTCCCTCTTCAGTGCATGTACCGCCTCCTTTGGGGATTTCTGATACGGATGGGAATTGACTGTTCGAATGAGAGTCAGAGAGCTTCTGCCTACAGAAGTCTCTGTTGCATTTCTACTAAAATGGACTAAGTCTTTACCAGACAAAGCCCCAGCAGATAAAAACGTTGTAAAGCCTGGACAGGTACAAAAACAAACACTGGAGGCAGTAGAAGGCGAAGAGAAGCACTGTGGGGAGTGCACACTTGCTTGGAGAAGGGGCTAGAACTATATAAGGAATTTGGGGGGAGTCTGGGGCACATGTGTAAAAATCCAGAATCTTTCTGCTCGAGGAAATCAGAAAAGAGCTGGTAAAACATGACTGCTGAGGAGAGTAGGGAATGGAAAAGGTCTAAGAATGGAAATCCAGAATTTACGTACCCACATCTCTGACTGAAACACGCATGCAAAGAACACACTCAAAGCACAGAAGCCAAGGACAAAAAGATCTGACTGAGACCTGAACCTCTGCCCAAGAAATGGAGTTTGCAGCTCAAATCAGCTAACAGGATTTTATACAATTACTGACATTCTCTGACATTTATGCCTAAAATTATACATGCTATTGTATGTAAATATTATCTTCATAGAAAAGAAACAATGAGGGTCAGAAAAGCCTGATTTAACTGTAGTTCAGAATTTTATCTATTTTGTAGGCTCAGCTATTTTCAACTCATTTATTTATTTATTTATTTTAAACAAGCAGCTTCAAAAGAAAAACGTCCTACCAATTTATCTTTTTAGATTATCGTTGCTGACTGTTGGTGGATTCAAAACTTGTAAAATAATTTTATTTCTCTCTCTATATGTATTTCTCCATTTATTTATCATTGGTATATTTTTTTCTGGAAAACATCTAAGCTTTATGTATCCTCTCAGATTTTGTTTCATTACCTTCAGTGTCTTGTATTGGCATATTCAATCATTAAACTCATTATTTAATGAATTAAACTTCTTCTGGGACAGATATACATCTGTTGGAAACTGACAAAAGTGAGTTTGGTGATTCACAGTTGTCATATCCTTTTTGGTGGAAATCAACAGTTTCTAACAATTGGAGCCCCCCCCCCCCCCCCCAGCAAGCTGTGCAGCTGCAGGTGTGCTACAAAGAGGCAGAGTGCCGTGTTCTGCCCCACCGTCAGGCAGTCAGTGCTCTGGTCTTTTAGGTACTTCAATAAGGCGTTTGCATGAAAGGTCTACTCGGATGCAAATTCAACTATGCTCAGAGGGAGGATAAACTCAACTTTTTGAAGCTGTTGGTCATAGGATCAACCAGAGGTTTAGAGCTTTGGCACCACTTTGGGAGGTTAAGCTACTCACTCACCAGATTTTGACACATGATCATGTAAGAGTTGAGATGTCCAAAACTACTTTTAGCAACCATGTAGCATGAACACTGCTCATTTCTCTGATGAAATATTATTTGTAACATCCCTTACGTGAATTAATAATCCTCCAGTGCAGATATAGATGGTGTTATTTGAAAGGCTTGCCATAGCCCTCTGGAGTCTGGATTCCCAACCAGCATCTTCAGTTGCCCATCTCAGAGTTTGTTCATGATTCTTCCGTCGTTGACTCACATGCCTCAGTTTGGTTATGAACAAAAGACAACTTGCACACACATGTGGCTCACTCCCTCTATATTGCAGTATGTAAAGGAAATTACAGATCATATAACAGCATTATCAAGTGAAATTATGTGAGAACAGCTATTTTATTTTATTTTTTAATTATTTTTTGAGGTCATAATGGCTTGTAACATTGTATAATTTCAGGCGTACATTATTTATCAGTTTCTGTATAGACTGCATCTTGCTCATCAATAATAGTCTAATTTTTATCCATCACCATATATGTGTGCCCCTTTACCCCTTTTGCACACACCCCAGCTCTCTTCCCCTCTGGTAACAACTAATCTGTTCTCTTTGTCCATTTGTTTGTATATCTTCCACATGTGTGAGTGAAATTATACAGTGTTTGTCTTTCTCTGTCTTGCTTATTTTGCTTAATAAAGTACCCTCAAGGTCCATGTTGTTGCAAATGGGACAATTTTGTCTTTTTTAATGGCTGAATAGTGTTCCATTGTATATATATATATATACCACATGTTCTTTATCCATTCATCAGTTGATGGGCATTGGGTTGCTTCCATGTCTTGGCTATTGTGAATAATGCTGCAATGAACACAGGGGTGCATAAGTCTCTTTGAATTGTTGATTTCAAGTTATTTGGATAATACCCAGTAGTGGAATAACTGGATCATATGATAGTTCTATTTTTAATTTTTTGAGAAATCCCCATGCTGTTTTCCATAGTGGCTGCACCAGTTTGCATTCCCACCAGGAGTGTGTGAGGGTTCCCTTTTCTCCACATCCTCTGCGACATTTATTTTTTGTCTTGGTAATTATAGCCATTCTAACAGGTGTAAGATGATATCTCATTGAAGTTTTGATTTCCATTTCCATAGTAATTAGTGATGTTGAGCATCTTTTCATGTGCCTGTTGGCCATCTGTATATCTTCTTTTGGAAAAATGTCTGTTCACATCCTCTTTGAAAGGGTTTTTTGTTGTTGTTGAGTTGTATAAGTTCTTTATATGGTTTGGAGATTAACCCCTTGTCAGATATACGATTTACAAATATTTTCTGCCAGTTGGTGGGTTGTCTTTTCGTACTGTTCATGGTTTGCTTTGCCTTGTAGAAGCTCTTTAGTCTGATATAGTCCCATTTGTTTATTTTTTCTTTTGTTTCCCATGACTGAGTAGATATGGTATTCGAAAAGATGCTGCTAAGACTGATGTCACAGTGTACTGCCTATGTTTTCTTCTAGGAGTTTTATGGTTTCAGGTCTTATATTCAAGTCTTTAATCCATTTTAAGTTAATTTTTGTGGGTGGTGTAAGATAATGGTCTATTTTCATTCTTTTGCATGTGGCTGTCCAGTTTTCCCAACACCATTTATTGAAGAGCTTTTCCTTTCTCCATTGTATGTTCTTGGCTCCTTTGTTGAAGGTTAGCTGTCCATAGATGTGTGGTTTTGTTTCTGGGCTTTCAGTTCTGTTCCACTCATCTGTTTGTCTATTTTTGTGTCAGTACCATGCTGCTTTGATGACTATGGCTTTGTAGTATGTGTTGAAGTCAGGGATTGTGATGCCTCCAGCTTTGTTCTTTTTTCTCAGGATTGCTTTAGCTTTTGGGGTCTTTTGTTGAGAACTATTTCTCAACAAATTTTATTTTAAAATTTTAAAATATTTAGCTATTTTAAAGCACTTCAGACTGTGCAGAGCACTGGCAGCTTGGTTCCAGAGCAGTTGAGGAAGAGGAGGCAAGATGGTTGCAGGAAACACTTTGGAGCAAAGGGCTAATATCGGAAGCAGGCTCCCAAAAGGAGGAGACAATGATCAAGAGCTGACCAGCTGGTGCTGAGGACGGAGGATGGCGCGCAAGTGGTACCGCTGTGAGAACAAGCAAAAGCGAGAGTCTGAGGACAAATAGAGTACAAATAAGAGACTTAACTCCACCTGTTAAAAATAAAGGCAGAGGCAGCTCATCTCCCTTTTATTAGAGCATTTTCTTTAGTAAACTTGTAAGTTCTTTCTCTGTCTCTTCAAAATGTATGTAAATCTTTCTAAAAGTTAAATTGCCAGTTTGGCACCCTGGAAAGTGTTTCTCAAGCACCTGGGAGCCATCTCTATGAGATGTAACGTCAAGGAAGATAGCAACTCCATCTCCTGGTATAAAGATAGGAGATTATTTTTCCTTTGTATAAAGCCAATTAACTAACATGGATGGTCATCCCAATTACCAGGTGGCCTTAGGAGGAACTGTGTGGGACAAACGGTGCTGTCAAGTCCCATTACTTGAAGACTAGTTACTGTTTATCCTGAGAACATGTGTGTAGTCGGTTGCATCTGCTTGGCTACATAAGAGGGTGAGATTTCTTTCTGTATTTGCCATCTCTTAGCAGATTACCTGTTATGGGCATCACATTGTGGTTTAATGCTTATTCGATAATAGAACTATTTTCTTTCTCTACTGACTTTCTGGAGAGGATTTCTGGGTTGGAAGATTTTGTTTTAAACTATGTTGTTTTAAACTACCGAAGGCTAAAACTTGGTGGGATTTTTTATGATTTGTTATTTTTACTGCAGTATAATGATGACAAGATGTGCTCTTCAAACATTTTCTCTTTGTTTATAGAAATACGATTCATTTTCTAGTGGGTGAGCGTATTGACCCTCTCACCTCTGGTCAAACTGAGTTGTCTCTTCCAGTCACAGCTGACATCTCTGATCAATCTAATTGTTCTTCAGGCTGAGCCCTGAGGCCTGAGTCCGCCGCTGTGTGCTCACAGGTGATTTGATCAATATGGTTTAGCCAAGTATAAACTGGGCTGCAGGATAATTTAGTCAAAATAATAATGTTAAGGATCATAATTCACACACATATATCCTTTGAATAGTGATACTTTCAGTGCATCATGGGAGTTTTGCAACTCTTCCTGTCTTTGAATATTTTCAGATCTTTATCAATACCTTCAATTTCTTTTTTCATAATTTTTCTAATTGATTTAGCTCTATTTTTAACAGATTTTGTCCCCCCCTAAAGAACACTTCAGAATACTAATGACTTCAGAGATAACCAAAATCGACTTCACAATTGTCAGCGTGTGGGCATCTGGAGTTTTCCACATTTTTGCTAGTGCAAAAAGAGAAAAGCATTAGTACAGCAATATAAATTTTAAAAAGTAAATTAGGAAGGAATAAAGTGGAAATCCTACCCCCAAAATTCTTAACAGCACCTAGATATTTTAAGAAATCACTTTAAGAAGCACCGTACTTAAAAGACAAACACATCATTGGAAGAATACTCATTTTCAATTAGGCTTTTATGTTGAACGTCTTACTTTCGGTTCCATCACAGTAAGCCAAATTGCTTTGGCTAAATTGCTTTCACCCTAATCATATGCCATTTCTCAACACAGTGCTTTGTGTAGCTACTACCAGTTGATTGGAGTGATCTTAAGGGTTCTTTTTCATTAGCCAGATTGTCTTGAGGGATAAATGAATCATTTGCTTAGAGTTGGTAAGAAAAAAATCAGGATTGAATACCAGTTTCCGAGTTGCAGGACATTCCTGATATTCTGTTGCTTGTTTTAAAAGTGTAGGCCTTTAGCAGCCCTAAACAAACAATGACCCACTTAATACAGACACCAGTAATAGCGAAAGGTTACTGACCAGAGATCTAACTTCCCACATTAGAGAACTGCATTGGAGCTCCCTTCTTCTGAGAAGAGGCAAGGGGTGTGATAAAAGAGAAGTGAGGATTTATACAAGCTAATCGTGAGCTGTAACGACCTTTGAAATTCTCTCTCATTTAATTTAAATATTCAAGGAAATACTTTTTTCCATTAAGCATCAGTCTGAAGTCTCACTGGCTAATACTCTCGTGGCTTAAAGAAACTACTATACTTTTTCAGGTGGCTTAATTTTTAACAGGGAGCAGTTGAAAACAGGAGAGACTCTGGCTTCACTCCCATGCTGGTCCTTCACCGTGAACACAAAAGGCTGCTTTATTTCTGCGTCGCGCTACCACTAGATGGGGTGGGAGGCCCTGCCTCTCTCTCCGTTTCTCCAACGGCTAATAATAGAAAGCTGTTCTTCTCAGGAACTGCAAAAACTATAATCTCAAAGCCTCATATAGTTTATACGTTGTCTTTTTTAACTGAGAAATTGATCATTTAATTGCCGCTGAGTCAGACCTCACGTTTTACCAGTTCTGTGTTTTTAGACAGCAATTTGCTCTGTACCTGCCCCTCCCTCTCCCTGTTGCCTTCCTTCCTTCTAGTTCCTTCTGAGAAACTGCAGGAAATGACTACAATGCTGAGGTAACCAGTGATGGCAGAGCATGTGAATGCTGGCCATTTCGTAAATTGAAAATAGGGCATATAGTATTAATATCCTAATATTTTATCTAAGGGCCAAAAAAGGGAGACCCCAGCCTTAAAAAATCTCTGAAGCAAAGATCAATTTTGATATCTTGTCCTTGCTGCCAAGGAGAGCAAAGGCAAATTGCAAGCCTACAGGAAAGAACTTACATTTTTGGTTGGCATTGTGGAAGCAGAAACGGACACTGTGTCTTGCTTCTGAGATGACAAGAACTTCAAGTGTCACAACTGTCAGAGAAAACTACTGTGTACCTTGGTATAAACCAAAAATAACAGAACACCCTTATGGATTCTGGTACTCTAAATAATAAAATCTTGACTATTTTTGCATAAATCTGGACTTCTTAACAAAAAATCCTATTTCCGACTCTTCATATGCTGGTGTCTGAATGTACATTTTACACTTTGTGAATATGATAACTAGTGGAGAATTGCTGTTTTTCCACCATGAGCAGACTCATAAACTTACTAAGTTTGCTAATTTGCAATTGTTAAAAATATTTGTTGCATTTTATGTTTGGCGAGCCAGTCTTTCTGAAGTCTGACTCTCTTAGAAGTCTTCGTGAATAAAACATTTTCTTCCTTTTTCTAGCTGATTCTGCTTCTGAGTCTTCCTTTGACAACATTTTCAACACATACGCTGCATCCAAAGGTGTTTGATAAAGGAGAAATCTTGCTTTCAGAAATAACAATGGAGTCTTGATGTAATCACAATGTTAGGCAGTTTTTCCATTGGCCTATTTAAGCAACATCTCCTCTCAGTCTTTTCATTATTTCTTCCCAACAAACAAGTAGGAACCACGGCCTATAATTCTGTAATATTCTAAGTGTGGCACATTTTGCCGGTCGAGCTCCAAAATCCATTCTCGGCTTCTTTCATGGTAACAGAAGTTTTCACTGGGTTAATTCCTTCTCAGAATAAAGATTACATTACTCAGCATCCCACACAACAGGTGGCTGTGGCCATTTGCCTTGGTTCTGGGCAACGGAATGTAAACAAAAATGCTGTGGGCAGTTTTGGGGAAACTTCCTTAACAGAGAGCTTGCTTATGCTTTTTGCCACTTTCTTCTTTATCCATTACCACTTCCTGCTAGCTGGAATGTAGTCATTATGGCTGGTGCTGGAGCAATAGTTTTGGTCCATGAGGTGAATTTAGAAAAGACAACCATGCCCAGCTGAAAAACAAGAGCTTGCCAACCTGAGGATGCTGTGAAGCAGTAAACCAGCTGTGGGCCTACCATCCCTGGATTGTCAAGAAGTAATCAATTTCTATCCTGTATAAGTCACTGTTGCTTTGGATTTTTTATGGGTTGAATTAAATCTTCCCTAAAAATTCATATGTTGAAATTCTAACCCCCCATTACCCCAGAATGTGACCTTATTTGGAGACAGGGTCTTTACTGAGCTAATCAAGTTAAAATGAGATCGTCAGCCTAGGACCTAAGCCAGTGTGGTTGGTGTCCTTACAAAAAGAGGAAATGTGGAGACAGACGCACACGCAGGGAGAATGCCATGTGAAGAACCACAGGAGGGAGGTGGCCATCTACACACCAAGGGAGGAGAGTGGAACAGAGTCTCCCTCACAGCCCTCAGAAGCAACTGACTCTCAACCCCTCAATTGCAGCCTTCCGGCCTCCATAACTGTGAGCCAATCAATGTCTGCTCTTTAAGTCACCCATTCTGAGGCCCTTTGCTACGGCAGCCCCAGCAAACTCACACAGGGTCTGAGCCCAAGGAGGATTTTGTCAGGAAAACAGAAATCACTCTAAATGTTTCAAGTGGAAAGGACTTAATATAGAGAATTAAAGTTTTTGAAACTCTAAGAAGAGTCCAGGAAAGTGAATACAACGGAAAGTGGCTGCTGGCTTCAGGAAGTCAAGACTGGCGGGAAGTGGAAGAACAGATGGCGGTGGCCTGAGCCCCCTGCAGGACCGACGCAGGGATTTGCTGGCACATCCTCGGAGGCTGCGGCTTCCTGTCCTTGGCTGTTGGAGCTCACACACCTGCCTGCTACTGACAGAACAAGAAGGCTGCTGCGGATCCTCCTGCTTCCAGGGCCCCAGTCGCACCACTCAGCGGTGGAATCGCAGTTACTATCCTGCTGGTAAGCCCGGAAACGCAGTTTTCAGACTTCCAGCCTCTGAATACAGGGGAGAACATAGACACGGGCAGGAATATTCCTGCAATGGGAACAGAAAATCCAGCACAGTCTTTCTTACAACTAAAACCATCAAACTTAGTCCACAGGTTACATCCAGTCGAAAATTGGCTGTTCCTCCCTCACCATGTGTCCCCGTAGCAGTATTTCTGAAGTATCACTACAGAGTCAATTTCAAAATTATGCTGCGTGTGCTCCCCAAAGGGCAGGGTTTGTAATCAACTAAATTTGGGATTGAATCTCAGATCCCCCATTTCCTAGCTGCATAACTTGGGAACTCCACCGACGGTTCCCAAGGCTGCTAACACATCTGTAAGATAGGGCCAATAACAATTTATACCTTAAATAATTGTGGGGATTAAATGAAATAAAGTATGTAAAATGCCTTTCCACTTGGCCCATTCAAAGTGTTTGGCAAATGTTAGATATTTTTATTATTACTCTTGTTTACTGCATCACTTTGATTTGAAATTGTTTTTTTATATGTAGGTGAGGTTGTTGAGAGCTTCTGTGCTCAGAGGTCTTATGTTTTCTATCTTATACCAGCCAGCAGCACAGAATCTAACACTTGGTGCTCATTAAATATTATTGCTGAGATTATTCTTATCAAGAGATATCTATGATTCTTAAGGTTTTCAAGTGGTCTTAAAATAATTCAACCAAGTCGTTCAATAATTTTAAGGTTAAGCCTACAGACCTTCTAACACTGGTTTGAGCATCTAAATTCTGGTATTTGCATATTCCTTTATGCAGAGATTTACTGTACAAAGTGGTAAGACTTTCTAAAAGGGATTAAGTGTCAGGGTGGGGTGGGGCATCAAGTAACAGGAATGTTTCAATCTGCCCAGAAAAGATAAGGGCATTCTTATAGATTATGTCCTCATATGATATGTTAAGGAGTTTAGCACTCATCTTGGAGGCAATGGGGATTAAATGCATGATCTTTTTTTTTTTTTTTTTTTAACTTTCTGGGATTTTTATTGGGATTGCATTGAACCTCTACATCAATTTGGGAATAAGTGATATCTTAAAAATATTGAGAGTTCCTATTTATGAACCTGGAACATCTTTTTATTTATTTAGATCATCCTTGATTTCTTTTACTGGAGTTTTTAGTTTTCATCACATAGATATTGGACATATTTTTTAGATTTATACTTAAGCTTTTTTTGGTGCTAAGGTAGATTGTGTGTTTTTAATTTTCAAATTCCTGTTGTTCTTTGTTGGTGTATGTGAAATCCATTGACTTTTTTGTATTAAATTTATATCCTGCAACCTTGCTACAATTGCTTATTAGCTCCAAGAGTTCTCTTTTAAATGTTTTGGATTTTCTACATAGACAATGATATCAGGTAAACAGAGACAGTTTTATATCTTTCTTCACAATCTGCATACTTTTTCTTTCCTTTTCTTGTCCTAATGAATTATCTAAGAGTTACAGTACAATGCTGAATAGGAGTGGTGATAGGGGACATTCTAGCCTTGTTCCTAAACTTAGGGAGAAAAACCCTGTTCTTCACCGTTAAGTATGATGTACTTTTTTTTTACCATTAAGTATACTGTAGGCATTTTGTAGATGCCATGTTTCAAGTTGAAGAACTTGCCCTCTATTCTTCCTTTGTTGAGGAGAGTAATAAATTTTAAAAAAATGAAGCAGAGTAAGAGGGAAAATTTAACAAGGAGTTTGTTTTTTAAATTAGTGCATTCAGAAAATGCTCTCTGAAAAGTGAAATTTGAAACTCAGCTGAACTGAGAGAGAGTGCTGTATCAGGATGTGGAAGAAGACAATTCCAGAAAAAAGGAAGTAGAAGCTAAAAAATCATCAAATGTAATGAACTTAATTGGGTATTGAGAAAACTTTAATTTTTTTTCATTAGCCTTCTCCATTAGTTCTGTTTTCTTTGAAATGAGATCTTCATTGGATTTAGTGCCTCCCTTATATGTTTGTTTTCTTCAGATATTGGTTAGATCTAGAATCTAAACTCTACATTCAATCTAGACTTTTAAAGAACAACTCTGATATCTGGTCATATTTGCTACATTCAAATGAGAATTTTTTATTTTCTTGTAGGACATGCAGAGCCTTAGTGTCCTTGCTAAACTCTGGTAGTGGAGTGGGAAGATTGGATTTGCAGTCCACTCGGGATGTCAACAATAGGATGTTATTTTGGTATGGATATTCCAAATATGCCCTCCAAAATAAGGAGAGCACTATCCCACTCCTCTGACCTAAGAAGAAAAGTAAAATAAAACATATGGAATTCTCCAGGATTATAACTACAACTTCAGGCTTGTTTTTTTTTTTTTTTTTATTAATGTTATGATGGATTACAAGCTTGTGAAATTTCAGTTGTACATTTTTGTTAGTCATGTTGTGGGTACACCACTTCCCCCTCCGTGCCCTCCCCCCACCCCCCCTTTTCCCTGGTAACCACCGATCAGATCTCCTTCTCAATATACTAATTTCCACCTATGAGTGGAGTCATATAGAGTTCGTCTTTCTCTGACTGACTTATTTCGCTTAACATAATGCCCTCGAGGTCCATCCACATTGTTGTGAATGGGCCAATTTCGTCTTTTTTATGGCTGAGTAGTATTCCATTGTGTATATATACCACATCTTCTTTATCCAATCATCAGTTTCTGGGCATGTAGGCTGGTTCCACGTCTTGGCTATTGTAAATAATGCTGCGATGAACATAGGGGTGCAACGGACTCTTGAGATATCTGATATCAGGTTCTTAGGATAGATACCCAGTAATGGGATGGCTGGGTCATAGGGTATTTCTATTTTTAACTTTTTGAGAAATCTCCATACTGTTTTCCATAGTGGCTGTACCAGTTTGCATTCCCACCAACAGTGTATGAGGGTTCCTCTTTCTCCACAACCTCTCCAACATTTGTCGTTCTTGGTTTTGGATGTTTTTGCCAATCTAACGGGGGTAAGGTGATATCTTAGTGTAGTTTTGATTTGCATTTCCCTGATGATTAGCGATGATGAACATCTTTTCATGTGTCTATTGGCCATATTCATATCTTCTTTTGAGAAATGTCTGTTCAATGCATGATCTATTTTTGAATGGAAAGTGATATTATAAGTTTTACTTGTGAGATTACGTTGGCGGTGCTGCAAAAGTTGGTTTGTCAGCTTGAGAGAGGAAACAAGGAAATTTGGTGAAGAAGGGCCTGAACTTGGGCAGTCACGGAGAGGAAAGGGAAGAGTGGATGGGCAGCGAAGATCCTTAGGAGGCAGAGCACATACATTTGACTGGCCTTGGTCAGGCACTGGCTCAGAAACAAATAACTAAGGAAGGCATGTCAGTTGCACAGCAAGAAGACCCTGGGTGCAGCCATGGCGTTCCTTTCTACAGCCTATAGTGGATAAAAAGCCCTAAGTCTGAGTTCTGGGCTTCTCTGACCCAGGCAGGCTACACTGACCATGGACCTCCCTGCAGGCTGCCCTAGGGAGGTGGCGGGTGCTGTGTCTGCCTGAACCCTTGGTCATGTTTACATCCTCTGCATGGCTTGTGCCCTAGTTCCATAGTAAGCTCAAGTGGAAGCAACCTCACTCTACCTCCCAGCTGTCACGTACATCCTCTTTGAGCCCTGACCAGCTCTCTGGATCGAACACATGCGCTACCATGTTGTAACAAGATTGACTAAGATAAGAACAAACACTTTCCAAGACATTTCAGCAAGCAAGAGGTCTTCATTGCCCTTGGTGAGAGCAGTTTCAATCCTGCCAGAGCATCAGGCTGATTGCAGTGGACGGAGAAATGTGGGGAAGATAAGGACATGGAGACACTGAGTGCATTTCACTTCATTCAATAAGCTTGTCTGTGAAAGAAAGGCGAGAGATAAGGCAGACACAGCATGGAAACAAGTCTCTTCATTTTGTCGACTGAAGTGTTCTTTATATTCAATTAGATAGATGGCACTCTCTTTTAGTGCTTTGCTATAAAATAAGCCATTGATTTCATGATTAAGTATGAAATGCCAGTAAAAATGCCTTCCATTCGTTATTTTTTAAGTCACCAAATTACTCCCTGACCATCAATAGTCATAAATCTGAACACACCAACAATAACCAAACATTCTTTTAGGGTATGACCTCACATGAGGCCAGCCTTTTTAAGCAAATGAACAGTTACATGCTTTGCTCTGAAGGAGCTGTTTCAAAATAAACCTTCTACCTCATTTATTATGGACCCCAAAAAAATCCCCCAAAACAAAAAACTTGGTCATACTTTGCTAACAACAAATCCTGAAAAATACCTTAGTGGCAACTGGGAAATACGATATTGGAATCTAAACTCTTCAGTAGTTCAAATTCACTATATATATTTTTCTTTTTAGCAGACTTTTTTTAGAACAGTTTTAGTTTTACAGAAAAAAATGAAAGGGTAGTACAGAGTTCTCATATGTTCTGCACCACGTGTCACAATAACGAACAGTACTGCCACAGCTTCATGAACTGTATTCCATAGTTTGCTTATATTTTCTTAGTTTTGACCTAATGTCCTTTTCCTGTTCCGGGATCCCGTACAGGATCCCACAATACACTTAGTTGTTGTGTCTCCTTAGGCTCCTCTTGGCTGTGATGCTTTCTCAGACTTTTCTTATATGCCATGACCTTGACCATTTTGAGGAGTGTTA
Source organism: Equus asinus (assembly GCF_041296235.1). Classification (NCBI taxonomy): domain Eukaryota; kingdom Metazoa; phylum Chordata; class Mammalia; order Perissodactyla; family Equidae; genus Equus; species Equus asinus. The sequence continues at coordinate 80,069,814 of NC_091800.1, forward strand.
CTCAGAGATTTTGTAGGATCCCTCTCTATTGGGATTTTTTTGGTTTTTTTTTTTTTCGTGATAAGACTGGGGTTATGGATTATCAAGAGAAAGACCACAGAGATAAAGTACCATTTTTGTCACATTATCTTGAGAGTACATCTTATCAACATGATTTATGACTATTGATGTTGGCCTTGATCACCTGGCTGAAGTAGTTTTTGTCAGATTTCCGCACCATGAAATTAGTCTGTTTTTACACTGGTCCATACTGTAGACTTCGGAAGTTGATCACGATGTTCAGCCCACATCTAAGGAGTGGGAAGTTGTGCTTCACCCCTTAGAGGGAAAAGTATCTACATAAATTATTTGAAATTCTTCTGCATGGGAGATGTGTTTTTTATCCCATATTTATTAACTTATTGAATTATTTATTTATATCACATGGACTCATGGATGCTTACTTCATACTTAGGGTCGTAAGCCAATACTACTCTATTCTGTTGCTCAGATCATTCCAGCTTTGGCTACTGGGGGCTCTTTTACCCCTTTGACATGCACCCATTACTATGGGATTTTCTTACCTTCTGCTCATTGTGGTGTTTTGTTTTGTTTTTAAAGACTGGCTCTTGAGCTAATATCTGTTGCTTCTCTTCTTTTTTTTCCTTCTTCTCCCCAAAGCCCCCAGTACATACACATAGTTGTATATTCTAGTTGGAGATCCTTCTGGCTCTGCTGTGCGGGACACCTGTTCAGTGCAGCTTGATGAGCCACTCCATGTCTGTGCCCAGGATCTGAACCAGCGAGACCCTGGGCCTCTGAAGTGGAGCACACCAACTTAACCACTCGGCCACAGGGCTGGCCCCGGGTTTTTTTAACAGGTGGAAAAAGTAACTGGTTAAGGGAGACCTATCTAGAATTGTACTTGGGGTCTTTAATATTCTCACTTATATTTTGTGCACTGAATATTTCTTGCACCAAGAGTGTCTTTCTGTCTATCTCGCATCTCCCGTAGTTTCTGCCTTATGAAGGAGTTGATGAGTTATTTAGTGCATAAGTATTCATACCTCCTATGTCTTTTTTCGAGAAAGATTAGCCCTGAGCTACATCCCACCAATCCTCCTTTTTTTTGTCGAGGAAGACAGGCCCTAAGCTAACATCTGGGCCCATCTTCCTCTACTTTGTATATGGGATGCCTGCCACAGCATGGCTTGACAAGCGGTGCGTAGGTCTGCACCTGGGATCTGAACCAGCGAACCTCCCCCTGCCCTGGGCTGGCCAAAGGAGATCGTGCGAACTTAACCACTGTGCCACCGGGCAGGCCCGGATACCTCCTATATCTTAATATAAAATATTTAAAATGATTAAATGGTATTTAATTTGCGTCATGTTAGCTTTTTTGATTCAAATTGTACTTTGTCTGCTGTGGGGATCAGCGCCCCAGCATCCTCATTGTTTCCACTGGCCTTGGGTACCTTCCATATGCTCTAGCTTTAGCCTGGCTGACTCACTTTGTTTTGAGTGTGTCTCTTGTTGTGGCTCACAGATGGCTCTAGCTTTGTGAACCAGATCTAAGAGATCAATATGACTGATGTGATTGGTCTCGGCTCTGTCATGTAATTTTTGTTGGATTTGCTGTGCTTTCTCCATTATGTGGTTTTGCTGAAGGCATAATATCTGTGTGGTTCTATTGATTCCTCCTGGTGATCCATAGAGTGTTTTGGAAGATGTGCAAAGCGATTCAGACATGAGTGACTGCCATTACATCAGTTACCCAGAAGTTCCCCACCAATATTTCCTTTTAACATTTATCTTTCTTTTCTTGCTCTCAAAAATCTATAAAAAGGTAAAATAGCTTTGGGATGTCTGAAATGGCTACCTTGATTTGTCATGTCCTTTTTGTAAAAGAATTAATAAGGCCTTCAATAAATAAATTGTTTCTGACATTTTCGAAAAGCCAATCATATTTATACTGCAACAGTCCATTTTCCCAATGTTAATATGTAAAATTAATGAAATATACGACTAAAATTCCAACAGAATTTTATCCAATTTGGAATTGGATGAAATGATCTTATAATTTATATGAAAATGCAAATCTTTAGGACTAGCCAAGAAAACTCTTTTAAAACCTATTTACCAGATGTCAGCAAATACTATAAAGCCAGTGGAATGAAACTCAATATGGTGTTGACATAAGGATGGATAAAAAGATTAGTTTAACCAAATAGTAAACAAATAATTTTAACCAAATAGAATCCAGAAAAACAGCACAATCAGTATTCATGAGATAAAATATTAGACCAAAGTGGTATTTTAGTTCCGTAGGAAAAGGAAGGCTTATTTAACAGGTGGTGCTGGCACAGCTGCTTATCCATATGAAGGGGAATATTTAAGATCCCAGGAGCTGAGTCCCACCAGTGGCCCCACGTGTCTGTGTGTTTGTGGCCAGAAGGGAGGGATGTGGGTAAGGCTGGAAGTGAGATGGCTTTTGGACTTTGGAAGTCTTTACATGTCACATAAGGAGTGAAATTCAACCTTGTAGGAAAAGTGGGAAACCATCTTTTCTATTTAGCAGACAGAAGACAATCATATACATATGTTATAGGAAAAAGTTGGCAGAAATGTGAAGGATTTTTGAGGGGGAGAAAATAAGAGTGTGGAAAGTGGCTAGGACAATGGGGTTTGGGGAGGTAAGAAATGGAGAGACAGAGTTTCAAGAGCCTGGTGAAGAGATCTGAATATTTGGGAAGGCAAACTCAAGTCAAACTTGGCTTGCTTAATCATCATGTCTGGAGAGTCACTGTCTTCCCTTGGCATACCCATTTCAAATGTATTCCAGGACTCACATTCATTTCTCTCCTTGTACAGTTATAGTGATCCAAAGAGTGCAGAATTTGTGTTTAGCCACCCACAGTCTAACACCATAGTTCTGCTCTTTTTTAGTTCCTGGAACCAGCTTTCATTGTACTGACCTCCCATACTCTCTGTTGTAACCAGATTATAGCCTTCAGGTCTCCAGTAAAGCACTCACTCAAGGGAAATTGAGGATCTTGTGGTTTAAAACCCAACCTGGAGCGTTCCCAAGTGTAAGGAAATGTGCCTAACCAACATACGGCTTTCTGTCAACAAGTCATGGCCCCAACTGGCCGGGCTGTGTTTCTGTCTGCGACTTATATTCAGCTGTTGGTTGCCTAAAGCAGCAGGTGAAACCCAGCTGGGACGCAGCAGACCTACACCTGTTTGACCAGGATAGCTGAGGTGTAAATCTCTTTAAAAACAAAGTCTAGATTAGGTTTGAAGTCCGTTCAAACTGCATAATGCAAAAGGTCTTTGTAAAAGCACAGAGCACAAACCAAGATGAAAGCAATGGTAAAAATACATGTCTTCATGTTACATGAGGATTTCTGTCTTATGTTTTGCAACCTGTGCCATGATTATAGGCTTGGAAGATCTGGGAGGCAGTACCTTTCCTTCCTTCTTAGGCTTCCTAGCATCGCTGTTGCTATTATTATTACTATTACTATTATATTATTCTTTCATTAGTTTATTCAGTAAATACTTTGTGCCGCGTAGTCTAATAAGGTATTTATTCTTGTTTTATTCTTATTCCCAAAGCATTTTATTCTTGAAACAATGTTTATGTTATCATCAAAATTAAGCAGCTTTTCCCTAGTCACATAATTAGAAAGTGAAAAATTTGTCCCTTAACTCAAGTGTATACCACCCCAAAGAACATGCGCTTCCCACACTGTGTCTCCTCCTGATGAGGCCAAAGCAGCTGGTTTGAATAGAGAAAAGTCAGAGTCATTCTGGTCATGCATTTTGCCTTTAATGCAAATTGCCTTTGTTCCTGTAATCTTAATTGGACAAATCAGCCAGACATTTTGATAGGAGCATGAATCTGCAGAGGGTGAAACTGGTTTTCAGCATTTCCCTCGTACACTTACCGACCATGTTTAGAACCTGATAGTCATCAGATGAGTTTTTAGCAAAAGTTAATCAAATTTTTAAACCTGTTTACTCATCTATAAAATGAGTTGCTGTGAACGTTAAGTAAGAATATATGTAAACATATCTAGAGAAGAATATGCACTAAATACACAGCAAGCTCCTTCTGCTCCATCATACCCCCTCAGATCCACACCAAAAGTTTACACTTCACATTGTAAATAACGCTCTTGTGGTGAGGACGGCATTTAACCTCCAAAATAAATATCTAATCGTGGGATTTTACAGTACTATGGTAAACAAAGGAAAAAAATGATAAGTTGTAAGATATTCTTGAAACATTCTCAAATCTCAGCCAATTGCCATCTGTTTCTTTAAAAAGTGTTGTGAAAAGATAAGTTTGGGTAGTATTCATTGACAAAGTTAGGCATTGTAGAGAAGAGAAGAAGCTTTTGGAAGATAAAGAACAGGATGAGCACACAGAAAGGTTAAGACAAAAATCTTTTAAATGAAAACACAGAAAAACTGGTAAAAAATGGTGAAGAAATAAGAAATAAACCATCAGATAAACCATATTGATAGAAAGCTTTGAATTTTGTTAATGTTTAATATTGTCACTTTAGTCTCTTAAGGTCATAGTGTTAATAATACTTTTTAAATCCATTTGGTTTGATATAAATCCAACAGTCACTGTGGATTATCTCAGCCAGAAAAGCAAAGGCTGGAGTGAAAATAAAGGATGACCTTCAGTACTAAGTCGCAGATGCCAGGTGCTTTCACTGTCAGAAGACAACAGAACAAGAAGAGATCCAGAGATGCAGTATTCAGCTTCTATTTTTCCTGAAAGTGACAAATGCGCATTGTGATTGCCTGCAGAGGGAAACTATGCAATTCTTCCTCTAGAGATTTTGGTATGGTTCTGCCAGGGAACAATGTATTATCTACGATCACAGTTTGTCCTTTTGCCTTTTGGGGATATAATTCTGTATTTCAAGAACCTAAATTTTATTCTGCTACATTTCAAAGAATCTGGAATTCTATAATTACCATAGGAGAAAGAATGTCACTGTGTTTCGGCAATTTGTTAGATTGAAAATAGAACTCAGTCTTTGTCAAGTGCACCTCTTTCTTAGATAATCCTCTGAGAGCCATTATATTTAAAGTCAAAACAGAGGCACGGATGCATTTGACCTGTTGCTGGTGACTTTAAGAGGTCTCTCAGCTGAGTAAGGCACTTATGTCCAAAGTGATGTACACAAACGTTCAAAACTACCTAATGTCAAAGCTGAAAAATTGTTGGGAGGATCTAACGTATTTTGAACTTTGATGTACAGGAAATGGTGTAGTAAAAATGTCCTGTCATTGGGTCTAGGTAATTGAAGAATCACTGAGTTGAAGCCTAAAGAGAAAGACAGGAAGATGAATTTAGCTTTCCTCTTCATCAATATAATATTGACAGAGTAACTAACAGTATAGCTCTTGGATGAGAAATTGTAAGTAAAGCTGACAGTTACCCTGGCAAGGTCTGCTCACTTGCTTTGTTCTAATGGGCTTACTTTGGAGGCACACCAGCTTTTATTTAAAATATTAAATGGAGGGGCTGGCTCAGTGGCATAGTGGTAAAGTTTGGCATGCTCTGCTTTGGAGGCCCCGCTTCATGGGTTCAGATCCCAGGCATGGACCTATGCCACTCATTAAGCCAAGCTGTGGCAGCGACCCATATACAAAATAGAGGAAGGTTGGCACAGATGTTAGCTCAGTGACAATCTTCCTCAAGCAAAAAGAGGAAAACTGGCAACAGATGTTAGCTCAGGGCCAATCTTTCTCACCAAAAAAACAAAAAACAAAAAAAACCCACAAATAAAATATTAAGTGGAAAGTTGAAATGCAATAATGTGTTCTAACAGCTGCATGTCTCACTCTATCAAGAATCACTTTCGGATATATGCACGATATATGTCAGACTCACAGTTTTCAAAATGCAGAAGACATGGGCCCTCTGCTCGAGGAACACTCAGTCACTCTTTAGGGGTGCTGGACTCAGTCTCCACAGAGTGGAACTTGGTAGGCATTTGTTAAATTTTAATCTAGCTCTTCATGGTGAGTGATCAGCAGCTAGGGAGCAATTCCTGCAGTACTGTTGGACTCCCCCACACATTTTTATTAGATTTTGTCCTTCTGTTACAGATGCGACCAGAGAAGGGGGCATTTAGAAGGAAACATTATCGAAGGAGAGTGTGAGGTCCCGTAGTGCAGACAATCAACTTTTCACTGTTTGTATTTAACACATCTTCTGAGCAACAGGCAGTAAGGTGCTCCTAGGAGCTCACCAAACACTTTCTTCAGCCATTTGACGAGTGGTTATAGCTTAAGACTCTTGACGGTGAGGAACTCCACTGTGCCTTTGTATTTTGTAAGGATGCCATGTTGTCATAAGAGCTGCCACTGTATATTTGTATGTCCAGTCTCCAGCTGAGGGAAGGTGGTGTTTTTGCTTCTCTGACCAACCAAATAATTTTTAAGAAACTCTCATTGATGAGAAGTTGGTTCTACAGTCACAGGAGACAAATCCATGTAATACCAAAGTATTTATTGTGGTAAGAAGAGATAGCATGAGATCTACTCTCTTCACAAATTTTTAAGTGTCCAATGCTGTATTGTTAACTATAAGCCCAGTATTGTACAGCAGATCTCTAGAACTTGTTCATCTTGCATAACTGAAACTTTACGTCCATTGAAAGCAACTCTTCATTTCTCCCCCTCCCCAGGCCCTGAAAACCACCATTCTACTTTCTACTTACAAGCGGTATCTAAAACAGTCAAACTCTTGGAAGCTCCAGATATTTTTGAAACATAACATTCAGACATGAAAAGAGATGTGCAGGCCACATATCCATAGGCTATTGAATCCACATGAGTGGGTTCAAATATGAGTCAAATGTACTCCCTTGATTTGCTGTTTTGGTGTTACATGTATGAAACCACAATCCTATGCCTTGCTATCTAGACCACAACACTTGAAGGCTCATCTTTAAAGCCTTATATGGGATCGTGAAACAAATTTTAATTGGCAGCCTGTTGTGTGTCAGTCTTGTTTTAGTTTTGGGAGATGCAGTCAGGAACAAGACAAAAATCTCTGCTCAGAGAGCTTACATTCCAGTGGGGAAGACAGACAATAAGCAAGCTGAATAAATAAAGTACACAGTAGGTGTAATAGTAATACATGCTTAAGAGAAAATACAAAAGGGAGGAGGGGCAGAGGAGACGTTAGAGTCTGGACTAGAAGTGAGCAATGACATTTTAGATAGCATGGACACGGGAAGCCTCACTACAAGAGTGACTTTTAAGGTAAAGCCAAATGAAGTGAGGGAGACCATCACGTGGCTAATGGGAGCAGGAGCAGAAAGGGAGCAGTGAGTGGAAAGGTGCTGGGCAGAGGGTGTCTGGCTTGTTTGGGTAACGGGGCACCTGGAGTGGAAAGAATGAGGAAAGAACCAGGAGATGAGGTCAGACAGGCAACGGGGAGCCTGTTAATATAGGGCTTTGCAGGAGATGGAAAGGATTTTGGCTCTGAGATGGGAATCTCTTGGAGAGTTGTGCGCAAAGGAGTGACAAGGTATGACTAATGTTTTAAAGGTTTATACTGATGGTTCTGTTGAGAATATACCACAGATCAGCTGAGGCAGAAGCAGGCAGAAAGTTAGAACAGTAATCAAACCCAGGGTTAATGATGGCCTTGACCAGGGAACTGGCCATGAGGACAGCAAGAAAAGGCCACGTGATTTACTGCTATAAGGATTGGAGGTGTGAGAGGGGGAGAAAACTCAAGAACAAAGGTTTGTAGTATAGAGCTGCCATTGCCTGAGATTGCGAAGATTTATGGGATGAACTTCATTGATGGGAATATGGAAATTTGGCTTTGGACGTAAGTCTTTGATGCTAGTATGATGGGACCTCTAAATGGAGGGACCAGTAGATGGGTGGACATATGGTTTTTGGAGTTTGGAGAAAAGACTGACGTGTAGATATAAATTTGGGATTCATCAACAAACAAGTAGTATTTAAAGCTCTGAAGTTGGATGTTACCAATAAAAAATTAGTAAGATATTTCTTCCAGCCTTGTGAGAACAGATAAAGAGGCAGGGACTGGAGCAGAGGCTTGGTCAGCCTGGAATGTTCAGAGTGGGCCTGTGGTCATTATTGGAATGTCAGAGGATTTCCAGGCCTGGCTGTGGAACCAGCTTCTACTGTAGCCTCACAGTGGATCACCTGGCTTAGTCAAGGCTGACCTTGGGTCTGAATACTATATAACCGTAGAATATGAGTCTTCAATGTGTGTGCAGAAGAAGGATTGAGGTAGCAGAAATGTTCAGTCATTAGTAATTCTCCTGGTACAAGTATTCTGTCACAAATGTAAATAAATATATTTATATATTAAAATATTTCACCCACAATTGAGCATTTTATTTTGTTCTTAATTGTTTTACTCACTACAACTAGGTTACCAACTAGATAGTAAAGTGTTTTTTTTTCTACAGAGAAAGGATCTTTTTGCATGATTCATGAGGATGTTAGACAGCTAGTAAGCATTCAATAAATACTTTCTTGGTAAGAAATAGTAATTTTATAATCATGAGTTGTTTCTTCTACCAGCAATGATCATGGCTATAGGATTCAAGTAGAGATGAGACTACTGAAGGCACAGTCACGATTTCAATTTTCGAAAGTGTATGTTGGTGATTATTTATTGACCCTGCCATAGAGGTACACTTGCCAACTGTATCAGGGTTCACTTATTTGCAGGAAACAAAAAATAAAAAAAAGAAAGAAGCCCAGTTCCCTTCCCAGAATCTCCATAATGATATTATCTTTTAAGTATATTTTGACTCCTGCCTCCTGTATTTAGCGAGTGTAATGCTAAAAATACCGTCTGGGACAGCTGGGTTGTAGATTACAGAAACTACAGCTGTTCTGGGGTAAATTTTTTATCAATGTCACCCAAGTACCAGTTGTTAATTACTACCATAGCAAAGATTTTCTTTTTCTCTTAAAAAAACAAAGAGAAATACAGAATTAGGTCTTTCATGCAGCATAGGATACTCGTACAAGCAGGACAGTACTATAATATCATGAAGCATATAAATGATGTGTCTGAATAGAGTACTTCCAGAAGGATTGACATTGGACAGCCAAATACATGTAGCAGAATTGCATAAACTACTAGTGGTAGATACAAAATCAGTAAGATACGACAAAGTTCTTAAGTAGATTTATAAACTGCATTTACAAGAGAGTAAAATACATATGGCAAACACAAATGCTGATAATTCTAACCCAGCCTTACTGAACTGAAGTGGCCCTAACTAAGTGCTTTCAAATAACATTCACTGAGCATCTATTGCAGTCCAAGCGTTTTGCTAGGTACTTTCACATCCATGGTCTCATTTAATCCTTGCAACAATCTTTGGGATGTGTATTATTTTCCACATCTTCTAGGTGTTCGGACATATGCTCACACAGGGCAAAGTCCTTGCCCCAAATCACCCATTAGTTGTTGTAGATTCACAATAAAAAATTCAGAGTTACAATTTAAAAATCAAATTATAAGAAATGCGAGCAAGACAAAGAAGGAAAGGAAATTTACATGGAGTGACCCACATATCCATCCACACTATGGAGGAGATTCCCAGGGCACGTCCTCCCAATAGCAGGTCAGAAATGTCAGCTACAGACCAGAGAGATAGCACATTAAAATGAAAAGATTGTCATTTTAGCACCACAAGCGGACTGACACTACAGTTTTTACCTCTCAATGGAAGTGACAATGACATCCTGTGTAGCACGTTATTAGGCAACTGTTTTTATAACTATAAAAGTATATACTTAGAAGGCATTTCAACAACAAAAACTTAAGAATAATAACACTCTTTGTAGACTGTCCGTATGTTTGCTCTGAATTAATTCCTGCTGATGCTATTTTGCTGGAATGTTAATGTGTTCAGCTGAGGCAGAGGTGTGATGTAGAATAATACATGACAAGGATTTCCACTGAGCACTCCTTCACTTCTTTTGCCTTGTCCCTAACTTTAATGGATTTGGTGTTAATGAAGACAAACCTAAAGAAAAATAAAAACAAAAATCACAAAAATGAGTCTTAAAGTGAAACATGAAGTTCATCCTTCATGCGTAATAGACAGTTGACTTATAATTAATGCTGGGTAGATGATGCCTCCCTCATTGTCATCCTTCGCATATGAGAATGAGTGTGATATGGTGGGACATGATGACCTTGAGCTCTACTCCTTGACCCCAGCCACCGGCTTGTGCCTATCAGCTATGTAACCCAAAGTCTCTATGGCCAAGTTTCCCATTCTGTTAAAAAGAAGATGACATGGTTTGTCCTGACTACTTCTCGAGGACACTGCAAAAACCAAATGAAGGAATAAGCGTGTGGAGCAGAACTCTGGTCTCTGAGGGGTGGTGTGATAAGCAGGGGTTCTCCCTGCTGTCTGCACATTCAAATCATCTGTGGGGAATTTTAATGTTCCTGAAACCCAGGCTACACTGCAGACCAATTCAATCAGGAACTCTGGGAATGGGACCCAGGCGTTAAGGCATTAGTACATTTTAAAAGCAGCCCTGGGGATTCTTCTGTGTAGCCCAGGTTGAGAATCAATGGATTGGGGGATGTTCAGGATACCCGTAAGGCACAAGGTGCTGTGGTCCTCATTCTGAGAGGCTTCCACAGTCACTGACAGCAGACTATGGAGCCCAGAAGGCTACGGTGCAGACGTATCGTTACTGACATCCAGTGCTGTTGCCCTCCCTTTAATAGATCAGCACAGAATAGAAAATAATATGGACTAATTGACCACTTGAGACTTAAAGAAATGAGGGACAAAGGATGTATAGCATGATATTTGGAGACAAACAGATATTGCATAATTTTTTCTCAAGAGCCAGTTCAAAATTCAAATTATTTAAACAATGAAATGTTTCTGACCCACAGTAGAAATAGCCATTTATTCAATTTGTATGTACATATCAAATTTCAGTTTTCTTAGTATGGAGAGTGTTTTAAAATAATCCCAAATTTAGGGATTTGAGATAGTTATGACGTAAATGTGGGATTTAGAATCAGATATGGACTTACTGATTGTAATTGTGCTCTGACTAAGGTAAGTAAATTATTCTTTGGATGGATATGGCAGGCTGTCTTTAGGGCATTAGAAGTCTTAAAATTTTATTTCCTGGAGAAAAAGATTTATTCACTCAATGCTTGAGGGTCCACATAACCCAAGAAGATTTTACAAATGTACTTGAAAGAGGCCAATTCATTTTTGTGGAGTCAGCCAGCAGCTGCCTATTCATCAATGGAACAATTAACAGTCAAAAGTCCCATTTACAAGACAGGAGTTTAACAGTACTCTTTCACGGTCAATCTGAATCACTAGGAAAAGCAATTTCAATATGAACTTTGCTTTTTTCCCTGTCATGGTCCATCAGTTACAGAAACAGTATTCATGGAAAGTGTATGTACAGCATAAATGTGACCAGACGGTTGTCAATTGTAGGATATAAATCTGGAAGGAGTCTATCATTAATCTTTGAATTTTATTTTTGAGGAGAGCGAATCACACAGTAATCATAGTAGCAAATGCTGAGTTCCTAACACTTATTGTTTACACACGCCCCATAGGAAAGGCAATGTAGTTTTGTGAGCTCTGCTAAACCCATCTTGTATAGTTGTTATCCACACACCTAAAAATCCCTCTGTTCCCTGAACTACCGAGACAAACACATATTTGAAACTTATTTAGATAATCCAGATGCCCATCACTGAAGAAGACTCTCTGAGTCCCGAGTTTTATTACTTATCCTTGTCACTTTGAGTAATCAGGTCCACCTATCTCTCATTGCATTGATTTGATAACTCTTGGGGAAGTGCAGGAAAAGCAATGCTTGGAAATCCTAGCTTTTATGCATCCTGTGAGAGCACAGAGGGGATGGAGGGCATTGGAATTTTCCACTTGGAGGAAGAGGATTGAATATCCCATATTTCTATTCTTAAAATATACTAGAGTTAATGCAATTTTTGATCAATAACAAAATGGTCAGCCACCTTCTCAGGCAGAAAACAAGGCTGAGGAAATCTGAAATAGACTAAAGTGGGTTCCAAGCAGGAGCAAGGCCAGCGATAACGTGAAGTGGGCAGAGGGGAAGACCAGCTGAGGACACACCAGACAAGTGTTGGAGTGACAGGTCAGGGCATTGGCCGGTGTTAGCAAATCTTGCACCTGCCAAGCTCAGTGTGGGGCGACCACACCAGTTGCTTACCATCATGGGTGGAAAAGAGTAGGACAGTGAGAGAGAACACGTGCAGGATTGCTCATGCCCGGGCTGTGACAAATGAGCAAGATTTTGTTGGAATTGCCGTGCGCAGAGCACAGCAAGGAATCAGAATGATTTTATTCTTATTTGCTTCACTTGTGTTTCCACTATGCTAAAATATTTACAGAGAATGGATGAGTGTATATACATCAATGAATATTTTAGACTATATGATGATACAGCACTGCAATCCCACAAAGGAATTCAGCAAACGTTTCATTGAGTGGCTCAGCCTCCCTATGTTCAGTGCTTGGGTTCGAATCCTTGCACTGCCCCTTGCCAGATGTGTGATGATTGCGTAATCTTTCTGTGTCTCAACTGCGACATGTGGACAATGGCGTTTATGCTGATAACTACTTCATAGGGTTGAGGATTAAATACATTTATTCTGAAACAAAACATGAAACCAGAAAATAATAGCCACTATTATTTTCTCAAAAGCCTTTTAACCAAGTAAGTTAAGTACATATATATCATGATGAAACCACTGTATCGTTAAGGTTTTTCCATCCCAGCGGCTTCATCCGGTGAATTAACTTGGGGCAGAGCTATGCCTCAGAGTAAACGTAATGGATTGAATTCATCTCATTACCAGGAATGAAATAAAAACTTGAAAAGCTTTTTAAAATATAATTAAGAGAATGTCAAGTTATACGTATGTATAAGAAAGCAAACGGCGCAGAAGTACTTAAGATAAAAAGAATTGATCTCCTGATTCAATTCCCACTCTCAGGCTTATTCCCAAAGCAATAAATTCCCCTTTAAATTGAAGAATAACGTACATGTACAAGGCACAAACATCAATGGACGGGCGAATTCCACAAAGTGAGCACACCATGTAACCGCAACCTGGACCAAGCTGTGGAACCGCCTCGTCAGTGCAGTGACCACCGGCACGTACGGCCTGGAGCATCTACAATGCACTTGCAAAACTTGGGCATCCATTCAGTTACTGGACACGTTTAAGTATATTTGGAACAGCTTGAGTATGTGCATCCACATTTTATCTGTAAAATTTATAAAATCTGAGTATAGATCAAAAATTTTTGTTGAAAAATTAGTGTCTGAATTTAGGAGAGTTGTAAACGTGAAAAATAACTGATTGCAAAGACTCAGTACAAAAGACAAAATATTCCAATAATTTTTAAAATTTATTTCATGTTGGGTTAAATAAAATGTATAAAAATAGTTTTATGTTTTTTAAAAGATAAAAATTTAAACTTTTTTCACTTTTTAAAATGTAGCCACTACTACATGTAGCTCACATTCTATTTATTTTGGTCAACACTGATCTAGAACATTACTAGTGCCCCTGACTCCTGCCTGGTGTCCTCGTATAACTAGTAGTAATAGTTAGTTCTCTTTATTGCGATTTAATATTCCATTGTTTAAAAACACCACAATGTGGGGCTGGCCCCGTGGCCGAGTGGTTAAGTTCGCGCACTCCGCTGCAGGCGGCCCAGTGTTTCGTTGGTTCGAATCCTGGGCGCGGACATGGCACTGCTCATCAGACCACGCTGAGGCAGCATCTCACATGCCACAGCTAGAAGGACCCACAACGGAGAAGGTACAACTATGTACCGGGGGGCTTTGGGGAGAAAAAGGAAAAAATTAAAAAAAAATATTCTTTAAAAACACCACAATGTATTTATTTATCCATCCCACTGTGAATGGTCCTTTGCATTATTTCCTTTTTAAAAAAGGAAAATAGCAGGTCTTCCTGCTATTTTGTTCTGGAAGTGTGGCTTCTCTAACCCTTCAGGGCTCCCATTTTTTTGGAAATTCCCTCTTCCTCTGATTTCGTCAGGCACATTATTCTCCATTTCTTTCTTGAGCTCATTTCTTTCTTGCAATATGTGCTTCAATTCAGTCCACTGCAACCCACAGACATCCTTACATTCTGTTTTCCAAACTCTTTCCCAGGGCCACGGTATCACAGCCTATACTTTTACCAAGTGTTTTTCCCTTGCAGAGCATGAGTTTCCTGCAGTCCACCCTACCAAACTGTACCCTGACCACCACCATCCCATCGCAATGCCATTGCCACATTTTAGACATTTATTCCTGCAGCAGAAGCTCAAGTCAAGGTACCGATTTCTGTGTTAGTCAGAGTGTATGACCTGCTGGAAAATTGCCCCCAAATTTCAGCTTAACATAACAAAGCTTTATCTTCTTGCTGCCTTCACAGCGCTGGCTCGGGAGCAGGCATCTGTGGTGAAGCATGTGTGCGTGGTTCCTCCAGGAGGAAAGGAATAAGATGGGGAGCAATGAGCCCTGACAGTCGCTGTTGCAGTTCTGTTATCTTCCCCGTGGTGCCTACCTATTGAATTCTTCTGCCCTTCAACTTTAGAAATTATCATGTGTCACTCTTTAATCATTCATTCCCCTCTTTTTCGGAAGTCCCTATAAATTACCATTTGTAATTCCTGTATTGATATTCTACGTTGCTTATTTTTCCTCTCACTTTTTCTTCTTCCTCTTTCATTTCTTGAATTGTATGCATTTCTCCGTTACAGTTTTCTTTCTTGTTGTTATTTTCTGTTCCTGAAGTGATCTTCCTGAGCCATTTCGTTTTCATCTTGGATTTCCCCTTCATATTACAGGAGTCCTTCAAATAACTGGGTCCTCTATTGTTCGCATCAAAGAAAAGGGTGATGGGAAAGCTGAATAGAAACTCCGTATTTATTGGTGGGCTTGTGAACTGACAAACTCTACTCTGGATGATTGGGAAAGAGCCAGGACTTTCAAATATGGAAATGGATCATCTTTATGCTGTGATTCTGAAACCATTTCCATTTTCCTTGTTCTCCCCCCAAAATGTCTTCAGAGAGGAACTCCACTAGTTAGCTATTTTGTCTTCTTTATCCTTTAGACGTTACTGGTTGTCCTGTGTTGTGTGTGTGGTTTACTGCCTCTCCTCACACTTGAACCCTGCCATGGGCTCTGCCCAGAGGATGGCTCTTCCCCTGTCCTCTGAGACCATTGTTCAGCCTGACTCTCAATCAGATTTTCTCTGTCTACTCTCTGTCCTCCAGTTACTGCACCAAATCACTTCCCCCGAAGGCCCATACCCATATCTCTTCCCATGAATGTGTTTGCAGATTTTTTTCCTTTATTGCCACTTATCTCAGGTTTAAGAAAGGGGAGAATGTTCTTCATCTGTCATTTGAACAAAAGCTCCAGGTTGTTACCCTTAAATTGATCCAACAGAAGACACATCTTTTTCTGGAGGCCAATTGAGTAGCAAGATGGAGTGAAGAGTCAGAACGTTCTAGAGCATTAGGCAGAATATTTATTTCACTGGGCCAGTTGAGGAAAGTGGGGTGCAAAAACAGGCCTGCCCCGTTTTTGTTTTTTGACTACTATGAATAGAAGTGTTATAAACATTCATGTACAGGTTTTGTGTGAACAGAATTTCATTTCTAATAGTGATATTGCCGTTCACAGGAGAAGCGTATGTTTAAGTTTATAAGAAGCTGCCAAACTGTTTTCCAGAGTGGCTGTGCCATCTTGCATCCTCAGCAGCATATAAGAATTCCAGCTGCTTCTCATCCTCACCAGCATTTTGTATTGTCAGTTTTCATTCATTCATTCATCATTTGTTTAAGTTTTAGCCACTCCGATAGATGTGTAGTGCTATCTCATTATGATTTTAATAGCATTTACCTAATAGCTAGAAACGTTGAACATCTTTGCTTGTGTTTACATATTCATTGGTAAAGTGCCTGTTCAAATATTTTGCCGTTTTTTATTGGATTGTTTGTTTTCTTACTCCGGACTTCAGAGAATTCTTTAAATATTCTGAATACAAGTCCTTCATTACATATATAATTTGCAGATATTTTCTCAATCTGTAACTCGTCTTTTCATTTCCTTAACCATGTCTTTCACAAAGCAAACGTTTTTAATTTTCATGAAGTCTAATTTATTTTTCTTTTATTGAATATGCTTGTGGTGCTGTATTTAAGAATTCTTTGCAGAACACAAAGTGACAAAAGTTTTTTTCTATGTTTTATTCTGAAAAATTATAGTTGTATCTTTTATTTTAATTGCATCATCCATTTTGAGGTTTTTATTAAAATAAGAGGTGAGGTTTACGTTGAGGTTCAATTTTGTTTGTTTGTTTGCGTATAGATTTTCCATCACTATTTGTTGAAAAACTATCCTTCCTCCATTGACTTGCTCGGTTCTCTCTCCCCTTTCAGTGATCTATGTATCTATTCCTTCATCAGTACCATACTGTCCCGATTACAGTAGTTTTATAATGAGCTAAAATTGAGTCACCTGAGTCTTCCAATTTTCTTCTTTTTTCAAATTGTTTTGGCTATTCTAGTTCCTTTGCCTTTTTGTATAAATTTTAGAATCAATTTGTCTGTATCTACAATCTGACTCAAGAACTCAGATCTTCATTCTTGCTTTGATCTGCCATGACCTTTCCTCAACACCAACTGTCTCCTTATCCTGAGACTCTAACTGGAGACTCCAGCATCAATTACTGCCCTCATTTGGGCTGTGCTATATCTCGTGTTGAAAAGTCTCTGATATTTTTCTAGAATTATCTCAAGGACTATTATCTAGTAAGTTCTATCTGGGAAAGGAAACATTCTCCAACAGCCACTCAGTGTTTGACACTGAGATGTCTGAGCGTAACTCTTCATCTTTAAGTCGGCTTGTTTTCTAAAAGGTTTCGAAGGAGGAGGCCTTGAAACTATTAGTGTAAGTCAAGTCTTAAGTTTAAAATGGATTTCAGTTATCCCGGGTATCAGCATCTATTTGGGTAATCATTAAAAAACAATTGTTTAATCAATTTATTAAGTGAGAAAGATCAGTGTTGAGGGGTTTTTTTTGTTGTTATTTTAAAAAAGTAGGTAATGTAGACACAGCCAGCCCTCGTGGTCTAGTGGTTAAGATTCAGCGCTCTCACTGCCCTGGCCTAGGTTCCTTTCCCAGTAGGGGAACCACGCCATTTACCTGTTGGCTGTCATACTGTAGAGGCTGTGTGTTGCTGTGATGCTGAAAGCTATGCCACCAGTATTTCAAATACCAGCAGAGTCAGTCGTGGTAGACAGGTTTCAGCAGAGCTTCCAGACTAAAACAGACTATGAAGGACCTGGCCACCCACTTCCAGAAAAACTAGCCATGAAAACTCTATGAATAGCAGCAGAGCACTGTCTGATAGAATGCAAGGTGAGAGGATGGTGCAAAAAGACTGAGCAGGGCTTCACTCTGCTGTACGTGGAGTCGCAAGGAGTCTGAATCCACTTGATGGCACTAACAACGATTTGTAGACACAGGTTACGTATTGCAAATGGATATTTTGACCATGAATTCCATGTTTGCGGGTGTGGGAGATAGTTTGATGACAGCCAATTCAACCTTGTCTAAAGAAATAAATTGTGATACCTATGATTTTCCAAGTTTAGTTTCAAAGTTCTAATTTATTCTTTTATGGGTTTTAGCTGGTTATGATTACCTGTCAATGAGCTAAATCCCACCCTGTTTCAATTTCTGTACCTACTTTAAATATTCACAACATATGCGTAATGAAAAAAGTATCCATTTGATAACCCAAATCGGTGAATACATCATAATCACGCACTGTAAACTGGGCTTGGGAACAGCTTCACTGCAGTTTTGGTTAAACAGATCGGTGCACTGAAGGCTCCATCGCAGCGTACTCCAGCACCAGGTGTCTCTGAGAGCTTCCACCTTCTAGAACATCCGCGTGTACTAAATCCTTGTCCTCCTCTTCCAGCTTGGATGCATAGCCATGTTTGCTTGGGAAGAAGAAGAACCAACTCAGGGGTCGTTGCTGAAGCACGTGGACTACACAGCACGTGGGTTTCCTCTGAAGCCCGCTGGGGCTGCAGGGCAGCAGCCCTCCTGGGTGGAGCTGCTAAGGCTAAGAACGGAAGTGTCCTTTTATATTGCTCCACTGAATTCCTTCCACAGTAATTACTTTAATGGGAGGACAATTTCACTTCCTGTGAACTACAGTGGCTAGATAATATGAGTCAGAAAATTGGATGTAAAACGCATACAATTTTATTCCCCCAAATATCACATCCTCCTCTAAAATGTTCTCCCTTGAAACCTTTACTGTCTAATTTGCAAAGTATGTTTAGAGGGTATCTTAAGTAAGTTGTAGCCTATTAGCTGACTAGAGAATTCGTTTCTATTTTTAAGAATTTGATATATTTTACATAGTTTCATTCAGATTTATAATCCAGTTTGATCAGGTTTTCCCACCTGTGGCAGTATTGATGTTTTGGACTGGGTAATTCTTTCCTGGGGGCCGTCCTGTGCATTGTCGGATGTTTAGCAGCATCTCTGGCCTCCACTCACTAGACGCCAGCGGCACTCCCCTTCTCGCCCTCCAGACATGACCATCAAAAATGTCCCCAGACATTGCTAGTCGTCCTCGAGGACTTGTCTTGCTCATAGTTTGTGACTTCAGTTTGGAAACAAGGTTTGTTAAACCTTGACCAAAAAAATCACGTTTCTGAAAAATCCTGTTAAAATCAGCACAATGAAGATGAGCTATAAAATGCATTGACATTTATATTAAAAGATGTATTGAAATATCCAATGCCATCTGATTTCCAGAATGCTCCAATATTTCTTTACAAGTATAGATTACAGAAAAATCAAGTGTTGTACATGTGTCAAATTTATTTCTGTGATTTACTTTTGCTATGAAATATTTACTTTTCTGCACAGACAAGTTTATTTTTCTGGTTACTGGCTATTTCTGTTTTATGCTGAACGCAGTGGACTATGATAGAGCAGCTGTTTGTGGAATCGTATGAAAATATTCAAGTCATTTTATTTTAGAATCATGCATCTTCATAATCAGTGCTGCAATTTTACACAATTCACTGATAAAATGATTCTGTTCTTCCAGTTATTTTGAACTCATTTACATCCTTCTAAGTCCCTCCACAGGAAGGCTATAATAATTGGGGTGGGCTATTTTTCTATTTTACTTCATTCATCTTCCCACAAGAGACTACTGACCACCAAGCTAATTCTATGTCCTTTCCTCTCTATTGCATGGTAGGTGAAGTGAGACTTATTTTTGTTAGATTTAAAATGGAGCATAGAATTATTTGCTGGAGATAGTAACAGAAAATTTTTCATTCATATTAGAGCTATTTAAAATTCAAAGGTATGACCAAAATGCAATGGCATGATTTGTTGCATGATAATTTTTTATTAGAAAGTAAAACGTTTTAAACAATGTCATGTAAATCATACACTTTAACATTTTAACTCCCAGATAAACCTCAGATAATTCAGTAATAATAAGAAATGTTTTCATAATTTCAAAAAGTGTTTGCCATTGTAGATCGATTTAATTATATCAAAAATAGCATAAAGTTTTAATCAGTTCTTTTAACAATTGCTTATTAAAATGGTATGGGAGGTGGAATTAAATGAAAAGCTAAAACAGTTGGACTTAATAGACATATATAGAACACTCCATCCAAAAACAGCAGAATACACATTCTTCTCAAGTGCACACAGAACATTCTCAAGGATACACCACATGTTGGGAAACAAAGCAAGCCTCTATAAATTTTAAAAAAATTGAAATAATAACAAGCATCTTCTCCAATCATAATGCTATAAAGATAGAAATTAATTACCAAAAAAAAGCTGAGAAAGGGACAAAGATGTGGAGACTAAACAATATGCTATTGAACAAGCAATGGATCATTGAAGAAATTAAAGAAGAAATCAAAAAATATCTGGAGACAAATGAAAATGCTAACATGTCATACCAACTCACATGGGATACAGCAAAAGCTGGATTAAGAGGGAAATTCATTGCAATACAAGCACACCTTAAAAAACAAGAAAAATCCCAAATAAGCAACCTCAAATTACACCTAACTGAATTACAGAAAGAACAGCAAACAAAGCCCAAAGTCAGCAGAAGGAGAGAAATAATAAAAATCAGAGCAGAAATAAATGCTATTGAAACAAAAATGGCAGTAGAAAGGATCAACGAAACAAAGAGCTGGTTCTTTGAGAAGATAAATAAAATTGACAAACCCCTCGCCAGTCTTACAAAGAAAAAAAGAGATAAAGCTCAAATAAACAAAATCAGAAATGAAAGAGGAGAAATAACAACAGACTCCGCAGAAATACAACAGGTTATAAGAGAATACTATGAAAAACTGTATGCCAACAAAATGGATAACCTAGAGGAAAATGGATAAATTCTTAGACTCTTACAATCTCCCAAATTAAGTCAAGAAGAAGCAGACAGTTTGAACAGACCGATCACAAGGAAAGAGATTGAAACAGCAATCAAAAGCATTCCAAAGAATAAAACTCCAGGACCAGATGGCTTTCTTGGGGAATTCTACCAAACTTTCAAGGAGGATTTAATATCTATACTTTTCAAGCTATTCCAAAAAATTGGGGAGGATGGAACACTTCCTAACACATTCTACGAGGCCAACATCACACTGATACCAAAGCCTGACAAGGACAGCACGAAAAAGGAGAACTACAGGCCAATATCGCTGACGAACATAGATGCAAAAATTCTCAACAAAATTTTGGCAACTCGAATTCAGCAATACATCAAAGGGATCATACCTCGTGATCAAGTGGGATTCATACCAGGGACATGGGGATGGTTCAACATCTGCAAATCAATCAACGTGATACACCACATCAACAAACTGAGGAATAAAAACCACATGATCATCTCAGTAGACGCAGAGAAAGCATTTGGCAAGATCCAACAGCCATTTATGATAAAAAAAAAAAAAACTCTGAAGAAAATGGGGATAGAAGGAAATTACCTCAACATAATACAGGCCATATATGACAAACCCACAGCCAACATCCTACTCAATGGGCAAAAATTGAGCACCATCTCCCTGAAAACAGGAATGAGACAAGGATGCCCTCTATCACCACTCTTATTCAACATGGTACTGGAGGTTTTGGCCACAGAAATTAGGCAAGAGAAAGGAATAAAAGGAATCCAAATAGGGAGGGAAGAAGTGAAACTCTCGCTGTTTGCAGATGACATGATCTTATATATAGAAAAACCCAAAGAATCCATTGGAAAACTTTTAGAAATAATCAGCAACTACAACAAAGTCGCAGGATATAAAATCAACTTACGTAAGTCAGTAGCATTTCTATACTCTAATAATGAACTAACAGAAAAAGAACTCAAGAACACAATACCATTCACAATCACAACAAAAAGAATAAAATATCTTGGGGTAAATTTAACTAAGGAAGTGAAAGACCTACACAACGAGAACTACAAGACTTTCCTGAAAGAAATGGATGATGACGGAAAGAGATGGAAAGACATTCCATGTACATGGATTGGAAGAATAGACATAGTTAAAATGTCCATACTACCTAAAGCAGTCTACAGATTCAGTGCAATCCAAATCATAATCCCAATTACATTTTTTACAGAAACAGAACAAAGAATCCTAAAATTCATATGAGGCAACAAAAGACCCCGAATTGCTAAAGCAATCCTGAGAAAAAAGAACAAAGCTGGCAGCATCACAATCCCTGACTTCAAAGCATACTACAAAGCTACAGTAATCAAATAGCATGGTACTGGTACAAAAACAGGTGCACAGATCAATGGAACAGAATTGAAAACCCAGAAATAAAACCACACATCTATGGACAGCTAATCTTTGACAAAGGAGCTGAGGGCCTACAATGGAGAAAAGAAAGTCTCTTCAACAAATGGTGCTGGGAAAACTGGACAGCCACATGTAAAAGAATGAAAATTGACCATTCTTATTCACCATTCACAAAAATAAACTCTAAATGGATCAAATACCTAAAGGTAAGACCTGAAACCATAAGGCTTCTAGAAGAAAATGTAGGCAATACACTCTTTGACATCAGTATCAAAAGGATCTTTTTGGACACCATGTCTTCTCAGACAAGGGAAACAATAGAAAGAATAAACAAATGGGACTTCATCAGACTAAAGAGCTTCTTCAAGGCCAGGGAAAACAGGATTGAAACAAAAAAACAACCCACTAATTGGGAAAAAATATTTGCAAGTCATATATCTGACAAAGGGTTAATCTACATAATACATAAAGAACTCACACAACTCAACAACAAAAAATCAAACAACCCCATCAAAAAAATGGACAGGAGACATGAAGAGACATTTCTCCAAAGAAGATATATGGATGGCCAATAGGCACATGAAAAGATGTTCATCATCACTGATCATCAGGAAAATGCAAATCAAAATTACACTAAGATATCACCTTATACCCATTAGAATGGCAAAAATAACCAAAACAAAAAGTAGCAAGTGTTGGAGAGGTTGTGGAGAAAAAGGATCCCTCATACACTGCTGGTGGGAATGCAAACTGATGCAGCCACTATGGAAAACAGTATGGAGATTTCTCAAAAAATTAAAAATAAAAATACCATATGACCCAGCCATCCCACTACTGGGTATCTATCCAAAGAGCTTCAAGTCAGCAATTCCAAAAGTCCCACGCACCCCTATGTTCATTGCAGCATTATTTACAATAGCCAAGACATGGAAGCAACCTAAGTGCCCATCAACTGATTATTGGATAAAGAATATATGGTGTATATATATATATATATATATATATATATATATATATATATACACACACACACACACACACACACACACAATGGAATACTACTCAGCCATAAAAAAGGATAAAACCATCCCATTCACAACAACATGGATGGACCTTGAGGGAATTATGCTAAGTGAAATAAGCCAGATAGAGAAGGACAATCTCTGTATGACTCCACTTATATGAGGAATTTAAACATGTGGACAAAGAGAACAGACTAGTGGCTACCAGGGGAAAGAGGGGGTGGGGGGTGGGCACAAAGGGTGAAGGGGTGCACCTACAATGTGACTGACAAACAATAATGTACAACTCAAATTTCACAAGATTGTAAACTGTCATAAACTCAATAAAAATTAACTTTAAAAAAATGGTATGGGAGAGTGGTATTAAAATAAAACACTTATTACATTAAAACTTCAGCTAAAAATGGTCATTTCTTTCTTTGGAAATCATTGTTAACAGAATTACAAACAGCATAGTGACAGTCCACACTAGCTTTTGTCACCAGAAGTATAATTCATCTTTTCCCTGTCTTAGTGAAGGCGGTTTTCTCCACTGTTTACACCTACTGCCTTGCCAGTGACTACAAGCAATTGTACTTAATAGCTCCAGATTTCCAAAGCAAAAATAAAAACAAAGCACATGCCCAAACAAAGAATGTAGTTTTTTATTCCTCTTTAGCTTAAAAGAGTAGCACTAATTTCATTCTTTCTTTTCCGTTGCAAAGTTCACCAACAGAGTCTGTTAGTGACGAGCAATGCTGACACTTTCTTAAGAGGCTGCTGAACTTTGAAGCCAGAGGCCCAGGGCAGGTACAAAACCACAGGTGTGTTATGAGCAGAGTGGTTTTGGGGAAGCACCTATTGCTGGAAGTAGGAGAGATCAGGGATTTTTCAGGTTTGTGTGTATTTGGGGCTGACTTTCAAATACTGCAGGTATTGCTGGAATATCTGAAGAGGTGAGCAGACTAGAACAAAATTGACGTAGTCCCCAGGGATGACAACACGGGCGTGTACATCATACAAGTCCGTGCAGTACCTGCCAAAGCATCCACAGATAGACATTCTCTTATTTACCTTTCAGTACTTGTCAGCCATTTCTGTAGACCTGTTTACTGCCCTCCCACCGCTCTCTGCGTCACGTGATTTACTCAGTGAGATCCTCTGGCTGACACTGTTCTGTAAGCAAAGAGAATTTACACTTTGATTATGTTTGGCAGCGTGCCTGTGACTAAGGTATGGAATACAGGCTGGCAGACACAGCCCTCCCTCCTCCGCCCCTTACTCATGCAGACATTACCAATCAATCACCACACCAGCCTCAGTGGGGCTGGGATCAGAGTTCTTCATCAAACAGCCTCCAGGGCAGCCAATTCATTGCTCATTTATTCAGTTAGGTTTAGAGTTGAAGCTTCTGCAGCATCCTTATTCTAATTCTCTCTCTGCCCTTGACAAGTGGTGTGACCTTGAGCCAGCCAAGCCTTTTGGTATTGACTTTTTCATCTATAAACTAAAAGGGGGCTCACTTTTCAGTTTTACCATCATTCATCTGACTGGCAGAAGGAAGCTGGAACGTGTAAAATCTGAGATTTCTTCCAATTCATAATCTGTTGTGGAAAACATATATTAGATTGCCTTTAAGAATATTTCACTTGCTTACTATGACTAATATGTGAGAATATTATATTAACCCAGAGTATTATAGCTCTTGAGAAACATTTGTAACAGTTATATTTATGAAACAAAGCTACATTATTACCCAGAAAATATTTCTTAGTGCTGATCAGGAATTCTGTACATTAAGGCCAACTAAGAATGAAACAATGTCTGTTTTTTCAGCCTTCCTTTTTAAAATCTTTCAAGCCTTAGTAATTAACTCTAGCTTCCAATTACACTGATTTTAGCACTTGGTGTTCACATGAGAGCAATTCGACCAAAATTCACTTAACATATGGAGCTGCAGCTGTTACAGAATAATGACCCGAAGAAGGCTCTGATGTTTGCCTCCTAAGTCCCAGGTATGGTGACAAAAATGCGAAATTAAGGGTTGCAATCATCTTCCAGTTATGCAGTATTGAAAGAAGTGCCATTGCTAGCAGTTTGGTTGTGGAATAAGCCGTCTCTTTAGGGATGGCCAGACTTTCATGGGGTTGGGGGGGCAGAACTGTACGTATGAGGCATGAGGTCACAATGCTCAAAACTACAACCTCTGAAGACAGCTGTCTTGGTGCAGGCATATGTGTGACCTTGTGTGACCTTGGGAAGCTATAGAACATCTTTGCGCCTCATTTTCACATGTGCAAAAAGGATATAGCACCTATCACTAGTGTACATGTGTGGCTACCTTGGATAACGTTTGCACAATATTTAGAACACTGTCAACTAGTAATGGTCCAATGAATGTTAACTGCTATTATTAACAAAGAACAATGTTCCAGGTCGTTAGGTCTCCCCTGCTGTGGACAGAGGCTCGCTGCCCCACAGCCATAACACCACAGAAACTACTTCCATGGTTTCAGGTTTCTCCAAGGCCACTCATTAAATTTTGGCATCTGCATCAGTGCTGTCAGGCTGTGCCCACATGTGGACTCATTTCTGCAGCTCATGAGCAACTGCAGGGTTCAGAGTTTATGTCTGACAGATATTATGATGCCACAAGCTGGTCAATGGCTACCTCCAGATCAATCTGGAAGGCTGTGCCTTTGGAGATTTGGATATGCCGAGGCCGATCAAGGATGAGGAGGCCCATTGCTCTTTCATTCCCCTGTGGATTCTAAGCTCTCAGTCCCACCAGATTGCACAGTGCTGATGTTAGGAGCCAAAGGGATTCCTCCTTCTGGAGACCTGCCCCTGCTGTTTGCTTGGTTCTCTCGGGTGAGGCCTCCCTCCCTCCCCTGTCAATCAGGAGCTTTGCAAAATGGACCTGTCCTGTCTTTCCACTGTGTGACTGAACACCCTTCTCCAAAAGAACCACTGTGGTCCATTCACTATTACTAGGTGCAGTTCAGGAAGGTTCCAATAATGTCTGATCTCTGGGACAACCGCCACACTTGCCAGGCCCCCAGGGTCTACACTTGGTTCTACAGCATCATGAGAAGGCCAGGGGTCCTGGTTCGTGGGTGGCAGACCCAATCCTCAGACTCCTTAAAGCACAGGCTGCACACCAGACCAGGCCAATTAAAACCAGAATCTCTGGCAATGAAGCAGTGCATCAGGATTATTTCAACTTCTTCAAGTGTTTCTGATGAGCAGCCAAGGTTGAAAATTCTTTACTCAATGTTTAGAATCTTGTCACACAAAGTGTGAACCCAGAAGCGCTTATCACAGGGAGCTTGTGAGAAATGCACATTCTCAGGCCCCCTAGGCCTACTGAATCAAAATCTGCATTTTTACCCGATCCCTTTATGATGCATTTGCAGATTAAGATTTGAGAAGCTCTGGTTCAGAAACAGCACTATAATTTCGTAGTTCTTGATCAATCACCTAGACGGCATTAACAGTCCACATTTCTGTCCTTTCCTGTGGTCCAGAAGATTTCATGGATCCAGAGTGAAGCACTGGCATGAGGATTTCAAAAGGCTCCTCTCCAGACTGAGAACCACAGCCAGGAACCCATGCTGCACAGTCTTACTTTACACATCACCAACAGTATTATTAGCAGGATTAAATTCAGAAATACAACCGGTTCAAAAGGAAGCCTTGAAAACACAGACATGTTTTTCCCCTTAAATTTTAGTTAAGGGCTTAATTCCAAGCCTCTCTCTCCTTAAAATTTTAAAGACAATTAAATCACTATCTCATTTAATAATGTATGCTGGACAATACTTAATGAGTTTTGACCTTTAGCCACAATAAATATTTTTATTAAAATGTGTCATATGTAGTGTTTTTTCCTAAGTAATTGTACTGGTGGGTTTTACGATTTGGGGCTCTAAAATAATGTTTCATTCTCTTAACATGAAAATAAATTACTTAAGATTCTGCTTTATTCAGTACAACTGATGAAGAAAAATTACACCAGGCTGGGTTCAACAGGCAGAGAGCCTTGTTTCAAGACTATGCGATAGGGTCCAGAGGTTGAACCAGGGCTGCTGAAACAAAAGATGGGTCTCTAAGTAATGGAGTGAGCTAGTGGAAAGTGCTGGAGGACCTTGGAGGGAGGCTAGTTGATGTGATTAGATCATCCATGTTTGCTAATTGTCATTTATTCGAAGTTAGACTCCTACCCCCGCCCCCCACCTGGAAACTGGGGGATGGCTGTGGTATCTTCCTTAATGAGTGCATTTCAAAAGAATGGCTCCCAGGTCCTGGAGAAAGACTTTGCTGCGTTGTAAAACTGGCAAGAGGCTTCAAAGAGATTCACATACATTTCAAAGAGGGCTCACTGGAGGCACAGAGGTCGCGGCCTCTGTGAGCTGTCTGGTCTTCCTGCTCTGATTGCAGCTGTTGCAGAATCCCTCAAGGGTCAGGTCTAGGACAGGAGCCCCAGCAGGAGTTAGCCATCTTCCTCCCTCTCTCTCTTGTTTTACAGGAAAGCTCTCATAGACCGGGCTCTCTACTTCTTGGTACGTCGGTGATGGGCTGGTTACACAGTTTATATCTGACTTAGCAGGAAGGAGTCGCTCTGTTCAGACCTTAAAACTAAATTCCAACACCCACTTCATTTATATGAGCACGAAGAAGCAGGCACTTGATTAATGGATGTTACAGAGAGACTTTGATTTTCCATTTTTCTTTATGTGCATCTCTTTGGGGAACTATACAGAAGGATGACATGATTCTTAGGAATTCTCACATTCCTGGCCCATAAATCTATTATAATCTAATAACTTTTAAACACTATTCACCACTTAACAAGAAGCCAGCTTGCAGTGGACTGAAGCATAAATGAGGGAAGGAATTGGCCAAAGTGAGTGCAGCTTCTTCTCCCCAGGAGCTGGGCTGGGCAACGCAGCAGCTCTCCAAATGCTCTGAGAACATCGATGGCTTATTTGATATATTTAATCATGATTATGAATGTTTTACTTCACCTACTGGCATTTGATACTGACCTGCTCCCCCCTCTCTACGCTCTATTTTGGTAAACCATTCACCCATCTTCCTGGATAGGAACTGGAAGTCTTCTGCACCCCTTTCTTTCTGTGGTCCTACCACCCAGTCAATCACCCAATCTTGTGACTTTTCAATATAAATGCATGGCAAATCCATCACTCTCTTTCCATATGAACTGGCATGACTCAGGCTATGCCCTCATTTTCTCTCTCCTGGGCCATGGATGAGCCTCCTGAATGGTTCTTTGATACATTCTGTGTCTCTCATCAGTCCATCTCCACATCGCCAACAGAGTTATTTTCCCAATGTAAAAATAGTTTTTCCAGGTGTAACACCGGGGGGAAGAGGATCAAGGGTACATGGAATCTCTCTGTGGTATTTCTTACAACTGCATGTAAACCTACAATTATCTCAAAATTAAAAGTTGAAGTAAAGAATAGCACCTCTTCTTTTAAGATTCTAAAATATTTTCCAGAGTTTGCAAATCCCTTTATCAACTGGCCTCTTGCCTTCTTGTCCAGTCTTACCTCCTGCTATGTTCTGTTAGTCATTGTCCTTCTCATCCAGCTGTACTGAACTACTTATAGATTCCAGAATCCTCCTCATTCTCTCATACTTTTGTCTTGGTAGATGATGCTCCCTTTGGCTTGAGGGTCCTATGCAACTTGTCAGCTTGAAGAGTTCCTTTTTATCCCTCAAATCTCTGCTCAGATGCAACTCTCTCTCTGGAGCCTTTCTAGATGGCCCCAGAGTCACCTAAAAGTTTCATATTTAAAATGGCAAAGCCATTTGTACATACCTCTACTTAGGCAAATACGTTACTATAAAATAAGTGGTTTTTCCATATCCCACCACCTACCCAGGCTGTAGGTTTCTCGTGAACAGGGGCTATATCTACTTATTTCTATATTTCTAGTAGCTGAGACAAAACAGAGCTCAATAAATATTTGTTATATTAATGCATGAATCCTCTTCCTTGCTTTGATTGACAGATTCAATTTATGATGTATTGCTGTCCAAGTGTCATTGAAATATTGATTATGCTATTTCTGATGCTTCTTGTCTACTCTGAAAGTTATGTGAAAGTTTATAAAAAATAAACCATCTTCTGTGCTTAAAAATAAAAAAAATGCAGATAAAAAGACTGAACAAAATATTATATATTCAGAACATATCTTGTATTCTAAACTCTTAACTGATATAAATTAATAAGCAACCGATTAAACAATTTCCATGGATATTTTATGTGAAAAGATGAAAACTGCATCTTCCTTAAAGTTTCCATTTTTCATTTAATTTGAAGATTTTCTTATAGAATAATGAGCTATAAACCAATATATTTATATGCTGTACAAGAGTTGGTGATAAGAATATTGAGAATTAAATACAAAAATAAATAATATCTCTAGTGGCTATGCAAATTACCTTAAACAGTATTTAAGATACCTCGAAGTATTAAAGTATTTAAGTATTTAAGCTTTTCACTGTGGATGAAAAAGGACATGGCTCACGAAGTAAATATCTGGTTAGTGACTTAGGTGAAACATAAGAGTAAATGATACAGTCCATTATCGTAGTATGCTGACCAAGACCATTAAGACCATACATCCCCTTGCTGTAATTTGGCTTTCATATCCTCCCATCTTTGGGGCAAGACTGATAATTGGTGAACCCTAGTATTCCATCCACTTGGTAGTTATATTTTTATTTGAGTTTCAAATGATGTCCATATGTTGGAACATCATAACCTCTGGGTGTACTACCAACCAAGTTTCTGAGCCTGCAAAAATGAGCACCAGACCTGGAAGTGGGTGAGGAGACCAGGTTAGCACCACTCTAAGGATCCCTCCCTGTCTTGGCGAAGGAAAAAGCTGTTACTGGTGAAGCTTGATTTCTCCCCACAAAAATTTCTTTTCAACAGAAACAATTCTTATGAGCAGATCATGACTGCAAGGTTTCTGTTGGGCGATCAGAATAATGAAAGTGAATCTGAGCAACATAAAGTATGTCAAACACTTCCCATCACTTTAATTTATTATCATTTTGTCCACATAGCAGAATAAAATATTAGATTACAGCTGCTGTCTCTTCTCCTTTTTTTTAAACTTGGATATTAAGAATGAATTATATCATGCATTAAATAGGTATTTTACAATTGAATACTTTGGCTTTGAGAAAAGGCAATTCAATTCAAATTAGTTTATGTAGGATAATGGCTTTATTTAAATTAATGAAATCCTTATATATATGTTTTTAATATAATTTGAAGCCATATGTAATAAACCCAACGTGTCAGGTTATGATAATCAGTCACTGAAAATGAATATAAATATAACACATACTTTAAAAAATAATAAAATAATTCTTTATAGGGTGTGTCTGAATGAAAACAATTTGCTGCACTCTGTGTTTACATAAGAGCAATTTCATATAGACTATTAAAATTATGGGTGAGTGTTATTTGCAAAAATAAATCAACTTCTTTTGAGGACAGTGGCATACCTCTATCTTTGAAAGATGCCTGGTTGACAAGACTCCATGATGTTTTGTTTAATGGAAGAACTTACTTATTAAATGCACAAACTCTATGTATAACACACACACCCCATGTTACATCCAACCCAGTGAAGGGTATTGAATAGATGGTGCTAAGTTTTGGTTAATTAGAATAGTCAGTGAACTGAGAAATTAGAATAGATCATTGTTAGCTGACCTACATGTTTTCACTTGCATGCTAGTGACAAGGAAAACTGGTTAAAATGACTTTTAAAATATCCTGGGGATCTAGCCGGTGGTGTAGTGGTTAAGTTCACTTGCTCTGCTTTGGTGGCCCAGGGTTCACTGGTTCGGACCCTGGCCAAGGACCTACACACCGTTTGTTAAGCCACGCTGAGGTGGCATCCCATATGGAAGAACTAGGACAGACAACTAGCATATACAGCTATGTACTGGGGCTTTGGGGAGAAAAAAATAAATGTCATGGGAGTGGTTTGGGGAGCTTGGTATTAGTGACAAGAGTTAAAATTCCTATCCAGAATTGCAAAAATAAAAAGCAACTCTTGGCTAAATGTAAAATAAGCCTAAGATCTAGCTCTTCATATCTCTATGGCTTTTATGGAGTAATTTATCTCCCCTGAATCAGTTTCTTCTTCTTTAAAGTGGGATAATCAAACTTCAATGCCTGAGACAGCCACTTCTCTCAGAGAAGCCCGCTTGACCACTAAAGCTAGAGAAAATCCCTCCATTCCATTATTTCCATTATTGCACTTGTCTATTCTATTATTGCAATTCTCAAAGGACCTGGCACCTTATCTATCTCCCATTCAACACACACACACACATAAACACCCAGAGCAAATAGGATCTATCAAGAAGTATTACAATATATATAAGAGCAGATAAAATGAAAGAGTAAATTTAAAATGAAGATGTAAATGTTCTGACCTTTACTCCAGAGATTACAAACTCAGTTCTATACAGGCGACAGGAAGATAACATCAATGACTGAACGATAATCAACATTGCGGAAGATGGTAGCAATCTGGAGCCCATAAAACCTGCCCCATGGGGAACCTAGAAACCAGGCCCTGACTGTTGCTGGGTGGGAATATGAACTCAGGGACACTCAGTCAGGGTTTTCAAATAAAACTGCATTGCCTTTTTAATGGGTGCTGTCCCAGTGTTTGTAGTATTGTGTATGCCAAACATGTCCATGGGCCATATGTGGCCTCGGAGAGCCAATATATAACCTTCTTCATGCACTGAATAGAATGTATTAAATATTTATATCTGAAAATATTAGGAACACAAAGACTCAATTACCATAAAGATATTTAGCCTCAAACTTTGTCAGAGCAAGGAGGCAAAACACAAACAAGCAAATAAAACAAAAGCAGATACGTAGATCTAGACACAGATACAGATACTTGTAAGTATATATACACATGCATACATAAAATTAAGCCACAGTCAGTTCGGTTCATCTTGGAAATACAAATTTAATTCAATATTAGGATATCATAAGTGACATAAAATAAATCTTTTGACAGCAAAAAAGCAGGTAGGAAAATTTTATATCCATTCCTGACGTTTAAAAAAAGAACATTCATTAAGTACACTAGGTGCTTGCAACGACACCATGATGAAAGTGAAAAGAAAATCCATGGAATGAAAGAAAACATTTGCAAATCATATACTATATAAAGGAGTTGCATCTAAAATATATGAAGAACCTTATAACTCAGTAATAAAGAGACAAACAACCCAAGTGAGGAATGAGCAAAGGCTTTAAACAGACATTTCTCCAAAGAAGATATACAAATGGCAAATAAGCACGTGAAAAGATACTCAATATCATCAGTCATCAGAAAAATGCAAATCAAAACCACAATGAGCTATCACTTCACACATACTAGGATGTGTACAATTAAAAAGACAGATAATAACAGTGCTGGCAAGGGTGTGGAGAAACTAAATCCCTCATACATTGTTGGTAGAGATGTCAAAGCATGCAACCACTTTTGAAAACTGTTTGGTGGTTCCTCAAAGAATTAAACATAATATTACCATAAGACCCAGGAATTTCACTCCTGGGTACATTCAAGAGAACTGAAAACTTGTATTGACAAAAAACATGTACACGAATGTTTATAGAAGCATTATGCATAATAGCCAAAAAGCAGAAACAACCCAAATGTCCATTAATGAAAGAATGGATAAACAAAATGTGATATATACATATAACAGAATATTGTTCAGCCATAAAAAGAAATGAAGTACTGACATATGCTACAACACGGATAAAACTTGAAAAAATTATGCTAAGTGAAAGAAGTCAGACAGAAAAATTTACATTCTGTATGATTCTATTACATGAGATATTCAGAATAGGAAAGTGCATAGAGAGAGAAAGCAGACTGATGATTGCCAGGGGCCAGAGGGAAAAGGAAGGAGGAGCCACTGCTAATGGATATGAAATTTTTTGGGGGGGTGATGATGATATTCTAAACTGTGATTATAGTGATTTTTACAGAACTCTGAATATACTGAAAAACAAAGAATTTTACGCTCTAAAAATGGTACATTTTATGTGTGTGAATTATATTTCAATAAAACATAAAAGATGAAGTAGGCTCTGTGACTATGATGATAAAGTACATGAAGAGATTTGAAATGAAAATTTAGTACATAGCAAGCATGTGTTCAAGTAAACATAGGCCATGAAAAGTATTCTGTTGAAGAAAGAATCATGACATTGATAACATTGGCCTCCCAATGTTGTTCACTGATCAGGATTCAAGTTTACCATCAGATGAAAATGAAGAGTCAGAAAATGAGCAAGATTCCTCATTCCTTGACTTCTTAAGTGATGAGAGTCATCTTTCACAGGCTGTAAATGATTCTGAAATGAGAGCCATTTACATGAAATCTTTGGACAATCCATTAATGAGCCATCAGTACAAAATGGCCCATAAGAACATAGAACATAAACTTTTTCTCACAGGAAATATAGTGGAGAATTTCCTGATGATTCCTAAGCAAGAAGAAATCATTTAGAGGACAGTTTTTGTGTTAATGAGAAAGGGTCTTACAAAAAGAAGTGTGTTGAATTTTACTTAATAACTGAAATTTCTTTGCAAATGGGAGTAAAGATATAAAGATATAAAAGATATATATATATATAAAGACATAAAACCTGATGTGCAATAATACTGAAACAAATGAAGGTGAGACAAAATTGCGTACATTCAAAAAAGAAAATATCTAGAATTATTTTACCATATGATTCAAGTGAGGAAGAAAACATTGTAAATGATAAAAGAGAATCCAATATGACAGTTAACCCAAGCATTGTTTACAAGGAGGAACAGCAGGACCATTTTTGACTTTAGTGCCATCTAGGTCTTCATTGAAGTCCAAGGTCCGTTCTAGCCCAATTATAATCACCAAAGCAGAGATGACAGATCGCACTTAATTTAAAGGACACAATGTCTCAAGTCTTTGACTTCTACCTTGCCATTATCCACCACTGTTGATTCACAGAAAAACTGTAGAAAATTTCCAATTCAGTTGAAGCTATGGGTCAAACTAAAGAAAAAAGCCTTCAGATGTTTACCGAAAAATAAAAAATAAACTAAGAACAGAAAGATTCTTTCTAAATGGGGCCAATTAACAACAGGGGTTCATCTCCTTTTCTTGCCAAGCCACCACTAAAATATTAAAGAAGGAAAAGGATAAAAATAAAGTATTACAGGCATGGCCCACAAACTGTGTTGACGGTATGCATAGTGTTTCAAACTAGGAAATCACCACTTACTTACACTCCCACTCCCCAGGTGGACAACCTGAGGCTCTGGCAACAATGATCCCACATCTCTACTTGGACGCTGTTGGCTGGACAGAGTGGACCATGGGCAGGCACAACCTTTAGGTGAAGGCCTGTGTTCTTCAGCTTCCATAATTCCTTTCACTCTCTGTGCCTGTCATCCATCCAATTCACTCACTAATTTTATTTGTTTTGTCCCTTAGACACATACATTTGTGACCTCTGTCATGAAAAAACAATAAAGAAATGAGGAGCAAACATGCTTGACAAGAGAAATCCGTAATGTCTGGAAGTCTGAATGTGGTTAAAGGAAAGATAAAAATGAAGTGGAGATGAGGAATCCACAGTCCAGAGTAGCAGTTCTTAAATTGTTTGTGCTTAAAAAAAAGTCACGTATTAAGACAGAACTTGCTAGACACCACCCCAGAGATTCTGATTCGGTAGATTTAGGGTAGAATATGAGAATTTGCATCTCTGTCAGACTCCACTCTGATGCTTGTGCCTCATTCCACTGATCACACATTGACTAACAGAGGTCTAGAGCAGAAAAGGAGTAGGTTATAGACAAGGAGGCAGACATCTGCAGAACCCCAAGAGAGCACTGAGCCTCAAAAATACCAGCTACAAAAAAGGGCTGGAGTGAGGCTGAGGGCATGAAATAAGAAGATTGTTGGAAAGTCTGGTTTCAGGTCAGTTAACACTAGCCCCTCATCTCTCCTCCGCAATTAATTGTCTACTCACCAGGTAAAAACACTGTATTGATCTTTTCTACAGAAATTTGCCCCAGAACAAAGATGCTCACATTATAGCCCTCCTAGTTACTTTCCTGCTTCCTAAGACAAGGCTGCAGGTTGACAAGATTTTCTCATACAAACAGAGCTTCCAAGCAGCTTTATTTTTTCCATCTCAAATAAAAGTGAGCCACAGGCTCACTTAATGAAATTCTTGATACCAAGATTAACCAAACAGCTCATCACAGAAGCAACTGACACTCCAGGAAATAGATGAGACCCAAAGAGAGAGAAGAAAAGAAATATCTATAGAGAGATTCAGAAGAAAGTTCATCCATAAAATAACATCCAATAAAATAACAAGATACTATAAAAAGATTGAAAACAAAAGAAGACTTGGAAATTAAAGCTATGATTTAGGAAATTTTAAAATATTCAACAACAATGATGGGAATTCAAAATCAAGGCAACATCCTAGAAAGTGGAATAAAAATTAAAGAAATGGAAAATCTGAGTGAAAAGATAAGCAATATGGAAGATCATCCTGAGAAATTGATCTCAAATATTTTTAAATAATATAAATTCCAGAAAAAAAGAATAGAGAAAATAGAGGAGGAAATGGTCAAAAACCTAACACAAAATAATTTCTCAGAGCCAATGATCAGAAGTCTATGGATAAAAGAAGAATAACAAATGTCCAACAAAATGAATGAGGAAAGAATGATACTAAGTACATCACTGTAATAAGTGAAAACATCAATTTTAAAAAGAAGTTCCTAAAATTCGCAGAATAAAAATCACCACAAAGAGATGAGAATCAGAAAATTGTCAAATTTTCCATTAGTCATAACAAAAACTTTAGGTTAAAAGATTAATGCCTTCAGAATTGTGCATAATAGAAACTCACTCAACTTAGGATTTTGTTGCAGCAAGACTTCCCGTGAAATAAAATTTTAAAACAAAGAAATTTTTGGATTACAAGGACTCACAAAGTTTATTCCTATTCATCTTCACTTTAGAATGTGCTCTTTGAAAATAAGCAACAGTTCCCCAAAATGGAATCAATAATTGGATCCAGCTGTAGCAAACCCTCTTGGAGTAGTAATGAAGGAGCATAAAGCAATAACAGACAGGTAGTAGACACAGAGAACAGGAAAGCAACAGAACAGAGGGCTCCAAGAGAAAGCTATTCTGAAAAAAGATGTGAAATTTTTGACACTCTACTTTAGAATTTATAACATCTTATAAAACAATAAAGGCAGATGGTACAAGGAAGAAAAAGTAACCAAGCATGAAAGATACAGTATTTATAGTCATTAGAGGCAGTTCTAGAGAAACAAATAAATGCATACACACCAACTGAAGATGAAAACTACCACTCTATATAGTAAATAAATAGATGAATAGATAGATAGATAGATAGATAGATGATATGTAGATACATGATAGATGCACTGATGGATGGATAGACATAGATACAGTGATATAACTCAGAATAAGAGAAGCTGTTGAAAAAGAATGCTGGCGAGCATAACAATTGTTTAAATATAGGAATAAGACTGAACACCTGTGAAAACTGAATCGGCAAACATTGAAATAGAAAAAAAAATGTTCTAAACCCTCTCAGAGCAATAAAGTTAGAAAAGTAAGTATAGCTTCTTGGAGGGGCATAGAAAGAAATATAAGTATGTTAATTTCATTATCTTTCTACCAGGAAATCAATCAACAGTGTCTGACACTGAAACATGATTTTAAAAAGCCAAGAGAAGGACTCCAAGCTCTTAAATATTTTTGTAATACTTTTTTGCTTGTCATGAATAGAATATATTATAAATCTACATCTCTTGTGTAATTTCTTTAGTTTCACTTTTTTCCTTTTGTTAAATTCAAGTTATATTAAATTGTATGCCTTTTATTTAAAAACATTTTTATTAATGAATTTATTAGTAAAAATTTCTGACTTAATTGTCAGATTTGTAATTCCACAACTGAGAGGTTTTTACGTGGGAACATCATTTCCACCTTCACAATATCATTCAATTTATTGAGCCCTTAATTTCACAGAGCATATTTCTAAAGTCAATTCTAGTTTGAGAAATAGCCAAAGGGTAAAGGATCCAGTTGCAGATTGTGAGTGGACAGCACGGCGGAGGTGACCGTCGCAGAAGATGACTCGTCTTTTAGTTTAGAGGTCTTGTGTTCCTTTCATACTATGTTACTCATCTTCCCAGACAATGAAAACTTTGGTCCCTCACATTCTTGTTTGATTTCTATGACAGGACCACATTTCTTCTATGCCTCTTTTCCTCAACAGACCAGTTAATTGATTTAGCAATGTGAAAACCTAACTGCTGGTTTTAAAATATTCACAAAGCTTCAGTCAGATAATGAAGGGTCTTGATTTAAAATGCTAGTTACCACCAACTTGGTCAGTTCAACAGATCAACGGCAGATCTAACTTTCAAAATATCACGTAGATCGCTTGGCACTGTCACGAGCACTGACCCAACTGTTACACTGATTTCCCGCTTTTAAATTTGTTACATTAACATCATGTTTTCTCGCCATAGAAAATTTTAGATCAATTTAGCTTTACATTTAGGACGTGTTGATACTACGTTTGAGTGTACATCTTCTAAGACGAAGAGTTACAATACTTCAGAGATCTTCAACACAAATTTAGATAGATGAGGAGTTGAGTTTTCAGCAGTCAGATGTCCAGGATGAAATCTGTCTAATTGGCAGACATTTCTTAATACTTGTAAAAAAAATTTGGAGAGACAAACTGACATGCATTGGAGCGAAGAAAAAATTATAGCCAAGTAAATGTTGATGTCATTTTTAATTTTTTTTTGAGGAAGATTAGCCCTGAGCTAACATCTGCTGCCAATCCTCCGCTTTTTGCTGAGGAAGACTGGCCCTGAGCTAACATCCGTGCCCATCTTCCTCTACTTTATATGTGGGATGCCTGCCACAGCATGGTGTGCCAAGCGGTGCCATGTCTGCACTTGGGATCTGAACCGGCAAATCCTGAGCCTCCAGAGAGGAACATGCTCACTTAATCGCTGCGCCACCAGGCCGGCCCTGATGTCATTTTAATAAAGGTAATTTTACAGTTTCTTATGTTTCCCTCCAACTATAAAGTTATACACGCATATGTTTGCGTGTTTGGGTGATTTCTGAGGTTAAATAATGCACAGTATTCTATAATTTTAGGTAAATGCAGCAATAACAAAAATCCCAAAGTCATAAAGACCAGGGTCCTATAACTCTTGTCTAATTCTACACTTATAAAATATTATAGTGGCCAATAGAAATGCCACCAGTCGTAACCTTTGCTATCAAATGAAAGACATACAAATATGACTGCATAAAACACTTATAACTTGTGTATAGACAGTGACATAGGAAACAAAGTAAAAAGACAAGGCTTTGAGGTATGACAACATGGCCAATCAGAAAAGCTAAACAACATTCCCACTAAAAAATACTGAAAAAATGCTAGATAATATTTTCAGACATTTCTTTTAAATGCATGGCTAAGTACAAGGTAATTACAAAAAGTTCTCAGTTTTCAAAACCAAGTATCCAGAAAGGTAAGCCAGCGCCTTGCCTCAGGAAAAGCACACACAAAAAGTTTACCCCAAATGCACCTGCAACCACACACTGTCCCTCTCCTTGCTGTGGGGTCTGAATTCGCACCACCTGTGTGTTTTTAAGTCTTTATTTGTGGGAGTATAAATTGAACTAACTATGGAGATTGATTTGGCAAAAGCAACCGAAATAAAAAATGCATGTGTCTTTTGAGTCAGAAATTCCACTTCTAGATTTATCTACTCATACAGGTACACACAAAAATATCTTCAAGGATGTTTTTAAAAGTAAAACACAAAGGAAAGAAACAACCATATTCCCATCAGTAAGAGTACGGAACTATAAATTAAACAATAATCATTTTACACAATAATCAATAATTGGCAGCTAATAAATAAAAGAATGAGTCTGGTGTGCTGTCTCATGAAATGTGGCCAATGAGCATTAACTAAATATAGTGGGAGCTCATTAATATGTATGTGTGTATGCGTTCCCGTGCAAATAAATAAATGTAAAAGATACACACCATTGTCAAGAATGGTTGCCTCTTAGAAGATGCTATTTTGTAATATGATTGCAATGATCCTTTTAAGTTTTCAAAAATCCTCAAATTAATCAGGATCAGTGATGAAAACCACCTGTGCTCCTTGTCCCTCATGTTTTCTATTATGTGGGATAGTGACAGACAGAAGCACTAAATACTAAACTCAATTCAAGAAAATAATCCTGGAGGAAACATGTCTGTAGCTTAAAAAAGTGGAAGTTAGGAGTAAAATAGCAAAAGCAGAATGTTCAACACAGAAATCAACAAAATTCAAATCTTTTTATAAATGTAGCTGATTCAATTCACAGAGTCAGGTCAACAAGGTATATATTATGATAAAACTGGATTCCATGCAGAAAACAGAAAATTCAACTTTATTTGTGTTCGGGCCCTGAAGCTGTGTGTATATCCAGCGTCTCATTAAGCCTCAAGGCAAGGGGAAGCCTCTCTATTCACCAGTCTGTCTGAATCATGCCGACCCACTCATCTTCCTGACCCCTATGTGCCCGGTGGGCATGCTAGGGAACACTGGACCTACACTCCCACCTCCCTAGGGTTGCAGACACGATTTCCATCTGACTCTTGCCACCTGCAGAGGCTCCTATACCCCAAACAAGGAGGCATGGAGGCAGAGAGCCCGTGGCCGTGCATATGGTTCTGCTCTCAGAACCATAGATCTCACTCTCCTTCCAGGCGTTCTCGGACTCCCCCACCTGGCTCCCAGGGCATTGCTCTTGGCCAGGAGCCTCCAGAAAACTCAGGGTAATCTCCTCAATGGGTTAGCTTTTACAAAAGACAGGGAGAGACAAGTTGCCTTTACTTTCATCCCAGCCAAAATCCCACCGGGGGGATTTATGAAACAATTACAGATCATGGCTATGTGGTCAAAATGAGGAGAAAGAGAAAATTAGAGGAAGAACCAAAACATTGTCCTATTGCAATAACCTGTCTTAGCCACATAAAGACTGCAGATTTAAGCAAGTCAAATTTGGACCACAGTGGAAATGCTAACAGCAAGTAAGCGTCAGACTGGAGCCTGTTGTCTAATTTAAAATCAAATTTTAAATAAAACCACAGCATCAAGTTAAAAGAGAAATGCAAACAAGCTTTTTGAAGCCAAGAAAACAAAGTAACATCAACGATTTAAAACGTGCAGCTTCTCAGCGTTACCTCTCTGTAGGCAGAGGGGCCCAGCACGTGATCTCCATCCTGATGGGTCTGGTTATAGAGCAAGGATACTCGACACGAGGAGAGGACCCAGGGAGGCTGCACTCTGCTTGGTCAACCCTGCCTGAGGCTGTTCCCATCGCAGCTTGACCGTGTCCTAGCTCTTAGAGTGAGCCTCTCGCCCAAACAGACCGAGTGCACCATGCTGCTGTGGTAAACTGAGTTCCCTTCAGAATTCTGGATAAACAGAGAGCAGGTGTTCGTGGTTCTCTCCTTCTAAACGAAGTGAATTTTCAAGAAGAGTAATCATGTTTATCCTTGCCTTTCCCTCACATTGTAAACTGTCAGCTGGAACATATAGGATGACTTTCACATTTCACCATCCTGATTAAAAAATCTAGGTAAACAAACAAATAAAATTCATAAATACATTATTGGAGAGAGTGAAGGAAAATGTCTCCAGGAGTTTCGCAGTGAGGAGAAACAGAAAACTGGGTGAGAGTTAGGCAGAGGTTTAGTTTTTGTCTTTTTGCCCCGTTAAGAGAATTAAAAGCATGTGTGTATGCTGATGGCAATGATACCATTGAAGAGGAAAATTGATGAAGCAGAAGAGGAGGCAAGAAGTACTGGAGTGAAGTCTCTGTGAAGGGGAGAGGGAATGATACCCGCATGCCTGTGGAGAGGTGACCTTAATAGGATGACAGCCAGTTCATCCTTAGGAATAGGAGGACACAGAAATGTGAGCACTGGTGCTGGCCATTGAGAGACTCGGTGATGTTGGTCTGAGCAAGGGCTCTTCTAGTCATTTCTCTTTTCCCTGTGAAATGGGAAGAGCATCAGATGCAAGTAAGAAAGTGGGAGAAAGCAACCTTCCAGTGGCTTTGTAGATGCCATTGCCTCCCATTTCCTATGGGTCCTTGACAGCAAACACTCCCCTTTCCCCTTCATCCTTAATGTCCTTAACCTCTTCCTCTCCATTTACTCCTCTTCTATAAATTACATCTTTAAATTTGTCCCACCTTAAACAACTATAAAAACACTTCTCCAAATTTTATCCACCCTGGCTACTGTCATTCAATGAATTCCTATTCAACAGCTGCTCTTTATCAGACTCTGAGCTTACAGTGAGGATCTGAGACAAATACCACATGGTCTGTCCCTTGGACACTAAAAAGCCAAAGGCTTATCCTCTCTTCTTCCCTTCATGGATAAGAATCTTGGAATAGTTGTTTATGTTCATTGTCTCCACTTCCTGATTCCTCATTCTCTCTTCTGTTCACTGAAATTTGTCTCTTGGCCCTACCAACTCACTGAACTCTTCTAAGGGATGCAGTGATGTCCTAACTGACAAATCAATCCACTGAGTCCTTTTCAGGCCTTATCAAATGTGGCGAACAGATTCTTAGGTAACCCTCAATGATACCCACCTCCTGGTGGTCACAACTTTGTGTGATACCCTCCTTTGAGTGTGTACAGGACCTGTGATTTGCTTCTAACCAATAAAATATGGCAAAAGTGATGGGATGTCACTCCTGTGATTACATTACAATATGTAATATTCCACTTTTGCCGACTGAAGCGAAAGATTCTCCTTGTTGGCTTGATGAAGTCAACAGCCATGTTATGTCAGTTCCTGTAACAAGGAATGGTGGGGGCCTCTAGGTCTTGAGAACAACCCTAGCCAATAGTCAGAAAAAGTGAGGCACTCTCAGTCATGTAGACACAAGGAAATGAAATATGCCAATAACCTGAATGAGCTTGGAAGGGGATCTTCCCCACTCAAGCTCCAAATGAGAACACAGCCCAACCATGATTACAACCTTGATGACAGCTTTGTGAGATCCTGAGCAGAAGGTCCGGTGAGGTTGTGCTCAGACTCCTGGCCCATGGAAACTGTGAGATAATAAATGAGTGTTGCCTTAAGCTGCTAAATTTGTGATAATTAGCTTTGTGGCAATAGAAAATAACTGTATTGTACATGATTTAAGGAACATTTGTAAGTGTTTACCATTTCCTTCCTCTTGAAACTTTCTTGATCCTTTTCTTCTGTAACATCATTCCTTCCCAATTTTCCTGTGAATTCTGCAAAAATTCATTCCTAGTGTGGTGTCTGGGCTACTCTCCTCCTGCACTCCTCTTAACCTTAGTGTTCTTCAGAGTTTCATCCCCTTCCTGCCCTCTCTGCATATGGTGGTAGCTCCACATTTATATCTCTAACTCCAAAGTCTTGCAAGCCCAAGATACGTATATGTGATTTCTTAATTAATCTGATGTCTCCACCTGAAAAGAGCCAAACTCTGATAATCCTCCTGTGCAATCTACCTAGGAATTTGCCACCATCACCCAGACCATCCTCCAAACCAAATTTTCATAAGCAGCTTTCTAGATCACTCCATCTCTACGATATGACTCATCCAGAAAAATCTGATTAACCGTGTGTTGGTTGATTCTAATTTGTAAGTATCTCCATAACTTTCCCTCTTCTCTGGCTCCACAGACAACAGCTTGGTTTGCAAAGTCATTATTTCCTGGACTATTTCACTAGCATGACAACCGGTCATAACACTCTAGGCTTGTTCCCATCCGTTGGTTAGCAGACACTGCTTGAGCACTTACCACATGATGGGGTCGGTTCTAGGAGTAGCACTTGAAATAGTGAGCAAGACACATCTGATGATACCCTATGGAGTCCATTATCCACCAAGCAGAGAGGCTTATTGCTCAGCAGGGAAACTATAGTCTAACCTCTAAGCTATGCTACCAAGAGTGCCCGTCCATGGAGATAGTGAGCTGAAGCCAGAATGTAGATCAATACGTCGTTTACCTCTTCAAGAAAGTCTACTAAAAAAAGGGCCAGATGAACTGAATAGTGTGTTATGAAGTAGTAGATTAACACTCTGATGGACTACATACATGACATCTTGGGCAAGTAACAAACAGTTCGTAGACTGGCAGCAGATCAGTGGGTCACCCTTTGTATAGGACTGCATTAGCGCATCCTCTTTGCTGTTGGCAAAATGACAACTTATGTACTTACCTTATCCAAGGTGAGTCAGTATGATGCCTTTCTCCATAAATTACTCCAATGGATTCTCTTTTGCTTTTCAGATAATCTACAAACTCTTTTTATTAGCACAAAAAAGACCTTACTGAACTAGCCCTTGCCTGCCTCTCTGTTCCTAACTTTGTACATTTTGTGATGCTTCAAGTGTGCTGAGTAATTTGCATTTCTCTGACCTTGGCATTTTCTCTCCATTACTTTGTAAGTAGTTTCTTCTCTCTAGAAAGTCCTTTACTTTCTCGACTCCTTGCTAAATTCTAGCTTATTCTACATGACTCAGGCCTGGTGCCAACATTCATATGAACTTAAATCCATCCTCATAATATTTTGTATACACCTATATTTTAAATATTATACTATCCTTGGGGATAATTATCACCATTCATCAGATTGAATTCTTTAAATACAGTGATTTTGTTTTAATCATCCCTGTATGCCCAGAGCAAAGCACAATTCCTGGAGCTTGAAAGATACATGTGAAACAGAGTAAATTAGTTTTCATTTCCTTCATCCCCACCCTTGGGGCTCTCCTTTTTTCTAGGTATCCAGTGCTCTCATATGCCACTTAGCAACAAATATCCCATAGAAGTCTGTCTTGGGTAATTTGTTTGCACCTTAGGGACACTATATTAATGTAATACAAAAATTGATGATTAAAATTACATCGTAGCCCACCAACAGAGATGACATTTTGTAGTTGATAGAATCTCATGCATAACTCATGCCATTAACTCAAATCGTCTCCCCTTTTCCACAGGGAAAGTTTACTTGGGTGAAGGAAAAGGTGAAGAGAAGAGAAAGGGATGGCTTGAGGCAGAAGTAAGGAGTCATTTGTTTCTGTTGTTTGTTTTTATTTCCTTGTGTTTCTGAGGGAGGCACGGCTCTTGTGTTCTATCTGTTCACATCAGCAGGTTCCAGTTAGGAATGGGAACTTTCCCAGTTGGGTGACCAATGCTTCTGATGAGGAGGTGGTTCTGTGAGGGAGCTCCTTCTTCCCCCCATGGTTAGTGAGGATTACTGCTGCACAGGATTTCTTTATATGTATAACATATTAAACCCTACTGCACTTATCTGAGCACATCTATTTCATTCTCAGCATAAGCAGACTAAGTATACCATTGTGTAGTAACTATCCTACTGTAATTATTGTCCAATTCTATCCTACTGTTATTATTGTCCAATGTCTTGCACTAAGGGACTTTCACAGTTCTCAGATATAATTTTCCCACTGTACCAGGCAGAAGAAATTGTTTTCTTCCAATACGTCGTCCCAGTAAAGACAGAATAAACTTATTTTTTAAACAGAACA
Source organism: Equus asinus (assembly GCF_041296235.1). Classification (NCBI taxonomy): domain Eukaryota; kingdom Metazoa; phylum Chordata; class Mammalia; order Perissodactyla; family Equidae; genus Equus; species Equus asinus. Next base: position 80,114,554 of record NC_091800.1, read on the forward strand.
TGTTGCAGCCTAATTTTGTTAGGAATTTGATTTTACTGATTTTGGTTACTTAGGCATACCCTTATACAACCAGGCAAGTGAGTCAATTTAATAGGGAAAATCGTAACCCTAACTGTCCTTGATTCACCAGCGTCACCATGGGGTGGCTTTAGAAACCTCAGTTTTAAAAGAAAAGAATGAAATAAGATCGATTGATGATGAGGTATCTTTTCTTTATATAAAATTTAAAGGATTGTCATCATCACCATGTACACATTTAGCTAATCGACCCAAGGATCTCTTATTCACATACTAACTTGTAATACAACTTTTTAAAAGAAAATAATAGTATGACAGTGAACTAAAGAAAAACAATACATTTCTTTTATTCAGGATTAAGTCTATTTGAAAGTATAAAATCTGTGACTACCTATTTTATGATTTCATTTATGTAAAATGTCCAGACTAGGCAGCACTAGTCTCAAGACAGAAAGTAGTTTAGTGTTTGTCTGGGGCTAAGGGAAGAAGGCTATCAGGAGCAACTGCTAATGGGTAGGGTGGGTACCTTACCCATTTGGGGTAATGAGGATGTTCTGGAAATCGATGGTGGTAATGATCGCACGACTCCAAATATACTAAAACCACTGAACTGTACACTTTAAAGGGGTGAATTTTCCATCTGTGAATTATATCTCAATAAAAAGTGATATGGGGTGATTGTGTTATCTATGTAGTATTTCAACTTGCCTTTGTACTGAAAGCACAGTAATTCTTTTTTTTCTGACTCTGTTCACTATTTTAGGAACAGAAACATTGATATATAGTTTTTTTAATTGACAAAGTGTCTTGGAAACACTGATGTCAGATTTAGAAGTTCTCTATTGACAAAGCATTTATTTATTTATAAATATGTAAGCTGAGATATAATTGCCGTATAACATTGTATTAGTTTAAGGTATACAACATAATGATTTGATATATGTATATATCGTGAAATGATTACTGCAATAAGTTTAGTTAACATCCGTCACCTTACATAGTTAAAAATTTTTTTCTTGTGATGAGAAATTTTGAGATTTATTCTCTTATCAACTTTTTAAATATGTAATACAGTATTTTTAACTATACTCACCATGCTGTACATTACAGCCCCAGAACTTATTTATCTTCTAACTGGAATTTTGTACCTTTTGACTACCTTCACCCATTTTGCCCCTGCCTCTGGCAACCACCAACCTGTTCTCTCTAACTATGAATTTGGGTTTTTTAGATTCCACATGTAAGTGAGATCATACAACATTTGTCATTCTCTGTCTGACTTACTTTGCTTAGCACAATGCCCCCTTATTTCTATAGCTGAATAATATTCCATTGCATATGTACACCACATCTTCTTTATCCATTCATCCATCTATGGACACTTAGGTTGTTTCCATGTGTTGGCTATTGTAAAAAATCTGCAAAGAACATGGGAGTGCAGATACCTCTTTGAGATAGTGTTTTCATTTCCTTCCAGAAGTAGATTTGCTGGATCATATGGTATTTCTATTTTTAATATTTTGAGGAACTTCCATACTGTTTTCCATAGTGGCTGCACCAATTTACATTCCCACCAACAGTGCACAAGTGTTCTTTTCTCCATTCCCTTGCCAACATTTATTTCTTATCTTTTTGATGATAGCCGTTCTAACAAGTATGAGGACATATCTCACTATGGTTTGGATTTGCAGTTCCCTGATGATTAGTGCTGTTGAGTACCTTTCCGTTCACCTTTGACCATTTGTGTGTCTTCTTTGGAAAAATGTCTATTCAGTTGCTCTGCCTATTTTTAATTGGATTGTGGTTTTTCTACTATTGAGTTGTATGAATACTTATATATTTTGGATATTAACACTTTATCAGATATAGAATTTGAAAATATTTTCTCCGATTCTGTACCTTGCCTTTTCATTTTGTTGTGGGCTTCCATTGTTGTGTGACTAAAGGTTAAATTTCTAGTTTTCCATAAGGAAGTTTGTCCTTGAATAAATTTGCTAAGACTCTACCCTTCAGTCCTGGTTGGGTCTGGAGCAGGCAAGCAGTAGCCTGGCAAGACCCAGAGCCTGCAGGTGACCCCTCCCACCACCATCCCACCCCACCTTCTGAAATCCCTGCAAAGTATATCTGATTCACTTTTCAACTCCAGATTTCCCAGAAGAGTTGATCTCTGAATCATTTTGCCCCCAAAGATCACCTATTCATATCTCTTGGGGCACCAATCAGGAAACCCTGCTGGGCTGGTCCATGCTCTGCTAGCTCAGGTTTAGCCTTAATAAATAAATAGCAGGAAATGACCACCATGGCTCTGTAGGATATTTTTTCTTTTAATTCAGAGAAAACTGTAAGCAGAACAAAAAGGTAAAACCATGTAAAACTGAAGAGTATTCAAATATTGACTAAGAACATCATTTGTTATTAACACACAAGTAAGTGTCATCAATTTTTGATTAAAGAGGGAAGTTGTATATTGTAAGATCTTTACTAATTTAAGAACCTATGCCTGTGCCTTTTCTTTAAGAATTTAGCTAAAATTAGTTTCCTCTCCATGAAGAATTTGAATACATTATAAAAATAAAAGAATAATTATCTTTCATATAGTAAATCAAATTTACATTTCTTTTCACTTCTTGTCTTTTCTTTTTTGACTTTAAGATGATGAAATAGATGCTAAACTCTGGATTAAGGTTTACAAAAAACTAATAGCTATAGCCAGACAGATTATGATAAAATCCCTGTTTTTTTCTGCAGCTTGTAAAGAGTGCTGAACTAAAATATATTTCACATAAGACAGCAAGTACAGCCAATTTTGCAAAAGCCTTATCAGTGTCTGAATAAAAAGGAGCTGATTACATTGCAGTAGCTACACTTTGATGTGCGAATGTTTTATATACACTTTAAAATCTTGTTTAAATTCAAGTGAATAGGAAACCAGCAATATCTTATCTAGTAGCAGAAACATGCTAATGTTTAAAGTGTTTCTTTTTTATCTTTTTCAAAAATTATACTGTAATTAGTATTTTAAAAGCCTGGTTTGTTAAAGGTTTTGAATATGGGAATATAGCATTTTTAGTACAATGTGTTCTAAACAATATATAATCAAGATATTTATTGATAACAGTCACAACACGCTTATTGAAGCATTTGTCTTGCCTTCTTGGTCTCTAGGGAGAGCCAAGGTGGCTATGTCGTTCTGGTTCTTGCCACTGTGTCTACCAATGGACTTGCACGTTGCTGATCAGGTGTTACCTGGTATTCATCACACCTTTTAATAAGCTGATTCAAAAACTAGTTTATAAGTACAGATAAATCCCTGCTGCAGAATACTTTAAAGAAAATGTGTAAGTGATAATTCAACAGAAGTTTATCAATTTGAGAAATGCTAAAGACAAGTGAGTAGTGTAATTCACTTGGGTTTGAAAGTCTTTTCACTGCATAGGAACATGTCCTCATTGTTACCAGCACATATGCACTAGTAGAAGACAATTTACACCAGAATCATCTACTCACGTTGTGTGAACAGACATAACGCTCACGTGATACTGATTTACCGCCAGGGCGGGAATCATGCACGAACAGACAGTGCAGGGGCGACTTCTTGGTTGGTTGGTTTGCACAATATTTATTTATTGTTGTTAACCCTGAGGAAAGTCATTGAAGAGCTGAGGTGGAGACGCCGGGTGGAGCTGCTTCTCTGGTAGGAGGCACTGTGCACGCAGGGAATGAGGTGTCTGGGACACGCCATGCCGTGCGGTCAGCACACATGGGCTCACTCACACCCTCTCCCAAGGCAATGGGAGGGTTTTGAGGTAGGATTTTGTCTATCTCTTTCACCACTGTACCATCAGTGCCTGGAAAAGTGTCTGTAACGTATTCGGAGCTCAGCAAATATTGGTGGAATTAATATCTACTTTGGACGAGGTAAATTTTAAAAGAGATTAAAACTATTTTTGTTTTTTGTTATTTAAATACATCATAAAATCATTTGATAGAGATTTGCTATGCAAATTTGCTTTGCTAGAGATTTTGGCCAAAAGTTTACTTTCTCACTGAGCTCTTTTCTCTTACTTATCTAATGGCTTTTTGATATCTATGAAAAATAAAATCTCTAAAGTTGACCTCAGAAAATATTTAAAATATAAAAGAGAAATTACCAAAGAAAAGTGTTAAGAAAATAGGCAAATAGCCTCCTCTTAGAAATAAATTAATACATTATAACATATTAATATATCAAAGGAGAAAAAGCAACATCTTGATTAAGGCTGAAAGCCTAATTGATAAAATTATACATCATTCCTGCTAGAAGCTCTTAGTAAGTTGGGAGTTTACAAATGTATATCTTAAACCAAAACCCAGCATAATGATTAATGGTGAAAGACAAGAAACATTTTTATTAAAGTAAGAATAAAATCAAGAACACCCAATACCACTGTTGTTCTTTATTGTTTGAAGGCAACTAGCTAATGTAATTTATTCAAAAAAATGAAAGTCCAATAAAATTTTAAAACAATATTATTTGCACAAAATATTATTTGAAAATGATAAGGGGAAATCCAAGAGAATGAATTCAATGAAATGAGTTCATGAAATGATGAAATGATATGAAAAGAAAATTTAATAAGATGACTGAAAATCAATATACAAGATCATTAGGTTGCATATATACAAACAATACCCATTTGTGAATATGGTAGACTAGAAGTCTTAATTTCCAAAAGCAATATTAGGGATAGAAGACCAGGAGAGCAGTTTTCTTTTGCACTAAGCGTTGAACATATAAGCAACTTTAACAAGCCCTCCCTAGCCTGCCCCTGTAGACAGCAGCAATTTGCAGTTCTAGGGCTTCTCACAAGGTAAAAATCCCTATTCTCTCCCAACCCAGAGACAATATCCACCTGCAAATGTACCTTCTGTGAGAGAAATGAGTTGATATGTCTATCAAAAGATTGTATACAAGTGTTCATAGCATCTTTACTTATGATAGCCCCTAACTGGAAACAACCGAAGGATAGAAACAACCCATCAACAGGAGATTGGATAAAAAATTGTGAGATGTTTATACAATGGAATACTACACAGCAATTAAAATAAAAAGGAAATATTGATTACTGCATGTGCCATGGATGCATCTCACAGAAATAAAGATGAGAGAAAAACTAGACATCAAAGAGAATAAGCTGTACAATTTCATTTTATAATATGGATCAAGATCAGACAAAACCAACATATGATGATGGAAATTAAAATAGTGATTGCCTTCAGGGTCCAGATATGAACTAGAAAGGAACACAAGGGAGTCTTCTGGATGCTGGAAATAATATGTATCCTGATCTGGGTGGTAGCTATATGAATGCATGTACGTATATACACACACACACACATGTTTAGATTTGAGTTTCTGGATACATGCGTATATATATGCATATATTTATGTATATACAGAGAGAAAGCTGGACACATTAGGGTTCTTATTTGGCCCTCCAACTTCTCTTCTTCTTTAACCTACATCCGGTCCAAAGAATCTCCCACAATCCGCTTTTGCACCCATTCCGTCTGAGCCGTAGGTTTTCTAGTATACAGAGAGCATATACTTTGCAAGCTCCTTCTGAAATTTTTTGGGCAACACTGCAGTTTTCTTTTTTGGTTTGAGGGTGTTTAACTATCTCCTAGGTTTACTGAAGATTGAAGATGAAGCTTATATTTCTGCTTCTTGTTATCTGAAAGACAATTAGATGATGAAACACTTAGGACTTGGTGACCACTTGGATGTAGGAGGTTGAGGAAAAAAGGAGACATCAAGAATGATGTGGAAGTTTCTAGTGTTGGACAAACATGTTGATGGCAGCACCAATCAATGAGAAAGAAACACAAAAGACAGAGTTCAGTGGAGGAGATCTTGGGTTTTCTATGGAGCTTGCAGATTTTAAAGTATTTGTGGGCTATCCTCAAGAAGAGATGCCCAGAGGGTATTTGGTCCTGGAGCTCAGAGGAAAGAATCATTTAACAAAGAATTCCACAAATATTGTTAAGAGCCTACAATGTGCTGGACTTTGTACTTGGAACTAGAGACAGATAAGAGGATAAATAAAGATCTGAGCTGGATCCAGAAATTTTAATGCCATCAACATATAAGTGATATTTAAAGAAATGAAAGTATGTAAGATTGTGTAGGTAAAGTATCTTGAAGGAGAACAGAAGGCAGTTTTGAGCAGAGGACCAGGGAACACCCAACCCTAGGGATTAGGTAGAAGAGAGAAAACAGCAAAGGAGGCTGAGAAGTGGACAGAGATGTAAAAGGAAAATTAAAAGGTGAATAAAGTCAAGAGAAAACTGCATTTTAAAAAGGAGATGGTAAAGTACCAAATACTACAGAAAGGATGAAAAAGAATTCATTGAATTTAGCAACAAGGCAGTCATTGGGAAAGTCAGAGAGGGACGAAGGCAGAAGCGAGGGATCATGATTCTTATTCATTACTATATCTCCAGTACCTGGAAGATTGTATAAAATCAAGAGATTTGTGAAATTAATAAATGAGTATATTGACAGACAAACAAATTTGAACAAAGCGAAAGATGGAAATAGATTCACTTATTTAATAAAAAAATCGTTGTGAGGATCTCCATGTGGCAGGACCTATTCTAGGTGCTGGCGTTATAACAGTGAACAAAACGGAAAAGTCGCTCCTCTGAGAGAACTGTACTTTGGCTGTGTGGAGCCAGATGATAAATAAATACGTGATATGTCACAAAGGGATAAACACTGTAAAGCAGGGGGAAAGGGCTAGCGAGCGATGGAGATGAGGATGATATTTTGTATAAGTGCCCAGGGAAGGACCCTGACAAAGTATCATTCGAGAAGAAATTGAAGAAAGTGAGGGAGTGAGCAAAGGAGTCTGCAGAGGGGTCTGCAAGAGTAGAGACCAGGGGAGGGCAGATGAGACTGAAGCTTTCTAGGAACTGGGAGCAGGGCGAGAGCTAGAACAAAGTGAGTGAACAACAGATAGTGGTAGGCAAATAAGTCAGGGAAACAACAGGAAGCACAATCAAGAAGAGCATTGAGGGCCATTGTGAGGGTCTTGAATTTATCATGCAACAAGGGTTCTAGATTTGCAGTAGGAAAACAGCAAGAGCACAAGGTCAGACCAGGAGACAAAATGCTCAGCAACAGTGGAGGAACTTTTCCTTCGGCTGATTTAATATGGTCAGTAACTGTCCAAAGAGGATCCTGAGGAATTAGTCCCAGCATTTGCTATTGGATAGAAAAGCGGGGACATTGTCCTCTCAGGAGGGCTGTGCCACAGTCAAGATGGCTGCATTTCTGAGCAACATCTAGTCTAATGACTAGCAGGCCAACGATGAGCCACTAGATTCTCAGGACTTGCACCTGCTGAAGTAGCTGGAGGAGCCCACCACCTACTACCAGCTTTCCCGGAGGCCAGTCACCTCTCTGTCACAGGGTTTAGTTAATGCCTATGGCCAATCTCATTCCTGCAGCGTCCCCAAGACTAACTGGACTTCTCTTAGTATGTTTGGCTGGGTTTCTCTGATACTCATTATCACCTATAATCACACTTTCATGAAACTTCTCGTGCTTACACATCTGGTATTCTCCTGATTGTGTTAATTGTCTAGAGGCTTTCTCCCAACCATACACAGTGGTGTTATGGACCTGGACCCTGTTGGCTTGCTAGGGCTGATGTTAGCATTCCTTCTAACTTTGTGTTCATGGGTGTCATACCGGTAGCTTGAAGTCAACTGTGGTGGGAGGTTTTTCACCACAGAAATTGGCAAACACTATAAATCAATGCTTCCTTCCCTCTCCTGAGAGCCAGCTGTTAAACATTTACTAGCATTTAACCAGCAATATGTCTGAATTCTCACAAACTTTCTTCTCTTGACTCTAAGGATACGTATAAATATGCCCTCTAGTAAATGCTACAAAAATCATAAGGCTCAGACTGACAAAAGGGTCACAAGAAAGTACGTGATAGCTCCATTCCACTTTGGCTGTGTGAAGACTTATTTCTCCTGCGTTCCAGCTAGAATTTTGTCCTTGAGACTTCAGTTAATATATAAAAGTTCATCACTTTCCTATACATCAACAATGAACAAGTAGAATTTGAAATTAAAAACACAAGATCATTTACATTAGCAAGTGTAATGAAATATTTAGGAATAAATCTAATATATTTTAACCAGATCTCTATGAGGAAAACTATGAAACTCTCATGAATGAAATCAAAGAACTAAATAAATGGATAGATATTCCATGTCCATGCATAGACAGACTCAATATGGTCAAGATGTCAGTTCTTTACAACTTTATCCATAGATTCAATGCAATCTCCATCCAAATTCTAGCAATTCACTTTATGGATATCAGCAAACTAATTCTAAAGTTCATTCACAGAGGCAAAAGAACCAGAACAGCCAACATAATATTGAAGAAGAACAAAGTTGGAGGACTGACACTACCTGATTTCAAGACTTATTATAAAGCTACAGTAATCAAGACAGCATGGTATTGACAAAAGAATAGATAAATAGATCAATGGAATAGAAGAGAGGTCCTAGAAATAGAGCCACATAAACATAATCAACTCATCTTTGACAAAGAAGCAAAGGCAATACGATGGAGCAAAGACAATATTTTTAACAAATGGTGCTGGACTAACTGGACATTCACATGCAAAAAAATGAATCTAGACATAGGCCTTAATACACTTCATGAAAATTAACTCAAGACAGATTACAGACCCAAACATAAAATACAAAACTATAAAACTTCTAGAAGATAATATAGGAGAAAATCTAGATGACCTTGGGTTTTCTGATGACATTTTAGATACAACACAAAAGGAAAAATCCAAGAAAGAAATAATTTATAAGCTAGACTTCATGAAAATTATTGCTCTGTGAAAGATATTGTCAAGAGAAGGAAAAGATAAGCCATAGGCTGGGAGAAAATATTTGTAAAACACATATCTGATAAAATATGTTATTCAGTATATACAAAGAACTCTTAAAACTCAACAATAATAAAATTAACAATTTGATTTTAAAAATGGGCTAAAGACTTTAGCAGACATCTCCCAAAGAAGATGTACAGATGGCCAAAAAGCATATGAAATGATGCTCCAGATCTTATGTCATCAGGGAAACGCAAGTTAAAACAGCAATGCGATACCACTACACACCTATTAGAAATCTTAAACACTGACAACCCCAAAAGCTGGTGGGAATGTGGAGCAACAGGAACTTTCATTCATGACTGGTGGAAATGCAAAATGGTACAGCCACTTTGCATCACAGTTTGACGGTTTCTTAAGAAACTAGTCATACTCTTAACACACGGTCCAGCAATTGCACTCCTTGGTAGTCAAAGAAGTTGAAAACTTATGTCCACAAAAAAACCTGCACACAGATGTTTATAACAACTTTATTTATATTCACCAAAACTTGGAAGCAACCAAGGTGTCCTTCAATAGGTGAATGGATAAATAAACTCTGGTCCACCCAGACGATGGAATATTGTTCAGCGCTCAAAAGGAAGGAATGAACTATAAAGCCATGAAAAGACATGGAGGGAACTTAAATGCATATTACTCAGTGAAAGAAGCCAATTTGAAAGGGCTCCACACTGTATAAGTCCAAGTATATAACATTCTGGACAAGGCAACACTACGGAGACAGTAAAAAGATCAGTGGTTGCCGGGGGTGAGTGCGGAGCAGGGGATAAATAGCAGGAGCACGGAGGACCTTTAGGGCAGTGAAAGCATTCTGTATGACCCTACAATGTGAATATATGTCATTAAATTGGGAGGGCTACGCATCTCAGAAGACAGGGGTTATAATGGGAAACTCTGTACCTTCAACTCAATTTTGCTATGAATCTAAAAGTGATCTAAAAAAATAAAGTCTATTAAAAAATCCTACCACAAAGAAACAAAGTGTTCAAATCAAACACACACACACACACACACACACACACACACCACACACACACACCATGGGGACATGTCAAAAGGACACAGGAGGCAGCCCAAAGGGGTTCTTTACTGGACTCTTTACTGAAGGACAAGCAGAACAAAACACAAAGATTCCGCAAAGAACATTATTGAGACATCTGACAAATTCAGAATGTATACGGCAGATGAAAGTATTGTATCAAGGTTAAATCTTCTGAATTTGATAACTGCACTATGATTACATAGAAGAATGTCCCATTCTTAGGAAATATACTTTGAAATATGAAAGTTTCAAGGAGCTTGATACATCCATCCTACCCTCAGGGAGTCTGAAAAAAAAAAGCAAATACAAATTAAGGCAATTGTTAAATAATTGGTGGATGTAGCTAAAGATTATTTGAGAGGTCTTTATATTGTTCTCTAATTTTTCTAAAAGCATAAACCTATTTCGAAATAAAACCAAATTAAAAATTACAAAAATAAAACCTTTGTCTTCATTTCCCATGTTATGAAAAGCAAATAATAGAATACTTCCCGACGGAGCTGAGCTGACAGTTTGCTGCGTCAACATGCAGTGTCACCAATATAACACATGCGCTTGCCCCCAGGAACGAGGTGCTGGGAAGCTGGCGTCTGCTGGGGGCGTGGTGCCCAGGCTCCTCTACGCTTCATGTGCCCGCAGTGATGTTGTTCTGCTGACAGCCTTTCTTTAGTTCTTCACGTCAGATGAAAGGGATCAGACAGCCTTGACTTCTTAGGTGGAGTGAGGTAAATAAAGTAGTATAGAGCCTAGAACGCAAAGTGTGAGTGAGTGAGCGTGTGTGCAGCGCTATTTGTCTTTCTCAGCTTATTCGTGCTAAATGTATATCTAAGCTGGTTAGATTTCACCTTCACCTAATTAACAACTCGTGATTACCTGATGGCAGCTACTCAGAGATGAAGACAGAAAAATAAAAAGAATTTAGTCTTTCTAGGACTCCTGGACAAATGCCAACCCTTTAGCAGTCACAGGGACATCACAGTGATTTCTCAGAATCCAGCATTTTCTCTGGAGGCGTTAGCCCCTAGGTCTACGTTTCTAGGCCAGATAACGTACTTAAAACAGGATGTTGCAAGGTTTGGGCAGAGGCCCTACACTTCAACCAAAATACAAGAGTAACAGTCGCCAAGAACGTGCATATGTTAACAGGAATGCTTGGAGATGGTAAAGATTTTCTGCCAGCCCATCATCCACCTTGTTGATAAAAAGGAGATGGAATGGAAAGTATCAGAAAGTGAGGAATTGTTGGACTCCTATGGCATTCTCTCTGTTCCTGTGTGAGAGGGTACGTGGGCTTCCCTTCAGCCAACATCAAATGAGAGGGGGCTCTAAGAGCATCTTTAGGAGGCTTGGCAAGTGCCCCTGCAGCGTGAGGGACAGAGCAACTGATACTTTCACACACCTCAAAAGCCTAAAGGCAAAAGCTAGGAGTGGAGCTGCCAATGGGATGCTTGGAAAGCAAAGCAATGTGAGTGTGTGGGAAGCAGCTAATACTGTCACAGCAAGAGGAAATGTGTGAGTTTGGGGGACAAATTGTGAACTCTGCAGTTGGGGGCTGGCATGGTGTTAGCTTAAAAGGGATCCCACTCAACAGAGCATGCCTAGAGGAGGAAAGAGATCCCCCCCAAAGAAGGATGGGCCTCAGGAAATTCAGGGCAGGATGGTAAGTTTTAAACCACCAGTAAAAGAGGCTTGAGTCAAAGAAATTCCAACAGGAGGACCCCAGCTGGAGATATTCATGAAAGCCAAGAGAGAAAGCCACTGAAAAAAAAAGACAAAGTGAGTTTTGGACACAACACATCCATCACCCCTGCAGGGAACCACTGCCAGGTCATAACTAGAGACTAGATAGGATGGGGTCGATCCCCCCAATCTGCTCCCCACCCTGGACCTCATCCCAGAAGATGAGGGAAGAGAGAGTGTGAAGAAAGAAGCCAGCCAGCCAGCCAGACGCCTTTCCTCCTTTGCAGACTTCTAAGGCTGAAGCAGGCCAGGGCTGGGGCAGGGAGAAATTTAAATTGGATGAGGGCTGGGGAGTTTGACTGGGTACTAGCAGGGACACTTGAAAAGCCAAAATGACACTGCACTTGTGACTTACAGAGCCTGGGAAAGCTACAGGCCTGCCTGAGTCTCCTCCAGGAGCCAGGAAGACTGGGTCAGCTGAGTAACTCTTCTGGGAGACGGGCTGTCTGCACCCTTGAGAATCCAGCAGCTTCAGGAAAGGGAGTAAATACTTAATATCTTCCCTTGGAGACCCCACAGCAATTTCAACATCAGGATCCCCTGAACTGTCCATTGTCCAAATCTTATCTCCTATTATGATCCCTGTGACAGTGACCAGAATGGCTACCCCAAGTCGGAGGCAGTGATGTGAGGCTATACAACACCACCCGATTTTCTACCTCCAGGCTGATGTAACTGAAGTGAATTATTTGGCACCACTGAAAGATCTTTCTTGTACTGAAAATCAGTTCATACCAGTTCTTTTTAACAAATCACCTAAGATTTAGCTTAGAACCTTGTGCCCTTCGTGGCGAGTTCCTATACACCTATCTCATGTAAACGCTCCTCCGACTCCCCTCCCATGGGCACAGTTCACTCCAGCACCACAGCGCCTCCTGGGGCTCCCCAAATACATCATGTTTCATGACTCTGAGGCATCATATATTCTGTCGGTTCTACTTAAAGTGGTTTCTCTCCCCTTCTTCAAATTCTATCTCATCCTACAAAACTCAATTTAAGCATCATGATTTTATAAACCTTTCTTGACACTACATTCTAATTTATGTGCTCCAGCTTAGCCCTCCCATCAAAATCTGCATTTTACTTTATTACAGCCCTTATATACTGCCAGGAGAAATGATTTACTTAGTCTGTCCTTCATGCTTCTGCATGTCTTGTTTGAGATTGCGTTTCCATGCCCAGCACAAAGCTTGATGCCAATGAAATGTTTGCTAATTGTTTGTTGAATAGATGAAAGAGGGAATAATGGGTGAATGGTTCTGTTAAGGCAGTATATTATTATTATTATTTACAGCAATAACTTATGTTCAACAATGCTTTGTAGTATGTAAATAAATATGCATTTTCCTAGAAACATTTTTTTTCCAGAACAACTTGCGAGTAAGGGGCCAACATATTGCCCATCAACCCTGAATACTGTAGTGTTCCAACAAGAAAAATGCAAAGCACAACACACCATCCGGATCAGGAAATTAATGCTGATATATGACTACCTTAAAATCCTCAGGCATCATACAGGTTTTGCCAACCGTGTCAATAAAGCCTTTTATATCAAAGGATCTGATGCGGGCATGGCAGTTAGCTGTCCCATCTTTTCAGTCTTCTTCAGTCTGGAAAAGTTCCTCAGTCTTCCTTTGAATAGCATGATCTTGATGCTTTTGAAGATTACACCACCATTATTTAGCAAGGCAGTCCTCCATGTGAATCTGTCTGATACTTACTCATGATTTCATGACTCAGGTTATGGGTCTTTGGCTGGAATATTGCAGAAGTGAGACTGTTCTCATTCCATCCTTCAAGTGGCACACAATGTTGATTTGTCCACACTGATGATGTTCACTTTGATCATGGGTTAAGGTGGTACCTTCCAGGATTTTCCATTGGTAAGCTATTCTTTTCTCCTTTATATTCCGTACATATTTTGTGAGGATACACTTTGAAAATACGTAAATAGTTGTTTCTTCATCATGCTTTCAAATTATTAACTTGTTTGTAGCTGTATGTACTCAGGGTCTCCATATTTATTCAGTGGGTTATAATCTGTTACTCTCATTATTTCAGTGCTCCACTTGTCCTTGAGTTGACCAGTGCAGTCCCTTCACATTGGCTTCTGTGTCCTTTTGACATTTCCACCATGCTTGGAACACTTCCTTTTCTTCTGGAAAAACAAGCCTTTACAGGTTCATCTTGTAATTTTTTTGCTCCAGCCCTGAAACCAACCATTTCTCCAAAGAACCTTGGTTCTTTATGGTGGAAAATGGGCACTAAGTCTGCTCATTCTCGTTGAGGTGTCTCAGTCTCTCTCGGGAGACAGAGCAAGGGGAACACACACACAATTACGTTTATATTTATTCCTATATCTAGCTACATATGTTGAAAACCATGAGTTCATACCAATACATCCAACTCCGATCCAACGTCACAAGAAGTTTATTCTAGTCTTCTCATTTTCCATTTTAATATCCCCTTTCTCTGACAATTCAAAAAAAAAAAAACCAAATAATTCTAATCGTCCTTAAGATCTTTACTTTTTGTTACTCTCCCTATATATTGCCAATTTCCTGTGTCCACTGCTACCCTCTTCCCTACACGAATGCCCTCCTCAACCTGCTTGGGCTTCAACCTCCAGGGCAGGCAACCCCTCAGGGTACACAATCTTTTCCCACTGCTGGGGCTGACACTCCGTGACAGACAGCTCCTTTTCATTTGAGTCGCACCGCCACACTCCAGCTCTGCACCTCCTCTCTGGGCCACCGTGGCTGCCCATTCTCCACTGCCAGAACAAGTGACTACCTTGCTTTAGCCAACACAGTGGCATTAGGCTTGAGTGTTTCAGCACAGGAAGGATAGGGAGGAAGAAGAGGAAAACCTATTAAGCAATTTTAAGTGGCAGAAGAAGTAAGAAATCCAGGGCTTTCAATTCTAATTTGATTGTCCTTCAAACAACTCCCTGGTATTTCTACAGTCGTAGAAGCTAAAGGGTCTCAGTTGGCTTAATCTAGTGAAGAGTGAAATAGCCATTTTCCTTAATGGGTTTAATGGCTAATTTCAGGAAAACAAAATTCTACTTAGGTTTTTCTTAAAGAGGTGTTCAAATTGAAGAGGCTCACTCAAAGCATTAGTTCCTTAAGTTATTTCCAATTTTTCCTTAACAAGAAATATTTCAACAAATATTCTTGTAAGAAAAATCTGATAATTTCCTAGAATTAAAATAAACTGCTGGTTCAAAGAGTGAATATTTTTAAAGCTGTATATATATATATACACAGTATATATATATAAAGCTGTGTATATATATATATATATAGCCCTAAAAATACATGTTTTACTATGAAATATATAGAAAAGCAAAGCAAGTAAAGAACCATCTCCTAACACCAAGAAGAGAATCATACACCTGTATACTTCTATCTCGATATATCACGTTTAAATATACTTATTCAGAACACCTATAACTGTGTCTCACACAGAATAGACACCCCCATAAATTTGTTGAACAAATGGTGCTTTCACAGATAGCACATCATGTATGTGTGTCTGTGTAGGTGTGTGTGTATGCATTTATACAGTATACATATACATACACATATAGCATTCCATACGCACCAAATATGAAAAAATGTGAATACGTATGAATAGACTTATGACACATATATTACGCTTTGCAGACTCTGCCAATGTTTACTCCGTATAAGCTTGGATCCCTTTGTCATTTGTTTCTCATTGGCTCCCAATTTGCCTTTGCTTCCAGAATGGTCACTTTCTCTCTCTGGCATAGGACTGCCCTCAGCCTGCTGGATGTTGCTCTATCTACGTGCC
This sequence comes from Equus asinus, assembly GCF_041296235.1. NCBI lineage: Eukaryota > Metazoa > Chordata > Mammalia > Perissodactyla > Equidae > Equus > Equus asinus. The sequence goes on from NC_091800.1 coordinate 80,130,139, forward strand.
AAGACACCATGGTGCCTGGGTTTACGAGTTCCTTGGAGGAATCCATAACTAATGACAGAGGGGCAGGAAGAAGAAATGCTCCAGTCCCCTTGCATCTGAGTGGGACAACTCAGTGCACTGCACACAGTGTCTAGAGCTCTCTACAGGACTGCCCAAAAGTGGTCCTCTACGACTCTGCTTGATGCTGAATCCTTGATGGGCCTTCTTCCCCTCCGGGCCCCAATACCCTACTCCATCATGGTTTTTCCTGGAAACACATCCTAAGAAATCACTTTCACATGAATCTTTATCTGTGTGTCTGCTTGTGGGAGATCCCATTTAAGACTGCTTTTGAGCCTAGTTTTACCACATAGATTTATTGTTAAAGAATATTCACTTGGAAATATGTTAAGATGTTAATTAATGCTGTAAACTATTCTATCATACAAATATAACATATTTAGAAGAAAGCAATAATTGGGCATTAATTTTAGTTCTAAATTTTCACCTTTGCAATGTTTCAGTGAACATCCTTATACCCAGAAATTTGTGAATAGTTTTTATTATTTCATTAGCATGTATTTCTACAAATAAATGTTGAGGCAAAGTGATAATACTATCCAGTTGTCTACTCCATTAATACAATACTAATTTTCCAGCTGTGTATAAAAATTTCAGTGTGCTTACACTGTTATCACAATTAGGTGTTTTTAAAGTACAAAATATTCACAATTTTATAAGTATGACATAGTATCTCATTATTGAGCTTCTTTTATTATTAGAGATTTTATTTATTTTTGGCTATTTGTATATTTTCTTCAGATAATTTGCTATAGATGATTGTTGCTCATTTTCTATTTCATTGATTTGAAAGGGCTTTAAGTTTATTAAAAGTATTAATTCATTGTCCCTTGTATGTGTGTAAATATATTTTTATTTTCTTAATGGGTTTCTTTATAATGAGAGACATAGATAAGAGTTTAAATCTTTAAGTATTAAAGTCTATTAATCTTGGGTAGTACTTAAATTACCTTTTCCCCACCAAAATGGTATGTAAATATCAACTTACATATTTTTCAAACAATTTTAGAATTATTTTGGTATAAAGATGATACAAGTATCTAATTTCTCCCCAAATGGCCTAGTTTTTACAACCCTATTTACAGTCTATCCTTTCTCTATTGATTTGAAATAACACTTCTATCGTATACCAAATTCTTAGACATATTCAAAACTACTTCTAAATATTTTCTCTATTCCAGTAATCCAGTGTCTTATCTAGTCCAGGTTTTAATTATTTCTTTATAATATCTTTTGATATCTTATAGGACATGTGTCTCATTAATTTGTTTCTCTCTTCTTCCCAGTATATTGTTTTAGAAGAACTTTAGAACTGTATTGTATATTTTTAGAAAAAATAACAATAAAAAAATTTTATTGGAATTGTAGGAAATGTGTGTTTTAGTAGGGCATAAATTGATATTTTTTTGTATGTGAGGAAGATTGGCCCTGAGCTAACATCTGTGCCAATCTTCCTCTATTTTATGTGAGGTGCTGCCACAGTGTGGCCTGACAAGCAGTTCTAGCCCCGCACCTGGGATCTGCACCTGTGAACCCCAGGCTGCCAAAGCGCAGCGTGCAAACTTAACCACCACACCACTGGGCTGGCCCCAATATCTTTTATTTTTAATACTTTTCTTTTATGCCTCTACTAAATTTTCATTCCAGAAAAATGTGTAATGTCAATGTCACAGAACATTAGTCAAAGATTTTACTTTAAGTATTGTTTCTAATTGATTTATGTTTTTGTTCTATTTTAACTTAGTCTTTTTTTCTGAATACTTTTTGCTTATTGTTGTTCTATAGAAAAACTATTGACTATATGTACATAAATTTTTAACCAGTATGCTTACTGAACTCAAGCATTCTTTCAATCACGTTTAATTTGATTCTCTGGGGTTTTACACATAGCAACTATTTTTCTGTGTACTGTAACTTTACCTCCTGCTTTCAAAGATTACATGCAGCAGTGATGGATGCTAGCAAACTGCTCACTTCATCCCCCACCCCTCCTCTCACACACGTTTCTTAGTAGTAAAATGCTACTTTTTGTCAGGGATGACAAATCAAAAACACTGAGGATCCAAGAGTAAGAGACAGTTCTGGAAAATGAAACATGCAGGCAAGTTCCGGACTTTGCTTTGGCTTTATTGACTATGGGAACTTGAACAAGTTTGTCTGAGGAGACCCCAGAGACCCCAGGTGAGAGATGTGTCATAAAATCCAAGAGAACAGCCACAGAGAGTGAGCCTGAACTTATACAAGGGTTCTGTCTTGGGAAATCCAAAGGGCATTTAGTGAGAAGAGATGTGTGCCAATTCTAACACCACGACATTTGACATGTTGCTATGTGTGTTCTACCTCTAGATGAAGTCTTGACAGACAGAGGGCGAAAAAAGTTCAATTACTATGAAATAACTCATAAATACTAGAGGTGTTCAATAATAGAACTGGCTGCTGCCTAAACTAGAAACACCCCAAACCTTGGCACAGCTCACGTGGAAGCTTAGGAAGAAACGCTGTAGGATAGTTTTCTCCAATGAGTAAACTGGATGCCCTCAAAGCCAGAAATTACGGTCCTGATTCTTAAAATGTTATTATGTAAGCCTTAAAATATCACTTTATTAACTTTATAAAGGACGAAAATATAAAATTATGTATAAATATAAAACAGACTTCTTCAATCAACATAACTGCAATGCAAGGTGGGAAGTTTGGTCCAGATGTGGACTGATTACACCACTCGATGCTCAGATGAACCAAGTAAATGGCCTCATCCTGAAATGTATGTTTATATTTTTGCTATTATGCAAGCTGAAAACTGGACTCAGTCAAAGGTGAGCAGCTATGATATTTTCCTCAAAAAATAAAAAGCAAGGCTTGTGAATTAACTCTTGTCTACTCTGACTGTCTGTAAACAGCTCTCAACACCTCTCATTGAAAGATAGAAGCTGCTCCTGGCATCATACTCCCATTTTGTCTTATTCACCCATCTTCTCTTCAACCACTGACCACTGCATTGTCCAGCTTCTCAAGACAAAGAAATGTCCACATTTGATTTATCAGTAAAACTCATATGTTTCTATTTTGTTTTATTTAAAGTAGGACAGATGCATGTCCTACTTTAGAAATATAATAATTCAGAAATATAGAAATATAATAAAAGGAAGAAAGTTAGTAAATAACCATGCCAACAGATACTGGCAAGAATTTAGAAAAGCTAAAAATGTAAGCATCATGGAAAAAAGCTAAAAATGTAAGCACCCTGGAAAAAACTAATAAGCATTTATTTCAGCCAGGCTGCTTTGTGATTAGAAATGGGATATTGCTCAGCTTGAACTTCTGCCATTGGTAGAGAAGACTGGAGTCTTTTGAGATTGAATTTTATTGGCTTGGGTCTAAATTGCCACTGGATAAATTGTCTATGAATGGATTCAGTTCTCACCCCCATCCTGAAGCTTCCATGGATGACACTGATCTCTCAGCAGATGAACTACTGATTCTATTTGACTTTCAAGTATATTACAACTTTCTCTATATTGCTTGGAAATGCTAGCAAAGTTTATGCATTTTTGTTTTTTACCTAGGGAATTTTATTTTGTAAACATAACTGTGTATTATTGTAGATGTAGTTGGTAATTAATTTCTGTCTCTTTGATATTTGAATCAGAGATGGGAGTAGAAGTCACAGCCCTAGAAAAAGGTATCTTTCAGCTTAGACCAGCTCCTGGCTGAAATTCCTATTATAACTGAATAAGATTAAGCTCACATTGAATTTGTATTTAGATAACCTTGTCACTTTCCATTACCTAATTCTAAACAGTTATGAATAAGTGAAAGCCCCCATTGTCCTTCACGGATTATGCCAATGTCAGGGAAATAAACAGTGTCTACACTGACTTGTGCCATTATCACATTGCCTTCAGCAGTTAGATTCCATTTAAATACGATTGGTAAACTATTCTCAGATTTTCTGTGGGATCAAAAATTACCACCGAAGCTTCTTTGTTGTAACACAGGTTAGAGTCCACGCCTGTAATTAATTTGGACTTTGCAAATTTGAAATTTTCATTCTCCCCAGTGAAACTATGCTTTTCTTAACTGCACAGCACGGATGCTTATGTTTAACCCAGCAGTCTCCAGGAACGAGGGTGGTTGTGTAACAGACACGTAGGTTGTAAGAAAGAGGCTAAAGCTCATATTACAGTCATGGACTTGACTATTGAACAGCAATTACAACAACTGATCATGGCACTCTTCAATAAACTCTGTGGATATGCTTTGAAAAATCACCAATCTAGCAGCATACACAATAGATATCATAATCACTACAATTATCTCTGAATATTGAGAATGGCCATATCATATCCAAAAACTCTTTTAAAAGAAGGTAGTAGTTTTTTTAGCATGCTAGATCAGGGGTTGGCAAACTATAGCCTCCAAGCCAAACCCCAATGTTTTTTGTGTGGCCTATAAGTTATGAGTGGTTTCTACATTTTTAAATGGTTGGAAAATGTCAAAAGAAGAAGAATATTTCATGATACATGAAATTTATAGGAAATTCAAATTTCAGTGTCCCTAACTAAAGTTTTGTTGGCACAAAGCCATGCTCATTTGCTTGTGTATTGTCTATGGCTGCTTTCAGGCTACAAACGCAAAGGGCTCCAACCAGCAACTGAATCAGTCTACATACAGAACAAATGCCCTGAGATTGTCCCCATCAAAGCCTCGCCAAAAGGCACATAGGATTGTCATTGTTTGTCTTCATGATGAGTTGAGCTATCGGTCTGTGCCAGCTGGGCAGCTAATTAGTTACAGGGGTCCCTTTGTGCTCTAACAACTGGGAAAATGTCACCAGGTGCTGCCACTCCTGTGACCAACATGTTCCTCAGAGGGAACTATATTGGAGAAGGAGTTAATAGTGGCTGTTATCATCAGAAACTGTCTTTAAGCCCTTTTTCTCACAAGCAAATCACTTTGTTATAATTGGATGGATAGTATATAATGTCAAAATCTACATTTGCATCTTTGTTTTAGAAAGTAGTTGCTTCTGACTCATCTATCTTTCCTCAGAGTTACTGATACATCATAAACATGCATCTCTCCCTGGTTTACGATTTGCACAGATGCTGTGAATCCTGGTCCTGCGTTCATCCTGCTGGTGCATTCAGCTAGTTTTAGGTTCATTCTCCAAGTCACTTAAAACCACAGGCTGGTTTAAGGGAGTTGAGTTAGGTAGAGATAAGCATATCCCTGGGCTGTGACACACTGTGACATTGTGATTTACAGTATATAGTATAGTATATAGATATATAAGAAATCTATATTTTATCTTCACCGTCATTTCTGGCACCGAGCTCCTAAAACTCTTGGAATTTCCTAAGTGATGAAAGCCATAAAGGTGTCTTTTGTTATGTTAATTAGGTGACTTGTAGAAAGCACCTGAGGGTGGGGGCTGGTTGCCAGGGGAACCAACCAAGAGTAGAGGGTTGGAACTTTCAGTCTCACCTCCTGATTTCTGGGGCAGAGAGACAGAATGGAGTTTGAATCAATTACCAATGGCCGTTGATTTAATCAATCATGGCTATGTAATGAAGCCTCCTTAAAAACCCAAAAGAACTAGGTTCAGGGATCTTCCAGGTTGGTGAACACCTGGAGATTTGGGGAGAGAGGCAAGATCTGAGAGGACATGGAAGCTCCACGGCCTTTCCCCACACCTTGCCCTACGCATCTCTTCCATCTGGCTGTTCCTGAGTTTTATCCTTTCATAATACCCCAGTAATCTAATAGGATGTTTCTCTGAGTTCTGTGAGTCACTCTAGCAAACTAGTCGAACCCAAAGAGAGGTCATTAAAACTTCCAGTCTGAAGCCTGTTGGTCAGAAGCACAGGTGACAACAATTGCAATTGGCACCTAAGTGGAGGGCAGTTTTGTATGACTGAGTCCTTAACCTGCAGAATCTGATGCTGTTTCCAGGTAGATACTGTCAGAATCAAGTTGAACTGTAGGACACGGAGCAGGTGTTGCTGAGAACTGCTTGGTGGTGTGTGTGTGTGGGGGGGGGGGGACACACCCACACACCTGCATTGGAATTTGGTGATCAGAACCACCTTTAATGCATACTAATCCCTGAGAAATGACTTCTGAGGTCTTCACACTGAAGGTCTATATGCCAAGAGCACAACAAAGAACAATTCAGGAGAAAAATTCTAAATAGGGCATTCCAATTCTTTTTCCTTCTGCTGATTATGAATTTCTTATCACTGTCAGTCTTCCTATTTCTGAAGGATTCCATGTCTATTTGTAATTTTCTAAACTTCAGATAAGAGACAAAACAATAGAGAATCACCCCAGAGATAACATGCCCTCCCTGCCCCCCTACACACACATCTTACCAACCCAGCAAAAAGGAGCTCAGTAGTGTCCACACAGCCTCTGCGTGGTGGGGAGCTCACAACCTTCCAGGAAGCTCATTGCAGTTTCATTATCTTTAGGTACTAAATCTCCTCCCTGCTTTTTTTTTGCAACCCTGTGGGTTTCATCTTCTGCCCCCCAAAATAACACATGATTAAGTATAACCCCTTTTTTACAGCATGACACCTTGGCATATACAAGGCAATTATTACGTTTCTCTCAGCTTTCACTTCCAAATTAAGCTTTCCCCTTTCTCTCAGCTCTTCCTGGTAGAGCCCCATTTTCAGATGCTTCTGCAGCTGGACCACCCTCCTTTGGACACACCAGAGCCTGGCAAATTTGGCGTGGAGTAGCTAGGAACAGAAATCCCTTGTACACTAATTATGCTAGGGCTCTTTAGAGACACCATTGCGTATTTTGCTTAATTACACACCTTCTCAGCACCTGTTTTCTTGGCAAAATACTAAAAACGAACACAAAGCCTGATCAAGCTGGTGCCTTTTTGGCACAGAATTTTTCTCCTAAACTCTTTGTTAATTTACAGAGGAATCTGTAAGGACTTTGAACTCACTCTTTCACTATTTCACAAAAACATGGTCCAAAGTACCATTCAAGGTAAAAACAAAGTACTTCTTTTCAAGCTACTTCATCATGTGTGGGACACTTTGTAGAAGTAAGAAGATAGCTTAAAGAAGTGAAATTAGTTCACAATTACTTAGTATGGAAGAGCCAAACACTGACAAATTCAATGAAATTACGATGTACTGATTTCAAGACAATTTACTAACCAAGTCCTACAGGGATTAACATTACACCGAACTTATTATTCATCTTTATTTTTGGCTGGGAAAATGAGGACAAACAGCAATAGCTTTGTTATTTCTGAACTGATCCCAATTTGGAAAGTGCTGTAAGCACCACCAAGGAAAGGAATCTAATAGCCAAAATAGAACAAGGGAAGTTAAAAAACACACACGGGAAATAACAAGGTAATGTTTAGCCTGGGTAATTTGAGTTAATAGATCTAGGGACCAGCAATCTGGATCACAGTCGATCAGCAGGGGAAATACTTAGAAAGCCATGAGCAGCAGTGCTGGAAAAGACCTGCTAGATTGCAAAATAGATAGGAGTTTGCAACTGAAGGGTAGGCGAATCCAGTGTGGCTTCAGCTATAACCAAGGAATCATCATCCCCTGAGGTGTATAATCCTTCTGTCTGTCATACCAGAGAAGCCTGAGAATTCTAAGTAGACAGAAATGAACTCTATGACATTCAGTGCACCACAATGACATGAAGATGTGATAAAATTTGAGAGATACAGCAACGTGAATATCAGAGGAAGAAAAGAATTCACTTAGAAAATATTTTAAAGGAATGGAGAATCCTCTAGCCTCATACTTTATGTGTGGTGGAAAAAATGGTGAAGATATTCTTTAGGGGATGTTTTTCCAAGAGCACAATATTATGCGAATAATTCAATCACATGCAAATGATAGATTCAGACTCAGAGCACGAGCGATTTGCATTCCTGTCTCTAGATGTGAGGCTTCCACCTGAAAATATTGGAAAGATGTAAACAGGAAGGAGGAAAACGGGTTGATCCTGTGCAGAGGCAGAATTAGGGGCTGAAATTCAGAAATGACAGCATATTGAGAATGCATGTGTTTCAAGATAAGTGGTTTAAGTATTCTGCCTTATTTCAAATATATAGCTGCTTATTCCCATTTGCTTTAATATCGCTAGGCACATTGTGCAAGACAGATGGCCATAATGGCCTGCAACACCAATATTCAAAATTCCCTGACCAACTGTAACAATAATGTCCTTTCAAATTTTAATAACACCTGTCACCCAGGGGACTCATGACCCTCCTCGAGTTTCATTACACGCACCGTTCCCACAAGGTTGGTTGTCTGTTTTGCTGCTCTCTGCCAGGGAAGAATCATATTAGGGGTGTGCAAATTGGCTAATATTATGATTCAAATTAGTTAAAATTTTAAAAAATATTTTGTATAATCGTTGAACTCATAATTCCTTACACATAGGTTTATAGTATATTTAATTATCATATTATTTTTTACTAAACTGCACCTTGACAATTAATGTATTTAAAAGTGAATTCTAACCGTGCTTTACCCTTCAATCAAAAGCAAAAAGTAATGTCTTCTTATGTATTCAAATTGGACATGAAATTTTTCTCATAAACTCTTTGTTAATGTACAGAGGAGTCCATAAGGACTTTGAACTTACTCTTTCACTATTTCACGAAAACATAGTTATCTCCTTGAATGCTATCTCCTTGGAAATGAGAGCCGAAGGAAATGGGGACACCTAGATTACTCACGTGGGGACATTTAATGGGATAATGGGTCCATGGAGTCATTAAACAAAAACATTACTACTGAAGGATACGGAGGGTAGTTTCCACACCGTCACACGCCTTTTATCAATTCCACTTCTCCTGTTCCCCTGTCACCTCCTGCCGCCTACCTCAACCTTCCCCCAAAACCCTAGGGCTTATTCTTTCTTATGCTCGGGATATTCCGTCACTGGATAATGATGAGCACATTATTAATGGTTAGTATTTGCTTTGAACAGAGCAAATGCCTGTCTGTATTCCTCTCATATGGTTAATGTTAAGTTCTCACAATCTTAAATATAAATATGTGTGTGTGATTTATCTAAAAAGTATATGACCAGCTGGTCACATCAGTTACTTCATTGAAAGTATAGAAAGTAACTTTGAGTCTTTGATTGGTTTTTTTTCACATGCAACTTGGTGAGTAGAGTATTGTTGGACAGGTTGTTGGCAGTCTGGACTGGATTTTTTTCCTTAACAATTCCACAGTAACAGCAACAAAACAATAAAAAGGGCAGCTAACATGTGCATGCCATTCCCCGTGCCAGTCATAGTGACGAGTGCTCTGCCCACTTTAGTTTAGAGGAAGCCTATGAAGTGGGTCCTGTCACCAGCTCCATGTTAGAGGTGGGTAGACTGAGACACAATGGAGTGAAGGATCACACTCAAGGCATGCGGGTACCAGGTGGAGCCCGTCACTCAATGCTATGCTATGTCAACCATGGAAAGAACATCAACCCAGATGCCCGGAGTGGCTTCAGGGTTTGCAGGGCCCATTTTGCAGTGCAAAATGAAATGAGGGGCCCTTCTTCAAAACTGATTAAGAATTTCACAACGGTGACAGAATAGCATTAAACCAAGCAGCAGGTCCTTCTAAGCATGTGCCCTCTGCAACTGTGTGGCTCTCACACCGTGGGCAGCTCTGCTGATTAGCTTCAGCTTCCTCAGCTAGAAAGGGGGGTCTACCTGCAGTGAGGCACCCTTACTTTCAATGATTCCATGATGGCAAGTGCATCCTCACGCGATCCTCATTTCTCTTGTGAACAGAGGAGAAAGGCAGCTGTGGGTCCTCAATCTACAAATACTTGACTAGCTTTAAACAGGAAGATAAAATTTGGCTTCCTAGTTATATTATATTCCTGTGTCCATATGCAACCCCGAAGTTGCCTTGGTTGATCCTTTCATCGCACACACGAGCACACACACAGATATACATTTTTCTCAATATACATTGCTACTATCCAGATGAGTCTGAGGCTTCTTTCCCTAAGTATGGAGATCTGTGCCTTTCCAAGGATGACGAGACTCATGAATCACCTATGCTGTGAGATCATATACTGGAGCTATCAAATCATTGGTTCCAGTGCTTTCAACAGTTTATCTTTTTCAGAAACACTAGTGACAGAGAACTGATGGTTTTATGTTCACATTTATTTCTTAATTTTCACAAACTTCAAATTTATTCTTTCCTCATTTTGTATATTTTGAGAAATGTAATTTACAATTTTTCTCATGAAAAATGTTTATTTATATTGGATAGTAGTGTTTGTGCCTGACATCTAATTCAGATCTCACATCCTGCAAGTTACAAGTGACAATTGTTCCAGATTCTTCACTTTCCATTTCATTTCATGAAATCGTGAATTCTCCATCTGTCTGCTTGAACTAACATTTCAGGACACCTCCTACCCATATAACCAAAACACTGATTACCCAGCTTAATTGCTTCTGTCCTCAGTACTAGAAATAATAAATATCATTTGTGTGTCAAGGAGTGTTATTTTATGCTTAAATTTCCTTAGATATCTTAATTTGTATTTTAGTCTTTAAATAGTGCTTTATATCTTATTCTGCTAAAGTAAAAAAGTATTGAGTATTTTACCAATCTTTTCTTCATCTGTCTCTACTATAACGGACTGCTGAAAGTGAATTATTCCCCAGGTATAATTTTAATCCCCACATCTATGTATCTATACCTAATATTTATTCTTTTTCTGAAATCTTACTTACAGAATTACAAAAGCAGCTAGTTTGGGTTGATAGTCTTCAAGGTAATGCAAATACTCAACTTAGAATTAATTCCACAAAGGAAGGTGTTTGAACAATAAACATAACTCCCAAATGATTTTATCCTTGAGTTATTTTTATAATGAAAAGAAACAGGTGAAAACTCATTTCGCCTTGATAATATAAAGAGAAAATTTCAAATGGTGACAAAAGCTAAGATTTTTTAAAGAAACAGCATATCATTATGACTGGCTATGGCATCAGCCTCTGAGACGGCCCCCCGTTGTTTTACAGAACACCCTCCTCTCTCTCTCTCTCTCTGTCTCTCTGTCTCTCTCTCTCTCTTTCTCAGTCTCTCCTGGACCACTCAATCTGGTGGGAGCCAGCTGCCATGTTGTAAGTACTCTCTGGCAGCCCATGGAAAGACTCGTGGCAAGAAACAAAGATCTCTGGCCAAAGCTAGTGAGGAACGAAGGCCTGCTCACAGCGACGTAAGTGAGCTCAGAGGCAGATCCTCCAGCCCTAGTCGAGGTGTGAGATGACGGGCCACCTGAGCTGACAGCTTGACTGCAACCTCCTGAGGGAGCCTGAGCAAGAACCACCCAGTTAAGTGCTGCTGGGGATATGACCCTCAGAAACTATATGAGACAATAAATGTTGTTTGAAGCTGCTAAATTCAGAGTTAATTTATTACACGGCAATAGATAACTAATACACAGGACAGCCCAATATTATTGTGGACAGAAAATAAAGAGAATAAAACCATATCCAGATATAATTATCACACTGAAGAGTTTTCCTTTCTGTTCTTTATTTAGAGTTGTCTATTTTTAATATTAGGAAATAGTTAAATCAAGAATGAACACATTGATGCAGAAATAATTATATCTATGGCTTAGACAAAATTTTATTCATTATCTTAAAACTCACCTGGAAGGCTTTTAAAGTCTCCTTTAATCCAGCCCTGTCATACTTGGTTAATTTTATTTCCCTCCACTTCTCAGCAGAGTGTAGGGTCCAGCCAGACTTCATTCTATACCAAGCGGACAGTAAGTCTTCAGCGACACCAGGTGCTCACTTCTTCCTCCCACCACATAAAATCCTAACTCTGTCTTCAAAAGGCTGATCAGATGCCGCTCCTTGACTTACAGAGAGCTCCATTCTTCGGACTAGATTACTCAGGTTTGCACCTATTGAAATCTGCCTAGTTTACATGACTTTCACTTAGTGTGGGTTAATTTTGTTTTCTCTTTAAGGTGATATATTTTTAAAGTACAATGATTCCAAAAGCAGCTAGCTCAGCACTTAGTATGCTTGATTCCCAGCAATAAACTCTGGTGGATTACAAGATGCATTATGACCAAACAATAAACACCGTATAGTGCTTTATGGTTTACAAGTAACTTTTGCAAATAGTATCTCATTTAACCCTCAAAATAACTCATTGTTTTGGGCTTGGACATTGTTATGGACTGAATTGCGTCCCCCTAAAATTCGTGTGTTGAAGGCTAACCCATTGTACCTCAGAATGTGACAGCATTTGGAGATAGGGTCTTTAAAGAGGAAATTAAGGTAAAAAGAGGTCATATGGGTGAGCTCTAATCCAACATGACAGGTGTTCTTATAGGAAGAGGAGCTCAGGACCCAGATGTGCATGGAGGGAAGACCATGTGAGGACACAGGGAAGAACACACAGCCATGTACAAGCCAAGGAGAGAGGCCTCAGAAGGACACCTTATTTCAGACTGCTATCCTCCAGAATCGTGAGAAAATAAAATTTCTGTTGCTCAAGCCGCCCAGTCTGCAGTACTGTATTATAGCAGCCCCCCCCAAACTAACACTGACATTTCCATAGAGAAGCAGTAACAAGGTTGATACTTCATTACTGAGGAGTAGGCCTAGCGCCTGAGTCCAGAATTTGTGACTCTTTGTCCAGGCCTTGGGCCACGTGAGACCTCGATCTTTAGAAATAGAAGTTTATTGAGAATGTTTTGCCTTTATTTTATGGTCTTGACTTTAGGTTAACAGATTCACCTTATAAATCTCTTTAAATAGAGTTGATCAAGTCAGTTAGGGTCAAGCATAAAATCTTACTCTAACTGCTTTGTTCTTTATGAAATGAATTAAGATTTAAAACAGGCAGACTCTGTCATGCTTCGGTTATCTTTAGGAGAGTAGAGGTGAAAAAGTCCACTGGATGCATGTCTTTTATATGGAAAAACTGTATGTAACATTATTAACATTTTCCACTCTGCTCCTTAATTCTAATTATCATTCCAATACAGATTCATAAAAGGCAATTTATTTGGAACATTAAGAAGATGTCAAGGTTATCAGAGATTAAGTGGCATGATGTGTGGCATCTGCTTTCAATGTGAAGAAGCAGATGAAAGGAGGAGCTTGAGGGAGGGACAACCTCTGGCACTCACTTTCAAGTCACTCTGCGATCTCTGCAGCATCGTGAGGAAGAGGCCCCCCTCTGTTTAAAAGGCCAGGGAAGGGCAAGCAACTCCATTCTGCTTGACCTACAATTGAAGGAGAATGACATTGTTATTCTTTCAGCTCGGAAGCAGACAGTTCTCTTCTTATTCTCAGCTTGCAAAGAATATCTTCTCTCTCACTCATTCATGAATTCATTTATTTATCAAAAATACATCAAACAGTTAGTGTGTGCTAAGCACTGAGGCTACAACAGTGAACTGGATAGAATCTGTGTCTTTAAGGAATTTCCCATATGGCACAAGGAAAAACACAGGTCCTATGCAAAATAGTTTATGGAGAATTTAATAGATACTGAACTTGAAATAAGTTGATAAGAGGAAATCCTTATGCTAAAGGCATTCCCAGTTATACCAATGAGCTATGCCATCACAATGCTGAGTAATAAATGATTCTGAAGTGTGATGACTAAAACTAATTAGCATGTATTTAGCTCATGAGTGGACAGGTTGGTGGTTTATGTTGGTCTCGGCTGAGTGTTTCTTCTGATCTCAGCTTGCCTTGCTCTTGTCTGGAGTCAAATGACTGGCTGATCCAGGACAGCCTCAGCTGAATTGACTCCATTTCACTCCATGCGGCTCTTGTTCTCCAGTGGGCTAGCCTGGGCACATGCTCATGATGGTGGCAGAAGAAGTGAACAAGAACCGATGCACTGAGTTTTTTAAACCTCTGTTTGCATCATCTTGCTAAACACCATTAACCAAAGCAAGTCACGTGGCCAAGCTGAGAGTAAGAGTGGGAGGACACTACAAAGTCCTGGGGAATCAGGCCATTGAAGAGACCAATCTACCACACCACTCTGGGGTACAGCAAACTGGCCATCATCTTGGTTCTCTCATCAGCTCCCAGAGTGGAGAAAGGTATTCAATCCTGTTATAAATGAATAAGATATGTAAAAATATCCCAGTAAAGCAGATACAGATCTTGGGAGGTGAGTATTCATACTTTATCCACGACAGCCTAGGATGCATCATTTAAGCTGGAATATCTCCCTGAGAGGTTCTGATAACCTACTGTTTTTGCTGACTTGCCCTTTGCCACACAGCCCTCCCCAACATTGGGCTCAGCTGCACATCAGATCGGGAGGAGCAAAAAATTCCACTGTGCAGGTGGGGTAGGGGTAGTGGGCAGAAAGGGCCACACCACAGCTTCCAAGGATCCATGACAGGTTCACCCTACAGGCCTTCAGATCATGTAGGGCCAGTGATAAGAGAGAGATTCTTGCCAACCTGGGACAATTATGCAAAATGAGGACCACTTCTCTGTAACCAAGAGAAGAACACTGCCATGACAACAACGAACTAAATGTATACCCTAGAATGCAACGGGGCCCTTATTGTCTGGAGATCCTGTAAATAGCTCAAAGGAGACAGAAGATGAGAGGGCCTAGCTGAGGATTCATCAGAATAGAAGATGGTTCTTTGGTCACTTAGGGAGGGGCTAAGCTGACTAATCATTTATAAAGAGAGCAAAAGTGATGCCTGGTCACCCCTGCACTCAAAATACCATCAGTGAAGGGAAATAAGCATTTCAGAGAGAGTTGCAACTACTCAGTACGTGTAATTAGACATCTAAGCAGCGTTGCATATTTTGGATCCTTGAGATAAATTTGGTTTATTTCAGAGACTAAATTATCCATTATATATACATATACGTAATTTAAAATATTTTATATAATATATATTTATACTTTATATATAAATTTCGTGTCATGTATATATTACATATGTATATATACATACACACAGACATATATCTCATGTATGAAATCTAGGGAAATTCAATCAAATTAACCATGGTTTAATTTTAAAATTCAATTCAATCAACTTAATTCAAAGATTAAAATTATCTTTTAACATTTGGATAAAATAAGCTGAACTGAATTACCTAAAAGAAAACACAGTTCTCTCTCTCTTTCCTTTTTTAGTAGATCAACAAACACATCAGGGAAAAATCCATTGCCAATATATAACTACGCTGAATATATAGCATCACAGTTCAGATCACACTACTTATCAGATTTGTACACTTTGGCAAGCTACTTTATCTTGCTAATCTACAAAATGATGATATTAATTATACTTATATATACAAGGTTGTTCTGAGAATTAAAAGAGTTAACACATGTAAAAATCTTAGCCCAGTTCCTGAAACTTTACACTGGAAAGCAGTGTTGGAATCAAGAATCTTCTGTTAACTTGGTGATTCTGAAGTTGAAATCCCCAATATTTAATTTAAATAAAATTCATTAAGTGCCTACTCTGTGCAAAAATTTCTACCAGGCTCTGGAGGGACATAAAGAGGAAAGCAGTATATATTCTGCTCTTAAGGAACTTGCAAGTCAATGGAGGTTGCTGTTACTTACGTGAAAATAACAATGTAATGAAATGATATAAAGAAACAAAAGCCTACGGAACCAGAAAGAATTGGGATCATTGATGGCTAGAGAAATGAGGGCGAGCATCTAAGAGGAGGTGGCAGTTTGGAGTTCCTTGTACAGAAAGGAGGGATTTTGAGTAAGGACCAGAGAGAGAGAATTCCAGGCAGAGGAAGAACTTGAGCAAATTTAGGACAGTTGGAAAAATCAAGAAGCATTCGTGTCTCAATAATCTCACTAAAAACTCAGAGAAATGAGCTCTCTGACAGTATTAGGATTCATATCATATAATTCAAATATGCTATATATGAATTCATGTATATAATTCACATATAATTATAACTATGATTATTTACAGAGTCAACACACGCTTCTGTGCTGGCATATCGTCTTCCGTAATATTGGATACTTGCCACAGTAAATGAATCCAAACTCCATCCATTTATTAATTTATTTATTCAACTAACATTTATGTTGCACCTAATAGGTGCCAGGCACGGTAACAGGGACTTGGAATATAAAGTAAGTAAGCTCACAGTTTGTTCTCAAGAAGTGTTCCACGGATGGAGGGAGAGACAAGTTAACAGGCCAGGATGATGCAGCAAGATAGCCCTGTAACGGCAGGATGCCCTATCCTGCAGCGAGGAGATCGGCTGGGAGCTAAGGGTGAGGGGAGTTGTCAAATCTTTCCAGTTTACCTGCTGCACAGCTTGGGAAGCAGGAGGATTAAAGAGGAGCATCTTTCTTTCTTTCTCTCTGTCTCTCTCTGTCTCTCTGTCTCTCTGTCTCTCTCTTCCTTCCTTCCTTCCTTCCTTCTTCCTTCCTTCCTCTCTCTCTCTTTCTTTTTACCTTTTCCTTCTTCCTTTTTTTTGGTAAAAGAAAGGAAAGACCTCGGTAATTTTAAATATTAATGAACAAAAAAAATTGTTTGTAGAGAGAAAGATGTTGAAAAGCAGGCCAGCATGGGATAATCGATGGGTTGAGGACTTTGAAGACCAAAGAGAATAGCATCCTGAGGTGAAAGTTTTAATTCGGATGAGAGAAAGGCTTTTTTCTTCTTTTCACAGGGATGCGCTGGGTGGGGGCCACGAAGGGTACAGAGGTGCACACTTCTGGGGTGGGGGAGTGACAGAGACTGCAGAAGTAAGCGTCTCTTGCAAGGATTGGTTATCAGCTTTTCTAAGGGTCTACACCCCTAGGGTTAGGGTTAGGGTTAGGGTTAGCACAGGCTAGTGCAGAATTTAGTGAAGAACACCTGGGAATCCAACACTGCTCTTTCCAATGACTTTTTCAGAGGCAGAAATAGACCTGCATGCGCCGCAAGAAAGATTGATTGTTGGTTTGATTAACCAACCAAGCCACTTTTGAAATGTTTGTGGGCTGCAAACATTTGGTCAGTGCCCTGTTTATCAAGCATGTTTGATATTTTTATGGTGAAGGTTGGGTCAAAGGTTATAATGACAATGTATTTAATTTTAAAATTTGGTAGTTTTTAAAAATTTTTCGCTAAAATTTCTACCAATATTTGTACTCAAAAGTAACAGTGGGGTTGTGAGTTTGTGTTTCCCCACTTTGTCAATCTGGGGTTTGGTTCCATTTTAAACTCTTGTTAATAGTGAAAATTCCTATCTCATTGTTTCTTTCATTTTTATTTTCCTTACTATTAGTAAAGGTCAGCATCTTTCTATACGTTAATCAGTATTTTAGCTTTTTGTATGTATTAATGGGTTATATCCTTTTCTACTGTTGTATTGGGTTGTTTGTAATTTTTTTGCCGATTGTTACATGCTCTTTTCATTTTAAGAAAATTTCTGTTTTCTCTCAAATGAGTGGCCAATATGTTTTCATTTTTGTCTTTTACTCTATGTGAGTAGGTACACTTGTAAAATTATCCCCAATGTATGCTGCATATTTCTTATTAAGTTTAGTAACATATTTTAACCTCCCTTTTGGGGGGTATTATTGTAAATCTGATGTTTTTCTTTCAATTAAAGATAAAAAGAATAAACAGCGATTTGGGGAGATTGCATTAATGGAACCAACTTCTGACTTGTATTTAAGAGTTTTTATTGTATTTGTAATTTATAGTATTTTAATTTGATTCTGCAGGATTTAGGGGTACAGTTATATCACCTGTAGATAAGAACTTGTCACCTCCTTTCCAGTTTTACATTTTTTTCTTTTCATGTCTCTCTGCATTGACTAGTACTCCTGAACAGACTAGGAAGTGACAGTGCCATCAGGGGCCTTCCTGCCTTGATCTGGCCTAGACCAAACTGTTCTCAGAGCCTCTTCTTTAAGCAGGACCCAGGGTTTGTTCGTTGTTTTTTTTTTCCCCACATCTGTTCTTCTCATCCAGTAAGGAGATATTTAACGGTTCCTATTTTATAAAAATGTTTTTCTTTAATCAGGGATGGTGTTGGAATTTTCAAATGTCATTTCTGCATTGACTGAAATGACAAGATAGTATTTTTGTTTTGTTTTATATTAATATTTTACCCAGCCTTTAACTACAAGTGCATTCCTGGAGTGAATCTCTTTTTTAGGGGCCATTATTCTTTCATGTATGCTGGATTCTGTTTACTCTGCAAGATATTCACACACTGCTGTGCTTTCTTTTTCATGTTATTGAAGCGTCTTCAGTCCTCTCTCAGTCCTCCTGTTGCCAGCAACTTTCTCTTGTATTTCCCTGACCATTCAAATCTAGAGTGAGACCCTCTTTCTGGTGGGCTGGAAAGTCTGAAATCCTATGGGGAGGGGGATGCTGGGAAATGTGGCTCCTGGATTCTCCTCGGCAATGGAGATGAGACTTCAGAAGGTGGTGGTGGTCCACTGGAGGAGATGAGAGAGACAGTCCATGACGACTGTTGTCAAAGAATCAACTTTTAGCATTTCTTTTCTGTTTACCTCTTTTTAATTTTAAATTTCCAATTTGTTGCTTGTTTTTTTTTAAAGATTGGCACCTGAGCTAACAACTGTTGCCAATCTTCCTTTTTTTTCTTTGCTTGCTTTTTCTCCCCCAAAGCCCCTAGTATATAGTTGCACATCTTAGTTGCAGGTCCTTCTAGTTGTGGCATGTGGGATGCCACCTCAACATGGCCTGATGAGCTAGCGGTGCCATGTGCGCACCCAGGATCCGAACCAGCTAAACCCCGGGCCATGGAAGCAGTGGAGCGCGAGAACTTAGTCACCGGGCCACGGGACTGGCCCCTTCCTTATTTTCTTTCTCTTGCTTTTTGTTTCTAGATCATTAGTTGTTTTCTTATCTTCTCCTTTGTTTTATTATGACATGTTTTAACTAACTTCCCAGGAAATGCCTTAGTTTAATTTAATTCCTGTTTGATGACATACATAATTAGGTCAGTAAATTTTATCGGAGCACTGCCTTACGAAATCTTCAATTTATGTTACATAGCTAAATATATATATATATCTTCCTCTCCTACAAATATTACACATCCTTCAACTTTCAGCAAAGTAAAACCAGACCCTGTGAAAAGGATGAGGGTAAGCATTCTCATCTCGTGCCAGTGGGAGTATGAGTCGGGACAACCTTTTTAAGAAAAATTTGGCCATACATATAAAATGCATTGTAAATGCAATAATCACACTTTTAATTTATACTAAAGAGATGATTCGAGATACACAAAGACTTCATGTAACAAGGATGCTAATCCCAGTTCTATTTACAAAATTTGGAAGCAGCAAAAATGTCAAACAATGGAATAATGGTTCAATACAAGTTTTGTTACCTTCATGTGGTGGAATATTCTGCAGTAAGATATTTTTAGTCTAAAAATGTTTGCTAAGCCATTAAAATTATCTTCTCGGAGAATATTTAAAGATATAGGAAAATTCTTTGATATGTTTTAAAGTGAAACAAAGAAATGACATCTAGTAAGAGCAGTCTGTCTCCAAATTTATAAGAAAATCATTTTTAAAATATATGCCAAAATATTTATAATAATTATTTATGGGTGTTGGCAATACAGATAAATTATATTTTTAATCTTTTTCTCAACCCTTCACATTATTCATTCATTGCGTTTATAATAATAGAAAAAAATAAACCTTTTTCATAATACATGAGAAATAAATAGGCTGCGTTTAGGAAGCAGCTTGGGCATACAACATACTGTATAAAAATGTCCAGGAAGCAGCTTGGTGCGCTTTTTTCCAGAGCATAAAATCTTTACGTCTTCTGGGTCTCCTGCAGTGATCAAATATTTAACTTTCAAAATTATTCCTCAGCACGCACATTTAATTGTTAACTGAAATGATATACAAGTAAATAGATTGTTACTGAAGTATAGCAAGTAAATAGAAGGTATCTGGGCTCATGTTTTATAGGAAAGAAAGCAAATGTATACGTTTTGGAACAGGAGAGCAGGAGCTACCCTTCCTTCTTATTATTAGCTGGGCACGTCTCTAAAATATTCATGGATATTATTCAGGGACCCAAATGATTGACAGGTAAGGTTAGAACTACGGGCCTAAGAGGGAGAAGATCTTCATCAGATAAAAAGCTGTGAAACCGATTTCAAGTTAGCGTTCTTGACTTTTCAAAGCTTTGTCTTAAAAATTTTTTTTAAGATTTTATTGAAATAAAAGAAGCCAGAAAAATGCTAAATGTTGAATCAAAGCTGTTCTCATGAATACTCTGCGCAACATACACCAGAGAAGACATCAGTGGTTCTTAGGACCTGATGGGTGGATGGAATTTATTTTAGATCTCTTGGAATGAACTGTTCTGAGTTTAAAAACAAAAAAAGGGGAAGTTTATTTTAAAGTGTGTTTGATTCCTATTTTTGGAGACTACCTGGAAATTATTTATATTTGAAAACATTTTGGTAAACTAAAACTAGACCACATGAACAAAATGTATCTTTCTCATTGAGAAATGTAAATTTTTTTCAGTCTAAGTCACAAACAGAGGCGGCCTTCCCTAGTTAACTAAAGTAGCCTGTATTGATAGTCTCCAACACTACTCTCTCCCTCTTTCTTCTCTAATCCTAACAAAAATTTTAATGTTCTTCTTTCTTTCCTCATTATTCCTCTCCCCCACTGAGATGTTTATTCCATGAAGGTGCCTTATCAACCTCTTTTGAGTACTTATGTACTTATCACATATCTGTTTAAGGAAGGAAGAGATGAATGATTCTGTTATCCAGTCAGTGATATTTAAAATCTGTTCAGATAACCAGCTCTATAACTGGATTATTTTAATTCTTTCAATGGAAAACTAATTTTGATAACAAGAAAAAGAAAACTTGTTTTGCAGTATATGATTTGGATGGTATAAACTTTATCCCGTTTTTGCCACAACCAAAATAGTCAATCTAGGGCAGAAGACCTTGTATTTATCTGTGAATGGACTATGAATAAACTCCTAGGGGAGGATTGTTTATGATCCAGAAACTAACAGCTTCTCTTAGAAGACTGAGAGCAGTAGTACTTTTTATACACACTTTAAGCGTGATAATGATGGAGAAAGTGGAAGTGTGCAATGGCATTATTCTTTCTTTGAAACATGAAGTCTATTCTAAACTTCTCTAATAGTTATTTTTGTTTCTTTGTATGAAACAAATACTAAAGCATGACAATGAAATTCTTGCTTCTAAATAAGGCTAAATGCACTTTCAAATTCTATCTTCTTGAGAAGGCTAAGCAATGTGTCTACAGAAGCACTGCATCTTGAGATGTTTTTCATCAATGACTCTAGGATTTCTGATAAGGTTCCTGCTGTGTCTCTCAATTTCAAGTAATTTCTGGGAGATAGTTTAGAGTATTATTCAAGAACATGGACTTGATGTCTAACTACCCTGGTTTGAAGCTGTACAAGTTTGGGCAAGTTACTGCTTTCTATGTCTGATTCTGTTATAAAATGAGAATTCACAATGGTGGTTGCTAGGGTGAGGACGGACTGTGGGGCGCATCTGTTGGAACAATTAGAACACTACAGTGTGTGCTAATGCTGCTGCTTCTGCAATCACTGTTATGATTATTATCATTATTTTTATTCTTTGATTCTTTAGGAAGCTGCCATTGGCCTCGAGAGCTGCCTAGATGGTCAAGGAGCACAAGACTGACGCTACCTGTATGGCCTTTCCTCTGCATTGACTTTCAGGATTTCTCATCTCATTTCTGGTTTCTGTTTTCTCACTTCAGGAAGGTCTCAAACCTGCATCTGCTCACTAATTTCACCTCTGATACCAGCAGAGACTATGGCAGCCCAGAAGCAGAGTGAAGAAGTGCTCTTTTCCACCCAAAGTGTGTTTCAAAAAGGAAGAGCTGAGAAAAGTGAGACTAGTCCAGTGAAAATCAAAATGTTTTCAGTAGTGGATAAATAGATAGCCATGGAATTCAACCTGAATTTATGGAGGGTAGAGGTGATTTTGTAGAGTCCAGGAATCCCGCAGTAAACATGATGCTAGTTTACATACTCAACTTGGACCAGGCGTGTTCTGACAGCTTTACGTTTATTAAATCATTTGCTCTCTTAAAAAACTTACAAGGCAGTTGCTATCATTATGCCCATTTTACAGAGGAGCAAACTGAGGCAAGAGTATTTAAGCTACTTGAGCAAGGACACTCTGATTTTAAGTAACAGAGTTGTGGAACCTTCGAGCATGCCCATGACCAGCACACTGCAGCTGAAGGCATGTGTTTACAGACACTGGTTTTACTCATGTTAGCCCAGGAGATTTATCTAAAGTTGGAAATCTTGCGCAGTGCTTTTTCTCCACACTACAGTTTATTCTGTATAGTGTCTGCCCCTTCGATATATCCTGACAGCTTCATGACTAGTAGTTTAATTTATTTCTCAGTTTTTAAGTTACTAGTGGTTTGAAGTACTTCTCAGAACGTTGTGGCTATGGCAGGCCATGTCCAGAACCTGTTCTCTGACAAGGAGAGCGGGCCTGAAGACACAGTAAGAACTGAATACAGAAGTAATCACGTTGTGTAAATGTGGCAAGGAACACCCATTAAGTGCTGCTGGGCATCCGCCATCTGTCTCCATAACTTCAGCTCCAGCAGTGGAAAAGGCAGCAGTGCCCGCAATTCCCAGGTTATCCTGGGATTCCAGGTTATCAGGAATTGGGCGGGGGGTGGGGTCCTCACTCCCTGGGGACTCCAGGTGCTACCTTGTCTCAGGTAAGAATTTGTGAGGAAGGAAGGAGCCACAAAAGCTCACACACAGCACCATGTATTCCAGATCCACAGAGATGTGTATCAACCAATTTGATTATAATACCAAGTGAAGGTAATCAGAGCCAAGTTCAGGTTGTTCTTGTTGTCATGCTTGAACTGAAACTAGACTTTGTGGTTTGGCCATTTCTACTCAGAGTTGAATATAGTTAGGTAATGAAACCAAAAATATAAGACAGGTCATTTATACACATGATTGATGGTCTCTTTAAAATGTTACTCTACTTTGTTTGTTTTCAGCTTCAAGTAAAACAATTTGCAAACTCTCAAAATGCTTTTTGTATATGAATGTAGAATATCATTGCAAAACTAAAATCAGAGTAATTGGGTCATCAAAGCTCTTTTAAATTGTTCCACATTAAAAATTAAATGATTGGTAAAAAGTAAAACTGAGTTGACCATAGGCATATCAGTCAGAGAGAAGAAGCCTGATGACTCCAGCAAGTTAATCATTACTTTAGAAGAGTCAATATATTTTGATTAAAAAAAAAATTGACAAGTCCAAACTAATAATTGTATAAATTCTTTCCTGAAACTTACTTTATTTAATGACCGAAGTCTACAGACTGTGGCCCTTCTTTATTGCTGAGAAAAATATTTGAACAGGTTAATTGCAAACTAAATCCCTTTCTAAGGAAAAGACGTCATTGCATGGTCCCGTGTCTAATCCAGCGCGATCCATCTCAATTTGGGGACTTCAAGACTGCTCAGAAACATTCATTTCTGGTTTTCTAGGTCTATTTCCTTCACTGAACTATTAGCTACAATGTGGTGGGAAAACAGAAGACTTGTTTTCTCCAAGTTTTGAACAATCACAAATCCAAAGCAGAGAGATGGTACATCAATGGAGTGACTTCTTGCAGACCCAGCTCTGCTCTGCAGACCTGATCGTCTGATACCATTGTCACGTGTTACCGGTGTTATTGTCAGTATTGTTGGCATTATCAACTTTCTGGCTCTCTTACAGAAGACTCAGTGTGTAGGCTGGAAGCCTGCAAAACTTGGCTTCAACCTTCTGCAAACATCACAGAGCTAGAAATTCCTACCGGGACTAGAATTTGGGAGTTTTATGCACAAAAGTCATGTGAGAGCCTGCTAAATAGTTGGTTAAAATTGAGATATACTAGATGGTTTTGATCTGCACCATCAGTATAATAACATTATTAAGAAAGGAAATAATGTCACTTTGGCATACCTCACTTTTACGAACCTGTTTTGGTTCTGGTTCCAATGATTACTTCCTTTTTCAAGTAATCTGCTCCTGGGGGAAGGAACTGATCCGTTTCTACATATTGAAATAAAATCTACATCTGACCGTATGAGATCAGATTGGTCATTGTATTTTTAGTTGACTTTCATTCTTTTGTTTTGCAGCCTTTTTTGCAAAGAGCAATTAAGAGGGATTTAAGAGTAATTAATAAGACCCAGACAATTTTAATTGTGTAAATTTAAAATCTTAAGGAAATATGTAGAGACAATGGTGGTATAATAAAATATTGTACTAGAAAAGGCCAAATATAATTAACAACAAAAACATAATTTCTAAACGACTAGACGGGGGAAAACCTGCTGATTTTACAGCGAACAGTGGAGTGGAGCCCTACTAGAGAATTTTCATTTGGCATTTGGATTAGAAACCTTGTGAACCTGTTGAAAATATGGGTTCCAAGAAATAAAGAAAGAAAAAAACAAAAAACTAGGCTCTGAAAATGAGTGTTACCACTTTTGTAAATCTGCCAAGATTCTCAATTCAACTGCCAAAGTTTTGATGTTCAGAAAAACACAGCGGAATTGCTAACATGCATGCTGCATAAATGACTATTCATTGAATGAATGCTGTAGCTTATATGTGACTGCTTTCCCTGGCTGACTAATATATCAAGCATGGTACTTGTTTTGTGCTCTGAAAAACTTTCTCCATTACCATAGCAACCCCTACATGTTGGCGGAAGCTGATGTCATTCAAGGTATTATTCATTCTTAGTGAATTGATACTCAGAGTGCTAACAAGTCTCAGGGAGATAAAAAGAACTAAGTATACATACTGGTTAAACATTACTTAACCCTTTCACCCCACACAGTCTTCAAATGTCCGCTGAGGGGATTACTGAGGAAAGTTTAAAATGCCATCTGTACTCAGGATGATTACATAGCAAGGGTCACCATTAAATTATAGCTTACTTTACTCAGTAGTTCTATATCATTTTATTAGTCTCCTCAGGCTGCCATCACAAAATACTACACATTGGGTAACTTAAACAACAGAAATTGACTTTTGCACAGCCCTGGAGGCTAGAAGTCCAAGATAAACGTCCCGGAAATTCTGGTTTCTGGTGAGGCCACACTTCCTGTCTTACAGACAGCTGCCTTCTGGCTGGACTTTTACATGGTGGAGAGAAGAGTTCTGGTGTCTCTTCCTCTTCCTATAAGGAAATCAGTCCTATCACATTAGATTCCCACCCTTACGACCCCATCTATCTTTAATTATCTCCCTGGAAACCTTATCTCCAAATTAGCCCCATTGGGGGTCAGGGCTTCAGCATATGAAATTGGGGGAGGGGCCACAATTCAGCCCATAACAATCATCCTACCCCTTTTATATTCAGGGACAGAAGCCTAAATAGTACGTTTCTAGTGGATGTATGGTTTTCATTATTTTATTTAAACAGGGAGATAAGAACAGGTTCAGGTATACTAAAGACCAAGATAATCTAGCATCTGAACCTGAACACTAGGATAGTATCATTGTAGATATACCTCTGCATTTATATGTTGTAACTGTGTGTATACATAAGTTTATGATAGCAATATTAAACATTCGTTGGAATTTAAGAGCAAAAAGAAAGAAGAGTTACATTATATTTTGTTTTGTCCATTAATATAAATTCAAACATTCTCTTGCATGAGTTTTGACTTTAGTTTTACACTTGGATTTGTCTCCGTGTTAGGCGTGTTTATTGTGGTAATCACAGGAACTCTAGGAGTCAGAAGCTGGATTAATTTCCCACTCAGAATGTGTACAGAGTCTATCACCAGCTTATTTCAGATAACGAAGACTTGCACAGTATGCTGTGGGTGGGGTATGGAACAATTGGTGATACACAGCCATAGTGATGCTCAACTCCACCGACTCATTCAGGCAGGGATTTCCTAGAGAGGAAAAGAGAATATGTGAGAAAAGGAGGCAATAATTAAGGTGAATTTCAGGAATAGCAAGCAATTGCTTACGTCATTAGTGGCTGCTGTGGTCTGAATGTGTTTCCTGAAAATTCATGTTGAAAACCTAATGATCAAGGTGATAGTATGAGGAGGTGTGGCCTTCGGGAGAGAATTATGTCATGAGGGCAGATCCCTCAGAAATGAGATTAATGCCCTTATAAAACAGACCCCAGAGAGCCATGCGAGGACACAGAGAGAAGAGTGAGCTGCTAGAGGGCCCTCACTCGGCCATGCTGTCATTCTGGTCTCAGACTTCCAGCTTCCAGAACTGTGAGCAATAAATTTCTGCTGTTTATAAGCCGCCTTGTCCGTGGTATTTTGTTATAGCAACCTGAACAGACTAGACAGAGACTAATGGGGCCAGAGAGGCCTATAGGAGCCATGTTTATGGGACTTCACACACTCAGATAATAAGCTCGGCCTGAACTCTCCCAGAAGCCCATCAATGAAGAGTTTCATATTGAAGGATATGGCGTGACAAAATTTTATTTTAGAAAAATAATTTTGATAGAATGTTAAACGATCTTGGCCCTACATCCTCCACTTTTCTTCACACCTTCATTCACATACCTCATAAGATGCTACTTACATCTTAAATATCTTCTCTTGAGAGAGGATTTCCCTCTCCATACAATTTAAATTCTTTGAGTAGAACTTACCAGTAACTGATATTTTACTTGTTAGTTGTTAATTTCTTTGTTTGTATTGGGACCCTCTCCCACATCTTCCTCACTAAAATGAAACCTCCATGAGAGAAGCCTCATGTCTGCACTGACCGTGGCTGAGAAAGAAGTTTGGCACATGCTGGGTAGTCAACAAACATCTACAGAATGAATGAATACAGGCAGGACTGGTGACAGAAAGGCTAATGAAAAGTTATGGCAGTAATCTAAAGAAAGAGTGAAAAAACTCTGAAGTTACTAGTGAGGCGGTGAATCAGAATATAAAGATCTGAGAAATATTTAAGATGCAGAATCACTTGGATTTGTTGACTAATTGAATAGGGGCAATGGGTGTAAAAATTGGCATGGTGATGGTGCCAGCATGGGGCCACAGGACCACTCAGAGGTGGATGAGATGGAGTGGGGGGGGGGGGTGTTGATGATTTGATTTCTGTTTGGGGCAATCTGCTTTTTTAGAGGGACCATATCTAAATTAAAATGACTATCAGTAATTGGATACACTGATCTGACTTTAGAAAGTGATCTGAGATAACACAAGGACTAAATTCGATAGAAGGCTAAGAGTGGATCCTGCAAATATAGGCACTAAAGGAAGAATGGGAAGGAAAAACTTCATAAATATGATGGGCAGGCAGAGAGGAAGAAGGCAAACAAGAGAGGGGACTGTTACACAACCAGACGGAGAGACTTTCAGGAAGGAGGAAGGGCTCACTGGTCACGAGGCAACAAAGAGTCACATAAAATAAACAGAAAAAGCATCCCTTGGATTTGACAACATAGAGATTGTTGGTGACCTTGGAAAGTGTGGTATTAATTAAGTGGTGGAGACAAGCACCATATTTCAGTGGCTTGAGGAGTGAACAGAAAGTGAGGTAGAAGATATACAGAATTCAATCATAAAGAGTAAAAGTGGCAGAGATTGATAACTCAGGAGTAGTGCCTGGAGACTGGGAGACAATTTCATGGACCCATCTGAGCGTATTTATAGGTGGACAGAAAATAACCAGTGGAGAAAAAGAAGTAGAAGCTAGAGAAGACGGAGACTTTCGTGGAGTTAGGTCCAGAGAAGGCAGGGAGCCCTAGTGAAGAAGCAGGTATTAGTCTTGGAAAGACACAAGTAGGATGACAGGAACATTCTCAAGAGGCATCTGCTACACCTAGTCACCTGGACTCCCATTAAGGTGCACAGCTGTGCCCTGCACATGGGTGCCTCACAGTTGGGGGAGTTGGGTTGGCAAGATCTGTTTGCCAAGCTCTGTGCTTTGGAGAGATAGTACATCCCCAAAGCGGCCTTTTGGTAATTTGGGGGCCATGTTATGATTCTTCCCTAGAGAAAGCACTTTTAAATTTCCTCAAAGCAAAGGTATATGAGCGGCCCTACATACAATAACCTTTCACCTTCTACTTTTCAAAGGCCCCCTGTATCCACTATTTCCAATGATCTTCATTATTCCCCCAGATAGTTGTGCCACTATAATTTTGTAAATTCACAAATGAGGAAAATGAGACCCAGACAGAGAAGTTTAAGGATCTGATCAAGGAAACAGGATTACAAAGTGACAAGATTGAAGTTCATGATCCATTAAATGTACTCAAGTGATGATTTACTCTCCTATATGTAAATACTATTTAAAGGCAATGTTTGCTGAAGAATTATAGATTTCTGTGACTTTCTTAGCATTATTTTTTCCATTTACATCAAAAGGAGAGAAGAATACCAGGTATGAGGAAATAAATTTTGAAATTGAGACTGGGCTAAAATCAAGTACTTTCTCATGCCCTAAAGACAAAAAGATAAAGGCCTAGGGCCAAGGTATTATTTAGTTTACAAAGTCCTACAATGGAAAAAAATGTATCAATGTAGAAGTTAACCGAGCTTTTGGAGAATATTTTGAAAGTTCATCTAGGCTGAGGACTGGACAATATCAATTACAGGGGATCAAATTCTGGTTAATGTTGAAAAAGATTAACAGAGACTGGATTTACCCTCTCATATGAAACAACTAGAAAGCTGGACAAAATATATGAAACGATGATTTTCAAGAAACTGAACATCACACAATAAGGAGAATGACCCTGAGAGATGGGACCAAGGTGAGCCTTCTGAGATTGTACCAGGAGGAACGAGGCAGAGGCTGCAGACTCCTTGGCTTGACAAGACCAAGCTGAGAGTCAGGTTAACAACAGGGTTCATGTGGGAGAATAGCACATGGAGAGTTCTGAAGATATAAAGAGGGTCCCCACTGAGTGTTTTGAAGATAATCATACAGATGTGAGAAGTTGCCAGGTGGGGGAAAGACTAAGAGAGAGAGTTAGTGGGAACAGTACCTGAAGTACACACAGGGCTGGGAGAGTGTGTGTTTCTGCAAGCCAGACTGGAAAACCTCACTATTCCTGGGGCACTGGGTGGAATCCTCCAGAGTGGCTGTCTCAGTAGTGCAGAATATTAAACCCTCGTAAATGGTGCTCTGTCTTCCCCTGCCAAATCTTAAAAGCAAGACCCAAAAAGATCAAACCGGTTCTAAGTAACAAAATTGCATATCAGAATAAAGTTCAAGAATATTTATAGGAATGCAGCAATGTCCAACATACAAAAGGTAAAATTCACAACATCTGGCATTCAATCCAAAATTATCAGGCTTGCAATGAAGCAGGAAAATTCTACCCATAATAAGGAGAAGAATCAACCAATTGAAACTAGAACTGACAGGGATGTCAATATTAGAAAGCAGGGTCATTAAACAGTTATTATAACTGTATTCTACGAGTTCCAGAGCTAGAGGGAAGACTGAACATGTTGAATGGAGACGTGGATGATATAAAAATACCCAAATCAAACTCCCAGAAATAAAAACTACAATGTCTGACAAGAAAAATATACTGGGTAGCTTTAATAACAGCTTAGAAACTACAGAAAAAAAGACCATTGAACTTGTAGACATAACAACGGAAACTATTCAAAACAAAACTGAGAGCGAAAAAGACCCCAAAACACTGAGAGCATCAGTGAACCATGAGACAGCTTCACGTCCCTAATATGTGTCATTAGGATCTCCATATACATTCCCTCTCGTGACTTCTCTGCAATATTGTACTGGAGGTTATAGCCAGTGCAACAAGGCAAAAAGAGAAATATAAGTCACCCAGGTTGGAAAAGAAGTAAAATTGTGTTAATTTGCAGACATGATCATCTATATAAACAATCCTATGGGAATATACAATAAAGGTTAAAGTATGTGCAGTTCACTGTATATCGATTATACTTTAATGGGGCTGTTAAAAATATCAATTGATGGGCTATTTTTTCCTCCATTTAGGCTTAGGTTTTGAGATCTACTCTTATACTTCAAAAAACTGATTAAGTGAAGGGGATAAGTCTTTCCCATGTACCCCACGGCAAGTGTGGCCGTATTAGTACTGTAGTAAACGTTTCTCAAGTTTTAGGCAAAGAGAAGAGAAGTACTCAATTTTTAAAAAGAGGAGTTACTTCATGACAGTGGAGTAAATGAGAGGGAACGTCCCTGAGTTATGGACTCATTTGTTTATTCAAAAAATAATTGAACAATAATAATGAGCACTAGTCACAGGGGTACAGAAATGAACAAAAGAGACTGTGTTCTCACTTTTATGGAGCTTACTTTCTATTTCAGGGGGCAGAAATTCAATAAGTCAACATAAAATATGCCGGATGAGGATACTTGCCTTTTAAAAATGAAGCAGAGAAGAGAAGAAAGATTGAGCGTGATGGGTGGGAAGGCCTCTCTGGTGGTGTGGCATCTAGAAAGACACCCAAAGAAATGAGCAGAGGAACCACAGAGATACAGGGGCAGGGCAGAGGGAAGAGCTTTAGGACCCCAAGGATTCTGGGAAGAGAGGGAGGGCCCACAGGACGCCAGGTTGAGGACTGTAACCATTGAGGACTTTGAAATGGATGGGAAGCTTTGGAGGGGTTTGAACAAAAGAGAAATGAGACCCAACTTGGATTTGAAAAGGATCCTTCTAAATACTGTGTGAAAACGGATTGTAGTGAGAGTTAAAGTAGCAGAGATTCCAGTTCGGCAGCTAATCCCACAGCCCAAGTCATACACAATGATGGCTTGAAATGGGTGAGAGTACCAGAAGTGATGAGATGCGAGTAGATTCTGCCTGTGGTTTGAAGGTGGAGCCAACAGAATTTGCTCGTGGATTACAAGTGCACAAAAGAGAAGGCTCCAGGGTGACTCTGAGAAGCTGGGCCCAAACAAGTGGATACAATTGCTTCCCTTTGTGCTTTGGACTTTGATGGGTGAGACCAGATGATGACGTGAAACAGCCTTGAACAAGTGGGTAAAGAGGAGCAGGTGAGAGACCTCACTTTTCACCAAAATGGTAGACTGTATCATGGTGTTATGGTTCTCACGGGGAAAGTATCAGTCTGTTAAACCTAACAGCGGATTATCTAAGATACTTCCTTCAAAGTGTTAGAAAGCAGGCATCATTGGACAGAGCAAAGCCATGAAGGATTCCACCCTACAAATTACTCATTAGGTCTTTAAATTACCATTCATAGAGAAAAAAATTTCCAAAACAGTTTGAACCAAGCAGGAGTGTGTACTCATTTTGTGAATTAAGGCATCCAACTTTGGATTTTAACAGCCATGTAAACACTAGTTTACAAGGGAAAATAGGAATGTCGTTGCTTGCCTGAGATACCTAACCCCTCTTGCTTAGTTTTTCTGCCTGCCCTCTCCTGCTGCCTTTACTCCCCTGCTGAGAAGAGCAGCCAGTCGCTTACACAAGGACCCCTGTTTCAGGTTCTGCTTCTTGGGGGCCTGACCTACGACACATAAACACACAGGCAGCCTGATCAAAGATTTGGACATCTGATTGCCTCAGAAAGAAAGCGCTGCTTTTTATTGTATAAAATATAGATGAGTGAAGAAGATAAAAATGACTTTAACCCTGCCACCCACACACAGCCACTATTAACACGTTGTATATATTCTGTCTTCTTTTTCACATATAAAAGTGTGTATATGATTAAATTACAGCACTAGCTATAATATTCTGCATTACTTATTCACTAAACGATAAAGTTTAGGCACCCTTCTTTGCCATTACACATTCTTCTAAAGCTTCGTTTATAAGGCTGCACAGAATTCTATGATATGGGCAATCTAAACAGCAATTGAGGTCACCCTGCTTTCTAAGCTGTGGATAAGATTGGCTCCAAATCCCCCCATCATAGATAGTAGACAGTTCAGTGCCCTCCCCAGGATTTCTGTAAATTGCTAGGGGTGTTATTTTCTCAGCAACGGTCCTGACTCCATGTTCGGGCATCCGTTCAATCAGTTCTGTCTTCGAATCTTCTCACAGTCTCACATAAGGTCTCCCTGTCTGTACCACGTTCACCAAGATATGAATGCCAGGTATTTTCCTTCATAAAAATCTCACAGAAGGCATCAATGTGTGTGACTGACTGAAGATTTGGAGCGACGGAGGGGCTGACCTTGCAGCAATGCAAACAACCTAACTACTAACACCAGACATCACTGCTCTTAATTCGTGTCTTGGTTGAGGAATTTTTTTAAAGCTTCATATCTCAGCATCTCTCTCTCTTCCTCCCCCTTCTCCTTCATTTCTGCATGTTCACCCACTTTTCTGTCCCTTTTCTCTCCACAGCAAAACTGAGGGTCTCCCTTTTACTTTCGGAAAACAGTTCAGCTTTCGGCAGTGTGTCCCGGACCTGAGCTGTGGTGCCTTCTTTAAACATTCTCTGACTTAGAAGAGAATCCTCCCATTTGCACTTCTTAGTTAGGGGAGGGGGTCATTTTTCTATTTATCTAATTCCTCTAATGCTGAATATTTAAAATGCTTCCACTTACTTGCTAATACAAGTAATTCTATAGTAAATATCTTGATGGCTACATCTGTAGCGACATTTTATATCTTCTTATTCTAGATGCCTAGAATGAGAATTTCTACGCAAAGTGTATGAAAATTTTTTATACTTATCAGCAACTCACTTTCTAGAAAAGCTATACCAATTTGTACTATCATTACTAGTACATGTGAAGACCCTTGTCTTCTCTGGATGTTCTAAGTCTTTTTAATTTTTACCTATCTGATATTTGAAAGTATAATCTTACTTTTTAATTGACATTTGTTTAATTGCTACTATGCTTGAATATTTTTTCCTCTATGTTTGGTGGAAATATCAATTGCCCTTTAGTCTCGCAGGAGCACTTCTTTTTAATTTAATTATTTTCTAAATGATTTTTAAGAGCTCTTTACACATTTAGGCCACTAACAAGGTCTCTGTCAACTCTTCTATTTCTCCCATCTGTTATGTGTCCCACAGTGTTGAACCTGCACACGTAGAACAGTTTGAAGCGGGTGTGTGAGGAGTCATCCTTTCCTTCGTGCTCCCCGATTTTGTGGTGTGGTCTTCAACCTCTAAGGTGGCCTGATGTCCTCTGCCCCCGGCCCTTGTAAGTCTCACCTGTTGAGTGCGGGCTGAACATATGGACTCACTTCCGATGAACCGAGCACGGCAGAAGCGATGGGATGGCATTTCCAAGATGACGTGGCTAAACGGCTGTGGTTTCTGTCATGGGCTCCTGCGTGCACTCCCTCTCTCTCTCTCTGAGGGGAAACCAGGAGGGGACAGTCCATATGAGTGAATTTGGAAGACATTCTCCCCAAATTGAGCTCTGAGAGGACTGCAGTCATGGTTGGCACCTTAACTGCAGCCTCCTGAGAGAACATGAGTCAGAATCACTAGGCTAAGCCAGTCCCGGTTCCTGATCCACAGAAACTGAGATAATACGTGTTCGTTGTTTTAAGCTGCTAAATTTTGGAGCAATTTGTTACACATCAATAGATAACTAAGACAGTGGTTACCTTAAAAAAAAATCCTTAAACTCAACATTATATAAAACTCATCTATAATTTATCCTAGTTGTGTTATAATTTCATTTTAACAGTCAAATGTTTAACCCATTTGGACTGTGTTTTTTGCACTAGGAAGGTTACATTTCAAAGATAAGCTATATTTCCTTTTTTCTGTAAAATTACGATAGCACTTCTCTATCTTCACTGCAAGATTTTGCAACCAATCAAGTGAGAAACTATTTGTGAAAGTGTGTTATAAGCATAATTTTTAGCATCTTTTATTGTGGTTATATACAATGAAAGATAGAACCTTTTACATAAGTGTTTTAATCTATTATATATTGTGTTGATCATGCCTTTTTATTTCTGTATTTTTGATGCTTTGGAATATGGGGCCCTGATTACATTGGAGGGCTGTCCTGCCCCGGATTAGCCAATACCTAGAGATAGTGAGGGACTGCCTGCAGCCTGTAACTAAGTGTGCCTTTCATAAGCAAACCAACCAATGCAGAGCCCACACCACAACCAGCTCCTTTATAGGGCTCTCACACTCCCCATTATTCCCCTCCCCTAATCACCCCAGGGCCAGGTACCAGGCAACTGAGAACAGACTGTATACCCCAGAGCATGCTGGAATTATTCACGCTGGCCAATCCTAAATCTACCTATCTCGTCTCCTTCATTTTCCTTCCTGCAGAAACCACAATAGAGGCTGCTGCCCAAGATTCTCCCTTGCTCTCTCTGCCTCCTGGCCTACCCTGATGCTTCTCTACCTGGCCCTGTGTGGCTTGGCATGTCCCCTCCCCTTGGGATCTGTGAGTATAACAATTCATCCTTTCAATGAGTCATCTCCTGATCTATTGGCCACACAATACTTGAATAATACTAACACGTATCTTTTAAAACATATGTGAGTGTGTGTAAATATGTATATAAATATACATACATACATATATGTCCCTCTGTTACATGTGTGTGCATGTGCATATATATGCATGTGTGTGTGTCTACATCTATATGCTTTCACATATACACATGTACATATATAAAATGTACATAGTTGCTCTTGCTTTTTTTTTTCTTTTAAAGATTTTATTTTTTCCTTTTTCTCCCCAAAGCCCCCCAGTACATAGTTGTATATTCTTCGTTGTGGGTCCTTCTAGTTGTGGCATGTGGGACGCTGCCTCAGCGTGGTCTGACGAGCAGTGCCATGTCCACGCCCAGGATTCGAACCAATGAAACACTGGGCTGCTTGCAGTGCAGCGCGCGAACTTAACCACTCGGCTACGGGGCCAGCCCCAGTTGCTCTTGCTTTTAATAAAGTTACTCTAAGTTTATTTTGGACAAAGAATCGTGCTATTCTTTTTCGTATCCCCAATACCTGTTATGCTAACAGATTGTATAAACTAGGGGTAAAAAATGACAGTGTCGTAGTGTGCGGTTATTCCATTCTAAATCTTCTTTGGTGATGGCAGACCTCGTTTGTAAGCTGTATTTCTTGAATTACATTACTTATGTACATCACAAGATGCTCACCAGATTCACAGTGTGGGCATCCAAGGAGAGTCCACTGCTCTGGACTGTGATGTTCCCTTGCTATCATTGTATAGTGTTGTGGTTTTTTCACTGAAATTTATAGTGTTTCTCTTACTGGCAGTTGCCAGCTGCCCCTTTTGCACTCACCGTGAAATGATACCATAAGTGTCATTACCATCCTTCAACATTTATGGGCCGTGCAGTATGAGGATGGGACCCTGAGGTGCCACACTCGGCAGAGCGTCGATCCGCCAAACATAAGGTATTCTTCTGACTGTGATGAAGGCAATCTTCTAAGAAAATCACATAGGTGGTAAAACTTAAAATAGGAGATTAAGGAACAAAAGCATTAAAAACTCCTGACACATTGCATTTTTCCCACAAGAAAAAATAAGCACCTAACAATGCATTTTCAACTGCTTTGCTAATCATACAGGAAATTCTCCTGTTACATAACTTTAATAGAGGAAAAAGGAGGTGAAATCAAAGTTAGATAAGAGATAAGGAAGGACAGAGTCATTAAACAGCAGTAAAGGACAAGATGAAGTTGAATAAAGCCCAAATGAAGAGTGACAGGACGAGAAATGCAGGCAGAGAGGTGAGAGCGGCTGCTCGGGCCATAAACTGTGAAGCGGGTTCAGAAAACCAGTCAAACAGCCTCAGCACATTTCTAACCCCGTCTCGGGGTCCTCAGGGAGAGGCAACCCAGCAAGCACACCCGCCGAGTGGTACTTCTGCAGGTTTGTTGCGTGAGGTAGGAGGCGAGCTGGAACTGCTGTAGCAGAGGCCCCACGAGTCTTCCCGCCGGACTGGGTCACCACGACCACATGGCCATCTCCTGCAATCACTGATGCACAGCCTCCCAGTATAACAGCGCATGAGACAGTGTCACAGCACTTTCTCTGGGGTGGGGGTGACACGGAGGAAAGAGCTTTGGAATCAGAAAACCAGCCCTGGTGGGACTTTATAATTGCCTCTCTAGCCAGCTGAATGGTTCTGGGCACCCATTGACCTTGAAAGATTCGGTTTTATGGGTGAAATAAGATCGATAATAGCAATTCAAAGCTTACACATAAACAAGGTGCTGTGAAATTCTCAAAGGAGATAGTTTATACTAAAATCTCTAAATGGAAGAGAACTACACCAGCCGATAGGGGATTGCTCCAGAGACCAATGTGGCATGATGGAAAATGTGATGATGTCAGAGTCGGGGCCTGCCCCACATCTACTGATTCAGAATCTGTATTTTAACAAGATTCCCAGGTGACTCACCTGCACATTAAAAATTGAGAAACAGTCTTTAAATCACCTTGGCAGATAGGAGACACTCAGCTTACATACTCTGGAGAATTTCTTGGATAAACCTTATGTACTAGTGAAATTCTTCTCAACACATTGAGATATAGTTACCTCTGATCAAAAGTCAGAAGAAAAATTTTTTAATGTAAACCAAAAATATAAATGATAAGTTTAGAATAAAAGCATAACTTTATGCCTCAATTTCAGGAGAGGTAAATGAAAAGATGATACAATTTGGAATCACGGGATCTTAATCTGAGTTCTAAATCCTTTCCTCATCCCCTTAGGTCAATTGATCAAGAGCGTGAAGCTCGTGACCTCACACAGAAAATGGGAGTAATGATAATCACTGTTTTTCAAGAATGGTAAGATTAAAAGGCCTATTGTATATAAAAGTGATTTGTAAGCTATCTAGTCATATACAAATATTAATTGTTATTTTTGCTGCTTCTATCTTGAGATGCTGAATATTTTCTAAATCTGTGTATCCTAACAGGTGAAATTAGCGACAATCATTCGCGAAACACTGCTTCTTAGACAAACCTTGTTACGTGTGTCTCTAAATAATATGCCCCATGAAACATATTTTTCCCAGACCAAAATAACAAGAAAAGGAAGCACGCCTTTTCCACAGCAAACAGTATAGATTTATCTTGTGAAAAATACAAATGTTGAAATAGATTATATTTACATTCACTTTTACTGCTTAGACTGAAACAACCGTGGGGTCCAACTTTAGTGGCCATGCTCACTATATTATTAATCAATTATTTATTATAGATGCCATTTCATAGGACTTTACCCTACACAGTACTGTGCACAAATTGCTTCTTTCATTTTATGGTTTTGCTTCTATTTGGCTTTTGTATTTATTTTAAACCTAGTCATCTCTTTTTACTTTATAATATTTCTCCTTGTAAGCTGTCTTATGTTCTTTTGGAAAGAGGAGGAGAATAAATAAAAATAAATAAATAGATATCTCAGAATACTGTTCATAAGCAGGTTATGTTTGAGATAAATATACATTATATATATCCATTATATATATAATGTATACACACATATAGATTTTAAAATGATTTTATGATGGAACCAAATTGAGAATGGTGAGTTAAATAATAATCACACCTCACAATTGTACTTCATATTGTTAAAAAAAACAAGATGTAATTGTTAAAAATTCATTTTGGACATTGTGTTTTCAGAGACCAAAGATATTTTTGCTTTCATTCTTAGTGATTTTCTAATAAAACAAGAATAAAGAACAACCACATGAAAATCTAATGGCTAAAACACACCAGTTTGGTGTCTAGGGATTTATTTGAAATGATGCTTCATTTTCTCTGGCAAATGTATTCTGGTACAAAGAAATTTCTAAAATGCCCAGAGGTGATGGCATTTACACAATTGATTTGAAACAAAGCAAAATGATTGATTACGTAGATTTCAACATTGAAACAAATGGGGTCTCAGTTGCAAACTGGCATTCACATTTAAGATTTAAGCACAGTTAAGAGAGGCCTGACCTTGGTTGAGAATCAGGCTGGCCTCTGGTGCGTCGGCCCTCAGGCAGGAGGGGGTTTTCCAAGTGCCCTGTAGATGTGAAATGCTTTCATGAGGAACTTCTATCCAGCCCGGTCTCTTGGCTAAGAAGAAACAGGAAAATTATAGAATCAGAAAAACTGGCTTTGGGAAGCTCCAGTCTTTGTTCAATTTCCTTCCATCCTTCAGTGGTATCTTTTCTTTTCCACCTTCCCTTAAGGGTATCTCACGCGTTTCTAACAAACGGAAAACACCGTGTATCATCATTTACACTGATTAAAAATGAATTCCCTGCTATAGGTCAGCTCCAAAGCTCTCAAGCATTTTTGTTTTTTTAAATATTTTCTTTTCACTTTTGGAAGAAAGGAATTTGTTGCTAGGAAATTTCAGCTAATATGACAGAATTTTCTTTTTCTTAATTGGGGTCATAAAAGTTTATAATATTGTGAAATTTCAGTTGTACATTAGTATTTGTCAATCACCATAAAAATGTGCCCCTTCACCCCTTGTACCCACCCCCCAACACCCTTCCCCCTGGTAACCACTAAACTGTTCCAAGAATTTTTTTTCAGTAGGAGGAGGAGGATATTTTTACTTATGACTGTATCCTACTTACAAGCAGCCTGACACTGAACCTGCTTGCTTATTTTCATGGCTCCATAAAAAGGAGGAAGCAGAATGCAGAAGGTGAGCAGACTGCTGAGCCAGTCCTGCGGCTTCCCTTTGCTTTTCCTTCTTCTGCTGATTTCCTAAAAACGACCCTCCCATCCTGCTTCTCCAAGCCCCTGGGATGTTTAACTTTAGAACCAGTTCTCAGAGTGGCCTCTCCTCCTCCCAGCGCCCGTGCTTCCCCTTGGTGCCAGGTTGCAGGAATGCTGTCATTTCCCTGCCTACCCTTCCTACCATCTCAGCTATGACAGAGTCTAGGATACCTGAGAGGGCCAGAGAGTGCAGGACAGGTAGCGGAAGTGCCTGTCTGGCGTGTGTTCCGGGATCTGGGAGAAGATTGGATGGCCTCTCATGGATGAGCTTCTAAGATCATCTAAGACTCTAAGATCATGGCGGAGGTAGGTAAGGGCTAGGAAAACTCAAGATATTTAAGAAGAAATATTTAAAACTTTTGCCTTTTAAATTCTAAAAGCCAAAATTTTAAATATAAGAGGGTAATGATCATAAACAATATATCCTACTGAACTCAGTTATAAGTGTTGTAAGATTTTTTTAAAAACCTACAAGAAGAAACACAAAGCTGCTTTGGCTACTTAGAAAATAATGTTAATTACAACAGTTTAAATGAATGTCTTACCTTTCTGGTCTAATTAGCATGAAGCACCATTATAATTACTTAAATCACTAGATCTGTCAGATTCAGCTGGTTGAAAGTGTTTACTGCAATAATAAAGTCAGCAAACATATATCAATCATCAAAAATTGTTGGAACTGTATTAAGGTTGCATGTTCACTTATCCTGGTCATTTAATCATGTCTCTAAAAATATGTAGACAACACTAATGAGAGATGGAAAAGAGCCAGGCTGCCTTGTGTAGATTAGCAACATAATAACAAGTAAAATACCTGTGTCAGAGCGGAAATGAACCTCAGAGGTACAGCTTAAGCAGACTTCATAAAGTTGGAGACAGACTCAGTTTCAATATGACAGCATTGATCCAGCAAGGAAGTTTTCCTAGAAATGAAAACAGGGCTGAGAGTCTTGGTTTGGGAAATGCATTTCAATTTAGATCAGTGTGTAAAAAGTCCATTTATATGAAAAGATAAGGGTAATGCAGGGAGTAATTAAACTGGAATCAGAGTCTGTGTGACCATAAAGCCTGCATGGGACTAAGTTTGAGGTAATAAGACCCAGGAGATGAGTATGTAGGACAGAATGAAGACCCTGGAAGGAAAAGGAGCCACTGTGGCTTTATGAGACATATCGGGCTGCAGAGCTTATGTGATAAACACCCCAGTGGTGTCACAACTCTAAAAGCTTGATACTCACACCAGGAAAGCAATCTGCCATTTGTTTGATAAGGTGAAAAGGAGCTCAGTCTTCTACCCTTTGATGTAATTGACATAGTTTTAATGCAAACTGTACTGTATTCTTTCTGGCAGTGCTGAACATTCTTCTGACAAGGGAATTGAGCAGAAATGTGTTGTTATCTTCTTTACCCCAGGGGTTTTCAGGACCACTGATCAATGCCCTATAGTGACTGCTAGAAACTAAAAGGAGTGAAGGGACAAAAATAATGGGTAATTATAAATTCAAGTTTACACATATATAAATCAAAAGAAAACAATTATGCTCTATAAAGTAGGAATATTTTAAAACTAAAAAATGTTTCCAGATCATTCTTACACTTAGAAAATTGTAAACACTTTCACGAACAACTCCTAGATTTATAAGTAGATTTCACACCACATATGTGGTCTCAAAAACCACTACACCATGTCTGAAGTTTTCTTTTTGTCAATAAAATCTGCATATAAAAATGACACTCATATCTCTATGAATGTCATCTAACTAATGTATGTTGATGTTGGTTCTCAACCTCAGGAGTTCCCCGGGGTGAAATCTGAAACTGGGCCGCCATAAATGAAGGGCTAGGAGAGAGGAAGAGAGAGGCAGGCCACTCCAGATTGGTAGCAGGCAGGTGTAATAAACCAGAGAATTTATAGGCTTGTCTAGTGCAGCTGTAAGATGAGTAGATCTCCATACCACCCGCCAGAATCTTCAAAGTTTATGGAGAAGTCCTAATGAGCTAAGTCACATAATTCAGTCCAGATGGTCTCAACAACACGTTACTCTCTCAAAGGTGTGTCCTTGAAAGTGGCGTCTAGTGTGGGAATGGTGGGCAGACATACATTCCAAGAACAGGGGACAGGGTGAAGACCCTTGTATTGTCTGGAAATTGCCAGGTGGCAGGTTAACCAGGGACCACGTCCTCTTGATGACCTGCTCCAAGAGAATCACACTTTAAACATAAAGACACAAATATGTTAGAAGTAAAAAGATACAATGAGGTACCACGCTAACCCTAATAAAAAGAAAACTAGAATGGCC
Organism: Equus asinus; assembly: GCF_041296235.1. Taxonomy (NCBI): domain Eukaryota; kingdom Metazoa; phylum Chordata; class Mammalia; order Perissodactyla; family Equidae; genus Equus; species Equus asinus. The sequence goes on from NC_091800.1 coordinate 80,171,256, forward strand.
GTACAATATCAGAAAAAGCAGAGTTCATCTCAAGGGATATTATTAGGGATAAAGGAGATCATTTGAACAATGATAAAGGGATCAATTCATCAGGAGTACATAATGTTAAACATTATGCACCAAAACCAGAAATTCTTAACACGAAGTAAAAACTGACAGAACTGCAAGGAAAAATATAAAAATTCACATTTACAGTTGGAGATTTCAGTGCTCTTCCCTCAATAGTTGATAGAACAGTGTCTTATTCAGTCTGGTTGCTGTGGCAAATTACCATAGGTTGGGTGGCTTATGGACAATACAAATTGATTTCTCGCAGTCCTGGAGGATGGAAGGCTGAGATCAGGGTGCCAGCATTGTCAGGTTCCGGGGAGGGACCTCTTCTGAGCTGCAGAAAGCTGTCTTCTCATTGCATCTTCACACGGCAGGAGCCAAGAGCAAACCAGGCATGTCTCTTCTTAAAAAGGTAATTATCCCATTCATGGGGCTCCACCTTCATGACCTCGTCACCTCCCACAGGCCCCTCCTCCTAACCCCATCACATTCGGGGGTAGGATTTCAACATATGAATTTTGAGGGGACACAAACATTCAGTCCATAGCAAACAGATAGGGGAACTAGACTTTTATACAAATTGTGAAGCAGGAGTTATAGCTGTGCACTGATTTAAATAAAAAATGATGCTGTGTTTCCCAGTAACACATTTGAAATTGTCCACTTTCAAGCAGATGCCAATACTTTTAGGGAAATGACTAATCTAGAGGTGTCGTTTTATGGGGAATGAATGTCTCTGTTTCCCAATAACTATTAAGAATTAGCAAATTACTTTATTCCCATGGTTAAATTTCCAGTTTATCTGAGAAAGGCGTATAAAAGGCACACTAGATTATGAGTGTAATAAAAGACAAATAATTCACTTCACACACTTTTCAATAGGATGAAGCTAATAATTTATGTTCTCAAAAGTGACAAAAACTTTAATTCAGGATGTAAGAGTAGCCGTGTTCTTTGGGGTTTCTGTTTAAGGCAATCTTCTTTTACTACCATGCACCTCATGGGGCTGCCAGACCTGGATAATGCACACTTCTGTGCTAGCAGAAGAATTGCTATTTCAGAATTGGATGTCTCCATGTAAACAGAGTGCTTGCCAATGGCAAACCAGCATTTACATCTCACTTTAAAGAGAGAAATTATCTTTGAGAACTGAACCAATATTGACATTCTTAATAATATATTGCCTATATGCTTGGCTAGCCAAATCATTTTTTAAAATTTTATCAGAGCCAGTTGTGTGTTTGAAGCCACTACGATGACCACATGAAGCAGAATGTGATGGGAACAGCTGGAATACACACACGATATTGTTTATCATTTATGGGTGTTTTCTTTACATATCTTTCTTTTAGTTTCTTCCTATAATTATAAGCTGATAATGTAGAAACAGATATACGGTAGATATAAACATATATAACTTATATTTGAGAAATATAAGCACTTAGGGATACAAAGCATGAGCTCTCCAGCCGAATCCACCTTAGCGTCTTAATAGGCCGCGTGTGTCTGAGGGCTGTGGCATTTTGAGTGCTGGCTAGCAGAGTTGACTTTTGGGAAGGTAAATCTGTGCTAGGTTCTTCTGCTGTACAAATCTGACAACACAGAGAGAAGCGGAACGGTTTCACATAATAGGCATTACAATAAACACAGGAACAATTACTCTTCCTCATAGCCCATTTCTATTTCTTGGTGCCAATGTATAAAATGTCAAGAAAACAATTAGGTCCTGAAATATCTATTTTGCTTTTAATTCATAGTCGTTCTTACTTGTCTTCATTATTCTTAGTACTATTGTTGAATTGCTTTGATAAATTCAATGATTTTGTAAATTAAATCTGATGTGGGACTCCTCTCTTGCCATATTATGTATGTAAAACTTCTCCATATAGTCTCAGTAACTATAAGGTAGATTAATTCATTTAATTAATCCTATCTTAAAATTCACACAATACATCTCAAATTGCAGAAAAATATGAAATATAAATGAAAAAATTAAAACAGTACCTCAGAATCATTATTTAACCCATTCCTGAACATGAGGTGGTATAACGTCAAAGTATGCAATTTACATTCCGTGCAGACAATTCTAGTTTCTCTATTTTCCATATACTCATGTATCATATGATTTATTCAGATACATCCAATAATTAATATGCTTATAAACTCAGTTGAATAAACAGTTATTGAGTATGTCTTACATACAAGGCCCTTGCTATTATACACTTCCATGTGTGTGTATACATATATGTACATATCACATTAACCCCAGAATTCATATAACATATAGTCGTCAAGGCAAAATGTGGACAGTGAAACATATTTACAGAGCCAACCAAGAACGAAATTTGGGGAGACGGGGGTGGAAGCCTTCTATTTTGTCGTGGAAATTGCTACAGAGAGCAGCTCCCTAGAGAAAGGGTTGTCCTCGCACATGTTCGTCTTGTCCCGCACTCAAGTTCCTATTTTGGAGATTTCGGGAGAATGTGAGAGGCTCTCAAATACCAGTGGGCGAAGGACTGTTACGGCTTCTGTATCTTTAAAAAGGGTCACTCATCTCATCTGGTGACAACTGCCACAGTCCCCGCGATGGCTTTTGTTCTGGTCGGACTGCTCAAGTGGGATGCCCGCTCCAGGGCACCCCTCCCAGCCACTGCACAGAGGACCTCCTTTCCCTCCTGCTCCCTCGCTTCTTGCAGAATGCAGGACGGAAAAGTTTGAAGAGCGAGCCCCATTCTCAGACTCGCAGCAAAGCGAGAGGCGGGAGAACCCGAAGGGGAGGATCTGAGGAGCTGGAAGGGGAGAGAGAGGCGCGGTCTCAGACAACGCGTGAGAGCGTGGGAAGGAGGGAGGCAGGAGACCCGGAGGGCGGCCCCGGCGGGAGCGAAGGGAGGCGGGCTCCGCGTGCTGGCCGCCGCAGGAGAGCGAGGCGCAGGGCGAGGGCGGCAGGGGGGCAAGCGGCGCCCCTGGGAGCTGGAGCCCAGCCCGGCGGAGGGGGCGCGCGGGGAGGGGCGAGAGGGGCCGCGGAGTCCTCGTCTCCGGCCGACGGGCGAGCGCAGCCCACCGGGGGACGAGCGGCTGTCCCCAGCCCGGGTCCACCGGGCTGCGCGCACCGCGCCCGCCCCCAGCGCGCCGCGGCCCCGGGTGCTGGAGACCCGCCGCCGCCGCCGCCCCCCGCGGGGCGCCCCCGGAGCCCAGCGTCGCGATCGTGCCGCCGGCTGCATCCGACTCCCGCAGACCAGTCTCCAGCAGGTAGGGGCGGCGGCGGGGCGCCGTGCGACGGGGCACTTGGCCGAGCAGCCGCGCCTCCGGGTCTGGAGGTCGGCGGGCGCGAGGCGGACGCGCCCCTGCCCCGCGGCGCTGGCGACTCCGGAGGGCGCAAGGTGCTCGCACCTGCGTCGCCGGGTGCCCAGACCGAGTCTCAGCGTGGAGAAGGGGGGCGTGGAGAGGAGGCTGGCGGTCCCTTCCCCAGAAAGGGACGCGGGGAGATGTGTGAACGCGAGAGCGGAAACCCTCTGAACTCTGGACCTAGCCCAGGCGAGGAGGCGAAACTGGCGGTTTAGAGGGACAAGGAATCCTCTCGTTGCTAGGGGAGATGGGAGGAGCGGCGCCGTCACCTACACGACCACTCTTGGGGCGGCGGGGGGTTTGTCCTCTTTCTCTTTTTCTTTGGGGATGAAAAAGAGCGACTACTTCAAAGAACAAAGATGTAGGGGTGAAGGAGGGCTCCGGGATGTTGCCTCTTCCACTGATCCTACTGACCCCTGACCGCGACCCCCACCGGACAATGCCAGCTCCATTGTCTTGGAGGCCTGCGACTACGTGGTGGGCAAAGTCGGCGGGGTGGTACCTAACGGGGACTCTTCATTCATGGCTTCTGTTCCCTGCAGCCCCTGCCCCATTTCCCTGGCTGGGTAGAACCAACTAGGTCGGTGAAAGTGCTGGGTTTAATTGGTACCTTGTACGCCCCCAAAAGGTAATGGAGATGATTTTCTTCAAGTTCTCTTAGCATTTCTGTCATTTGTAGAAAAGCTGTAACTACCCGCTCGTGGCTCAGATCTCCGTTTTGGGGGAGTGAGCCAAATACGTTTGAATGGTGTGTGAATCGTTTGCCACTTGGAAGGATTATTTTAGCCTTTGGAGGAGGAGAGATTGTCTTTTGCTGAGCAGGGCAAGTAAAACTTAGCTTCTCTGAATTGGCCAGAGGAGTCAAGGAGCAGAAAGGCAGGCAGGAAAGACGTTCTTTATTCTCCTAAGTGCGGAAGGTCCTGGAAGTGCTCATCCTCTTTGAGTGGTGGTTTTCTTTGAGGATCTCCTGAAATGTCTGGAATCTCTGTTCGGGTAAAGGTTAAAATGCCTCGCACATGTTTGCCACAGGTTCTTAAGGGTATTTATGAGCCCCTGCAGCCTATGCATGCTCTCCTAGTGATTTTCACTTAGAATAGGAAGATCAGGGACCCCAAAGTCATCCACGAGATCCTAAAATCAAACCCACAGGACTGAGGAGGGGGTAACCACAGACTCCCCTGGACCATCAAGCTTCCTTTCTATGGGATCACTGCAGAACTGCCAGAGTAAATTAAATTTTGCTTTTGATATTTTTAAGGGCTTTGAGGGTAATTGATCATTCTTGGGTTAAGGGTCCTCCAAAACATGTCTTTGTGTGAAGTTGTTTAGTTTATTAAAATTATACAAGCATATGTGACATATACTTAACAGTAACAGCTACGCTGCCTCATCACATGTGATCAACCTGTGTGAGCATATGAGGTTTATATTTGATGGACTTTTTGGAAACCCTAATATACGGCATTGCTTTAGAGACAGTATTAATATGCCCCGGGGATATATTACTTGCTATGAAAATCACCCAGAGTGTGATGTTTATTTACTAAAGGAATAATAAGTTTAATTAATAAAATTTCATCCAGAGGGCATGATGCGATGGTTGAGTTTATCTTTGTCCTTTGAGAATTGAGGGAGTGAAAAGATTTGTTCAGTATACACTAAAATAGCTGAAGTATTTCATTTTCCACATGCAATAAATACTTTAAAGATTTTTTTCCCTCTAGTCTGAGAAGGCTTGCAGATACAAGCTGCAGTAGCTCTGTGCTAGGCTGTTAATGTGATCTGTGGGTAAGTCAGTACCCCTGCAGCAAAAGCAGAATGCCCGCTAAATGTGAGCCCACTGCAGAACATGAATGTTCTTGAAAGGGATTAAATAAACACAGAAGCATTTCCTCCTCCTTAAGAAATGAGAAAATAAAATCTCTTGGATAAAACCATAATCATATATGTAATCCATATGTGATCCTATTACATATATGTGTGTGTATCCATATGATGTGCGTAACTTGCAGATTGTTAAATGTGTTAAAATATTTGCATAAGTGAGAAAAGATATTGTGTTGGAACTGGGATAGTTATAAATGATACTTCTTTAAATTTGAGCCTTTGGTTTGCTGAGCACCTCAAAGGTGTATCTGCCCTTTTGGGATCTCATCTCAAAGGCAAGTCCAGGCCCATGAGAGCACTTGTGCAAGGAGTAAATGTCCACTTGTCAAATGATTTGCTTGAGCCCCTAGTACTACAAATGAAGAAAATGAGGCCCAGAGGACTTAGGTCATTTTTTCAAGGTCTTGGAGCTAGATCCTGGCAAGGCTGCTGGGCCTGGCTCTGTCCGCTGTGTGGGAAGGTCAGGGTTTGACTCTCCCCTTCAGAGGAAGGCCCACAGGTGAAACCTTTCCTAGATGGTAAGTTTTCATGTGAGTGATCTCTCTTCTCTCCTCACCCCTTTCCGTATGGGTCTCCTTCCACCAACCCTTCCTCTGACCACTCCTTTGTTCTTAATGCTTCTCTATCCTAGGAATAACACGTTGTTCTTTAACAGTTCCAGAGAGCAAAGAGTGAGCCTGTCATGAGAACAAGAAACCTTTAAATGAAACCACTTATTTAGAGTAAAAATTGTATACAGTTTACTCACGTGGGTTAAAAAAAAAAAGCCAGGCAGTAAAAAAAGTTGATTTTCACCTGAAGTGCATTGAGGTGAGGAAGCAGCCCGAGGCAGTGTAGTGCCTTCACTCTTAGAAAGGGAGAAGCTGCAGTGACAACCCCTGACCATCTCCACTGTGTAGGTTGCTTTTCCACCTGGGATGCTGCTTCATCCTCACGACTGCTCTGACAAGGATGCAGGGCAGACGTGGTCCTTCACTCCACTTTCCCCATTTCCCGTCACTCAATTCTGTTCTTTCTCCCTCTGTGGATGCCCCCAGGCAAAATTCAGTGCTCCTGGGAGCTCTCCTACAGGTGGGTGATTATCACATCGTCAAGTCTGTTTTCACCTTCAGTCCCAATCGCCTGTGAGGGATGTGGCACTCAGTAAGGATTCAGCCAATGCTTTTAGAATATATTGAGCTAATGAGTTAACTTAAATCAAGCATTTATACTCAGCTGGCTTCTTTTAAGCATTTAAAAAATGAAAACTTTTTTCCAAGGGAATGTGCCAATAATTTTTAGACGATGTAAACTGATAAAAATTTATTAACCTTCCTGTTGTGATATTTCCTGTGAATGAGTAGCCATTCAAGCACACAGTAAGGTGACTTAGAAAAGAAGATGGGATACTTCTAAGGACCAGAACAGTGTGCTCCCTGGCCTGCCTAATTTAGATACCCCGGAGGTGTCTCTTAAGAGTGGGTTTCCCTAGCCTACCCCAGAGCTGCAGAATCAGAGGCTGTGGTGGGACACAGGACCCTCCCACCAACCAGCTCCAAGTGATTCTCATGAGCACTGCATTTGAGAATTACGGTGCATGGTCGCTCAAGAGTGCACATCTAGCCTCCTCCACCTACTTAGCATCGCCCCTTCTGTTCTACAGGAATCTGCAAAGATTGTCTTGCTTGGTTCTTCTCGTGGTTGATTACAGTAACTGGGAAGACTTGACAGTAAACCCGGCCATTAGTTCTAAGGAAGTGTAGATTCATATTATCTAACTGTAACGGAAAGCGGAAATAGTTATAATGATGCTATTTTTCAATGGATTGTAAACTTTAAGTGGCAGGATCATATTAACTGATTTATTTTATATCCCATGCAGGATTATAATACTTTGTATATAATTGTGTTAAAGGAATTATTTTAAATGACTTGATTTTATAGTTTTTGCAATGTGTTTATTTCTGTGGAGATGGAAGAAGCTGGGGCAGAGTCGGCCGCATCACGCCACTTCATTCGAGTTCATTCCTCAGCCCTTTGCAGTCCAGCTTGTGTTCAGATGATGCTACTGAAACTGTTTGCCCGCCCTCTGTGCCTCTCACGGAAGAGAATTTGACAGCTGATGCCTCACCCTTTAGCTGTGTGGTTCCTCTGTCTCCTTCTTTGGCTTTGCTTTTCTTGTCCGTCTCCTCGAGTGGGTTCTTGCACCCTCTCCCCTTGGGCCTCGGCTTCCCCTGTTTTCCATATTGCACGAGCTTTCTCCTCCACTCTGCACTTGCATGTGGCTGAGCTCCAGAACTGCATCTCCAGTCCTGACTTCTTTTTGTACTTTTAGACCTGTGTCTGCCTGCAGGACACCTTACCTGAGTGGTCTGTACCACATCTGATTTCAGATGTCCGAACTGGAGTTCATAATCTCTGTCACTCTCTCCAAGCCTGCCTCTGTTTGTCCTGTGCTTTCTTCCCTACTCCCATAGTGGAAGCACCATGCACAGTCTCCTCATTCATTTGCTCTTTCCTTTCCCTCCCCCACTTCCCATTTCCCATCAGTCATTAAGTCTTTACAATTTACCTTATAAATTATTGCTGAGATTAGTCTTCTCGATTCTGACCTTTTGTGACTGCCCTCGGTCAAGGCTTCATCACCCTCTGCCCGGGCTGAGAGATGGCTTCCTAATTCATCTTCCTGCTGTAGTCTGCTCCCTCACATCCAGTCTTTCATTTGCCAGAGTGATTTGTCTTACATACAACTTTGGCTATTAGACCTCTTGCTGAAAAGACCTCAGTGATTTCCTGTTGCCCACAGCATGCAGCACGTGCTCTTCGACTTGACCTGTGATCTGTGTTGTCCTTCTTGACCCCTTTCTGCCGACCCTCTAGCCTCCTCTCCCGATTCACATCTTCTACCTTGGCCGACACTAAGCTGCCTGTAGTCCTCCACATGGAACTTAGCATTTCTGAGTGTGTAGATATTCATTCTCCTCTGCGCTGGGAATGTCCTTCTTCTCACTTTGCTCAGCTGAGGGTCAAATCCATCTTCTCCCAAACACCCACACCCCATACTTGTCCCTCTTTGATCTCTCCTTACTGCATGCACACCTTGTGCTTAACTCTTAGTGTCACCTGCTCTGTTTGAATGTCGGACCTCCTGCTGCACTGTGGTTACTCTTTCCTTATTCATCTCTGTGTGAGTGTTTAGGTTTGGCAGATGTTACATGAATGAATGTTAAGTGTTGCAAAAGCAAAAGGCAACCTGCCTTAGAGGCTTAAAAATGCCCTTTGAAGATTCTAGCTCCACAGCGCTGTGCGCTCTGACCGCGTGGAGCCCCATCTCACTTTTTATTGTAGCTTTTCTCTCCCATCACCCAAGATCCTACCCTACTGAGCCTTCTGACTCTCTCTCTGTCTCCTTCTCCCTGCCGTGAAAATCATCTGCTCATTTCACAGATAAGGAGAAGAAAACCCAGAGAGACTGAGGAATTTATTCAAGTTATCCTGCTAGCTTAGGGTAGATCAGGACTTGCATAAAGGCCTGATTATTAATCCTGTGCTTTTATCACTAATTGAAAGTCCAGGTTCTTTCTTTTCAGGAGAACAAAAAAATTTTACTTCTTTGACAAGTGCCGTATAGAAAACCGTTACAGCCAGAGGCGAGAAACTACAGCCCTCTGGCCAAATGCAACCTGTGGCCTATTTGTGTTCAGCCTGTAAGCTAAGCATGCTGTTTACATTTTTAAAGGACAGTGAAAACAAAGCAAAGAATCTGCGACCCACTGAGATGCGATGGCCCTCAACTATTTACTATCTTGCCTTTTCCAGAAAGTGTTTGCGGAGCCTGATCCAGAGGAACAATGGGACCTGAAGGTCACCTCCAATATAATTTATGTGGAAACTGACTTGGATAAGTAATTGTAATACCAGAAAAAACTGGACATATAAAAAATATGTTGTACATTTACTGAATTTTAAGAAGAAAAAAATGAAGGCGTAACTCATACTTCATTCAAATGGTTGATAGCTTGCATTTATTTCTTGTTTTTTTTTTTTTTAAAGATTGGCAGGGGGTCACCTGGTGGTGCAGCAGTTAAGCGCACACGTTCCACTTCCAGGCCTGGGGTTTGCGGTCCGGATCCCGGGTGTGGACATGGCACCCACTTGGCACGCCATGCTGTGGTAGGCGTCCCTCATATAAAGTAGAGGAAGATGGGGCACAGATGTTAGCTTAAGGCCAGTCTTCCTCAGCAAAAAGAGGAGGATTGGCTGCAGATGCTAGCTCAGGGCTAATCTTCCTCAAAAAAAAAGGAAAAAAAAAAGATTGGCACCTGAGGTAAGAACTGTTGCCAATCTTCTTTTTTTTTTTCCTGCTTTCTCTCCACAGATCCTCCCAGTACGTAGTTGCATATTTTAGTTGTCAGTCCTTCTAGTTGTGGCATGTGGGACACCACCTCAGCTTGGCCTGATGAGTGGTGCCATGTCCGCGCCCAGGATCTGAACCAGCGAAACCCTGGGTCACCGAAGTGGAGTGTGTGAACTTAACCACTCAGCCACAGGGCCAGCCCCTATTTCTTAAGTTTTTGATGCTTCTCATTTATTCACAAATAATGACCATGATAGACATCATTACTGTTAAGTAGTGTGAGTAAAATAAGTCATAAAAATCACTGTGAGCATTTTTGATTAAAACTACATGATTGAAAGGATGGATAATGGTGAGTTTGATGTTCAAATTTTCATAAACTGAATTGAATTATGCGTAAAAATCAGCATTTGAATACCTTCTTTTTTTCCATAACTAAAATGTTGAATGCATTGTTTTTCATTTTCTTTGTTGGAATTCGTATCTTAAAAATAAACTTGGGAAGTTAAAGCTGCTAGCATGTGGTACTGTATGCCTTTTAAGAACACATTTGAAATATTAAGTAATTCCTTTAAGAATGATAAAGTCTTATTCAGGCTTACTCATTTTCTTTCTAATTTAGATTCTTGGTTATAAGCAGTTCAGTAATATGTGGTTGGGAGTCCCTGGGTAGAAATAATTTCATGAGCTCCCAAATCTTCTTTTAAGAAGTCTATTAACATGACTTTTATCTTTATGATTTGGAACAGCAAGTCATTAACTTTACATTTATTTCAGTGATTTAAAAGTAAATGCAAGAGCAAGACAAAAGAACTTTGTCATAGGGAATTAAGAAATGTAATAGAACAGAATACTGAGAAAATATTTTATATAGGTTTTAGCTTGCTGTTTTCATTTTGTATTGTGTAGAAAGAAACAACAGTTTTTTGGAGTGAAGGTAAGAGATATTATTTCTCAGGAAGGGGTTTGCTGAAGCCATAGATACAAGAGAATTCACATAAAGATGATAAATAGAGTTTCCCTAATAAAGATGATGAAAGAGGCATTGAGGCAGGAAATTACAATGTAGTATAAATGGTCAATGAGAGTGTGAACTTGAGGTGGACAAGCATATGTTGGAATTCAGTCCTGCTTCTTACTTCTCTGGGACCAGGAATACATGAACAAGCCTTTCTAGGCTTCATCTGTGAAATGGGGTAATCAAAGTGCCTGCCTTGTAGAGTTAAATGTGAGGTCAAATGAAATAAAATTTTTCGTGTCTGTTTAGCTCAGGGCTTGTCACCTAGCAGGAGCTCTATGACCATCATGTGCCGTTGTCCTGCTTTGGAGAAGACTTCAATGTAGCAAGATTTTTGCCAAAAAGTTTCATTCTGTGAAAGTCTGGGTTACTTAAAAAAAAGCCTGAATAGCCTTCTAACAAGCTTATTATTGAAACATCAAAATAATGAGAGGAAGTGCTATGATGGACCTGATTCTAGTTAATAAATAAGAACTTGTTGGTGACATATATATGATAAAAATATTAGAAAAAATGATTCTACCATCATAGTTTGTATTATGTTGAAATAGTCTCTGTATAGTAGATCCTAAGAGAGTAGATTTTGAAACGTTAGGAAGAAAGATAATTAGAGCCCAAACGACAGAAATTGTAAAATCAGATATGGCATAAATGGAATGGGAGACTCTACAGAGCAAAGTAACGGCTTTGTGGTCATATATTATCATTAGGAGGAAGCAAAAAAAGTCACAGAGAAATGTCATGTCACTCCCCATGGCCACCTGTGAGATGACATTTAGTCAGGACCTGTGTACCAAGTGGAGACTGGGAGACGTGTCTATGCAAAGTGAAAAAGAGTCATGTGAAGCCATAAGAAGAGGGTCAGGACTAAGTCTCAGCGTGAGTGCACATTTGAGACAATGCTAAAGACAGTAAACACGCTTATTTTTGTCACGTTTAGAGTAAGAAGAGCAAGCAAGTGGTCACCCTCTGCTTGGACTGATGATGTAAAAAGTATAGATGATATAGTGGATCTATTCATCAGAATTTTGGTCCCCATCCTCTTTATCAAAGAGAATGAGCTTAAAAAGGAAAGCAAGTAAGAATCTTGGATTAAAGCCCAAGATAGGCAAGGGAATTAAAAAAAAGATTCACTTAGCTCTTTTGAGTGAACTCAGGTTAGCCTCAGGTCAATCTCATGCCAGGATACTGCAAGAACCACAAATGTGGTTTTGTGAGTGCTGTTAGTAATCTGGGAACATGATGGAGAATTATAGAAATGCCACAGAACTGGGGTAAGTCACGCACCCTGAGCTTCAGAAAGCACTCTGGGCCGTGATAAATTGGTATATAAGTTCTCATCAAAAATAAATTATATATACCATGTACACAGACACACACACATCACAAGCAATTTTTAAATCTTTAGAAAAGCTTAAGGAGGCAGAATAGTTCACAAAACTAAGTTATTGAAAACAAATCTGACTACTTAATTGAATAAAGCCAGTTAAAATTAATGCTAAACTTTGCTCATCTACAAAATTGGATGAATTAATTTCTAAGATTCCTATGTTCTAAGAATTTATGGTAGAGTTTAGTTTGATTTTTTTTTTTTGTCTTTACCTGGTGTCAAGATTTTTTTTTTTGTGGTAAAAAAAAAAATTTACCATGTTAACCTTTTTAATTATACAGTACTGTGGTGTTAATTGTTGTGTAACAGATCTTTAGAATTTTTTCATGTTGCAAAACTGAAGATCTGTCCCCATTGAACAGCTTCCCATTTCCCTCGCCGTCCCCTGCCCTCAGCACCTGGTAACTACATTCTACTTTCTGTCTGTGAGTTTGATTATAGATACCTCATATAAATGGAATCATGCATTATTTATCTTTTTGTGACTGGCTTATTTCACTTAACATAATGTCCTCAAGGTTCATTCCTTTTGTAGCATATGACAAGTTTTCCTTTATTTCTTAAGGCTGGAATAATATTCTATATGTATATATCCCTTTTTGTTTATCCATTCATCCATCAATGAACATTTAGATTCCTTCTGCCTTTTGGCAATTGTGAATAATGCTGCAGTGAATATGGGTGTGCAAATATCTGTTTCAGATCACTTTCAATTCTTTTCTGATATGTATCTAGAAGTGGGATTACTGAATCGTATGATAATTCTAATTTTAATTTTTTCCAGCTTTATTGAGATATAATCGACATATAACATTGTGTAAGTTTAAGGTATACAAAGTAGCGATCTTATATATGTGTATACTGCAAAATGATTACCACAATAAGGCTAGTTAACACATCCATCACCTCACATAGTTACAGTTTTGCATGTGTGTGGTGAGAACTTAAAAATCTACTCTCTGAGCAACTTTCAAATATGCAATATAGTGTTGTTAACTGTGGTCACTATGCTGTACATTACATCCTCAGAACTCATTCATCTTATTATTGGAAGTTGACCTTTGATCACTTTCACCTACTTCCCCCATGTCCCACCCCGTTGGTCCTAACAACTTCTTTAAATGTTTGACAGAATTCTCCAGTGAAGCCATCTGGTCCTAGAATTTTCTATGTCAAGAGGTTTTTGATTATTAATTCAATCTCCTTACTAGGGATAGATGTACTCAGATTTTTTTTTATTTCTTCATGATTCAGTATTTGCGTGTTGTATATTTTAAGAATTCATCCATTTCTACTAGGTTATCCAATATTGATATACAATTGTTCATAGTAGTCTCTTATAATCCTTTTTTCTCTGCGGCATCAATTGTAATATCTCCTCTTTCATTTCTGATTCATTTATTTGTGTCTTCTCTCTTTTCTCTTAGTCTAGCTAAAGCTTTGTCAATTTTGTTGATCTTTTCAAAACACCAACTCTTGGTTTCATTCCATTCTTTCTATATTTTTCCATTTTCTATTTCCTTTATTCTACTCTAAGTTTTATTATTTCTTTCCTCTGCTAATTTTTGGCTTAGTTTGTTCTTTTTTTCTAGTTCTTTGGTGTGTAAAGTTAGGTTGTTGATTTGAGATCTTTCTTCTTTTTGAATGTAGGTGTTCACTGCTATAAACTTTCCTCTTGGTCCTGATTTACTATATCCCATAGTTTTGGTATGTTGTGTTTCATTTTTGTCTCGATATTTTCTAATTTCCTTTGTGATGTTTTCTTTGACCCAATGGTTTTTCGAGAGTGTGTTGTTTAATTTCCACATATTTGTGAATGTTCCAGTTATTCTTCTACTGTTAATTTTTAGTTTCATTCCATTGTAGTAAGAAAAGATACTTGGCATGATTCAATCTTATTAAATTTTTAAGACTATTTTGTGACCTAATGTCTCCTAATATGTGGTCTATCCTGGGGAATGTTCTATGTGCATTTGATAAAAATATGTATTCTGCTGTTGTTGGGTGGAGTGTTCTGCAGATGTCTGTTAGGACAAATTGGTCTATAGCATTCAAGTCCTTTCTTTCCTTGTTTACCTTCTGTCTGGCTGTTCTAGCCATTATTGAAAGTGGGATGTATTAGTCAGGGTTATCCAAAGAAACAGAACCAATAGGACAGAAAGGAGATTTTTTATCAGCTCATGTTGATAATTGACTCATATGATTGTGGACGTTGAGTCTCATAATATCCTGTCTGAAAACTGAAGGCCCAGGAAAGCCTGTGCTAGAATTCATTCTGAGTCCAAAAGCCAGAGAACCAGGAGAGCAGACGGTGTGTATCCCAGTCCAAGGGCAGAAGAAGATGAGATGAGATGTCCCAGGTCAAGCAGTGAGGCAGGAAAAAAAGGGAGAATTCCTCCTTCTTCTGCCTTTTGTTCTATTCAGGCTCTTAACAGATTGGATGATGCCCAACCACACTGGGGAGGACAATCTACTACTTTGCTGAGTTCACCAATTAAAATGCTTAATCGATCTGGAAACACCTTCGCAGACATACCCAGAAACAAAGTTTAATCTGGGAACCCCATGGCCCATTCATATTGATACATAAAATTAACCATCACGTGAGGGATTGAAATCTCCTGCTAATTTTGTGTTACTATTTCTGCCTTAAATTCTGTCAATGTTTGCTTCATATATATGGGTGCTCAGATGTTAGGTGCATATATATTTATTATTGCTATGTATTCCTGGGGAGTTGATGCTTTTGTCATTATATAATGTCCGTCTTTGTCTTTTTTGACTATATTTGGACTTAAAATCTATTTTATCTGACATGAGCATGACTGTTCCTGCTCTCTTTTGGTTACCATTTGAACAGAATATCTTTTCCTGTATTTTCACTTAGAGCCTATGTGTGTCCTTATATCTGAAGTGAGTCTCTTGCGGATAGCACATAATTCTGTCTTGTTTTTTTTTTAATCCATTCAGCCACTTTACATCTTTTGATTGGAGAGTTTAATATATTTACATATAAAGTAATTATTGATAAGGAAGGACTCACTATTGACATTTTGTTGTTTTCTGTATATCTTGTAGCTGTTTTGTTCTTTTCCTTTCTTGCTAACTTCCTTTATGTTTTATTGATCTTTTTTAGTGGCATACTTAGGTTCCTTTTTTCTTCTCTTTTTTTTTTGAGGAAGATTAGTGCTGGGCTAACATCTACTGCCAATCCTTCTCTTTTTTCCTGAGGAAGACTGGCCCTGAGCTAACATCTGTGCCCATCTTCCTTTACTTTATATGTGGGACGCCTGCCACAGTGTGGCTTGACAAGCAGTGCTAGGTCCGCACCCAGGATCTGAACCAGCGAACCCTGGGCTGCCGAAGCAGAATGTGTGAACTTAACCAATGCGCCACTGGGCCAGCCCCCTTTTTAATTTTCTTTTGCACATTTTCTATAGATATTTTCTTTGTGGTTTCCATGAGGATTACATAAAATATCTTACAGTTATAATAATCTACTTTAAACTGATAATAACTTCATGCACATACAAAACTTCTGTTCCTTTACATGTCCCTTCACTCCCAATTTGTGTTCTTGATGTCACAGATTACATTTTTTATAGTGTGTATCTATTATCATAGTTTTATAGTTATGTTTTAAATGTTCATATTTTAAATTTTATGACTATTTTAAATTCTATATATAATTAAAAGTGATTTATGCACTACCATTACAGTATTACAGGATTCTGTGTTTGAGTTTTTATTTGCCTTTACCAGGGAGTTTTATATTTTCATATGTCTTGTTTTTCCTGCCAGCATTTTTCATCTCACTTTGACCAACTGCCTTTAGCATTTCTTGTAAGGTGGTTCTAGTGGGATGAACTCCCTCAGCTATTGTTCATCTGGGAAAGTCTGTATCTCCTTCATATTTGAAGGACAGTTTTGTTGGATATAATATTTTTGGTTGACAGGGTTTTTTTCTTTTGGTACTTTGAATATATCATCCTGCTCCTTTGAGGCCTGTAAGATTTCTGCTGAGAAATCTGCTGATAATATTATGGGATCTCCCTTGTACATAATGTGTCACTTTTCTCTTGCTGCTTTCAACATTCTCTCTTTGTATTTGACTTTTGACAATTTGATTATTTGTCTCAGTGTGAGTCTTTTGGGTTCATCCTAGTTAGAATCCTTTGGACCTCTTGAATTTGGATATCCATTTCCTTCCTTAAATAGGAAATTTTTAGCCATTATTGCTTCAAATAAGCTCTCAGTCCCTTTCTTTCTTTCTCTTCCTACTGGGACTCCCATAATAAGTATATTGATCCCTTTTTGGTGTTCCACATATCCCTTTGGCTTTCTTCACTTTTCTTCATTCTTTTTTCTTTTTGGTCCTTTGACTCAATAATTTCAAATGACCTGTCTTTGAGTTTGCTGATTCTTTCTTCTGCTTGATCAAGTCTGATGTTAAACCTCTCTAGTGAATTTTTCAATTCAGTTATTGTATTGTTCAGCTCCAGAATTTCTGTTTGGTTCTATATTTAGTTTCTATCTTTTTGCCAATGTTCTCATTTTGTTCATTCATCATTTTCCTGATATTGTTTACTTGTCTCTTTTTGTTCTCATTAAGCTCACTGAGCTACTTTAATGTGGCTATTTTTAATTCTTTGTCAGTTATTTCATATTTCCCTGTTTTTCTGTGTGCCTTGAAATTTATTTTATTTCAGTTTTTTTTTTTTTTTTTGCTTAGACTCGGGCATTTTAAAAAACAGCCATCTTGGGGCCGGCATGGTGGCATAGTGGTTGGGCTCCCATGCTCCACTTCAGCAGCCCAGGGTTCATGGGTTCAGAACCCAGGTGCAGACCTACACACTGCTCATCAAGCCGTGCTGTGACAGCATCCCACATGCAAAATAGAGAAAGACTGACACAGATGTTAGCTCAGCAACAATCCTTCTCAAGCAAAAAGAGGAAGATTGGTGACAGATGTTAGCTCAAGGCCAATCTTCTTCATCATCATCAAAAAAAGAAGCTGCCTCTCCCAGTCTTTATGAACTGGCTTTGTACAGGAGAACCCTTCACCAGTCAGCCCAGGTAGTGATTCTGTGAGCCTCTCACACCTTTGTGGGGCTGCATCATCTCTGTGTGATTTCCCATTTAGAGAGGTTAGCCTGTTTCTTTTTCAGTGGCTTGTAATCTCTTGCTCCCTCTGGTGTCTGTTTGTGGTGCTGCAGTTTCTCCAGTGCTGCAGCAAGTTGCTGAGCTCCCTGTTGTTCTCAGTGGCTTCCAGGCATTCTGGGTGTGCTGGTTCTGTCAGCATGCCATGCCAAGTGTGAGAAAAACCAGTCCCTCAGGCAGCCCCCCAACACTGGAACACACTGAACACATGTTGCTCTCTTCTTTTTTCCTCCTGAGGGGAGAAGGCATGAGTTGGGAGTTTCCTCCCAATCATACTGAGCTGTGCCATTTGGGGGACAGGGTGACTGTGGGTAGAATGTAAAGGCTTTTCTTACCTGTTTAAATGTAGCTGTTCTTGGCTTTGTGCTTGCCTGGGCTACTATAACTGCTTAGCTGGTTTCTGGAACTTATGCAAAGGAATTTTGATCCATTTTAGTTAATTCCATGCCTCTGTGGGAGGACAAGGGTTGCAGCTTCTTATTCCACCGTCTTGCTGATGTCATTTCATAGACTGGAGTTTAGTTTGATTTTAACAAGGCATTCTGCACTCTTTCTTGTATTTGACAGGAGGCTTCATTGCCCTGATCAGCTGTGACCCATATCTGTGGAAAGGAGAACCTGGCTGAGGTTAGAAAGGTTCCACTGAGCGAGTTTGCCTTTAGAGCAAAATATTTAATTGACTAGTGTCAGTCTTGGACAATCAAGCATCAACTTTAATGTGACCTAGTTGAAAGAATAGGCAGAGAGATCTGATAATTGCAGGAAGAAATGTAAGTAGAGGATTGACCTACATCAAATCATTAAGGAGCAAAAGACTGAAATGAAATCCCAGCGAAACATCAAGACCAGTAAGATACATGCACGATCTGAAGAGCACTTCATGAGTGGACGTCACACTCATACAGAAACTAGACACAGGGCATGTGATTGTTATAGAAATATTACAAAGTACAGATAAACCAAAGGGAAAGAAAAGAAATAATTTATATTCTCTCTATTCTATGGAAATCTACTCTGTACGCTTTGACGTATATCCCTCCATAACATTGTCTTTAAGTGTGGTTGTGTTACGTATATATGTATGTGTGCATATAAATCAGTATTCATTTCACTGTTTTCCCTATTGCATAGTAACCACATGGTTTGGATGAAATTGACCCAAAATAAACTCCAGAAGTGGACCATGTGTGACTTAGGTTGATCATCTTAACAGTATTCTGCTTGCTCTGATGATTTCTCAGGGTTAAGAATGTGATCCAACCAAGTGTGGCTCAAGACTTTTCTTTCATTTTTGAATCTCTCTCTTTCTTTCTCTCCATCTCTCCCTCTCCGCATTGTCCTACTGCAGCCATGTTGCTACCATGACAGAAACTAGCCTATGAACAAAGCTACCACAAGATACAGCAGAAGTTGAATGAGAAGAGAAAGGCACTAAAGCCATGATCGAACAGCACCTGAAACACTCCCACCATCACTACCTCTGACCTAGAAAGTTTGTGGGTTACAGGACAGTCATTCTAATTAATTCCATTAATTTAAATCTTAATCAATTTTT
The DNA here is from genome assembly GCF_041296235.1 of Equus asinus. Classification (NCBI taxonomy): domain Eukaryota; kingdom Metazoa; phylum Chordata; class Mammalia; order Perissodactyla; family Equidae; genus Equus; species Equus asinus. Next base: position 80,189,998 of record NC_091800.1, read on the forward strand.
ATTGAAGACTATAACACCCATACAGAAAAATGCATGTAATATAAATGCACACTTAACAAATGATCATAAGGTAAACACTTGAATTAAGAAATAAACAATTGTATGCAACTCTGCTACCTACTGTCCTTACTTTTATAGTATTTATTCCTTTGCTTTTGTGTATGGTTTTATCATCTACTCACCCTGAACAATGTAGTTTTTTTCAGTCTGATTGTGAACTTCATGTGAATGGAATCATTGATGTTTATTGCATGAGTTGTATTATTTAGTTTCATTGCTGGATATATTTCTTCATGGGAGTATATCAAAATGTGTGTATCCATTCTACATTACTGAGCTTTGGCGTTTTAGTTTGCAGTTTGTGTATATTATGAATAATGCTGCTTTGTCGAGTCCTGGCGTGTGTCCTAGATGCAGATATGCACATATGTATGTATGATGTATACCTAGGAGGGAAGGGCTGGGTCAGGAAAATGAATACTTCAGATGATTTAGATCAACTTTTTAAAGATCGGGATAGGTTGACATTTTGGGCCAAGAATAACAAGGGGGAATATATGAGGGAGAATTGTAAGCTCTGTTAGTGGATTCAAAATATCTATGGCACAAGTTCAGAATGTCAAAGACAGGTCCTGACAACAGAACATGTGGAATAAATATGTGTGTGTTGGTTGACAAATGCTCAAAATGAGAAGCCCAGTGTCACCATAATAAAGGGAGATATGCCATTGAAATTGAAACCTAGTGTCTAATATCCTAAGTAGATGAGTTCACATTTAGAATAGTGTATTCATTTGGGGGAATCATGTATAATTAAGGATTTGACAAAACTGGAATACAGACAGAGGAAATAAGCTAGAATGGTTAAAGCCCAGAAAGAGCAATGAGAAAAATTTGTCCAGGGAAGGTTCACCCTGAAAAAGGATAGAGAGGATGTTGTAGTTTTCATGTAGAAAAATTATTATACCTATTTTATCTGTATACAGTCGACTTTGGACCAATAGGAGGGGTGGGAGGAGATGGTATTAAGGCATACTCCATAAGCCTCAAACTTTAATAAAATTTGGGCTCTAATAATTCCAAGGGAAGGAAAAGATCATCTTAAAACAGGAGCTTACCATCAGAGAATTTTCAAACAGAAACAGGAAGAGCATCTCCCTGAGATGTCTAGATGTCCTGAGTTTAGAGAGTGATTTTTTAGAATCTTCTCAGTATATCTCCCTTTCAAGAGAGGCAGGAAAAATCCACAACCTCACACAGGGAAATCCAGGGTAACCTTAAATATCCTGCTCAAAGTGTTTCTCTTCTTCTTGAACAGAGAGGTGTTTCTTAGTTCTAAATTATAGCTTCCATTCACCATGTATAATGTGACTTAGACAATTGCACCTGTTTTCCATGTGAGTAATTACTACTTGAAAAAGGGATAAAGTCAAAACGAAGGAAAAAGTAACACCTAAGGAGAGATACTTAAAAAAAAGTTGTGCAAAATCACAAGCCATAGTGAATAACTCTTAATAGGGCCTTCTTAAGAGTTCTGGCTTACCTCGTTCAGAATAATCTTGAATTATAGAAGCAGGAATTACAGTGGAAGGGGTTTTTGTTGAGAAAAAAGAATGTTAGAATTCAAGGTGCTTTAGAAATTCATTGATTATTTTAATTTTCCAGGACAATTTAATAGAATTAACAACTTCAATCTGGCCAGAGGATGGACATAAATTGGATGCTGTGCCTTGAAATTGACACATGTGAAAAAAGAAACACCATTCCTTAGCATCTTGGAATAGATGCTGCTTTAAAAGTATTGAAGAAAATAGAAAAAAAGAAATCCTATTGCTTAGATATTTTCCTTTTCTCAAGAGATCAGTACCATAATAAATTTCCTAAATCTGCATCAAGATCATCTTCCCAGAGGCAAGAAGTCCAGATTTCACACAGGTGAGCACAGAATGGTTTAATCTTGCATAGCAGATGGCTCCAGGTCAGTGGCCAATAACAATTTGTAACACACCAATGATAATGTAAGGAAGCCAGCTCTGTCCTTGGAGTGCAACCTGCTCTATAAAAATAAAATAAGCTGGTGACTTTTTCTATAGAATAGAAGTCTGTCTTCCTTCCTTCCTTCTTCTCTTTCCTTCAGGCCATGAATTTAACTGCACTTAGTTTTTCTCTTGTGTGAAAGTATTGCGTATATAAGCAAATTGGATACTGAAATGGAGATCATTCATGAATGTGAAATATGTAAATAATGGTACAAATAAGATTTATTTGACCAAAATAAGCAGTATGGAAAATATCACACACACATACACACACACACACACACACAGAAAAAAAATGCAACTTTTACCCAAAGTCTAAATGTTTTCTTCAGAGTTTACAAAAGCTGTCTCATAAATGGATGTTATGTAAAAATAACATGGGGAGATCATTTGTAGGATTCAAAGGAAGTGTCCTAGGGAATGACTCTGCTGTCTCCTCTTCCCTTTAAAAGAAGGAACCGAAGTTACTGGCATTACATAAATAGACTGAAAGTACGAGTTTTGAAAAGTTAAGCACTTGTACATTTTAGTACGAATCTCTTTTAATGAAGAATTTGATTTAATAAATAACGTCTAAAGGAAGCCAACCTTTTGTCCTTGAGTCTATAACTCTGGGATCATCAGTCTACAAGGTAGTCACTTACTACAATTTTGAGTATATTATCACTGAGGAAATAAAACAAGTGAGGATAAAACTTTTTACATATTCATTTTCTCTGGTTTTCCATTGCTGTTTCTTTCCCTTCGTCTTTCTTCCCTCTCTCCCTACCTCTACGTGACCTGGGGCGAGTCATTTAATATCACTGTATGACAGTACCCGAATTTAGGAAGCGTGTATCATAAGATCTCTCTGGTCTGCTTAGGTTTTAGTGAGAATCAAATGAAATGATGCATGTGAAAGTCGTTTTCAAAACTATAATATGCACTCTATATACGCATATCTCTATATATTACTATTCCATAAAAATATGCAATTATCATCATCATGAAACCATAGGTCATTTTACTTTAAAAAAGTCTAATTTGTAAGTATGAACACAGATGTAATCAGACTATATTTGCTATTTGAGTATTAGGAATTATTTTTTGTATCTGCATTGTGAATTTGAGATTCTTACTCTTTTTAGAACCTTGCCTGTAAGTACTCATTTGGGGAAATTAGTAATCTTGATACCTTGAATTAATGTAATACGATACATTCAACAAAATTGATATACGTCAAGGAGAAAATTGGCTAGTAAAAATCTATTGACACTCTGATGTATTTTACACGTCTATTAAATTATAATATACATTGAAATTCTCTTTAGATGCATTGAAGTCAATAAACTGTTACACTCTCTGGTATGGATACATACAATTTGAAAGCGTAGAGGACAAATGAGATTTCAATAGAATAAAAGTGTGTACTATCAGAAGCAAAGATATTACAGTGGCTGTAAGATTTCTCTCTCCCAGTAATAACTAGCTGTAAATGCTCTGACACTCCTCTTCCAGGCAGTGGAGGACTGGCATTTATTAGGATTTAAGCCAGTGGACTCAAATTACTCTGTGTAATGGGCCCTTCCCATCCTGGATCTGTTCTCTCCTCCTTCCTCTCTCATCCCTCCTTGTCCTTCTTTCATTTCTTCCACTTTCCCTCCTCTTTCTCCTCTTCCTTCTCTTCCTCCATTTTCTCTCTTTCCTTCCCTTTCTCCTTTTATCCATATTGTGCTAGGTATGAGAAAGAAGCAGCACAAGACATGTTCTCTGACCTTCTGGAATTTACAGTCTTGATGAAGAGCAGGGAAATGAGCTTAGGTAAGGCGTCAGGCAGAGCACAAGCCAGTGCATGACTCTGTCCCCACAGGAGTGGCATAAACAGTGAGTGCTAGAGAGATTCGGGGCAAGGGCGGATTAGTGACACTGGGGTAGACGGGGAGAGTTCGTGGAAGTGTTGTGGGTCTTATGGGGTACCTAAAAGACAGGTACAATTGAGTTATATAGATAGTAAAGTAAAGGTTATGTGATAAGATTTTGTTGTGTATTGACTATTTTTTGCAGTTCAGTGTTGGGCAAGTAGGGCAAACAATTGAAACTTTTAAAATGGATTCCAATTTATTTTAATTATCTGTAAATTATACTTCTAACACAGAGATCTGTTAGAGGAGAGTGTTGTTTTTGGTTCCTTCTGTTTCATACATCATCGGCAGTAAGATAAATGTATCAGGATCTGCACGCTGCTCACTCCCCTCACCTTTGTGCAGGTGCTGGCGAATAGCACTATTCGAACTGATAACTGTCCTCTTTATGTCTGTGAATCTGCCTGTGAGCCTGGTAGTTGGGACCTTAAGTAGTTTTGCTTGTAAATGTAATTATATTTAATGATCTATTTTGTAAATACAAAGGTTTTTCCTTTCTATGGGTAGTCAACTGAATCTGAATGTGGAAAAATAAAGAAAAGAGCATTACACATTCAGAAAACGTTCCTATTATTGTGTATATTTTCTACTTTGTTCTGGATTTATGTTAAACACAATTTCATTATTATTTATCTCAAACAACATAAATATGATGTAGATTTATATAAATGCTCTTTTGCAATATTCCCAACATTTTTTCTCCTCAATAGAATATATCCAGCATTGTGCACAAAAGATGCTAAATAAATAGTTATGAATTACTTTCCAAATGTAAAAGCAAAATCAACGTCATAAAGGGAAGAAGAAAACAAACCAAACACAGAGACTATTTTGCACCACTACCGATGATATACTAGAAAGGAGAGTCTTTTTAACGTGCTCTGATGTTGCCCAGAATGGGGCCAGAATTTTGGAGATGCTCAAATTCTTCCTTACTCAGGAAGCAATGACTTCTATGAATTAAGTGATCCAAATAATGTGCTGGAGAGCAGACCTCTGGCAAGTATGTTCCTATTTGTTACTGAATGAATGAGTGAATGAATGAATATATGAATACATTACATTTGATATCTGTTACTTCTTTTTCTCATGGGTTTAAAATTGTGCTTCAGACGAGTCCAGTTCTTGAATCACATAATTTCTAAGAATACACTAGTATTTAATTTTTCATGAATGTATTAATTTGCTAAGGCTGTTGTAACGAAGTCCCATGAACTGGGTGGCTTCAACAGCAGAAATTTATTGTCTCATAGTTCTGGAGCCACAAGTTCAGGATCAAGGTGTCTGCAGGGTTGGTGGTGAGGGGGGATCTGTTGCATGCTTCTCCCCCAGCTTCTGGTGGGGAGCCCGCAGTCTTTGGTGTTCCTTGCCTTGTAGATCTCTGCCTGCATCTTCACATGGCATCCTCCCTCTGTACCTATTTGTCTTTTTGTCCAAATTCCCACTTTTTATAAGGACACCAGTCATGTTGGGTTAGGGCCCACCCTAATGATGTCATCTTAGCTAATTACGTTTGCAGTGACCCTATTTCAAATATAGTCAAATGCTGAGGTACTGGGCATTAGGACTTGAACATATGTATTTTGTTGTTGTTGTTGGGGGGGGGACACAATTCAACCCATAACAAAGAGTGTCAAAGAAAGGCCCCAACTCTTTCTACATAGGAGTTTCCTAGGCAGAGGATAAGATTGAAGATAGAAAATGAGCTGTAGCAGAGACTTAAGGTGAATATTAGGATGGAAAGAGGTCTCAGTGTAGTGGTAGTAATGACGACACAGCCCTCATGTCTGATTGAGGTAAGTCAGGGAAGTCTTCACAGAGGAGGTAGAGGTTGAGTTGGAGAATATGTAGAAATTTGTCTACTGAACACGAACCTCAAATTTAACTTATCTAAAAGGAAATTCAGTTTTCTGACTAAACTTACACCCGCTCCTGAATTCCCTAGTTTAATTAATGGAGCCAGTAAAATCTGAGTCTTCTCTCTCCTCCATCATATCCATTTGGACCACAAATCTGATCTCTTCTCTTCTCACAAAATGACTGTGTCTTTCTCTTCCCTTCCATTTTCACTGCAACTGCCCAGTGTCAGGCCTTACTTCCAGAATGTTGGTGATATGGCTGGTAGTCTCCTGTGATATCCCTGAGCTTATCATTTTCCATTCACTATCCATCCTGCATGTCACTACCTGATTCATCTCCTTAGTGACACTAGGATAGATGGGGTATAGATGGAGGAGATTTCAATTTGGTCATTACTCTGTAGGCCCCAAACCTTCAGTATCTTCTCACTGCCTACCCATCTTATTCAATCTCTTCATTCAAATAATCAGATCTGTTCACAGCCTGGCCTCAACCTACATTTCTCACTTTGACGTTCAGTAGGATTGAAGAATCTCAGCTTGGGAAAGGACCTTAGACGTCATCTGCATGAGTCCTTCACTAACATCCCAGCTAAGTGGGTGTGTCTTACTTCTGTCCCCAGTTCTGGGACCTTTGCCTGTTACACAGCTGACATGTGCTCATGACCATTTCAACACATGGGTGTGCGTCCTCACTTCTGTGTCTTTGTTTGTGCCGATGTTATGTTCTCTTCTTCTGAGACACCTTCACCCTCACCCATGTCCATGCTGTCATTCACGAGTGGTTCAGATTCTGCCTCTACTATGAAAAATGACTGTGGCACCCAGATGATAACACCTGCACCAGGAACTGTGCTGTGATGATGAGGATAAATGACAAATATGAATGCAATGATGAACTAAAGATTGAGATGGTGGTAGAACATAGAAAAAATGTAAGTGGAGTTGGATGTAAAATTGTTGCAACGGGTAGGTATTTTACATACAGATTAGTTTTGAAGATATGAAGATGATCTTAAATGTCAACTTGCTTATTTAATATTATTTCTGATTTCAGGTTAAAATGATTGCCCTGTAGTTTACATTTTTTAAAACTTTAAAAAAAATCAAACTGCTCTGATGACCAGTCCATATACAGAAATGAAATAACAGAGAGGGAGGGTCTCACGTGAGGACAAGGGTGTCATGGAACAGGCACAGACGTTACCTCTGGGTCTCATTGAGAATAGTAATCAAATCACCTTAGGACACTGATAGGTGAAATATGAGTGAGTGCAGATGGTGTGGACCATGCTGCCCCACTTCATTCGCTGATCTCCTGAATATGTCCCCTAGCGGAGTGTTGCCTCAGCTTAAGATAAATAGCCTTACTTAGGATATACGTCAAGAAGCAACCAAAGTGATGGCTAAATTGTTTGGATTTGCCAACTTTGAAGTAATCATCAGGTGTTAAGCATTATTTGTTTATAATGGAAATAATGGAATAATATCATTGACCAAATCTTGTGAAGTTTGCGCTCTGTCCTCAGTCCTTGGACCATGAGTGAAAGTCGTCATGTTTTATAATTTCATTTGAACGTGCATTTGAATGGCTTTTTGTCCCTATCTCGCAATAACCTTTTATAGTTTGAACTTTCCATCTAAAGAGGGCATTGTATCAGAAATAAGCTCTGGCCTTGCCATCAGGTGGCTGGCTGTGTAATTTTTAGGTATGTCCTGATTCCATTGATGTTTTCTGATCCTTTAGAAGCATCACTAGAGAAAGGTAAAGTGGTAAGTTCATTAGCATCTGGATAACTAGTCAGGGTTTCTTAACCTCAGTCCTGTCGACATTTTGGACCAGATCATTCTTTGTTTGGGGTCCTGTCCTGTGTATTGTAGGGTGTTTAGCAGCATCCCTGGCCTCTACCCTAGATCTAGATGCACCCTCCCACCCCAGTCTTGACAACTAATAGTGTCAACTGATAGTGACAACTAGTAGTGTCTCCAGATGTTGCTGAAATGTTTAGGGAGCAAAATCACCCCCTGTTGAAACCCACTGATCTAGATATTAGCACCAACTCCGTAATCTTATTTTTCATTACATTGAGTGGCCAAATACTTTGTGGAGAACATCTACTCAATGCATCACGGTATGGTTGCTTAGCATGCCCTGTAGGCTAATTATCTTATTAAAGGAGCTTTAACAAGAATCTTGAAACTAAAATCTCATACATTTATGATTCTTTCAATGAGTGTATTGCACGTAACTTAAACGATGTAGAATTAATTAGTTTCACTCATTTTACACATTTTCTGTGTGTATTGCTTGAGCAAGTGATGCCAATTTCTCTTCTTTTTTTTAAGGCTGGCAACAGACGCTGCTCTTCATCTCCCTACGTCTGAGTTTTCTTGGGGGGAGGGCAGGAGTGACACCAGCTGGTGAATGCAGAATTAATTACAGATTGTTTCCCTCAAAAAAGACACACATGGATTATCAACCTCTAATGATTTTGGCAGCTGTTCCTACCCTTTTACGATTACCAGTAATCGGACAGACACTTTATTCTTTTTCTTGGAAGCATATGTTGCAATTTTTTGGGATTTGGATGCTAGAGGCTTTGTTACAGATGCCACATCTGATGAAAATTTTAGACTATATGTGCTATTGCCTCAGAAATCCACTATAAAATTTATGGATTCACTAAATGTTTGATACTACTTGAATTTCTGTTAAGTACAAATGTATAAATAAATTTCAAAAATGCTGGCTTAAAATTAAAGCATATATGTCTTGAAAGTAGAAAACTTTCAGACAGGTGAAGAATGATCTTTCTGTTTATGTTGGATTTTAAAAAGAATGATCTCAGCAATATTTAAGTGACCCTTAAAATGTATTCATGGCAACATTTTTGGGGGAGACATTTCCCCCCCAAATGTTGATAAATTAATGGTTTAATTGCATTGAAATAGAGCCTTTCAAAAAATGCAAGTGGGTAAAACAAACAAGATCATTGCTGAATATTGCTATATTAATAAATTTTGTACATGAAATTTTAATTTAAATTATATAGTTGAAAGGAAGGATCTTAATAGTCTCAAAAATGCAGTCTACATACTGTTTCCAATTTCTCACTTCCCATTTACTCCCCAGTCCACTAAATTTGAATTTGGGTCCAAGTGCGTCATTAACTAGTCCATTCCTGTGAATATTCTATTTTATTTCTGCCTTCCTTTCCTAGTCATCATGCTTCTGACTCTACTGCTAATATTTCTCTCTAATATATCACCTTGTTCATGAAGAACCAGTGTAGTGTCGGATACAAACTTATTGTCAAACTACCTGGGTTCGAATCTTCGTTTTGCAATAGGCTGATCTTGGAAAAAGCCATTACATGGTGCCATCTTGTTCTCTCACTGACAATTAAGGTCGGGTTATTAAATTTGGATGGAGCCACAAAATACGGTGAGATCACAGATGGTAAGTTAATTATCATGAGGTTGGTGGATAAAATCATCCTTCTATGACAAAATGGCTCATAACTTGAAATGAACAAGCACAGCTTTCAAAAACAAATTTCTAACAAATGTAGCTTCTTACAACAAGCAATCATAAATATAGTTCTTGGAACTTTTAAATTATTTAAACATATTTTTCAATATTTATAGGAAAACTGTTTTTCTCATTATAGAGTTTCTCTAGAAATTCAAGTTTACAATGATAAGTTACAGATTAAGTGTAGAGTCAATCTGAGTTTGATGGTAACTAGTAAGTAAATGTGGCGACCTTTGTCTTATTTTTTAACAAGATGTAACAGTTTATAAATATGTGCTTTGTTTCATCAAATTCCCTATATCAATAGTCTCTCATTTCTTTTCGTGCTTCCTAATATTATTAAACTGTTAATTAAGGCTTGTAGCCTCTGGCTTCAGTTATAGTTTTGAGTAAATGCTGAATCAAAGAATACGGGGCTTATAATTTTCCATTTCCATACACACTCATTAAAGAAATCATTTGGCACAGATTCCTATAGGTGCTCAAAATTGTTTGGCAGTTAGAATTACATTGTATATGAGTCGTCAATCTGTATAGAGTGACTGTTCAAACATCTCCATGGGAACAGTATATGCCAATAGAAGGAGTTTTTGAACACGAGAGGGTAGTTTCACAATTTATTCATTTAATTTATAAGGGTTATTAATATAGGAATCTTAGTTCAGTAGTATTCCTGTTTGTTTTGCCTAACTTATTAAAAATCAAGTTCTTTTTAATTGGCCTTTCTAACCTCTCTGTTAATAGTATGCCAATGAAAGAATTCTTTGAAACTGAGGGTGTTAGTTTTCCTGTTTATTCATGGAATTCCAAAATACACTCCTTGTTCTAGGATCCCCTCGTATCCCATGTGTCTCTGAAGTAAACACCTCACTGCAGTGACAGTCCATTCTCTGGGACCTGATTCTGTTAAGGTTGACACATGGGAAATTAGAAACCGTAGGATACCCAAGCATCTGCTGAGTCATGAAGAAGTAAGATTACAGTAAACAAGTAGAAAAAAATTTGAGAACCCCCTACAGATGTGAAGCTTTAAGTAATTAAGTGGAAGTAGTGCTTCATGGAACCAAATTATTATATATATTTACCATATCTGACGGCTTCTTTTATATTTGTTATTTTAAGTGAAATTATTGTGAATGAGATGAAGGGTGAAATCCCATAAAGAGACGGACCCTACAAATAATTATCCTTTTGGCCAGATGGCACAACTTGAGGCTGTTTATCAAGATCTGGGGATAGAATTTGAGACAAGAAACACTAAGTCCAAGAATAAGACAAGAAAATAACATAGTAAGGATGGATTTATCCTGCTTAAATAAATATAGCAAGATTTAAAGTGTAAATTCTTGTGTTAACTAGGATATATTAGTTCCCTAAATTATACTCCATGGCTAGGAGAAGTAGAGACTTAAGATGGGAATTGGGCAAGAAAGTAATTAGATTTGGGAGACAGTATAGAGTCTTTCCTTTCTTTTTCATTTCATCTCATCTCCTTTCCTTTCCTCTTCCTTTTTCTTTTCTTCCTTCTTTCTGTCTTTTCCTCTTTCTTTCCTTTTTTCAGGTTTGACTTTCTTGTAAGAAGACGTGGGATGAAAAGAAATGATAATACCTTAACCAAAGGAAGAGAAGGCAGGGTAAAGAGTGAAGAAGACAAGTCAAGCCTTTAAACCAATCTAGGGTGCTAGGTCAGTGGCAATGTCTCAAGTCCAAGCATAAAACCAAAGAGAAGATTAGCAAAGCAGAAGTCGAGAACTGCATTTTTGATGCCAGCTGGGCCATCTTCCTTTGGAGCACAATGGTAGAATGGATAAAGCCTTGTCGTAGAGGCAGGCATTACCTGGAGTTGTGTACTAGGTGTGCAAGGAACACACTTAACTAGTTTCACTCTGTGTTTCCTTAATTTAAAAAACAAGGGGTTTGGATTTGCTTCACACAAATTATTCTTTCTTTGTCTCCAAGGAGGCCATCATATTTTAAATAATCTCCTTATATTTTTCTCTCTACATTTCCAAATCCTTCAAAACATAGCTTAGATAGTATTTCCTCCAGAAAGCCTTTCTTACTGACCCACCCCAATCTGAAATAATCTCCCTACTTCCAAACCACAACACTAGCCACCAATGATGCCTACAGTTTAACTGTCAAGTAATCATGTATTGCATTATATTTATTTCATTGTTATCATGAAAATTTTCTTATATATTTTGTGCTGGTCTTTGATTCTCACCTCTTCACCTGGATCACCAGGATTCCCAGGGTATTGAGGGCAAGGAAAGTTTCGTGCACGCTTTTATCACTCCAGCACCCATGATCCTTGAAGAGACTATGTTCCTCATTAAATGTTTTACTTCCTCATGTGTCAAACTGTCAATCTGAAAATCTTATATATTTCCACATTAAACCTATTTTCATAACTTAATAAAGTGCTTTCTTTTGGAAGCTCCCAGATATTCCAGTGGAGAAGAAAAGTAATCTCTATATTTATTTTGGATTTGCATTTCCTTTATGAAAACCCTGTCAGGTCAGCTCCTTGCTCTACTAGAGCAAGCAATGTTTCCCATGCTCATGGGTTAAAGGTGTTGGGTAAAATCAAATGGATCATCAGGGACAGACTATGGACCCCAGTTTAGTTATCTTCAAGGCATTTTTTTCCTTGAACCTGATACTTAATTGTGAAATGCATCACTGAATTGGCAGAGTCAGTTATAATGGATTCTGAAAAAAAAACCCAGCCTCATCTTGAATGAAGTTTATTTAATTAATGCTGATTTGATTAACCACCAGGGTTCTCATTTATAACTCTGTGGGAATACCAAACACCTCTTGCAATGATCCTTGGTTCAACAGAACGGGTCTTACGTTGATTTTAGCTAAGATGAGCATTCCCATAGCCCACCTATGGTGCAGCCTGTATCCTCTTAGGTCTACTCCATTAGAGCACAGTGAGAGAGCAGTAACTTTATTGAAGAGTATTCCTTTGCTTACTCTCTCACTAGAGTTTTCTGAAACCCCGCATCTCTCTTAACAATTTTCTGCTGTTCCCCCAGTAACCTTTCTAACTGATCATGTGGGTGCATAGTCCCAATTCCTTGTTGCTCCCAAAGTGAGCTAGGTGCTGATGGAGCTCTGCATTTCCTACTGTTCAGATCCCCCAACACTGCTTCAAATTCTTCTCTCCCAGCTGCTTCCAAGTCACTTCCAAGTTCTATGGAGGGGTGTATCCTAGAGAGGAAGAGCTGGGAGGACAAGAGCCCCCTTTTAACAATGACCACATATAGGGAGTCATTAGAAGGAGGAATGAACAGGAAAGAAAAGAAAAATAGGAGGTGTGCTAAAAAAAAGAGGAGGGATTAAAAGGGAAGAAGATGCATAGTTCTAAAAGCTGCAGAGAACGGGACAATGATTATTTAGTCATATGGTGTTATAGGATTATAAGACCAGTTCTTTATTTCTAGCATTGTTTCTTTTAGAGAAATTAAATTTGCATAGATCGAATATCCAGCCCTGTTACTTAATTTAATATTGGACTCTGATTTTCAAAAATAGATTTTTAGTTTTCTTATGTTATGAACACATTAATTACATATGATTATTTGGTTAAGTCTCCACTTTTCTAGAGTATAGGCTCTGTGGAGGCAGAGAATTTGTCTATTCGATTATGGCCATATTCTAAACATTAGCTAAGTGCCTAGTTCATGGTAAGAAAAAATTGTGTTACGTATTTGTTATACTGTCCTTGTAAATATTAGCAAGTTTTGACGTTTTTAATGACTATTAACCATTGTACTTCCATTTTGGATAATTGTCTTTGACTATTTACCATTTGGGTCTTAAATGTTTTATTCATTTATATGATGCTATTAACTTTTTTCTGTGAGTGTTGTCAATATTTTCTAGGTTTGTTTGCTTTTATTTATGAAGTCTTTTTGAAATGGAGGTATTTTAATTTAGTTACTTTCACAGTTATGGATCTTTTCTTTAGTGATCTCTTTCATTGTTTTAGGCTTAGAAAGTATTCGGCCATACAAAAATCAGCCTTACTGGAAGAAGGAATAGCATTTGTGCAGACCTGGAGTTGGCTTGGTGAGGTGGTTTCAAGGAGGTAAAAGAAAGTCAGAACGAGAGAGAGGATGGGTTACAATGAACATAGAAAGACAGTCAGAGGGCAGAGTGTGCAGGACTTGGAGGCTGTGTTAGGGATTAGTGTCTTTGTTCTGAGGGAAATATGCAGCCATGGAAAGGTTTTAAAGAAGAGAATAATATGACCAAGTTAAAGACCACTCTGGTGGTAGTGTGGACAATGTCAGAAGGAGCTAGAAGAGCGGGTAGAATGTGCCATAGGGATGCTCTTAGTTGTCCAGGCAAAGGAGAGCTCTGTGGCCCAGTGTGGCAGGAGCAGGGAGAAGGTGGTACATTTCAGAGATCCATTTTAGAGGTAGACAGACAGGATGTGTGGACAGATTTGAAGTGGGTTTTGGGGGAAGAGGACGATGTAAGGAAGATGACCAGACTTCTCATCTGAGCAACTGGTAGGTGGAGGCACTGCTTATTGGGATGGGAAACATAGAAGAAGCAGCAGCTCAGTTTGAGACATGTTTATGCTTTATAAAGCTCACAAAAGATGCCTGGCCTGAGAATAAAATATCAGAGTCAGTGGCTGACAGTTAATTACCATGGGTGTGGATTTGCTGACAGGGTCAAGGAAGAATGAGTGGAAAAGACTGGTTCTTGGAAGAACTCCTGCATTGAGAGATCAGACTGACAGAGGAATTTTAGGCTATAAAAGTAAAGGGAAGTTTAAAAGAAGGTGCCATTATTTATTTATTTTTGCTGAGGAAGATTTGCTCTGAGCTAACATCTGTGCCAATCTTCCTTTACTTTGTATGTGGGTCACCACCACAGCATAGCTGCTGACGAGTGGATTAGGTCCACACCTGGGAACCAAACCCAGGCCACCAAATCAGAGCAGGCTAAACTTAACCAATAGGCCAAGGGGCCGGCCCTGAAGGTGCCATTATTAAAACCAGAAGAAGCAAGTATTTCAAGAAGGCAGGATAAATAGCTGTGAAAAATCCCACTAAGTGGTCGGGTCAAATGAGGACCAGCATTAACAACAAGGAATTTATTGTAATCCAGAGAAGAGCGGTTTGGGCAGAGTCAGGAGAAGAACTGGAGTGTATTGAAGAGGGATGCAGAGTGAGAAGGTAATTCACTGCTTGTTTGTGAGGAGACAGGGTGGTAAGAAGTGAGAAGAGACACTTGTTTCATTATAAGCTGAAGGAGAAAGAAGAAGAAAAAGAAGGTAGAGATGCAGGTTTGTTGGTGGAAAGATGAGGGGATTTCGTCTAATGACTTCCATTTTCCTTTTAAATGATGAAGCGTGGTTATCTGGTGAACATGATTGGGAGTGCTGGTCAGAGGGAATCAGGTTGTGCAGTGGAGTGGGCCATTCATGTCAGGTTAAGGGGCTTATGTAGATAGTAGCAACCTATATAGTAAGAAATTTGGCTTCAACCAAAGAGAGGTCTTTTTCGTGGCTCCTGGAGGTAACCATTAAACCCTTGGAATTTCCCACGTGATGCATGTGTCTTTGTTAGTGACATTAGTGTTTGGTGGGTCCCTAGAACCACATCTGATAGTTTATTCTAATGAATGACCCAGGATGGGGCTCGCCACACCAGATGGACTCAGGGTGGGGACTGGCCATGCCGGAGAGACCACTGTATGGTTTGCAATGAGCCCTTTGGTTTTTAGTCTACCTAGAGACTGAGTTCAACCATATGGGCAATAAATCGTCAGTCGTGCCTTCCTCATGAAGCTTCAGTAAAACTCTGAACACCAAAGCTTGGGTGAACTTCCTGGGTTAACAGTCTGCTGTGTGTGCCACACATTGATTCTGTGAGCGTAAGGCATCCCTGAGCACAATGCAAGTTTGCGTTGGAATCCTCCCAGACTCTGCTCTGTGCATCCCTTCCTTTGGCTGGTTCTAATTTGTATGCTTACTTTGTAATAAACATAACCATGAGTGTAATACATTTCAGTGAGTTCCCTAAGTTCTTCTAGTGAATTTTCAAACCTGAGGGTGGTTTTGGGAAAACCCCAGGAACCTGAAGTCAGTATCAGAAGTGAGGGTGGTCTTGTGTGGATTCTTCTCTCTAACTTTGTGGTTGAACCCTAACTCCTTGAAGTAGAGGGCAGAAGGCTTGGGCAGACTTTGCTGTCTCTAGGGAATGTGCCCTCAACCTCACAGTTTGGCTCATTCCATGTACAAGTCATTTCATATTTTGGGGGAATTGAAGCTGCCATGATCACAGCAATGCCTTGAGGAATTGTGATTCAGTCACGTGTCAGGTGAATGGTGGACTAGGGACTATTGAAGTCAAGAAAAATGCATAGTTCACTATTACAGTTTTTCCCCCAACATGCCACTTGGGTAGTTGAGGTGGCAGAAACAAAGAGGGATCCAGATGCAGAGAGATTTCAGAGATGGAGTTGACAAAACTTAAGAACTGATTTTTCTGTGACACCACATTTGAAGGCATTAGTTCATGATAGTTTTTCTATCCCAAGCACATGTGAGGCGAAAAGCAAGCCCTCATTTGTAACGGCAACTCACTTCCAAAACGATCATAGTGCATCAGTGAGAGTCATGAGTGGGGAGCAGGTGGTGGTCAAGTGCGGCTCAGAATATCTGGGTAGGCGCTACCCCTGGAAAAAGTCTATCAGGTGTTTCTGATTTGCCTGAATAGGGAAATGTGCCCCTCTCCTCCATAACGTTGAAAGGAATTGGCTTAAGAAATAATTTTAGTAAATGGAACTTATGTGAAAGAAAAACTTTCTATGACAGACGACTGCGGTAAGTGACGCTGCCATATAATCAGATTCTCCTACCTAGGCACAAAGTCCCTTGAATACCATCCCAGATTTCCGTATGAGGTAACATTTTATTTCCCATAGAAATCAATCCTTATTTCCTTGAATTAAAAATTGCGTTGAATTTAAAAATGCAGACTTTTTGGTACTGATTTCAACCGCATATGTTCAATTAAACATACACAGCAGCCTGCAAATGATTCTCTGATTTTAGTAGTGGGACTGTTTCTTTACTGGAGATTTCATATGACTTTCCTCCCTCCACCCCCTTATTTTTGTACGCTTGTGAAAGCATACTTGATTGATGTTTACTCAGATAGGCTGGATATTGCTAAAAGTGTTAGAACTCAAACTAATTACTACAATCAGTTTTAAATAACTGAAATGTTGCTTGCCCTGTTTTTAAAGGTTCTTTTTTTGGATTTCAGTTCTGGCTTTACGTTTCGTGTGTCTGTACATTGTGCATGTGTCTAATAATGACAGTTATTGCTTCAGCTGCACCAATGGGAAATTCAGGAGAGAATCTCCAAACAAAAATATTATTTTAGTGTTATCTCTTAGGGTTGAAATCAGAAGCCATTTGTCTCCCTTGGGCCACCATTTCTACATATTTTTATTGAAAGTGGGCAGTTTCATCTTGACTATCCCATAGCTTCTGAAGAAAGAGATTTATATTGTTGACATAATATTCATCATCTCCAGAGGAAGGCCAGTGCTCAGAACATCCCACACTCGTCTGATTGTTCTTAGACAGGTTTGGCATCTGGTGATGATTTGTGATGGTAACAGAACACGGCAAGAAAAACGGGTCATGCTGCTGTCAGAGGAGCTGAAACCTGGTGCCTTCGTTGAATGTCCACATAAGCAGGTACTTAACTGTGTAAGAATCACAGTGACTTTTCCAGTTCCATTTAGCAAAAGTGAAGGTGGGGAAAGTGGAATCTCCACCCACTCCACTTCTGGGTAAGGACATTTGGAAGAAATCTCTGCTCGTTGGCTCAGGAACTGTAGCCAACAAACCTCTAGAGGTTCAAGTAACAACACTTGGCAGTTCTTAACTTTTCCTTATTTCCTTAACAAAGAGGGAATAGGAGGAGTGGAAAAAGAACCCTCCAACCATCAACAGTTCTCAGTTCTCTTCAGGTATTTTACTTTAAATAGGCTTTGCTAAAGTAGCAAAAATATCCGAAATGACAGTGGGGTAAATAATAGAGATATTTATTTTTCTCTCTAATCTATTAACATGCACAGCCTGAGGCTGGCATGGTGGCCCCACTATCATTGTGGACCAGGATCCTTATGTGGCGGCTTCCCATGGTCCAAGTTGCTAGCTCTAGCTTCAGTGATCAATGTTACATTTCAGATATCAAGACAAAGGACTGGAGAGAAGGGCATGCCCCTTTCCTTTCAGGACACTTCCTGAAAATTGCATTTGTCATTTTCTCTTACCTTCCAGTGGGTGGAATTTAGTCTATGGTTTCACCTGACTATAAAGGATTCTGGGATATGCACTCCTCATTCTAGGTGGCCATATGTCTAGCTGGTATTCAAGAGCTGTATCGCTTCACTAGCGTTTCAGTTTTTGAAGGCTAGAATCATGGTTTATTCTTTTTCTACATATCCAGTTGCTCATGATAAAATCCTAAGCACATTCCAGGGTTTTGCTTAATACCAGATTAATGGTTTGATTTGCCTTGAACATTTGGAATAGGAATCTTTTTAGTGATGTCGAGCTGGTACAAGAAAGCTTCACTTTTGGGGCCGGCCCAGTGGCGCAGTGTTTAATTGTGTACATTCTGCTTCGGCGGCCCGGGGTTCACCGGTTCAGATCCCGGGTGCAGACATGGCTAAGATTAGCCCTGAGCTAACATCTGCTGCCATCCCTCTCTTTTTGCTGAGGAAGACTGGCCCTGAGCTAACATCCATGTCCATCTTGTCTACTTTATGTGTGGTATGCCTACCACAGCATGGCTGTGTTTCTTGAAGCTGCATCCCATGAATTCAGGAGGCGAGGTAGGGTTTTTGAATCTCAACAGTAACATTGACAAACTGTGCAGTCATGGGAAAGTCACACAACCCTAAACTTCCTCAAAAAAAAAAGGAAAGCTTCACTTTTGTGGAGCTCAATGTTTATTGTGTGGGTGTGGGTATCTGTATACTTAATTTTCTTGAGTACAGGAACTTTGCTAGGTTCAGCAATAATACAAGAACCAAGGACATCAGAATATATGTTGTGGGTCAACTGAGAGTAGTTAGTGATTAACTGCCTGGTGATCTATTTCAGCCTTGCCTCAACTGGGTCGCTCAGGAGAGAAAAACAATTTCAGTCTTAATGTAACCTCTTTGGGATCAGGAATTCCAAGATTACAGCTAACTTGTTATAGCTCAGAGGTTTAGTTTTGCAGCTACCACAGTGCACTTTCACAGCAGGAGGAGTTTATTAAATTATTGAAGCTGCGGAGGAAAAAAATTTTGGTAATAATGTTCCAAGAGACAGCAAACTGCTTAGAATATAGAATGCATTGAATCCCTTTGTTTCTTGAAGCTGCAGCCCATGAATTCAGGAGGCGAGGTAGGGTTTTTGAATCTCAGCAGTAACATTAACAAACTGTGCAGTCATGGGAAAGTCACACAACCTCTGTATGTCTTGATTTTCTCATTCAAATATGGGGAAAATGAATGTATCATCCAGTGCCTCAGTAGTGATGAAAATCTGGGTGCAAATCAGGTAATTTAACTATTTAGCAATAATTTTGGAAGAGGAGTTAATGAAGGGAAATCTAAAACTTGTAATATGAGTTAAATTTTTTGACTTTCTTATTTCTGATTTTCACTTTTTCTGTTATATTTATAAATCACTGAAAGTCTAATAGGGAGAAGGACCAAGATAGGATCAGAAGAAATCACAATATTTAAAGGGTAGAGAGAATAGAAAAACGGTAAGGGAGATGAGAAGTAGTCAAAACTTAGAAAGAGAACCACGAAAATACAGTATTTTGGGAAGAAAAATCAATATTAAAATTGGCAAATCATCCTTGGTGAGAAGTGAGTAGGATCCTTTATTTTGGCAATTAATTGGTTACTGGTGACCTTGGCGTGAGAAATTTTACTAGTGGTATGTGTGGGTGTGGGATGGGGGTCAAGACTAGAACGCAGAGGGTAGAAGAGCGAATGTTGAGGTGCTGGAGTGGAGACAGCAAACAGTGATGATTCCCCAGGGAAGCTTAGCTATGAATGGGAGAACGTGTCAGGAGCTGGCGGAGAGTAAGGCGATATTTTCCAGGGAAGCCTCTCATTCTCAGTCTAAGGACTGGGGAAGTCCTGTCACGATCAGTCCTTATTTGTGTACTTGCCTCTGTCCAACTCCAGTCTAAGGTCTTCAGGGATAGAGTTTCCACTTATCTCTTTGTCCTTACTCCTTAGCACAGTGGCTGGAACACTCAAAATCTATTTGTGGAATGAATTAAAAAGTCTCACATGGCACCCCAATATAAAGCTGTCTTTTGTGCTATCCCAGGCACCAGTCCCAAACTTGGATCTGGTCCCTGGTGCGTGTAAGAATATTTGATCTAAATTCCAAAAAGAATAGATGTGCGTTTTAAATTTTCATTCTTTTTAGTTCTCTTGACTGATAAGGACACACCGTCAAGTCATGTCTCGTTGCTCCTGCCTAAACCCCATGCCACCCTGCCTTCACCTGGTGCTCTTCCCAGGCTGGGCACCACCTGCAGCTTTCTTACTACATTACCAAATTAAAAAATATACTATGCTGAGTTGTCATTTATCAGGAAAATTGTTTTCCAGTGTTTCATGTTCTGTACTTAAGAGAAATGAATTTGATCAGTGTTTGCTAGAGACTATCTTTCTAAGAAAATATCCTTCTTAGCATTAGTAATTTGCATGACACACAAGAAATAAATGTTCAATATCTGTTTTGCAGAAGAGTAAGCTGTTTTATGAGTCTAAGAAGGAACGCACACTGCAAAGCAGAACTGGCCCACATTTCGCTGAAATTGGTCGAATAGTGATTATCTGCATGAATCTCTCCCCTTTCTGTTCTCAGTTCTTAGAAAACTGGCATTTTTCTCCTTTGAGCAAATGAATGGTGAATGACCTAAAATATGTATTAAACTTCATGTTTTGTCCAGGAAACCAGGACAAAGAACTGTAAATTGATGATCTGCCTCCCTGTGGGTCAAATAACTTATGATCTGTCAAATAGTGAATGAAATGCTATGGCTAAGAAGGAATATTATGCTGGTTATGTGCAGATGTTTCTTACATTGAAAAATGGGTTTATTAATGGCATGCTTATGAAGAAAGTTCTAATCTGGGATTCTGTTACCATATTTAATTAACTAGTCAGCCGTTGGAGATCCTTGAAGCTCAGACTTCGAAGTGAGTGATAATCAATTTTTGGTTTTGCACTGGCCACAGCTAAGAAGAAGATGGGTGCAAACCTCAGGAAGCTCAGTCAAAAGAGGACATCAATATTTTATTTTGTCTTTTGTCACCAGTAACCTAATGGGCGGAAATGAGCACAGGTTCTCCTTGCTTTTGTTTGGCTCTACACTTGCATAATTTTCAAGGGGGTGCAGAAGTGTTGTGAGCTGGAAAAAAGAGTATTAGATCATTTGTGTCATTGCAAGATGATAGTTACGTGGCAAGATCATGCAAGCAGTGTTAATCACTAAAATTGAAATTAATACCTCTGTAACAGGGGAAGCATATATCAAGAGAATGTTCTTAAGAAAAAGATTCAAAATGTTAGGGATAATGATCAGCTTGGTTTTGTAGTCATAGGACTAGCTTCATCCATTTTCTGATACAACTCTTGAATTAGATTCTACATAAACTGGACTGTAATGATGGACATAGGTGGGAAAATATTTGATATCATATTCATATATGCATCGTCATGCAGTGGTCAACATCATGGTAGAAATACCAAGGGGTATGTAATGTGAATTTTAAATGCCTCATTTTTATGGATTTTACTTTGTGGCAAAGCCAGTATTTTGCAGAATAATTAAATAACAGTAGCTCTTGTGTAAAATGAGGATATTGGAAAAATTTTCTTTTGTCCATTTGGAAAAAGCCTTTGTTTTACTAATGATGGCACTTAAGATGTCATCCAAAACAAATGAACCTGGCACGATCAAGGAACACCTTGCAGGACCCCGTATGGTGTATGGAATAACTGACAGTTTCTCTCCACAAGAAAGAAATGATTTAGAACTTGTGCGACTATAAACTGTTATGTTCAAAGGCTCAGTTCTGTTAAAAGCTGGAAAATTGGAGATTTTATGCCACTCACAGAAAAGAGAAATATAATAGTTTTTGTCTTGCAGTATAATTTTTTCAGGTAGGAACGCACCATCTGTGTTTCTTCAGCTGTTTCCAGATTCATCATGGCGGGGATGGGGCTGTAAAGAGTCTCATTCCAAGGAGCCCCTCTTAGAGAGTAAAGTGAGTGTACAAGTGAATGTAGCGTGAAGGCAAATGAACCTAGGTGGACACACAGGATTCTATAAGGAATGCGTCTCTGTGATATTCTGTAGACAATGGATTTAACTACTAGGCTATTTTATTCCGTACTTTTTATTTTGTGCTTAAAAGGTCATGGGTTCAACATTTTCTTTCATCTTTCTTTTGAACATTTTACCACCAAAAAAATTTTCAACATACTTCTAAATGGAGATAACAGTATAGTAAACCTTCAGATATTCTGGATTCAACAATTAAAATTTATTTCTTAACAATAGAATTATTGGGGTTTTGGTTCTGTGACTTTTCTCGGTGTCTCAAATTCTGTAGTGTTTCTTGAAATGGATTAAATATGCAAATTTATCCTGAGGATAAATCTTCGTTTTGAAAGCTTATCTACAAATTCCCTGGAAGTGGTAAACTTACTAGAGTTTATATAAATGTTACTATTGATGTTTTGACTAGGTATTGGAACATTTTCCATAACAGTAAAGAGAATATTGATTATTTTTATAATTTTTAATAATATTCTTAAGAAACAGTTTTCTATAACTGGAATAAAGGTGTGAATCAGGGAAAATTATGATGAAGCTCATCTGCATTGTACCCCGTTATTAATTTTTAGATAAGCCCTTGATTGTTATATTACAGTTTTGTTATTAAGTAACAGATGTGATGTTTTCTCTATGAGTCCATTAACATCAACCTGAAGATGGATGTGAACAGGTAAAACATTGTTTTGTATTCCATAGAAGTCAGATGTTTGATTTCATCCTAAAATCTCATGCGTGCTTGTTTTAATAAAAAGCATTTTCAATATCAAATATCACAAGACTCTCTTTATGGAAAGCCTCAAATGAATATTTGGTAAGGATAAGGAAATTCATTATTGGGTGGGTAAATAAAATAAAGAATGATTCCTCAGGAAGGTGTGTTTGAAGAAAGAGAAATTTTCAAGTGTTTCAAGTTCAGTTATAATAATCTATATTTATTGCAACTGAAAAATGCACAATAATACCCAGTAATTTCAGCATATTTTGAGGTTAATATGCTCTTGTAAAATAAGATCTTACTTCAGGAAAATAGAATCCCGTATTCTCCTATTTGACCAAAGTAAATGTACCAGGCAAATGGATTACTTTTAGTTCACGCTTTTTAGCATTCACTTTGTTAAAAGAGAATAATACACCTTCCTTCCATTTTTTTACATCCCATACTATGCAATGTTAGATTTTAATGGTTTTAAAGCATTTGTGTGTATTATGTTTAAATTAATACTCCAATTTGTGATCTGATTCATTATAGGTTGAATATGGAGATCAGTTCTCCAATTGATCCTCCTCTCAATTGATCTTCCTTTGATTTGCCACTTTCTGTGTCCTTGGAAAACCTTCTTAGCTTTCCTGAAATAGAGATCTCTCCCTATAGTTTCCATGAGGACCAAATGGGAAAATGTGTGGCTCGGGTCTGCCACATGATAATCTCTCAGTATACACTAGCACTGGTGTAGAGGCTGCCATGATGTTGACCCTTGGCCGTGATGACAGAACTTCCTTTCAGTTGTGCTGTGCTACCATTTTTCTACAGGAGTGCAGGCCTTTGTGGTTACAAGACACCCAGGCCTGAGTGTGTTCTGACTGCGTGTGAAAATGGAGGTACAGACAAAAGTAAGATCAGGGACCACCTAGATGTGGCTTAGAGTAGTGGCATTTGGATGACTGAGAGTTCTAGAGGCAGCAATGGCCACTTCTGACCAGAAGCCCTAGGGCTATACCCTGAGCACATGGGTCCTGGAGGGCAGCTATCCATCTTCTATGCTGTGTTCTTGTCAGAAGAAAATTGAGACGGCCTTTTCTGAAAATAGGCTCTTCTAGGGAAGTTAGTTTTAAGGATGTTGAAACAAGATCAAGAGGACCTTGAATGTGCATCCAAGAACTTTAAAGTCTGTGATGTGGCAGTGTAATATCTCTGGAGAATAGTGTCTCAGAGAAAATCTCTCTCACACACACACACATACACACACACACAGACCCAAATGTACTTTATTATGAAGCTTGGCTGGCATTTTACCAGTGCTAAATGTTTATTTTCCTCATTTGCTTTCTGAAAGTTTAGCAGAGAAAATACTCACCGATGCTGATGACTGAGGCTGGGAGAGCGTCAACGTGCAAGAGTCAGTCTCTGTTCCTCCCATTACAGCATTGATGCAACACAGACCGCCCCCGCTGCCCAGTGGAGGTGGGAACTTGTGTTTCCACTTCTCACCTCGTTTTTCTTCCTCAGTATAATGAAAATAATTGAACTTTGTGTTTGCAGAACTGATTTTCAAATCACTCAAGAGACAGAATCAGGTGAGGTTGGTAAGTGGTAAATGTTATCCCTCCTCCAGGATAAAGGAAAAGAACAGAAATCAGAACTGGCTCAGAATCACTTAGTAAGCTCATACCAGGGCTCAGAACAAAATCCAGGACCCCTGAATACCGAGCCCATGTCAATTCGCCTGTCTACAAGCAGTAGTGTCTGTAATGTTTAACCAACAATTAGTTATCTCCAGGGCAGAGGGCCTTTTGATAGTAGCATTTTCTAGTTTCCAAAGTATGAATACTTCCACCATGTTGTTGAACAGTTGCCATGGAAATGCTGAGGAAGATGAGGTCACGTAAGGCTGGATGAGCAGGGCTTTGACCACTAGATAGAACTGAAATGAGTGGCACCCTTCAGTGTGCAGACTGAGTCATGAGGACAGTTCCTATCCTCCTTTTCTAATTGGGATCTTTGTTTTGAACTTGTCACCATCTCTTCTAGTTCAGATACCACTTCATTTATACTTTTCAAGAGTCAGCATGGTTTTGAGAAAAGAGTGCTGAGTCATCAAAAGTTCTAGGTCAAAGAGCTGATTGGTTACCTTCGAATAGAAGGTGGTGGGCAAGTCTCTAAATACCCTCTTTTGTCTGAGGATAAGTTTTCTTTATGTTTGAAATACATGAGGCAGTTCATTACAAAAATTGTGATCTACTTTGCAGGCTCGTTTTGAGGAAAAATGATGTATTCAGGTGGTAAAAATCAGTTTACAAGTTTACCATGCTGTAAGGTACTGCTGCATATGATGATGATGTGGATGATGATGATGATGATTAAGATGGCGATTATCATGATGATGATGGTGATGGCACGGTGGTTTGCTAATGAAGGCAGCAGCAGTGATGATGGTAATGATTCTGATGATAGGGATCTTAATAAATACTCTCATTTCAGCTGTCCACCTCAGTCTTTTAGATCCCAATGGGCAAATAGAATTTCTTGGGAATTCATTAATTATTGTAACTAGTTGCACAGTATGGATTAGTAAAAGAAAATGGGCAAGGAATCCCAACTCAGGTGTTTCTTCTTGTGCACAGTTATCGAGGTCTTATTCTCCATTTTTTTTGGAGGAAGCTGTAATAGCACCAGGCCAACTGTGGTATAATTTCGTCTAGAACTTGGAGATTTGCCAACCTACTCTACAGGCATGCATTACTTAATGATGGGGCTACGTTCTGAGAAATGCATCATTAGGCGAGTTCATTGTTGTGTGGCCATCACAGAGTGTACTTACACAAACCCAGATGGCCTACTACATACCTAGGCTATATGGTACTAACCTTGGGGGACCATCGGTGTATATGCTGTTGTTATGTGGCACATGGCTGTACTTCTTGCTCTTCTTGGCTATCCTTGGTTTGTTAAAATACTTTTATAAGGTGAAAAAGAAAGAAAAGGAAATGATCAGAAAAGAGATTCAATCTTATACACAAAAATACAGTTTTTCAGGAAAGAAACGTTATCTAATATTTACATATATCCTGCTCCTCCGTATCATTTTAGGTGACTGCACAGATTGCTCTAAATAGTGTAGGAATGGCTCCTGGGCCTTCATTATGTGGTTCCTTCCATGTCTGGTGCAAGAATATTAAAAAAACAGAAGCTGGGTGCAAGATTAAGATGTGGAAGGATGGTATTTCACATCTGTAGTCAGTTTATAAAGAGCGACACATGCCTTTCTTACCAAATAAGAACTTTGTTTGTTCTTTAATTTATGCTATAATTATGCTTTATTTTAATTCCCTATCACAATCTCATTTAAAAATGTAATTAACTGCAATTTTGAAAATCTGCTTTTTTTCTTTAAAAACTTTTAAAAGACTCCATTGTATCCTTGTTATTTCCACAAGTGATGCCAGGCTCTGTTGCAGATGTGTGATCGTGGTGTGTGTGTGCGCTTGTGTGTGCACACATGCTCACCTACATACATTTTATCAAACATGATTCATTTCATTTAGGAGAAAATGGTCTAGAGTAATCAATCAGAATAGCCGTTACACCATGACAGTACATCCCAATGCCAAGTGTACCCTATAATAGAAATCAGGGTTTTAAATGGTTGTTTTTGTTGGCTAGCAATGGCCCAGAATACCTTTTTTCTTGCAAAGATTAAATGATAAGGTATGATGATTACTTATTGGTTCCAATTTATTTGCTGTCAACTGGTTTTTGTTTGGTCAGATTTTATATTCTCCTCACACAGGTTTCCAGTCTTGTGGGTGAAGTCGGAGCTCTTTTGGGAAAATAGTGTTGCCTGATATATATGGTTGTAAATTCTGATGTGTGTTTCTGGGGTCATATCAACCAGGTATTCCATAGCTATTAACAAGAAATAAATACTACATATTCTAATTATGAGTTTTAGCTCCTCTGCCTACCTTAGAAACATTTAACATACAAAAAACCATTCCTGTTAGCCTAGAAGACCTCAGCTTGAAAGGTTTCTTTATTTGTATTTTGAGGCGTACGATGACTCATAGTACATTATACTTCATATAATACAATTTTTAGTATAATAGGATTTTATCTTATCATATTACATAATTTAGAGTATATAAGTAAGCCTATAATTTTGTGCTTTTTTAATGCTATACAGGATTTAGAATACTAAAATTCTCAGAACAATATGTATATTTATGTATATATCCATTCACACCTTTGTGAAACACTTTTTTTCTATAAAGCTGAAGCATAGTACATTTCTTTGTTTATTGTCTGTTTTGCTGCATAAAAAATTATATTCTGAGAAAAAAATTTTGTTTTGTTTTTTAAAGATTGGCACCTGAGCTAACAACTGTTGCCAATCTTTTTTTTTTCTTTCTGTTTTTTCTCCCCAAATCCCCCCAGTATATAGTTGTATATTTTAGTTGTGGGTCCTTCTAGTTGTGGCATGTGGGACACCACCTCAAGGTGGCCTGATGAGCGGTGCCATGTCCGCCCCCAGGATCCGAACCAGAGAAGCCCTGGGCCGCTGCAGCGGAGTGTGCGAACTTAACTACTCTGCCACGGGGCCGGGCCCCCAAGAATTTGTTTTGTTCGTGGATGAATCTCCAGTGCTATTCATAGTACATGACACACAGTAAATACTGAAAATATACTTCCTGAATAAATGAAAGTAGATATAGGTAAGCTTCTTCCCTCTCCCTAACCATTCCCCTCCCAAACACATCTCTACTTTTAGATGAAGTCTTGACTATTTTCATGATTGGTCTTTACTTTTATTTAACTGAAGGTTATTATAATTAATGCTCAATGCAAATAAACTCTAGAGGAGAGGTCGCACCCTGGAAACCTATGGCAAACTTAGCTGACCTCTTTGTTATTCCCTGAACAAGGCTGAATAAACTTTTTCACATGAACCCTGTGATTACATGACTCCCTTGGACAGACTGGCAGAGCTGGTGAGCCCAGGCCTCTGTTGCCCTGTGCCCATGACTGGAGCAGTGGGGTGCTCTCTGCAGACGCCTGGGCACGCTCTAGCTCACCACCTCCACAGGCTCTGCTCTCTGTTGACCCTTCACCTGGACTCTCTTATTGATCTTTCATGCCTCCTGGCCTTAGAGGTATTTGCATTTTCTGTCTGAATTTAGAGAGTTTGCTATTTGCACAAGACAAAGAAGGACTGGCCTATACTGAGTGCTTGCTAAGGGTCCGACAGTTCTCTTAATAATATCTCATTTAATTCTCACAATAACTCAGTAGGGCAGGCTTTATTGTCTCTGTTTCACATAAAACAACAGCAAAACAAAACAAAACCCAGATCCACTTCCAGAGCGTATTTCTGTAACACCTCTTTATGCTCAGTAGTAGTTGTAGCTTAAAACTTTAACTGAGGGCAGTAATTTCATTACTTATAAAATGAGTGGGGTTTTAGCCTCTGGAAACCTTCTAATTGAATCTTTAAATATTATTAATTTACTCAAAAACATTTACTTCTTGTGTCCCTTTTTATTCTCAGAACTCGATGTCATTCTCTATGCATTATATATTCAATAAAGAGTTGTTGGTGCTTATTCTATGATATGAGAGGCAGACATCTGAAGTCTTAATTCTGAAAAAACAACAAATTATGATAAATATGTGGGTCACATCATTGTTTAATTTGTCCATTATATGAACTTTTTAAACAGGAGTTGTCTGGACACAGAGAAGGTACAGACACAGCCTAGGTGGGAAAGTGTCGAGAGGTTAAGCCAAGTTTGAATTTAACCTCAAACAAACTAGCTGGCAAGTTTTTCAAGAAGCTAGAGTCTTACCTTGATATCGAGGAAAAAGAATTGGAGTGGAAATGGATCGTACGTTGTGTGAATGAAACTATGGAAGCGAGAGCAGAGGGTCCAACGAGGCCCATGTGTTTTGCCTTTCCGAACAGGAGGCAGCAGGTCAGGGAATTTTGATGAAACAACCTTTAAATCAGTGATCAATGTCTTGCTTTATGACCACCTCTATTCTCACTCTACTGGACTTCTGATTGACATGATCAATGCAGCGCCCCACTAGCGATTGACACGCCACTCATTGGCTTCCAGCTCGAGCCAGTTTCTCCTCTTGTATATACTCTTGCTTAGTGTTAGCAACTTCATAGCAAAATATGCTTAAATGTGTCTCTTCACTTTATTCCCACTGTCCAGATTCTCTGTCAAACCTTTGTCTTGTCCCCAGACGCAGCACCAGCGCCCAACAGAGCCTAGTTTTTCTGTCTCTAGTTTCAAATCCAGCACCTTTAGCTGCCACAGTAATCTCCTTTAGAGGCAGATCATTCTTCTGCGTAAATCCTTCAGTGGCTCTCCATTTCCTAAAAAGGAAATCCCAACTTCTTTACTCTGCAATGAGGAGAGACAACACTTACCCACTGCCCAGCCTTCTCTCTGGCTTCTCGCCTCCTCACACTTTCTATATCATCAAAGATGGACTGTTTCTCATTTCCCCACACGAACTGCTCAACTCTCAGCTTGCTCCCTTATCCCTCCTCTTTAAGTAATCGATTATTGTTCATCCGCTGAGAATCAGTTTGTTTTCCCCATAATCCAGAAAGTTCTAACTATCCTGCCACCCCTCCCCTAACTTGAATTACATGCTTCATTTTTATGATTCTGAAAAAAATTCAATTGTATATATTTCACAGAAATATCTTCCAACTGGACAGCAATATTGTTGACAGAAATCTGAGGAGTGTTTTGATTGTTGGATTCCCATATTGGTGGGCAGAATAATCTTCCCCCAAAGATGTCCGTTTCCTGATCCCCAGAACCTGTGAATACGTTACTGTACATGGCAAAAGGGACTTTGCAAATGTGATTAAATTAACGATCTTGAGATGGGAGGATCATTTTGGATTATCTCAGTGGTCCCACTATAATCCAGAAGTCCTTGTCAGAGGAAGGCAGGAGTGTCAGAGAAAGATTAGAAGATATTACATTGCTGACTTTGAAGATAGAGGAAGGGGCCAGAAATCAAGAAATGCAGGCAGCCTCTGGAAGCTGGAAAAGGCAAGGCAACAGATTGTCCTCTGGATCCTCCAGAATGAACACAGTACTACTGACACATGGATTTTTCCCAGTAAAACTCACTTTAGATTTCTGAGCTCCAGAATATAAAATAATAAGTTTGTGTTGTCTTACGTCATTAAGTTTATAATAATTTGTTATGGTAGCTTGGGAAGTCAATACAAAATGTATAGAGGACAGAGTTAGTAAATATTTGATGTGTAAGTAAGTAAATGATAGAATGGAGCATATGATGGAGCATAGTAGAGTTTATAGCAAATGCCTGAGGGGCAGTCAGTCCTTAGGGGGTAGAAAGAAAATGATCTTGGAGCCATGGTAGGAGTAGGAAGAGGGGAAAGAAGGCTGATGCTGGTAGATACCTGAGATTGAAAACTTTGAGAATATTGAAATAATGGAAATAATATAAAAATAGGAAAAAAAAAAAAAAAGCCCAACTCCTACCACACTAGAGGACACTAGAAAATGATTAAAGGTTTAAAAAAAATCTTAGGATGCGGAGCGACAGGAGCTCTCATTCGTTGTTGGTGGGAATGCAAAAATGATACAGCTATTTTGGAAGACAGTTTGGCGCTTTCTTACAAAACTAAACAGACTCTTACCATATGATCCAGCCATTGAGTTCCTTGCTATTTACTCAAAGGAGTTTAAAAGACTTATGTCTACACAAAAACCTGCACATGGATGTTTATAGCAGTTTTATTCATAATTGCCAAAACTTGGAAGCAGCCAAGATGTCCTTCAGTAGGTGAATGGATAAATAAACTGTGGTACATCTAGACAATGGAATATTATTCAGCTCTAAAAATAAATGAGCTATCAACTCATGAAAAGACGTGAAAGAACCTTAAGTGCATACCACTAAGGGAAAGAAGCCAATCTGAAAAGGCCACATGCTTCCAATTCTGTGACATTCTGGTAAAGGAAAAAACTGCGAAGACAGTAAAAATATCAGTGGTTGCTAAAGGTTTGAAGAGGGAAAGGATGAATAGGCAGATCATAGATGATACTTAGGGCAGTGAAAATACTCTGTATGATACTATAAGGTCGTATACATGTCATTATACGTTTTTCCAAACCCCTAGAAGGTACAACACCAAGAATGAACCCTCATGTGGACTTTGGGTGATCATGATGTGTCAACGCAGGGTCATCACTTGTAACAAATGTACCACTCTGGTGAGGGATATTGATAATGGGGGAAGCTATGCATTGTGGGGGCAAGGAGTATATGGGAAGTTTCTGTACCTTCTTGGTTTTACTGTGAACCAAAAAGCACTCTAAAGAAACAAAGTCTTCATTTAAAAAAATTACAAATTTGACTTAAAATAGAAGCTAATTTTGATAATAATGCAAAGCAGAAGGAATAACCATGAACCCAAATTTCCTGCAATGAACTTGGGTGTAGACCCTCTGGCCCCTCCCTGGGCAAGATACCTTGGATTTCTGTCTTCCATGGTCTCCCGTGCAGTTTGAACTGAATCCAGCTCTATTTCATGTCCATGATGTTGGTGGGGCCAGTTGGCTGGCAGACCATCTCACTGTGTCTGGGCACCAATGGGCTAGATTGCTGATGGGCAAGGAGAAGTGGAGCGTATAAGCAATCAGGAGAGACAGCAGGCCTGGGGGACAGTTTAGCCACTGGTGACACCATTCCTCCCCCATCTGCTGTTTGGGATAGCTGCTGCTGTGCTGCTTCCCGTGGTGGCAGCCCTTTGGCAGCTACACGCAGAGTCTCGGAAAGAACAAGACGTTTGAGTTTCCTGGTCATGCAGCCCCACCGTACTCTAGAGTGTCTAACTCAAATAGCACTTGTGGTTAAAGACGCAGAGCTTGTATGCTCAAGTGATGTCAGAAAATGATCCACCAAACGATGTTGATGCTTTACGTAGACTAAACACCTTGGACCTGAATGTGGCGTCTTTTGTTCTTTAGAGAAAGTGTAGAAATAATTTTCCTCCCTCTTGCTGGAGTACAAACAAAATTTAAAATAGAAAAGCAAGCTGGTGATGTTAGATCTGCCGTTTGTGTTCTGCCATGACTTTTAACTAAAGCAAATAATATTGAATCATTTATAGCACTTTGAGATTTATTCAAGTTATTATGTCTGTGGATCTGTAATAGAAATAAGCTAAATTGAAAGAGGAAAGTAATGATCATCATTTGTCTTTATTTACTTACCAGAGCTATCCTCTTCTAAATTTGCTTTTTCAATTAGAATACATTTATTGAATCCTTGCTTATGCTTTGAAAATGAATTATTGCATTTGGGAAAACAGTATCACATTGTCTTTCTTTCCTTCTTTGCCAGAAACGTTAACTTGTTCTTTGAGAATGCATCTTAAATGGAAATACTACATTGACAGGCATCATGCATAATTAAAAATGCATCTAATATTTTATGCACTTGATAAATACTAATATCAGGAAGTCCATGCTTTGTAGCACTTGACATTTTGTTTTGTGCCTCTTCATGGTAACTTCGTCCTTAGCTTTGTAATACTAAAATACCGTTGTCACCTGTGGTAGAGCAGCTCCTCCTTGCTTTCCTTCACATGGTCATTTTTATACACAATTTTCTTAAATATTGGGGTTCTAAAGAACTCCATCTATTCCATCTTCATCTGTTTTCAGACTACACAATCCCCTTGAGTAATTTCACCTGTCCCCTTGGCTTCATCTTGCAACTATACCTGGGAACTTCCTTATCTACATCTTCAGCCTGCATCTTTCAGATTTCAGACTCATCTTCCCAACTATCTTGTGGACCTCTTCCTGCGGCTAGCTCCCTAGGTCTGAGATTGAACTCATTACCACCCCCCTGCCCCCAAATCCACTCCTGCATCTTTGTTTCCATAGAAACCACTAACCCTAACTGGCTGTAACTCTGATGCTTCATTTTTAGTTCTCTCATCACCTGGTCTTGTCCACTTGCTGTCTCTGGACTCTGTTTCCTTCTCATCAATCCTACAGTTACAACTCTTATTTATTTTCCTGCTGGAATTATGCAGCACCACCTTAACTGTACTTTCCACCTCTAGTCAGGTTCTCCTCCAGTTCATTTTCCAAAGTTATTTCAGAATTATCTCACACATCATCGTATTTTTTCTCTGTAAAATGCTTCCATGATTCTGCATTGCCTAGGGGATAAATCGTTCAGCCTTAAGCTTTGTAGGAAAGGCTTTCTATGATTTGACCCCTATTTTTCTCAACTTATCTTTCCTCACTCCTTAACTAACATCTAATAATCTAAGCACACTAAATTTTCTGTGGTTTCCTCATGGTGACTTGTTTGGGGAATAATCGTGATGCAAGCGTAGCTTCCAAATGCACTGCCAGCCAGGCTATCTCAGAGGATGCCGAACAGAACACATCAAATTAAATGTCTAAATCACTCTGTTTACTAACTTGATTTAAAAGATACAAGAGCAGAAGAAAGAGGTGAGTAAGTTAACATGTAGAGGACAGAGTGCAGGCAGGCAAGGATTGTACTACTTGAGTCTCTGGGACACGATGATGATGATGATGATGATGATGATGATGATGATAATAATGATGATGATGATGATGATGTAGTCATGAGGACCCGAACTGAGGTTTGAGCCTGGGCCCATGGATAGAAGTTGCCCTCGGCCAATGCCACGTGCTTTCTCTATGGGAGAGCGGGTTGACCTGGTTATAGCTGTCACTTGATCTTTAGTCTGCTGAGCAAACATGGGCTTTCAATGCTTCCTTGGTTCAGGAATGTGTGGAACCAGAATGGGAGTATACTGGGTGTCACCAGTGTATGGCCAAATTTGAGTCACAGAGCTGTCAGCCCAGAAGTGACAAGATAATGGTTTAGTGCTACCATCATTACTATCTATACACAACACACAACACTCTTGTTTGTTGAAACATATTTTATTCCATCTATCTTTGGTGTGTCTTCCAGCTCACTAACCCTCTTCTCAGTTCTGCCTATGTTGCACAATTTCCTGTTTACGCATAACCTATACTTAACATATCTCATACGTGTTGTCTTTATCTCACAAACTAACAGCTTACCTCACAATTTGCATCGAACTCATCTTATGAGTTCATCTAACCTGCTTGCGTATCTTGTCTTTATAGCAGAATTAAGTATTCTCAAATACATTCTCAAATGGATATCCTCCAGTACATGCATATGTTTCAGCTGTGCA
Organism: Equus asinus; assembly: GCF_041296235.1. NCBI lineage: Eukaryota > Metazoa > Chordata > Mammalia > Perissodactyla > Equidae > Equus > Equus asinus. The sequence continues at coordinate 80,223,741 of NC_091800.1, forward strand.
CTGTGATATGCCCTCATGACCTAGCTCCTCCCTCCTGTCATATCTATGCCTTCCCTTTGCCAGGCTAACTTTCATTCACCCTTCAAGTCTCAGATCTTTTGTCTCCTCGCTAAGAAGCTTCTGTGAGCCTACCAGTCTGGATTAGAAGCCCTCGAGAGAATGCTTGCTTTGTCTACATCCATCACAGTATTTAATCATAATTTACTGTAATTTCATGCTTACTGTTTTATTCTCTCAAATTACACTGGGAACAGTTTTGAGCATTTTATCTGTTGGTATTCTGAATTATCCCAGGCTGAGTTATTCCCACGGTGGGAATATGAGGGTATGGTGTTGATAACAAACCATATTTGTGTAGTTTTGTTTCTGTCCCAAGATGTAGATATTCTGGTTCTACTTCAAGCCTGTGCCATCCACCTGGTGGTGTCTTCTGTGTGTTCATATCACAGTTTTCTCAGCTACCCCCTGGAGTGTGCCCGTGCACTTGTGTGCTTCCCTCACCTCCTCATGTGATCTGCCGCTGGCCACTCTAGTGCCCTGCAGAAGAAAAGGAAAAGTGATTTGAAACCATGTCTCTATGCTGGAGCCAGCCGTTCTCCCTCAGTGCTGGTTCTGAACCTGAGTTGTCACCACCAATATCCTCCCACGTCCCAAAGCCACTGCTCTCTCTCAACGTCGTGGCAGTGCTGATCTTCTTGTTGAGCACTGTGGAGCTCCTTGAGGGTCTCTGCAATTTGGGCAAATACTCACTATTTTATAATCTGTTCATGGATCCAAGTCAATGCTGCCTTGACTTGCCAACGAATTACAGAAACTGTCCACCAAGGCGTCACCATTTCTTCCTAAAATTTTTCTAGTATTCTGTGATATTGCCCTGTCATGTGTCATGTTACTCTGACTTTTTCTTTTTAGTTCCTTCCCTGGGCATTTTTGGTATGCTTTTCTTCACCTAAAGGCAGAAACCTGAGGTCAGTGCTCATCTCCTAATCTTTTCTACAAATACTGTCTCAGAGTTCATCCATTCTCTGGCCTTGAGAAGAGACCTTTATGGCGCTGGCTTCCAATTCTAAATTATCTGTTTATTATCAGCCATCTCTTATTATTGTCTGCGTTGTGGGGGAAGTTTTAATGTTTTCCAGGTTGTGCCAGCTTCTCAAATCCACTTTGATCATCTTTTATCTGAAAATGAGGTGCCTCCACACATCTTTTGGTGACAGTCTTTCTAAATGTGGAAGAGGTCTGGAGATTATCTAACGAGGGCAAACTCAGGACACACAGAAATCTAATTTATGTATTTCTTCTATTTTATTTGCTAGCATTGAACATGTAGCATGGGCTTAATAAGTAGCTATTATTAGGTTGTCTATTCTCAAAAGAGGATGGTTAAATGTTTGGATCTGTGTGTATTCCTTAAACCAATTATTCATCATTTCATCCAATCATTCAACAGGTTTTCATCAAGTGCTTGTTGTGAGCTAAAACTGTAAGAAGTCAAGGAGAGTCACAGGCAGGCTGAACTCAGACGATGTCTGCCAGTATACATGCAGAATGGGAAAGGTCCTGAGGGGACAGTGGCTTTCAGATTTTTTTTTTATCATGGTGCACATTAAGTAATACATTTAATGCTGCACCAAGCGTATTTATACACCACCCCCAAACACATACATATACACTTATAACTGAAACTTAAGTTTAATGTAGAACTGAAACAAAAGTTTCACAAAACAGTAGTTGTCTTACTATATAAGATAGACTCTGATATTTTCAAGTCTAGAAATAACGCTGGTTGCTACCTACTAAATTGGTTTCATGAACCGTAGTTTGAACAGCGCCACTGTAGTTTACTTGAAGTTGGGGACAATTGCCATTAATTTCTATACTCAAAGTGAAAATGCTATGTTTGCTCTAAAACTTTAAAAGAGAAGAAAAGTTTCCAATTATTTAAATATAATAAGTGATAATAAGTAAATAAGTGATTCAAAAGAAAGAGTTGAAATGCTTACTCGTTCAGCACCATCCTTATAGACAAAAAGAATTATGCAAATAGAAACTTGAGTACTGCACGTGCATTTTCTCTCTCATTTAATTTTATTGCTATGTAGTGATAAAAAGCATACAGAAAATTATATATTTATGCATAAATATATAAATAGGTAGACAGGTAGATGGATGATAGATATATACACATATCTTATCACATAGTGGGGCTACATGATAATTGGATTGAATCAAGCAGACAACAACAAGCACCCCCTGAGAATAGCTAAGATAGTCTTTTATTAAAAACTCTTTCTCAATTTTCTTAAAGAAGGATTCTAAATATTATGTGCTTTGCAATAAAATTAAAAAAAAAATATTGTGATTTCAGTTTTCCACAGAGAGCTTGGATGATTCTCCTAGCAAAGATAATGGCCCCAAGGTTCCATACTCCTGTGGATTCGCTCCTCTCCTCCTCCAGGTGTTCGCTGTGCCAAGTTCACCTGTGTTACCTTGAAGTCAGGTTGGCTTTGGGGACTCCTGCTGGCCTCTCACCTCCCGCTACATTTTGCCTTAGGAAAGGTCCCCCTGCTCTCCCGCCCTTGCACGTTTGGGAGAGGGCTTAGCATGAGCACAGGCATCCTCTGTCACACTGACTTAGCTCCACTTTGAATCAAAGGGCAAAGCTGCTGACTGCTGACTGGGTCTCCTGAGGGAGGGACCTTCAACAGGATCTTCTTGCAAAAGACTCGCAGCTGAGGAGAGAAATGTGTAGTGGAGGGCTGTATCAGGTGTTTGCAGATGAAATCTGTGTCTGAGGGAAGTGAAGAGGGGAGGGAGGCATTCACTGGTTCACAGCCAAAGCCGCTCCACCCATCCCAGCTTCCACCAATGTATTATAGATGCAGGTGCCCTCAGACTGAGCTGTCTCCTCCCTCTTGCTCCTGTTGCCCACCGATGGCTCCCAGTAGGGACCTGCTACAAAGGCCCAGGGTGGTGCCCTTGAGTGCAGGGATGTGTAAGAGAACAGTGCTGACTCCAAGGCAGGTGTCACAACCCATCCCTTGGCGTGTGCTAAACCAGCACTTCTCTCACTCATTTGTATATTGGTTTGTACAGTTTAGTACTTGGCTGCCCGTCCCCACAGATGAATGAAGTAGTGGACTGATGAGATGTTTGATTTGTCTTGAGTTTATATATACATCCCCTCAGTGGCACTAATTTGGGTCGAATAATGTCCCTCAAAAGCCATGTTGAAGTCCTAACCCCCGGTACCTCTGTATGTGAACTTTTTTTGGAACTAGGTTATTTGCAGATGAAATTCATTAAAATGGGTCCTTAGAGCAGCCCTAATCCAACGTGATCTATGTCCTTATAAGAGACACATGGAGGGAAGACAGCCATGTGAAGACAGAGGCAGAGACTGGAGTAATGCAGCTGCAAACCAAGAAAGGCCAAGGATTGGTGGCGGGTGGCAGCCACCAGACGCTGAAGAGGATGGCATGGAACAGATTCCTCCCCACGGCACGGCCCTGCTGACACCTTGATTCTGGACTGTCAGCCTCCAGAACCATGAGAAAATTGTATTTGGTTGTTTTAAACCCCCCAGTTTGTGGTACTTTGTTCTGGCAGTCCTAGGAAACTGATGCAAAATATATCACTAAACCAGGAAGATCCCATAAGAAAAACAATGTTCCACCACATTTTCTAGAATTAGCAAGCAAAAGCTTTAATGTTAGAGAACTACCTTTTATTGGAAAGTATAATGTTGTGGCTAGATATTCAACTTGGAAATTAGTTATCTAAAAATTGTTAAGATAAACTACAGGCCCTCTAACTCCCTTACCAATGGTGATAGACCTTAGCTCATGTTCTTTTCATTAGGGCTTTTAGGAAATTTCAGTTATGCATAAATGTACTCTCTAGCAGAAAGAATTAACTTTAGATTTGCTTGCTTTTCTAGTGTTGAATTATCATTAATTGGAATTGAAATATAAGTGTTTAAATATCAGGCTAAAAAGGAGCAAAAAAGCCCCATTTCTAAAGGCACAGTTTTTCTAATTGCATGAGGCAGCTCACCATGCACTGGGACTCGAACAGCAGAGCTTGGCTGGCGTGTTACCATGTCTCAGAGTTGCTATGGCGATATCAAACCAATGAATGGACCACCTCCCAGAGACAAGGAGGTGAGTAAGTGTGAAATTGATTCATTTGTACACAGGAATACGCTCAAGCCAAATTTGTCAGGATAAAATTTCTGGTAGGAAACTGCATTTTTAATTACATAGACTTGATCAATATGATATTAAATATTTGCTTTGGATATTCTAGTAAAACAGTATTTGAAAATTAAATATATTATGGAAATTGTATGTTTTTTATAGACACTCTGCACTTATTTCAGGTAACACTGATTTAGTTTCCATTTATTTAAACTTGGACATCTAAAGCAGAATTTTACATTTGAGATGAATATTTTAAGTTATGCACTGTGGATGTTAAACTCCTTTTATTTGTTCATTTGAGATGAACATCTTTAGAGAAATGACATTTTAGGGAATGTAAATGAAAGTTATGTATATGTATTTATTTTTAGATAACTTGGTAAATTATATTTTGCATTGGATAGTATAAAATATCATAAGTAATCCAAATAAGTCAAAAAATAAACAAGTTGCAATAATTTAATACTTAAGGAGCCTAAGATCAGGCTTTATAAAAGTAATTTATTCACACGACATATTTTTTGTGTTCAGAACTCCTTTTTAGCACACTGTTATTATACGGTGCTATTCTAGGGACAAATTGTCTTGAACTTGGTCGATGTAGTCCTTTGATGATAAATGGTTTATTTCTAGAAATCTGATAAAATGGATGTGATTTGCTTCCTTTCTTGTCTTATTTATAACTCATATCCTAGGCTTTGTCTACCCCATAACGTTGCTGAAGCAACCATAGAAGAGGGGAGGCTCTATCTGTGATGTGGCAATTACTGGAAGGCTTCTATCTAATATTAAACACAGTTTGTATTAACAAAATAAATTTATCAGGCATAATCAGTTTGAAATTAGAACATGTCAAAGCTCTGGGGACTGGTACATACTAAGAGCTGTCTACTTTCCCATTAGCTCAACTTGTAGAACAGAAGAGCATGACTTGTTTACATAACAGAAACCAATATTTGCTCGCTTTTATTCTCTTGGCATAGACTTCCAAGGGCAACGTTTGCCAGATCCTGGCAAAACCTTTGCTGACGATGCGCTTCTCCTTGGGAGATAAAATGGAACTCTGTAAACGAAAGCAGGGCTGCCTGAACATTTTTGTGACTTTCTAATAGTTATGTGTGGATCTGCTGATTTTTCTTATGGAAAGATACAAATGTTTTAGCTAAAATTGAAGTTAGGTACTATAAACTGTTTCCCCTTTTGTTTTGTGACCTAAAACTGTGGTCATGCACTGGTATTTATTTGGAGGCATGAGCATATTAACATGATGCCGTAGACCAAATTGTGCTTTGTACTGAGTCACGCATGTATCCATTCCTATGCAAGTGCTGATACCTGTTTCCTATGTGTGAACTCATTCGGAGCTGGGAACACACATCCTTAGGGAAAAATGTGTATTCAAAATACTAAACAAGACAAGCCATTCAAATAAATCAATAAGTAAGACAATCCACTTCAGATAAGTAAATCAAATCTATCCTCTAGTACAAAGTCACTTTTGGAATAATGGTATCTTTTCTGGTATGAAGATAGTCGGCCTATTCAAAACGGAATCTCAGGAGACGAGGAAAATATTTCTAAATACAACCTCATCCCCTCCATGTGTTTGTTTCATTTTCGAGTCTGGATTCTAATCAACTAGACCTTCTAGCTTTACTTGCCCAAATCACCTTTCCCCAGCAGGTACCCCAGGTGTCAGAGGGCACAAGAACAGGTAGGAAGAATAGAAAAAGGGATTATTTATTGTAAAATAACTGCTACAGTGCACACTGGCACATCATTTGATGCCGATTTTAAGGGTGTGACTGTTTATTAGTGATGAGTTCCATTTCTCTGCAAACTGCTTGGAGTACTTGCATTTAAAAAGGGCTTTATGGACAGTTGTGATGCTATTTGACATACTTATGTAGACCAGTGCTGATCTATGATTTTTTTTTTTTTACTGGCCTTTAATGAGTACAGGCATTGAGAGAATATGCTTAGAAATATTTAGAACGGTGTGTCACTCGTGTGGCGTCCAATTGCCTGGTCAGGGGACTCTTTTCACTGGTGTGGATCAGATAGGGTATTGTTGGACCTGAGTGATGTGTTGCATGTGGTATGAGCTGAATACTGTAACAGGACCACACGTTTTTATTTTTATGTTTATTTTTTTATGATTGGCATGTAAAAAGCTGTAGATATTTAATGTATACAACCCAATGGGTTTGGGGATAAGTATACACTCCTGAAACCGACACCAAAATCAAGGCCATAGATGTATCCATCTTCTCCCAAGGTTTCCTCCTCTCCTTTATTATTATTATTGTTATTATTTGTGTGTGTGTGTGTGGTAAGAACGCTTTTCATACGGTCTACCCTCTTAGCTAATTTTAAGTATAAGGCAGAGTACTGTTAGTTATAGGCACTGTGCTACATGGTAGATCTCCAGAACTTATTAATCTTGCAGAATTGAAACTTTGCACCCTTTGACTTTCACCTCCCCACGTCCCTCCCCCTCCAGCCCATTGTAACCACCATTCTACTCTTTGCTTCTGTGAGTTGGGCTGTTTTAGACTCCACATATGATTGAGATCATACAGTATTTGTCTTTCTGTGTCTGGCTTATATCACTTAGCATAATATTCTCTAGATCCATCCATTCAGGTTGTTGCAAATGGCAGGATTTCCTTCTTTTTTAAGGCTGAATAATATTCCATTGTGCTTTCCTCATCCATTCATCTGTTGATGGACATTTAGGTTGTTTTCATGTGTTGGCTATTGTGAATAGTGCTGTCATGAACATGGGGGTGCAGATACCTCTTCAAGATCCTGATTTCAACTACAGGACCACATATGTATCCATAAGTAATTTTTTTTTTAAAAATGTAACTCATACAGATAATTTAAGAAGCATTGGTGTAAGGGTGTAGGCTAAGAGCTTATTTCTTTTAAAAAACCCAATGGCGTATTTTATAGATATGAACTGTAGCCTATTTAATCAAGAATATTTTTATTTAGAAGAGAAAATAATTCTGATTTTGATGATAAACAACAGGAACAATTACAACAAAAAACTGCCACTTACTGAGTACTAAATATATTTTGGGTATCATGTAGGGTTCTTCATCTACATTATGTTATTTAATTCTTAAAGCATCCCCTAAAGTAGGTGATATTGTTCCCGTTTTAGAGATGAGGAAATTAAAATGTAGAGTGGTTTTGTTGCTTGCTTGAACCTTAACACAAGTGGTAAATCTGGGATTCAAGCATTTTTCTAAATCATAGCTCTCCTCACTATGGTGATGAGAAAGAAATATTTAATTGAGTAGAAATTTAACTTTAGATAAAATAGAAAGGTGCAGACAAAGAAGAAGACATTTCAAAGTGGAAGCAAAATGTTATCTTACAGATATGGGGGTTGGAGACCATCAGATGTGTTTCAAGATGGTAATTGGAGCAATTTGATTAGGATAGAAAGGTAATGAATATGGAGTACCTGAAAATCACATGGAAAAAAGTGGGAATGTGGCAGTATGTGGAGGCTTTTCAGTGTCAAATGATTGAACTTAACCTGATAGGTAATGAGGAAATATTATTTTTGAGGCAAAAAAATTCCACAGCGAAAGAGATTTTAGGAATTCATTTTTAGTATGAGTTGAAATGAGGAGAAACTACAGGTAGGAGAAAAGGTAGGCAAGGAGCATGTGAAACAGTCTTGCCTTGAGATAGTAAGATAAAGAATCAGGATGATGGGAGTAGAAGTAGAAAGGGAGGGACGGTTAAAAGAGGAATCAAGAATTGACAAATCCTGATGAGTGAGCGTGAAGGGAAGGGGAAGTGTAGACGCCAGCTTCAGAGCTTGGATCCGGGACCCCTGGAGAAAAGATTCTTTTGATCTTGATTGACTGAGCATGGGAGTTGACCAAGGAGAGTAGGTTTTTGTTGTTTTTTTTTCTGGGAACGATTTGCTCTGAGCTAACATCTGTTGCCAATCTTCCTCTCTCTGTCCTTTTTTTTCCTCCCCAAAGCCCCAGTACGTAGTTGTATGTTTTAGCTGTCAGTTCTTCTACTTCTTCTATGTAAGCTGCAGCCACAGCATGGCTACTGACGGATGCGTGGTGTGGTTCTGCCCAGGAACCAAACCCATGACACTAAGCAGAGCGCACCAAACTTTAACTGCGAGGCCATCAGGGTGGCGCAAGGAGAGTAGCTTTATCAGCCAAGGTGACAAGATAGATTTGTTACCTGCAGTGGGATACAGCAAAAACTGCAAGTAAAAATGGGCAATAGACAGTTGAAAACATAAAATCAAAATTTGGGCATGGGAAAGGATGTAAATATATTTTGTGATTACCTGAAAAATAAGGAGGAAACTTATGGCACCTACAAGCTTTATGTTATAAAATGAAGATGACTTGGTGAATGAATCACAGTTTCTGAATTTATGTCATGACCATGATAAACATGAACCAATGTGACTATGTCAACTTTTGTTTTGACGTCTTCATTGAGATATAATTCACAAACCTTAAAATTCACCCCTTTAAAATGTACAATTCAGCAATATTTAGTATGTTCACAGGGCTATGCAACCATTACCACAGTGAATTTTAGAAGATTTTCATCACCTTTCCCCTGCCAAAAGAATCCTCACACCCATTCCAACCCACCTACCCCCAGCTCTAGGCCACCACAAACACACTTTCTTGTCTCTATCGATTTCTTGCCTATTCTAGACATTTCATATATAGTATCATACAGGTGTGGTCTTTTGTGACTAGCTTCATTCACTTAACATAACGTTATAATGTTGTAGCCATGTAGCACGTATCAGAACTTCCTTCTTTTTCACACTAAGTAGTATTCCATTGCACTGGTATACCACATGTGATTCTTCCACTTATCAATTGATAGGCATTTGTATTGTTTCCGCTTTTTGGGTATTATGAATAATGTTGCTATGAGCAGTCAGGTACAAGTTTTTTTGTGGATGTATGTTTTCATTTTCTTTGGGAATATACACAGGAGTGCAATTTCTGGGTCATGTGGTAACTCTAATTTTAACATTTGAAGAGCTGCCAAATCGTTTTCCAAAGTGACAGTAGCATTTTATTTTCCCACCAGCACTGTAGAAGTTTCCTGTTTCTTCATAATCTCACCAACACCTTTTATTGTCTGAATTTTGGTTATAGCCATCCTAGTGGATATGAAGTGTTATCTTATTGTGGTTGTAATTTGAATTTCCCTAATGACTAATGATGTCTAGCGTCTTTTCATGTGCTCATTGACCATTTGTATATCTTCTTTGCAGAACTGTCTTATACAAGTCCATTGCCCATTATTTAGTTGGATTGTTGTTTTATCATAGAATTGTAAAGGTTCTTTATATATTCTGGATACTGGTTCCTTATAACATATGTTTTGCAAATATTTTCTCCTATTGTGTGGGTTATCTTTTCACTTTATTGATGGTATCAACCGTAGAAATGTACAAAGGTTTTAAATTTTGATATAGTCTAGTTTGTTTACTTTTTTCTTTTGCCACTTGTGCCTTTGGTCTCATATCTTAAAAAAACATTGCTTAATCCAAGGCCACAAAGATTTACCCCTATGTTTTCTTCTAAGAGTTTTATAGTTTCATCTCTTAGATTTAAATCTATGATCTACTTTGAGATAATTTATACATATGCTATTAGGAAGGCGTCCAAGTTTATTCATTTCCATGGGGCTATCCAATTTTACCAGCATCATTTGTTAAAAAGCTATTCTTTCCCCATTTGCACCTTTGTCAAAATTCTGTTAACCATAAACATAGAGATTTTTTTATTTATTTATTTAATTTTGTTTGTTTGTTTGTTTTTTGAGGAAGATTAGCTCTGAGCTAACTGCTGCCAATCCTCCTCTTTTTGCTGAGGAAGACTGGCCCTGAGCTAACATCCGTCCCCATCTTCCTCTACTTTATATGTGGGACTCCTACCACAGCATGGCTTGCCAAGCTGTGCCATGTCCACACCCAGGATCCATCGAACCAGCAATTATTTATTTTTTAATTAAAGAGATGCTTCTTTCTTTTCATTTCTTTTTTTTTTTTTAAAGATTGGCACCTGAGCTAACAAGTGTTGCCAATCTTCATTTTTCTTTTTTCTTTTTTCTTCTCCCCGAATATCCCCAGTACATAGTTGCATATTCTAGTTGTGAGTGCCTCTGGTTGCACTATGTAGGACGCCACCTCAGCATGGCCTGATGAGCTGTGCCATGTCTGTGCCCAGGATCTGAAGCGGTGAAACACTGGGCCACCAAAGTGGAGTGTGCAAACTTAACCACTTGGCCATGGGGCCGGCCCCTATGGGGATTTATTTTTGACTCTTAATTCTATTCCATTGATCTACATGCTTATACTTATAGCAGTACCATACTGTTTTGATTACGGGAGCTGTTCAGTAAGTTTTGAAATTGGCAGATTTGGGCTCTCCAGCGTTGTTCTTCTTTTCAAGATTGTTTTGTCTAGTCTGGGTCCCTTGCATTTTCAGATAAACTTTATGATTAGCTTGCCAATTTCTTCAAAAGTTTGCATTGAATCTGTAGATCATTCTGGGGAATTTTGCCACTGTAACAATGTTAACGCTTCCAATCCATGAACATGCGATGTCTTTCTATTTATTTTGATGTTTAATTTCTTTCAACAATGTTTTGTAGGCTTCAGTGTAAAAATCTTGGAGTTTCATTAAATTTATTTCTAGTTATTTCATTATTTTGTTGCGTCTGTAAGTAGAATTTTTTTCTTAATTTCATTTTGATTTCTTCATGGTATTGTATAGGAATACAATTAATTTTCGTATCTTGATCTTGGATCCTACAAACTTGCTGAATTCAGTTATTAGTTCTAATAGTTTCTTTTTTTAGTGTAGATTCTTTAGGATTTTGTATATACAGGATTACGCCTTTGTGAGTAGAGCTGGTTTTATTTTCCAATATGGATGCTTTTTATGTCTTTTTGTTGTCTGTTTTCCTGGCTAGAACCTTCATTACAATGTTGAATAGAAGTGATGAGAGCGGATATCCTTGTCCTGTTCTGATCTTCAAGGTGAAACTTTCCGATTTTCACCACTAAGTATTATGTTAGTTCTGGGTTTTTCATAGATTCCCTTTGTCAGGTTGAGGAAGTTCTTTTCCTAGTTTGTTTAGTGTTTTTGTCATGGAATGCTGTTGGATTTTGTCAAATGCTTTTCTGTGTCTATTTGAAACGATCATGTGTTTTTTGTCCTTTATGCTATAAATATGGTGCGTTGCATTGACTGATTTTCATATGTGAAACCAACTTTGCATTCCCAGCTAAATCCTACTTGGTCATGGTATATAAACCTTTTTTTATGTTTCTGGACTTCATTTGCTTATATATATTGTTGAGATTTTTTACATCTATATTTGTAAAATACTCTTCTGTAGTTTTCCTCTTTTCTTATGTTTACCTGGTTTTAGTAATACTAGCCTCATAGAATGCGTTGGGAGGCATTTTCTCTTCCATTTTTTGGAAGTGTTTGTGAAGGATTGGTATTAATTCTTCCGTAAATGTTTGTTGTAACACCCAGTGAAGCCAAATGGGCCTGGGAAGTTAACATTTAAGACTGTTTTTTCTTACCTGTTTGCCAATTTGGGGCACAAGAGTCTGAAATCCTTTGTAGGTTATACCAAATCCATGTATATATCTGAGATAATAATATAGAGAAGGCTTTTTAAATTCAGGACTTTATGAAAATTTAAAAAAAAATACGTTGAGAATGATGAAATCTGTTCCTGATTATAAATGGCACCATTGTGGCTAAGACTCTTGCCTCTTTGCTGTTCTAGATTTCTATTACTCTGTGTGGCAGCCATGCTCTTCAGTGATTCTGTACTGAAATTAGGGCTTTCATTTGAGATGGCCATGATTTTGGATTAGAACATCTCTTGGGTCTGTTAGGCACTCGCTCGAAGCCAGCTTTAAGGACAAAGCACTTAAAAACATGCTAAGGAGGTCTAAGTTAATGCTGACAGAATTTTGTAATTTTGGTTTTTTGGTATAACTAATTATGAGTAAATCTAGATCTGATTATATTAGGTTTTAATATTACTAAGACAATAGAAAAAAAAGACGTAGAAAGGCAAGTAGTTTGTGCTGCATTTCCCATTATTTTTTTCCTCAGGCTCTAAGAAAATACTTCTTTGGTGACTGAATCTCTGTGAACTGTAGAAGTCTAGGAGTTGGCTCACCGGTTAAGGATAAGAGAATCCAGTGAAGATGAAAGCCAGGGGACCAGAGGATGGCTCAGAACTGAGGATTAGCCCCAGGAGGAAGAAAAGACAAAATCGTCAAGGTTGGTGAACTGTGGAGAGTAGAAAAAATAAGACAAGTGGCGCCAAAGTGGGAAGGATGGCAGACGTTTACATCATGATATTGAAGCTGACTTGAGAAATTTCTAAAATAATAAAGACCAAGCACGAGTGTTGTAGGGAACTATAATTTAAGCTTTTCATTAGTTGTATACTGAGAGTAGAAAATATTTTTAAAAATTTCAAATGTGCAGGACATGGCAGAAGAGAGAAGGTGCACCATTGTAGTTTGCAGCCTTGCACCTGCATGTGTGTGGGTGTGTGTGTACTTGAAAACAAAACCAAGTAATGAATCTAGTGGTTTATATTGTTTTAAAACAAAGTTGGCTGATTACAAGTTCCTATATATGTTTCGTGAGTAAGTCTTCATGGAATTGAGTTGACTAGAGAGAAGTTTCTATATAAGCAATCACTGACACAACCCGTACCTCATTTTTACTACTTTTTTCTTAATGCTGGCATTGAGCTTCATAAACACTGAAGTTTTTGTAAGGCCTGTAATCCATGGTATACTCTCACTAGCAGTTGGGTGTAATCTATATCATTTAAGTAACTGAAAATACAAGTGACGTTTATTTTATTTGGAAGAAAAAACATGATTTCAAACTTGTAGGTAGTTATAAGTAAAGAGTAGAAACTTGGAATGTGTGTACAACTATCAAGATCATCCACACCAGGCTCCCCACCAATGCATGAATTCCAGCAATAAAATTCCTGCAAGTGTTCATTCAGTCCCTGCGTGAACTCATCTCCTTTGGGTAGACCACTCCCGAATAAGGCAGCCCATTCTGTATCTTTGCAGCTCTGATTGTTATAAATCCTTCTATATTGCCTTGCCTTAGATCTTCTCCCTCCATGTAAAAACATCAGCTTCCTTTATCATTCTTTTTGTGGCATAGTTGCTGAAACTGCTACTATTCTGATTATATTTTTCAAAATTTGAATTTGATGACCTTTACTTTAATGGCATACTTTACAAATCAGAGCTAAAGCTCCATTTGAAAGGACTGTTAAATTAAATGGGGAGTGGGGCACTAGAAGGAGGCTAATAGTGGTTTTATTAACCAGCTTTTGCTGTAGCAACAAACAGCACCAAAATCTCATATCTACCCAAAACAAGCACTTGTTGCCTGGTGACCTTGCTTGAGGGCTATGGGCGTCCACTGCAGGTAAACAGGGCTCCGTTCTACCTCAGGAGTCTTTCATTCTGGGCCACAGGCTGAAGGAACAGCTACTGTCTGGGACTACTCTTTCCCAGGAGAACATGGACAGGAGCTTAAGCGAACAGGCAGAAACACTCAATGATTCCTGTATCCTGTGGCTGTAGGTGGCATGCTGCCACTTCTGCCCGCATCCCGTTGGTTAAAGAAAATCAGCTGGCCAGCCCCCAAACGCTTCTGCCCATGGAGAGGCACAGCAGAGGGCCCAGGGCAAAGGTGTGGGTGTATACACCTGCTGCAAAGAGAGGGTCATAGTTGAGGCTTTCATCTAATCCTGCGCAGTGGTTATCAAGGAGTGAGATTATGAATGATATTTCTTTTCTCACCTTTTTAGTTTTACTAAAATGTTCTGCAATAAATATCAGTTACTTTCATAATTGGAAAAGAGTAACATTGTTAAAGCATGGTAATTTCTTTAAAGTAGGACGTATTTAAAAATACTACTTATTCTTAAACTCCAATACTCATTCATATATTTTTTAAAACTCTAATTGACATAATGTGCATATGCAACATTTCTGCTGTTTTGATATTTATGATTTCTTAACTGCATATTAAAATTAGCTGACAGGAAATGGGAGCCAGTCAGGCCAGGGGTAGACCGAGGGTAGATTCTGAACAAGGAATGAAGTCAGGCAAGGTGGTCAAACTGTCTACTCTGTGACCTGGGAGCACGAGAAGGTTAGAGATGACGTGGGGGAGTCTGCCCACTCCCCTACTTCAAGGGGGCAGGGGTAGTCGCCGCTCAATTTTCATATTCTCTTCTTCACCCATACACGCTATTTCTCCATTTGAAAAAAAAAGCAAAGGTAATTAGTGAATAGAGTCACCAACAGTCTTGGAAGGTCAAGGTCTGTATTTTTCAAGGGCCCTGCCAGTCAGCTGCTGTCATTGTTGTGTTTGCTCCTGGTTGGGTTTCGCTTACCTGGATTTTTCCTGAATATGTCAATGGCTGGCTGGGTTTGCTAGCACTGTGTCTTTTGTTTTCCCGGCTCTCTGAAATTCCAGAGGAATTCAGGAAACTCCCTTGAAGCTCCGTGGTTAGACAAACAAGGAAATAGGATGAAGTTCTTTGATCTCTTCTCTCTCACTCAGCTGGAGAATGTTCTAGTTTCAAAAGCCAAATATCACTGTAGCATTAATATTTCATCGAGCATGCAGGTTCCTTGATGGGAGATCATGAAATAAACCTTCAAGTAAACTTTATCTCCTACTGAACCATTAAACCTGCTCAATGAAGACAGTATTTCCTTTGCCACTGGCTGAAAATTCTGACGGGCCTGATGACTCTTGGGCTAACTCTTATGTAACAGCAAGACCTATGTCACTTTAATTCTCAAGAAAGTTTCAGTTCAACAACTTACAATGTTGAATGCCAGAAAATCATCAATATTTCTAAGCTGACATAAAATTAAAATCTCTCCCCTTCTCACATTGGGGCCCTGATAAGTGTTACCGAGAGAGAGAAAGAGATTGTAAGGGAGAGTGAGACACTCCTTCTTTCCTTGCCAAGAATTTCTTCTTCTCCAGTTTGTTAAGCATAGTCTTTAATCACAACTGGTGCCATGTGTACGACTAGAGACAGGTTGAATTCAAGAATTAAAATACTAAAAATGCCATGTATAACAGCCATTTGAAAAGTGAAAGCTACATAATGAGAAAATTATTTATGTAACACAATTTCTAATTGGAATCTGTGTCACCTTCCTATTTTAAACTCAAATGAGGATTATTATACAAAGTGATATATCAAGGCAGCTGCCAGGACTGGATGCCCATTTGAAGACTTTAAGACTAGAAATGACCTCTTAGAAAAGGCTTGTTATAAACAAGGCACATGACCCATGATGCCACGTCTGTCTTTGCTGGGTTGTTTCTGTGTGTTTATTAAGCATCCTTTTTCTAAGAGAGCTGCCAGTGTTCTCACTAGGGCGCATCAACGTCCATCTGTGAAACTTACCCACCAAGATGTCTGGTTGGAATGAAACCTCTGGCGTCCTGATGCCCATGAATTTTCCACATTGGGCTTCAGAATATGTACACTGCTGGTCCAGATATACATCACCAAGAGCACCATGAGCTTTTATGTGACACTTTCACATCCCAACTCCTTTGCTTTCTTCTTGGTCCTGTGGCGTGATCGTAATTATGACTGTGTATGTTGGGTGTACATTTCCAGATCACATTATTTTGCTACTCCAGCATCAGAACGTTGTAAACATAGTGGCTGAGAAATCATATCTTTAAAGTCTTATTGCATTTAGGATTTATGGTAAATTCAAAAGGGGTTAATGATATTATACTTTTCTTAAAGTTCTCAGGACTCTGTAATCAAAGTCTTCTTTCCCTTAGGGTCTGCCCTAAGATGAATTATTAACCCAGAATCGGTATGCAATAAATAATAAATAAAGCCAGGACCTAAAAAGAGTTTTCTAGCAAGCAGTCCAACATCAACGTTTGCTGCCCAAACCAATTCCTAAAAATTTTTTAAAAGCCTCATAATGAAAATAGATAAATAAGACTGAAAAGAAAAACCCAGCAGATATATACAACCTAGATGGAGCAAAAATGTATAGAAAAGCTATTTTGCTTTCTTTGAAGAATTTTCTTGATAGAAGAGAAGATTACAAAATTATTTTCTTTATGGAGCCTTCTTTTCTCCCTTTCACCCTCTGCATTATTTAGGATTAGATTTAGCAGCCTGAGGTAGAGACTCCCACACTAGCCTGGCTTAACCAAGACACACATTTGTTGCCCTGTCACATGCAAGTCCAGAGGAGGCACCCCCGGGCTGGTGCAGCAGCTGGGAGCTCAGTTCCTCAGGGAGCAGCTCTCACCAGCTTACTGCCTGCTGTCCTCAGGATGTCCGAGTCTTTGGCACCCATGTTCCTGACAACAAGAAGTATAAGGGATGAAGGAAGGAGTGCAAAGAGCAGGAAGCGGTTATTAAGTAACGGAGGTCTAGGAAATAGCCACAGCTGCTCTCCTATTGGTCATAACTTAGTCACATCTACCAGCAAGGCATGCTGCGAAGTGTAGTTTTTATTTGGGGCAGCTATGTACACCAGCACAAATGCTCTCCTTGTCTAGAAGGAGAGAGTGTGGTCTCTGCCGCTCACTCTTCTTTTAGAGACAGTATGAATCCTACTTAACAACAAGGGTTCAAATACTGATTTTGCCACATCTCTCTCTGAGCCTGAGCTCCATCATATGTGAGATGGGCAAATACTGATTTCTTAAAGTTATCGTAAGGTTAAAATGCAAGACTGTGTGTAAAATACTGAATAAAGAATTATTTAATCAATAAATAATGGAAGCGATTCTTTCTAGTATCGGCAGGTACCCTCCTCCCTTGTTCCTCCCTGTCTGCTGGTTTGGAGTGGTTTTCTCCGCTGCACCTCTTTCTGCTGCCCGCTCTGCATCCTGCCTCTCTGTAACACCCTGGCCCTCTCCTTAGCTTGCTCTGTCTCCTTGATCATGCCCTCCTCTCTGCTTTATCCTCTCTTGTTTCCTCTCTCGCCTCCATCTCTTCCACCTCCTTTTATTTTTCCCTCTCTCCTTCCTCCTGCTTCTTCCCTGCCTTCCCTCTCTCGTTCTCTCCCTGCCTCTCCTTTTGCCTCTCCTTCTCTCTCTTTCTAACTCCTAGCTCCTCCCTTCTTCCATCCTCCTGGCCCAACCTCTCAATTTTCTCCCTTTCCTTCCCCCTCCCTCCAGTTATTGGATAGTAACTCTTGTGATGTGAGTCACTGGGGAGACCAAGTAAAACAATAAGACAGCAAAATACTGCCCTCCAGCTGTTCACTGTGTGTAGGTGAACACACAGTTACAAAATAAGGTGTTTTATTAAACGCTATATTGGAGTCTAGGATCTGTGGGTTTAAGGTCCATTTAGGGGTAGCTGTCTGGGGGGCTGTCATGAAAGGTGACATTTGTGCTGGATCTTGAATGCTGGGCAGGATTTATGCCCCCTGGTGAGGAACGTGGTAGGGAGGGAACACAAAGGTCACAGCTTGCACAAACAGGCAGAGAATTGTGATTTGGGTCATTGCAGACATTTGGCAGAGTTAGAAATTAGGGTCTGTAGCAGGCCCTGCGGGAATAAGCAGGAGCCTGATCCTGAAGTCCTATGCACTAAGCGGGGTTTAGACTTTCTTCTCTGAAGCAGAAGCTGGCAAACTTTTTCTGTAAAATGCCAGGGATTAAATGGTTTCCACTCTATGGTCCATGCAGTCTGTCTCAACTAGCTACTCAGCTTAGCCCTTGTGATGGGGAAGCAGCCCTGGAGCATAGGGACGGGGTGTGGATGACGCATGCAGACAATATAGACAGGGCTGGGCTTGCGCTGGGTTTGGCTTGTGGGCCATTGCTTGCACTATCCCATTGAGAATCTTGCCCTTCATCTGCTTTTGATAAGTGAGTTTTATTGGCAAACTGATACTCCCATTAATTTGTGTTGTCTGGGGCTACTTTTGCGATTTTGTGACAGTGACTGTACAGACCACAAACCCCAAAATATTTACTATGTGCCCTTTGACAGAAGAAGTTTGCCGGCCTTGCTCTAGAGTTCTGTTGTTTAAAGCTGTGACATAAGGAACTGGAGTTTTAAAAAATTATTCTGGAGCTATTATGGAGAATGTCTTGGAGTAAGGAAACTGCTAGACAGCCTTGTGGCTTTTAGAGATTGAGGGCATTGGCTGTGTATAATTATGATTAGAGACATAGAAAGAGTCAAGGTTTTTTTTTCAGAGAATACTAAGAAAACTGACATTCATTGGAAAATGTAATTGAGAAGCAAACGTGTTCACCCTTTTGCGTGTATAGAGTTTTGCATGCATGGAAATCATCAAAGTCATTTGTGTGGCATGAAAAAGTGTTCTATCAAAAATGATAAAAACTATCTGTCTATTGATTGAGAGCCAATTTAAATCACTTTGCAATTGCCATTTTAATTCTACTTATATTCCTAAGCCCTAAAGAAACTACATTTCTGCTATAATATAGACACTTCTGTTTGGAGGATAAACAACATTACAAGGATGTATTTGAAATTAAGGCACAAACACTTGAGATTTCCATAAGTAATGGCTACAAGATTTCATGTAGGTGGATGTCCTAGAATGCAAATATTAATATTCTTTACAAAATTGTGTGGTTGATTTTGAAATAGAAATGTTGGTTCCAACAGCTCTTTCAAGTAGCGTATTATAACATATTATTCTGGTTTTTTCATGCTCCTTCTAACTTGCCAGCACTAGCAGGACAAGATTTTCTCTCTAGAGATCAGGTTTCAGCTCCAGTACCCTCTAGTAAGCTTCTACCCAAACTCCGGGGGTCATAGCTGCATCTTGTAGTTGCCGCCTCTGTTTGACACCTTAGTATTTCTTTCTTATCTTTTCAGTCCTTGGACATCTAATTATCAATTCTTAGGTCTAATTACCTTGAGACACCACCTGGTGTGGCTCTGTCTTCTGATAAGCGCTCACTGACACCCCCACCCTCTCTTGCCCCCAACATTTATGTCCCGGGGATGGAGAGGTGCTTG
Organism: Equus asinus; assembly: GCF_041296235.1. Lineage (NCBI taxonomy): Eukaryota > Metazoa > Chordata > Mammalia > Perissodactyla > Equidae > Equus > Equus asinus. The sequence continues at coordinate 80,243,057 of NC_091800.1, forward strand.
GTGATCAGTTCTCTTACCTGTTATGCTCTGTGGGGCTGGGACAGAGGGGAAAGGTCAAGATCTTCCACTGGGGCTGGAGGTCAGTAGTGCAATAGTGGGATCATGTCTGAGGAGATGTGCTAATGAGTGAAGAGCATCTTGTCCAAGTAAATCATCAAAGTCAAAGAGGCTTGAGTCAAATATTGTTGGGTGCTAGAATGGCTCTCAGAAAGCCCCGTGCTGCCATGTGTCAAGAGCTGCAACACACAGAATTAAGCGTTGATTTTCTGGCATATTAGGAAATACTTAGGAACCTGCTGAGGACTGTTCTTCCCCAGTAACTTGTATTTGGGAAGCAGGGAATACAGAGTCATGATGCCCAGAGTAGTTAGTAGTGGGAGTTGGGGGGCCAGGGGGAAGCTCATGTGGCTATAACACCACCAGTTAGAGAGGTAAGGAGAGAGAGACCCGATGGGCTCCTGAGGGTCTTGGGACCTGGAATCACAGTGGTGGCCCATGCCCCATGAAGTTCTTTATTTGCAGTTGAGATTGTGTATTGATGTGATGTAGCTTGTGTCTTTTGCCTAGGTGTCTTGGAGTCTTTCCACTAATCACCGTTGCCTTTGGGATGAGCTAAATAACTAAAAAGAGAAGTTGTTAGAAATATGGTATCTACAATGATAATCCCAAAGAGCAGTCAGTTGGAGCCTGGAAGAGAAATCAGTGTGTATGCACATTAGAGATGGAGGATTAGTGCTGCTAACTGAATTCCTATCGATGATAAAGGCAAGTTTTGGGGGTATCTCCACAAGAGGAAAATGCTACACAGGAATTAAGAAGCATGTCCATTGTTTGAGTATTGTAATTAATGGTTATAGCAGATGACTCTGGTCATAGGTGGATAGAGTGACCAAGGGCACACTTGTTACATGGAATTCTCCAACTTCTGGCTGTGTGCAAGGCTGTCAATCATGCCAATAGAACTTCCACAAAGTAGACCATGTTGCTAAAAATAAAAGCAGAGAAGTATTTGAAATGAATATACTTTATTAATTTATCTTAGATATTTATTTTAAAATATCTAATTGTGCAATAATTCATAAGCAAGTCTTCTCTACCTAGATTTTTGCTATCCAAATAGATGTGAATAAAATTTTTTCTTTTTTTAAACTTTGGTGAATAAGGAAAGACTTTAATTTAAAAGTTAGATTTTTATAAGCTCAACCTACGGCCTAAGACTTTACTGTTCCCCTTCACGCCTCTCCCGTTAACTTCCAGCTGTTTGCCGTCATACCTGTTGGTGCACATGAGCCAATCTTTGCATCTTGCCTACTAATTCCTACCACATCTGACAATGGCGGCTGCGCATGCCATTTTTTACCTGGAATGGCCTTCTGTCTAGTTGGAACAAGTCACTCACATCAGGAAATATCAAAATAAGATCAATAAAGGAGTTCTAATTAATGCTATGGTTTGCATATCCTGAAGTAGTTAAATGTAAATGTATATATGAACACTTGATGTAGCGCTTTCATGAGTACAAGTACACAGATTGGCAGTCCAGTGGTCTTTCTTCACTGAATCACACCCATACATGTACCCTGTGATTTCTAGGTTCAAAATTCTTCTTCGGGTTAAGCTAGAACTGAAAGACACATGTGCAACATTTGAGTGCAGAATCTTCCTAGTTTTGCTTTTTTTTTTTTTTTTTTTGCTGAGGAAGATTAGCCTTAAGCTAACATCTGGGCCAATCTTCCTCCATTTTTGTTGTAATGGGGTGCCACCATAGCATGGCTTGATGAGCAGTGTGTAGGGCCAGTGCCCAGGATCTGAACCTGTGAACCTGGGCCACCAAAACAGAGTACATCGAATTTAACCACTACACTATGGGGACCTCTTCCTAGGTTTTAGGAATTTCCCTTAACGCATTTTAAATTGTTTATCTTCCAACTAGTTGAACAGTATTCTTTTGAACAACTTTGTGTTTACAAAGTATTAAGCTCAGTTTTCATAGTAATAACTCTATCTTTTTGGTACTCAATCCATCTGTTTATTTAGTTAAATTTTGTAACCATAATAAGTACAAACGGCACATTCATATTTGGGACTAAAGGTAATGCTGTCTTGGTAAGCTCACATTTCTACAGGTGGGAATAGAATTCTCTGGGCCAACTAGACACCAGACTAGTGGCAGTGTGTACCCAGAGTGTCACAAACATCAATCAAGATATTTTAGAGAGGGAATGGAGGGTATCCAGTGAAAGGAAATCAGTTAAAATCTTCTCCTGGAGTAGCCACCTATTTTTTACAATTTAGCAGCCCAAAAAATAATATATAAACATATTTGTCATATAGACAGTTTACACAGTCTAAAGATATTGAGGAAAATAAATGTATATGAATTGTTGTAGAAGTCTTTAACACACATTTCTTTCTAAAATGCAATTTAAAATTATTTTTTCTGTATGGCAGAAGATGTGAGTGATATCTTAATGAAATTAACTTTATGTTGATGAGTATATAATTCCACATGGATTCATATGATTAATACAATAAATTTAATCATTTAGGGGCATCATTCTTTGAGTTCCTAATTTATATAAATGAAAAAAGATACAAGAACTTACTAAGATTTTTTATGATTCACTAAAATCATATGGCAAAAGGGCAAATTATGTGTTACCTAAATTTCTAAGTAAATGTAAATATCATTAAAGATTTTGGTTGAAATTCTTTTGACTGTCAGGATCCTAAATCGTATGCCGATAACATACATTTATAATATCCAAGCTAAATTGAACAAAATATTCAAACCCTATTACTATCCAATTCTTGTTCAAAGATAGTTTCAAGTAAGCGAAGTGTCTTTTCTCTACCTATAAACCTTCACCTCTCTTCTTGCCTATTTTTGTATATGTAACCTGTACCTCTCATTATCACAGCCCCACAAGGTTTTCCTCTTTTTCTACTATTTCTCACAGGGTAGCCCCAGGCAATATGATGAAGCAGGAGAAGTATGTCAGCACTGTTAGAATCAGGGGAAGCTGTTGAGATCCTTCCAGCATTCCCAATGAGTTTATTGAACTAACGCATATTCATTGTCTCCATTTGAGTGACTGTAGATTATTTAGATACATATAATAATATATTTTCTGTGCACCATTAAGGCCATTTTAGGATAAGGCAAAGACCTAAAATTTTTCCTAATTTGAAAACATTTTTTTTAGGTAAATTAGTTCAGATTCTCCAGTACTTTTCATCACGATTGTGTGATTTTCAGAGCCATCTCTTGATGATCTGTGACTATTTCAGATTCAAAGAGATGATGGAATATAGTGAAAATATATTGAACTCAATGCTAAAACAGAGTCATTTCTTCCTTACTCTTGACCTTGTATCTCAGTCTGGTTCTGTCTGTCCACTTTCACATTTATGAGTTCAGCCTGTTCTTCCTGAGGCATTTTCACAGATACTGGAAGTGCAAGGTGAAATAGACAAACTTCCTGAACTGGAGGATCCTTAAGGAGAAGGAAGATGTTCCAACCAGGAGAGGCAGGTGACACACCCCTACTCAGCCCCTAGCACACCAACCCAGCCAGGGGAGCAAGGAAGATATTTAAGCAGAATATTTCACTACATAGTGTAAATATTAGGAAACTGTTGTGGGAACAGACAGCAGGGACAATTGCCAAGCATCTCATATACCATTTTGGAGATGGCTGCCATGCCGTGTGAAGATGGCATTAAATCTTGAGGGATGAAGAAAGATTGGCCAAATTAAAGATGTGAGAGTGTTAGCGGGATGGAGAGGGGGGTGGAGATAAAGACCCTTTCACACAAAAGGAAGACAGAGGCTTGCATTAGGCATTATGGGTGCATGGAGTCATTGCCTAAAAGTTTATGAATGGTTTTGGCAGACGAAGAATGGTGAAAATATTACCTTCTTTGCCAACCTCCCAGGATTATAGGATTGATCATCCACCCCAAATGGGATCAGGCATGGGAAATCATTTTTTAAAAGACACTAAATTGCAATATTATTATAATATTCAGCTTTGGTGTTGATATTTTAGGTTCAGAAAATGTTATAGGTCAAGTTTACGAGTAAATATTGGAATATTAAGGAAAATATTCAAAAAGAAACAATATTTGAGGATTTTTTAAATTGTATAGTGTGTGTTTTGGCTATTACATTTTTAAAAAAATGATAGCAGTAGTGATTGTCTTGTTTTCATTTCTGCTTTTTAAAAAAAAGTATGTAGGATTTTTCTTTTGTACACATTGTCTTCATATTTTTGATCACAGAAGGTACACAGGATGTAATATAAGAGAAAATTTTTGGAGCATATTCGTAAGTCATCCTGGGGATGGAAAAAGGAGCCATCCATCAAGTTGCCAGAGTTGATGGCATTGTTCACTTGGAATTCCTGTGTTCAGATGCAAAGGGTTCTAGAAGAGAGTTTACTCAGACAGGCGTCCCTGATACATGACTATAATATTCTGTTGGGTTGCTAAAATTCCAAATGTTCAATTTTCTTAACATTGCAGATCTGAACCTCATAATTTGGTATGAACACCACAAGTAAGCATAGTGGACTTAAAACATTGTGATCCAGTGATGGCTCAGCATTTTTGAAGAGTTAGGAAGGTGGTATGTTTTACTTTTGTTACTATTTCACAAAGACTAATTTTACAATTATTTTAAGTGAAATTATATCATGCATTATTGCATTAACATGGGTAAATATGGAAGAGGATTTAATGAAATGAAAATAGATGCATTGATAAAGTGTTGAAATGATTAATGGTAATAATTTACTCATGTTTGGATTTTGTATTCCTCTGTAATTTTTCTAAATTACAAAGCTGATTCTGGCACAACGTAGAAAATTTGGAAAACAAGGATAAGAAAAATAGAGGAATTAATATTTTTGTCAATATCACCAGGCAGAAAACAAAAACTGCTAGCTTCTTAGTACCTATCCATCCAGTTTTTTTACAAAAAATATATTCTTTTCCATATAAGATATACATCACTTTGTGTAAATGGGATCATGCTTTCTGGTAACTTGCTTTTTCACATCATTTATTGTACCGTAGTATGACTTAATTTAAAAATACTTTAAAATCCTATTGAGAAGACATTATCAAAAGATTAAAAATTAAGGATCCAAGGCAAGGAGTGAGTCTCTGAGATTTATTCTCTATTAAAACCATTTTTGAATCAATTTTAATAGATATAACTAAAGTTATTTATATTGTTTGTGATTTCTGATAAATATTATTTGAAATGAGGTATATATTTAGTAGATCAACTTTTGGACAAAATTTTATGACTTATAGCTATAACAATGATTACCATTACTCATGACTTAATTTAATTTTTCAAGTTATTTAAAGAGTAATAATAAATTGAATTCTAGTCTTAGAATTTGTCCAGTAGAAGTACAGTTTATCAATATGTTTAAGGAAAGTCCAAGATTCATTGGTTTTCCTCTCCTTAGCCCTATAATAAATTTGTTATTTAGTTATGAGCAAGAACTGATTAATTTTCTCTTGTAATTCATGTTTGAACTGTGAGTAATAGTGAACCACTAGGAAGATATTCCAGGGGTTATCATTAATTAGATTTATTTGAGCTTAGATTTATATTTAGATAAAAATCTAAGTAATTATTTTTCCAAAATTATAATAAATTGAATGATGGAGCAATAATTTAGTTGCTATTTATAATAATGTTTAATATTCAACAAATTAATTTAAACTCCCAAGACTCAACCTGTAAACTGAGATTGATGAATTATTAGAGGATTCAACAAGTTAACATAGAAATGTCTTTAGAGTTTATCCTGGCACAGAGTAAGCACTCAATTAGCACTGACTATTTTAAATAATATTACATTTAAGAAATGAAATATTATATACTTACATATGTGATATATGCATAAAACACACGTGCATACCAATATATCCCAGATGTGTAAGAAGGGACTATTAGAAAAATTAATTGATAGTAAATGAATAAAGAACAATAGATTAGAATTAAATTAAAATTAACAAGAGAAGTTTATAAATGCTCATTTTACTTTGAAAGTGAGGAAACAACCTTTTTTCTTATGAAATCTCCTTATTTAGCTATTTAAAAAATTTTTCTTTTTAGAAATTATTTTCATCTTTATAACATTTTAAATTAAAAAATATTATTAGAAAATGAGCTGGGCACCATTAAAGCTCTATTTGGCAGGCTGAGAGAGGCTTGAGACATTGATTTATCCAAAGAAACACAGCAAGTAGATCTGGATGCATGCAGTGTGATTCTCAATTCCCCCCCTAGAAATAAATTCAAAATTGCAAATGTTCTCTTTCAATACAACACCCAGATAATTCTGTCTGCTCTTTTTTAGGGCATAGTAATTATATAACCAATGAATTAAAGTCCTTCTTGAGGCTGTCAGTTATCAGGGCAGAGTGGTAATTCACCACCATAAATTAGCAAACAATGTTCTGTTAGAACGGCTACTCGTGTTTCAAAATTTTATACATTTTGAACTGAACAGCAAGTTTTAGCAACATAGTTAGATACCTTATTCTATAGATTAGGAATAGGATTTTAGTTAAGGTTTAAAAGGTGTGCTTCATGAAGGAGTATAAAATGAAGTTAGAATTTGCTAATTTTTGGTACCACTGAGAACAAGGGTTCATATGTAATTTTTGTCCACCATGCAACACTATACCCATATAATCAATTTTTCACATTAGGATTCTGCTTGAACGTGGAAATGACTTCCCCTAGCACCTGAATCTATTTCTAAAACACCAGGTTATTATAGCCATATAAGCAAATGTGTTCTAACAAGAGCTGAAAGTCCTGACATCCCTGTGAGCAATGGTTAGCATCCAGGCCATAAGTTAACCTTTGCAGAAGAAGACAAATTCTTCTGAATATAGCACATTTGTTTCTAAAATAATAATTTAAATAAATTCAAGTGTACTGCAGAGTATCTGGAAAACGAAGAAAACGTCTAAAGAAGGAAATATGTATTTTTTAAATGGCCTGCAATGCCGTCACTCCGGAATAACGACCTTTAAAACCCTTCTTCAGGGCTCACATATTGTGCACATATATTAAGTTGACATGGTGGCAGTCACCTTGTATATGGAATTTTGTGTGTGCCTTCTGCTTCTCAGGGTATCAAATGCAACCTACTCAAAGTTCCATGTCTTGAAAGGAAGGCTACCTGTGTGTTACAATCACCACTTCGCTTGTTTGGGGAGGGGAAGATCTCCTAATTTGTACTTTGACAAATGTGGCTATTTTCCCGGCTGTACTGATCACAGAGATTGTGCAGACGTGCACCATTGCTTGCTCAATGTTAAATAGAGGAGTTAGTACAGAAAGTGACATAGTAAAATATGGTTTGTTCTGCAGCGTTTGGTAGCAGGAGCAGACTTCCATACATTTGTTAGAAAGTTATAAAAAAACGATACAAAGCAAAACAGAAATCAGAGAGAAAAACATACTGAAGAAAAAAGAAAAAGAGAGGAGCATTCCTCCTTCCAAAACAACAAAAACGCCCCCCACAGCTAGAAAGGTCTTTATAACAAGAGCAAGGTTCAAGAAGATACTGAGTTAGGAAGATGTTTTTATGGTAGTCATGAATTACATTTGCAAATAGTTCCACTTCAACTCTTCCACACCCAAGGCAGGACTGTAGTTTGTAGGCCTTTCTTGGTTGAGTGGCACCATGTGATGAGTTTGGGCAAATGAGATGAGAGAGAAAGTGTTAAACGTCTTTTCCAGGGCATGTCACTCACTTGTGGTGTGAGGCTTGGGCACTCTTTTTCCTCCCAAACAGTGACTGGCAGTGCTCAAGAATAAGCTGCATAGTGACCCCCTGCTTACTTCTGATGGGCATGTCACATAGAAGACAAATAAACTTTGGTTGTTTTCCAGCCAGTGAGATTCGGGGTTGATTTCATCACAGCGTGATTTAGCCCATTCTTACTCGTAAAATGATTTAGTGTTTATGGATTTTGTGGATGACATTTTGGAATGGATATTGACTAAATGTGTACTCTTCCATGTTTTATCATGGAAAAGACATTAGAAAGGTGTTTCAAGGGCTAAGACAGTGGCAGGAACGGTGAAGCCAAGAAGAGCGGTAGACTGGGTGAAAACTACAGTTACCACACACCTCAGGTTTGGGAGACAGCCTGATTGTAGCTGTTGTCCTTGTGTAATTACCAATAGCAAGCTCTCCCTCTCAATGGTCCTGGTCTGGATGATGAATTATGTCTCAGGTTTACAAAAACCTCATGTCGACTTCTTTATCCTTGCCTTTTCCTGTTGAAAAAATTGTGTGATTTGTTTACTGTCATTAACTTGATTAATATGCTTGGCACACTTTCCTATTAGTATTTTACTTTTCACATTTTATTGTGCTGTGTCTCTCAATTTACTAGCTGTTGCTGTTTTCCTTCATGCACTGTTTCTTTTCTTCTGGATTATCATAGAGCAGTATGTCTTCAGCTCCTTACTTTACACCATCTGGTAATAAGCAGAGTAAAATTTATTATTTCATGAAATTGTTGCAGTGAAACTTATTATTTCATAAAATAGTTATTAGTTTAGCCACTAATCACTGTAACAACAAAGCAAATGCCAATATAGAATTGTCTTCCATCCGAAAAAGCAAATGACACCCAATATTAATCATTTAAGCTTTTTCAAAGTATTTTCTAGGGTCTAGGTCTGACTATATATATTGAACATCTCAGTCTTTCTTTTCTTTTTTAAATTTTTACCCAGAAACTGCATCTATCTATTTTTAAAAATTTAGAAGTCATTCCAAGTGTTTTCTGAAATCATGACTCGGGAAAATTGGGGAAAATTTGGAGAGAATAATCCAAATACAGTCCTATACTATAGACTTGAAAATGGGGTTATGAATTATGAATTATATATATAAAAATATATATAATTATATATATAAATTATGAATTTATTCAGATTAACTTCTCAAGTTCAAATTTCTTCAGTGTAATTCTCTCAAATGCACTTTATTCCTTAACTCTGTACCTTTATTTCTAAATGTCTATAATGACTATCTATGGGAGTAACTATTTCATAATCTATATTATTCCCATTCTAAAGAAATTATCAAACACCTACAGTCATATTGATGAGAAACTTTTCTGTTCCTTAAGAGAAATATCAAAAAGCCTGTGTTTTCTAAATAGTCTATTTTTAGCATACACTAAATTACCAGCATATTTTTTCTGATGCATGCTAAGAAAAAAATGTAAACATTCCATTTAAAAGCATTATATATTTTCACAAAGAGCTGCAAAATCTGAGTCTTACACAGTGGTTCTCAACCCTTGCCATGCACTGGAATTACCTCAGAAGTTTTTAAAGAATAGTAATGCCTGGTTTCACCCCCGAAAAGTCGTATTTAATTGGTTGGCATCTAGCATTGGTGTAATTTTGAAAGTTCCCCAGGTGATTCTAATGAGTAATCAGTGTGGAGAAACTGATCCAGTTTTAGTGGATCCTAAACTTTGGTGTGCACACATTTTGGGTTGAATTGTGTCCCCAAGAAGATATGTTGAAGTCGTAACCGCTGGTACCTGTGAATGTGACCTTATTTGGAAATCGGGTTTTTAGATGTAATTAGTTCAGGTGAGATCATGCTGGAAGAGGGTGGCCCCTAATCCAATGATTAGTGTCCTTATAAGAAGAGGGACATTTGGACACAGACACACACAGAGAGGAAAACACTGTGTGTCAACATAGAGACGGAGGAGACCCAAAAGTGAGAAGGCCATGTGCAGATGGAGGTGGAGTTTGGAGCGATGCGTCTACCACCCAAGGAACACCAAGGATGGACCACCACGCCAGAAACCAGAAGATGTGAGGAAGCGTTCTCCTCAGAGCCCTCAGAGGCAGCATAACCCTGCGGACACCTAGATTTCAGATTTGTGGCCTCCAGTACAGTGAGAATAAATTTCTGTTGTAGGCCACCCGGTTACAGCCGCTCTAGGAAACTGATACAGTGTATTATGGTCATTGGTTGAATTTATTAAAAATCAAGAGTTTCAGTCCCTACTCTAAGGGCGCTTAAACTGAATCTGGTGTGGCTCATGGGGTGCTGAACTTTTGACTTAGTTCCCTAGTCTCTTGCAGTCTGTGGGCCAGCTGCGTTGACATCACCTGGGGCTTGTTGGGAAAGCAGTCTGAGGTCCTGAACCAGATCCCCGGAATCCGGTCTGTGTTTGAACAGGACCCCCGCGTGATGCCTGCGCATGCTGCAGTTTGAGAAGCCTTTCCTTGAGGGGATATGAGGCAGGAGCCTGGTGGCTGTGGCCAGGAAAATAGCTTTTAACGTGAGCTTCAGTCTTCCGTGAAGTTTGGTTAGTTGTTAAGAACAGAAGTTTTTTTCCTAAACAAAAAGGAAGAACATCCAGTAACTGCAAACGTAGTTGAAAATTGAGTTCACCGGAAACTATTGATCCACTTGCTTTTTAAAAGAAAGAAAAATCTGGCTTCAGGTTCATAAATGGTTAATGTCTCCCTCCTTTCACTTTGAGTGCTAGGCTATTTTTTTTTTTCTTTTTCACTTTTAGCGTACAGTCAATGGCCTTTCACAATGATTGGAAGGAAACATACAACAAAACCAATTTCATGACTTCTTTCTCCTGACAATACTGGACAATGTGCTTTAGAGAAAAAGAGTATTTGGATTTGGGTTTTACTGCTGTTGAGGCTTCGTTTGTATGTTAACCGCTTTTTCTTTGTTCTTCTTTGTGCTTTTCACTGTGTAAATGACCTACTTTGAAGTTTCAAATAAAAAGAAGTTAAATAGGCTTTTATTTGGCTCTTGATTCTGTCTTTTTCTAGCAAATTTGGAAAAGGTCCTGACTTTGAGTATGACATGGCTGAGTGTAGAAAAGAAAAGACAGAGCTTATCCTGTCTTCTCTCCTTTTACTGGTATGCTCACGAGAACGTTTCTAGCTCTAAGGGAAAGCAGCAAACTTGCCAATATTTGCACTCTATGAATGGAGGCATTTGAGTTAAAAAAAAATATAAAAATTAAGAAAGAAAATATGTTTACCCGCTTTTTGAGACATAACAAATTTTTTTTTTTTTTAAAGATTTTATTTTTTCCTTTTTCTCCCCAAAGCCCCCCGGTACATAGTTGTGTATTCTTCGTTGTGAGTTCTTCCAGTTGTGGCATGTGGGACGCTGCCTCAGCGTGGTCTGATGAGCAGTGCCATGTCCGCGCCCAGGATTCGAACCAACGAAACACTGGGCCGCCTGCAGCGGAGCGCGCGAACTTAACCACTCGGCCATGGGGCCAGGCCCAAGACATAACAAATTTTTAAGGGAGCACATCTCGTGTGTGTGTGTGTGTGTCCGTGTAGTTAGCTATTGTAGGGGAGGAAAAATAATTTTCCCCTCCCACCTCGCCAAGCTCTTAGCTGAGATCCCTGTAATAACAGACAGATTAACAAGAGAAAAACAAGCAGAGGTTTATTAACATGTACACCCCATGTATATACAGGGGATACCCAAGGGAAAATCAGTGACTCCCTGAGGGGGTTTATGGTTCAGGATTAAATGCCTGATAATGGGGAAAGGGGAAGGGAGATGAGGCCTCTCAGGGGAGAGTAAATGATTTTTAGGAAAGATGAATTGGCCCTTAGAAGATAGATGAGATGTCTGATAGTTTGTGACAAAGTGCATCTGGGTGTGGTGTCCACTTCTAGCCTCCTCTCCTGTCCTCTCATCTCCTCTCCTCTCCACCTCTGGGGGTGGGGAGACTGACGACACTGAGTTCCTTTTAGGGGCTCCATCTGGGCAGAAGAGAGGAGTGCAGAGAAATGCTCTCCGTGCATCTGCTGTTTTCCACGTGCCTTCAGCTCAAACCAATCAGCACAGGGAAGTGGCACATTTTGGGGTGGCATGTCCTGAATTCCCACAGTCATATTTTGGGGTGGCCCATTCTGCTACACTGTACTACATAGGATTCAGTCTACAATGCTTTGTTAGCTGCATAGGGTTATTCTCAATAGGGTTTGATGGCAAAGGTGGTTTTTTAAATAACGAAACAAAGTATGCTGCTGTTGAAAGTGAAGATTTTTATATAATTATTTGTTTGCTTGAATTTGTGAGTCATTGTACTGTTTTCCAGAAGAAATAATAACTATAGTTCCTTCAAAATAAAATATTCCTCTCTCCATAGAGTTAGGCTTAAGCTGAACTAGTCTGATGATCCCTCTGTTGCTAGTTCTGGTGAACGTGGATGGAGTACAACAGCTTTCACCTTGTACCAAGGAAATTCATACTTATACTATCATTTCAATGTTATCTAATAGGGTCATATTTTCTCCCTTGAAACCTATGAGTACGTGAAGAGTGGTTAAGTAGGGGTGAACATAATGCTTACGAGATGGACTGACAAGTAAAATAAATTAGAATATTCAAGGAACTCTTTTAGAGGAATTTAAGGTCAAAATGTAAGTTTTAATGCTGGTATTATTTAAGCTGGATGACAGATGCAGGAGGAGTGCTGGCCTTGGGTTATCCAACAGAACAGAGAGTGCTGGTAAATGGTTCTGGGAATAAGTTACCTGGGACCAGAGCTACAGGGACAGGCATGAGCTGCTACTTAGAATGCACGGTTTCCTTACTCTGGACACGTCAAGACATTGTTAATGACAGAATGTACAATCTGTTCTTTACAATCTGAAGCCTTGCGGATAAATAGTTTTCCTATGAGGAATACAGACGGTGGCATGTTTTGACCTATGACGCTGGGAAGTTGTTACCTGGAACACTGGACAAACGTGGACTGGACTAGCTAGTGAGGGAGTTGACATCTCCAGCCCCAGACCCTGCCTTCCTCAGACCCTACCTGTGAATCTACTAACTCAGCCCCAGAGATCAGGGCTCGCCACTGCCCCCCAAACACCTGTGATGCAGTCGCACTGAGAATTTTACTGCAGGGGGATGTCTGCTGGGCTCACATGGTTCCTAAGTGCTGGACAGCGAGTTGGGCCTCCTGTCCAGTAGAAGTACCTCACGCCCCTTACCCTCTGAGAAGACTGAAGTACCCCTGCCATCCAGGAGCTGCCTGGCATGCACAGCTTGGCTGTGCTGTTATTCTACTGAACATAAACGATTTTGCCAAGCACCGACGTGAGACACTCTGTCTATGGTGCATCAGGACAAAAATGAGATCCCTCCGTTATCCTCTATGATTACAGGCAAAAACATGAACGTTATTCAAGCTGCAGAAATTAACAAACGTCCCCCATGCTGGTCAACATAAGTGACACTCAGATCAATTACAGCTTGAGCCTTGCTCCCATCTTTCCTCTTAAGACAGAAGATTTATTGACACCCAGTAATAGAATTAACTGGCCCTGGTTGTCTAGTGGTTAAGACTCAACTCTCTCACCACCCCCGCCAGGGTGTGGTTTTGGTCAGGGAACCGCACCACCTGTCTGTCAGTTGTCATACTGTAGTGGCTGTGTGTTGCTGTGATGCTGGAAACTATGCCACCTCTCAAATGCCAGCAAGGTCACCCATGGTGGACAGGTTTCAGCAGAGCTTTCAGACTAGGTCAGACTAGGAAGAAGGACCTGGCCACCCCTTCCGAAAAAAATTGGCCATGAAAACCCCGTGAATAGAAGTGCCAGCAGGTGGGAGGATGGTGCAGAAAGACAGGGCAGGAGTCCACTCCGCTGTCCTCAGGGTCGCCAAGAGTCAGAATCCACTCAAGGGCACTAACAGTCGTAGAATTAACCCAGTGTCCTGACATCATCTGATCCAAACCTCTGCTTAATGGAACCCACTCCAAATTACCTGATGCCCAAGTCCTGTAATAAGTCCATTTTATGCAGATGGCCCACAGTTCCACGGGGTATGTATTCTCCCTCTCTGCAGTGAGTGAGTTATCAAACTCATTCAGCTTTAGGAGCGTTCCTGGGGATCTTGCCTGGAGAACATTGACATTCTCTTCCCACCTGTTTCCCCTACCCTCTGACTAATTAAGCCACTTTTTGAATCCCAGCTGGTTTTTTCTGCTCTAGCCAGCCACTCTCTCCTCCCTAGCCAGGTGATTAGTGCTCTGCCGTCTTTTGACAAATTGGAATCCATTGGAATCTGTACACCGGAGCATTGGCTCCGATTTACCTGTCCTGGAATTCCTCGTTATCTGTCCCCTTGATGGGACACTTGGGTGCTGAACACTTCAGACGGCTCTGGAACACTGTGCAGACACCTGTCTTATATGCTTTGGCACAATCCTTGTCACTGGATTAGTTCTCTTAGGCTCCCCCAGCTCTGTGTTGCTGAGCAAATGGTAGGTCGGGTACCATCACCTGCCTGATAGGTGACAGTTGTGAGCTCCGCATAGGCGGAGCATAGGCTCCAAGCATAGGCGGCATGGGATCCCTGTGCTGGGAAGGAGGTTGGACCCAGAATGAGTGAGTGCCCTTCTAAACCAAAATTTCTGTGATATAAAGACTCACAGAAGTTGAGGAAGAGGAATATTTTCTTGCTTCTTTATGATCAGTTATGGATTTCTTTTGCTGAAAGGTAACTAACGACAGTGACTTCTGGATTATATATATCAAAAAATAATTTATTCCTTTTCATACTTTGAACTCTTTTGAATATATTCGATCTATATATTTCATGGGTATTTTGATTGCCTGAGTATTTCTGAAATAGAAATTTCAAAATCTTGGCTTCTCTTGAGAATTTGCTCTTCCTGTACATTTCGTCTCTCCTTTTTAATAAACTCTAATTGTTTTAGACGTACATATTTATTCCTTCGAGTGACCAGTTCACAGAAGCCTGGACTGTCAGATCGGAAAATCATAGTTCACATTGCCTTTTGCTTCAGTTTTTCATGGGAATATTAGGCTTGTTTAATTCATTCCACAAAATTGGATTAACGGAATCAGGTCACATCTCCCCAGCCCCACATGACTAGGAAAAAGTCTGGATCTGATGTGTGTTACGTGGGCACAACTTAGAGCTTCTTCGTGAGATTTTTTTTTTTTAAGTTTCCTCAAAAACAGTTTTGAATATTACATGAGGCTAGGTTCCCTGGCGATGAGGACAGCCACTGCGGTTAAGGTGGTGACATTCGTTCTTTAGAGTCAGACTAGTCCCGTCTCTAATAACAGCGACTGGCTGCTCCCCACAGACACTCGCCAGCCTTTCGGCACGCTCATCACTAGGCTGCCAGAGTCCCTCTCCACCTGCTGGGCAGTGTTTTGACACAAAACAAGGACTTGGCCCTAAGCAGCCTCTGATCCCTCAATAAATAAAGCTGCTGACTGTCACACCTCCTCGTCCTTCTCCCTGCTCCCCTCCGGTTCTTTCTCTGTGACATGTCTTATTGGTAAACCTTTAACTTTATTTATTGCATTGATGGTGATGTTCATCTTGCCGGCTACTTTGAGTGTTTGTAGAGATAAAAAGTAGTGCACCACTCATGGTTCTTTACAAACTCCAGTCTCGAATTTCTTTTTCATACCTCAAGCAGACTTAAGACTTTCCTTCTTGTTAATTAAAGAGCTGCATTATAGTCGTGAAAGAACAGTGACCAACTGCCGTGCCACTGAATTGGGGGCTGCCGTTAGGTCAACCTGGGCTGCTTTGTTTTCTGGAATGACTTTTTTTGAAAAGTCAGGCTTTGACTTACAGGAATCGGCCCCATTAGCTGCCTGGGGGAAGGTGGGGGAGGGGGAAGAATTCTCCCACACGAGGGACGGCTGAGAGTGGACCAGATCTGCATGCGGAGGCTGAGGAAAGGCAGAGGAGAGCTTTCTAAAGGGTGTATTTTCCTTCTGGTCGAGCCTCTCATCCACACTGTGGTAAGTGGGTCAGCTCTAGTTCACTCTTCCGTTTAGGAGGGGAGGGAAAACCCGTGCAGAATTAACCCTGCACTTTCCACAAGCAAATTTTAACTCTCTTAACTTTAGAATGTGTTTATTTCACTACCAGACTTTTTTCTTTGTTTTGCTTTTTGTTTTCGTCTCTGTTTTTGCTTTTGCTTTTGGATAGTTAGAGTCAGCTCAGTTTAATGCAGTCATTCTCCTTAAAAATCTTAGCTCTAAAACTAAAAGGAATTGATTCTGAATTCTGAAAGTCTTCCTGGGGGAACCATACATTAAAAAAAGGAAATATTGGCAAAGTTTTGAAAGACAAAGAAGGAAAGAAGGTGATTTTTCTCAGTTACATGTGCTGTAGCAGATTCTCATGTGTCACCTATGGTTGAAGCTCCTAGTGGAAAACAGTTACTTATCTTCTTTGAGGGCATGTAAACATACATTTGAAATGCCTCTATAGTGTATATAATATAACCTGAAAGTGCACACATCTTTCTTTGTTTTCACAAAACATGGTGTATTTTTTGTAGGATCATTGTATCTACATTGTCTGAATTTTTCAGCCTTGACAACAACTTTAAAAAAAAGTAATAGCCACCATTTATTAATGCTTCCTATATGCCGAGCACTGTTAGTCCTTGAAATGCATTATCTCATTACATATAGGACTTACAGCAAACCCATGAGTTAGGCATTTTTGTTACTTCCTTAATTGTATTAAAGTGGTACATACCATAGTCAAAATAAACCAAATGATACTGAAGAGATCTTAATAAAAATCTATAATCTCTCACCCCATAGCTGTCTTCATCTGGTTTTGCAGCCCAGAGGCAACTATATTTATTTGTTTTTAGTTCTTTAGGGAGTTACCTCCAGATTCCTAACAATATGCCAATAGTGCAATTATTTCATTTGGACATTGTCTATTGATGTCTTCCCGTCATGGATAAGGATTTAGTTCATCCTGCACCTTCGTTCATCCCTTCCTCCATCTCCCTTTCACTCCTTCAGTTGAATATACATGCACTGTTATTTTTAGTTTCTCTCCTGGTCAGTCACCTTTGTAAGCTCAAAAAGCATAGCTAACTCTGTATTTATTGTTCTTTCGACCATAAATGGTATTTCTTAACGCTCCATTTTATCAAATTCAGCTTTGGCTCTCTCAGCCTTTCCCCTGCTGTCATTCTCTCCTCCACCTTCTGATCTCTATCAGTGGTACCTTCATTTTGAGCAGTGCAAAGCATTTGAAACTGCTGAGGTGCGATTGCTTTTAGCCTACAAAAATGGCAGTTTCATATGCTCTCGGTCAAGGTGGATAAAATTACATTGAATTTCATAACCATTGTTAAGTGTTCCATATCTATGGGATGGTTTTAAAGTGGAAAACCAATTATTATTATTTCTATTCTTATGACTGTATAAATGTGTTTAGAAACAGGGATGCAGAGTGAAGAAGATGTCCCTTCTTTCTAGCCCTTTACCTTCTTGACCTTAGAATGGATTCTCCTTCTGACCAGCCCACCATTTCCTTGTCCAGAGACACAGCTGCTCCACCTCCGAAAACACCAGGCATTTAGTCAATACCGCTGTTAGCGCCGGCAGGGCCAGTCAGCAGCACTTTGGAGAGACCTGCGTTAGTGAGAGAAATGAGAAAGAGGGCAGTGATCAACATCAGCGTTACTTTTATTGATTGATTCTGCAGATATTTATTGAGTACCTATCATGTGCCAGACACTGTGTGATAGGGTAAAGAATGAATCAGACTCAGACCCCTGACTTCAAGGAGCTGACAGTCTCATGTTAGTATTTTGTGGCACCCTACAAAAAACCTGAAAGAATCCGGTTTTTGTTGCTGGACCAGCTATTTCACAGAAAAAAAAATGGTTTTAATGGTGAAATAGAAATGGACAAATATGTGTTTGTTTCTGATGTGATCTGAAGAGATACTTAGGATCTCCATTCACACTATTTTTCTCACTGGCACCTAAGACTGTGTTGTTGGCCCAACTTGTACTCTGCCTTGAGAACAAACTCCCTGAATATGAACAACTGGAATATTGAACAAAATTCCCTGTGGTTTATTTACTCCTCATGTGGGCATTTCCTTTTCATAAATACCTTGGGAAAACAATGAAGGTTGTGCTCATTTAGACTATTAATTTGTAACCCAAGTGTCAGTTAGAGGTCACAGTCCACTTATATCTAAAACAGAGATACATTATGTGGAAGAGCATCTAACGCATAGTCAGTGCTCAATAAGTGTGTTTGGAATCAGTGAGTGAATAAAATTAACTGAAACCCCACTCAATGTAAAAAGTCAAATGCCTTCCTTGAAATTTCTGTGAATTCCCGAGGGGCTAAAATGTTTATGGTTCCTTTTGGCTCCTGACACCATTTAGTAAAATTTTCTAATTGTCTCACAAAACCATCCATGTTTTTCCAGTTTTGTGTTGGGAGAGTTCAGAAATGAAATGAGGCTCTTTCTTCGATTTTTCAAACCCTTGTTCATAATGAAAGAAAAGTCAACCAAAGAATATCCGGTTGTGATGATAGCAGACTTTATTCAAAATTGGGGAAGTTTTCTCAGTTTCTATCCATTTGCATAGTCTCTATCTAGATGTGCTCCCAGGACCTATTTTTACAAACAAAATTATTCAACTGAACAGTCAGCACCTCTCTAATTACTCCTATTTACCCTAATTCTTGACTTTTTAAGACTACATTTTCTAGTACTCTGATTCTAATGCAAAATTTTTGACAACATTGCCCTGAGAGAGAGTGACGTGGGGGCTTGATGAACGGAAGCTGCTCGCGAGTTTTTCATTATGTCAGAGCTCTGATATTTACCGATCTTTGACATTGGTTAACTTGCTGAACTTCTCCCAGCTTCAGCCTCCTCCTCTGAAATGTAGGTGATTATAACATTTTACCAGCCTCCTAGAGTTGTGTGCATAATGCGTGTAAGGTGCACAGAACAGTGTCTAGCACCTGGTGAGCAGCCAAGAGCTTTCTTTTGTCAACCTCGTATTATTCGTATTCCTCTGTGGACGCTTATACACTGAGAAGACTGTGTCTGTTGAAGTTCCATCGATCATCTTTAGAAATTTTTGCACTACAAAATTTAGTACATTTAAAAATAGTTCTCTAGGAGGGAATAAGGAGCAAAACTGAAAACCTAAATGTGAATAGTGGAGAAAAAATGGCCCATTAGACTTACTGTCGTATGGGACCATTTGACTTTCTGTTAAAGATTCGAGCACTTTGAAGTGAAAATACTTTGAAACTTAGCAACCGCCGTATCCACTGCAGTGCTGTCTTTCTCCTTCATTTTACAGTTGCTGTGGGGCATTTAGTGCATGTAGCCATGACAGTCTCTGATGGTGAAATCACTCTTGCCTTAAATGCTGGCTGTTTAGTCATTTTACTATGGTTTTTATAAGTAATGCACTTTTCTCAATTTTATATTTTCCATCAGGTCTTGTTAAAAGTGGATGTTTTTTGACAATTGGGTAACTAGCTATAACACATTTTTCATCGTGAATAGAGACAGCAAAAAACTGTAATACGAGGTCCTTTTTACTTGAGTGGTTCTTAGACGACTTTGAACTCAGTGTGTAGGGTGTTTTGACCCACATAAAAACCTTACCAAAAAAAGAACACTTTTCTGAGAGGAAGGTCAGAGAGAATTGGGAATGTGTGCTTCCATTCAACACACCTTTCCCTTTGGAGCTGTGTGTCCCAGGGAGCATACAACGGAATAAGCTTTTGAAACTAGTATTTGATGGGCTTTGACTGTGTTGTGAGAAGTGAAAAATTAGAAAGCTTCCTAAAACCCAAGTTAGAGAATTTTCTGCTATTGATTGTAGCTACATGCCATCCTAAGAGTAAATTATTTAAACTTCCAATAGCTTCCATCTCAAAAGACTTTTCTTTTTCAAATGAGAAGGGACATCATTTTTTGTCACATGTATAGGAAACAAAGGAGAAAAAAATAATTCTTTCCTATTTAGAGAACTGTAAATCATGTGCTCAACCAAAACTTAGTTTGAGGATTAGTCTTTTTTGTTAATAATGATAATACAATAATTTTTTCAAGTTTTGAGATGATTCTATTCTCTTCTGTATAGTATGCTTTTGGAGATTGTGTACCAGAGAAATTGTGAGACATTCCTAAGGGCCCACAGGCCAAGAACACATTCTCCTGCATCCCAGACTGTGGCCCCACTCCCTCAGCTCTGCCCTGAGTCTGTCCTTTGTGTTTCCCACACTATTTAGAGTAATTCAAGGTAGAAATTAGGCTAACACTGCTAAGGGTTTGGTTACTTGGACTTTAAAATCATTTTGAGAAAATGTGACTTTTTAATTTGTGGTCTTGATCCTTCCTACCCACACAGACATTCAACATTTTATCAATGTCTTTAAGATGTCTACGTCTTTCAAGCCTAGTTATACTTTTATTAACTCTCACCTCTCTGATGTACTTTTTGGTAGTGATTTCATATATAATTGTAATCTTGAAACACTATGTTTAGATTTTAAGATGTTTAGAGTTTTGATGTGTTTGGGCAACAATTTAATTTCCCCCAATCAAGAATATTTTACAAAAACCAAAATAGTCATAGAACATGTCACTAATAAGTTGAAACATTAAATGGTCCCCAAATCTGAATAAAACTTATGTGCTACATTGTAATTTAGACCTAGAGTCTAGCTTTGAGAAATCATTCTGTCTTGACTTTGCAATACTAAGTGAAGGCCATGTTATAAATGGATGGTTTGGTCCTATATTATTCTAGAGAATACTGAGGAATATTTTTTCCAGAAAATAATTCAGTATCTTTACAAGAACTTTTATTTTTAAACCACCACCAATGGAATCCATTTTCCATTTCTCCTTCTGGAACCTTCTCTTGTTGACTGAAAAATTTCTGCTGAATTTGTGGGCAAACCTAAAGAGAATGTATTCAGGTGTGGAAAAATCATACTCTCAATTGAGGGAACCCTGCAAAAGATAGAACTTGGAAGAATTTCCAGTTTTCATTTTCTTCTGTATTTCAAACAGCAAGGAAAGCCCTGATTAACTAGAACTTGGTTTGAAAATGAAAGAAAGGATCTACAGAAAACATCTGTCAATGAGAATTTAGAATCTAAAACAAATTATAAACGATTTATCCCTATTTAAGAGGATATATTCTAAGAGGATATTGTGCAATATCATGAAACATCTTGCCTAAAAACTAGCTGAGACAATTAGATCTGGTGTGTGCCCTGACGACTGGGGCTGAAGGGGAAGGGAGGAACAGCCAATTTCGCTAATTACGGAAAATCCTAGACATATTTACATCATCATAAAATGTTGTAATCAATCCGTGAAGCATTAAATGGACTGTTTTTCCTACTAGGGATAGTGCATGTGTTCTGAATTGCTAATTGGCTCTGAGATTAGTTATATTTTATTTCTAAATTGAGCCAAGGGTGGCAAAAATTCATGGTCCTAATCTATAATAATATTCTTTCATTTAATATACATCTTGGAGGTTATTTTTTGTGACTTTAGATATCGAATCTTTGATCTGAAATATTTGAATGAGTGACAGTGACTTCTATTGATGTTTGGATTGGTAATGTCTTTAAATCGAAATTGAAACTTTTTATCATTCTTCACTTTCAAATCAAGATAACACTTAAAGATGGTTTGATTGATGTCTGGCTGGATGAATGCATTTGGAATGCCCCAGCAGAACAATGCACTGTTGAAACATGCGATCCATGTATAAACATTTGTTTATCCAGCAGTTGTCAGTGGACTGTTCTGTGGGGAACAAACCATATCCGGTGGTAGTAATAGGGTTCTGGTTGAAAGCAAAGCCTTTGTATTAGTTACATGTTATTCTCCTGTCATAGTTACATATATAGTACACGTATAATCTCATGTCATAGTTACACATTAATCTCATTTCTTAAAAGACTGACTCATTGACGCAGTATAGACTCCTGTGAAAGAATTATACCTTGGAGCTAAATATGGCTCTGCGGGCCAAGAACCTATTTTTCTAAGGAGCCTGTCTTAGTAATATACAGAAGAATGTTTCCTTTTGATTATCTAACAGGACTACTCCTCATCTGACTTACTCTATGTGGAGAAAAAAATCTCTTACTGCCCACAGTGTTCTAAGATCTCTCTGATAGAGGGCTGATCCCCAGACTCCAAGGTGTTGGTGTGGAAAGAAAGGAAGCCCTACACCCTGGCTGTTGCCCATGGAAGTTTGGGACTGAACGCAGC
Source organism: Equus asinus (assembly GCF_041296235.1). NCBI lineage: Eukaryota > Metazoa > Chordata > Mammalia > Perissodactyla > Equidae > Equus > Equus asinus. The sequence continues at coordinate 80,265,229 of NC_091800.1, forward strand.
CTGCTCCCAAGTCCCCCAGCGCTGGTCAACATTGCGATGGGATCGCACAGCCCGTGACCCTCTTTCGTCCTTTATAGCTCCCATGCTTCTGCCAGACTGAAACTCCTGGCTCTTCTCACGTGGGCTTTGCCCTGTTCTTCTCTCCTCTGCCTTTCCCCACACTTTCCTGATCTTAAAGCGCTCTTCCTCAACTCAATCTCAGAATGTCTAAAAGCAGCCCATTTTTGAAGTAGGCGCTGTAAACATCCTTAAGCTTTCCTTGACTTTCTCAGCTGGTCAGGATCTCTTTCCCACAGCACTTTGTAATTCGAGCGTTCGATAATTATCACTTTCAGTTTTGCAGATTTCTGGAAACTCTGATGTTAGTTTCCATTACTGGTCTGGAAGGTTCGCATTAACATTTTTTTGGTCATGTAAGGCAGCTTAAGGCAGTGTTTAAACATGACCTTGTATTTACTGAGATACATTAGATGCCTATTACCAAGTATTTGCAGTTCCTGCCTGATTGGCCTCCAACCTCCAGCGTCAGCTCCCACTGCAGCCACATTGGTATTTTTTCAGCTCATCCATCAATAATTTGTTGCTACCCTTGCTGCCTCATGGACGGCCCATGCCTTACACAGTGCCTAGGAATTCCTGCCCCACCTGACACCTGTGCATCATGCATGACTCATCTTGAATCCACTTCTCATCCCAAACTGGCCAGAACCCTGCCCCGCTGCCATCAAATTATGCTTGTTCTGTGCTTTTCTTTCATATTATCCTATTCCTGACTTTCATAGCACTTTTCACAAATTTTGTCTACATACATACATATCTGTGAATAACCTGAATAAACCTTGAACCATTTGCTCACTTTGTGCAGGCAATGACATTTAAAAAACTACACCCCCGTACCCAAAATCAGTGTGAGCAATGTAATCAGCGTAGGACATTCTGTATCTTCATCTATGGAAGGACATTGAAAGGGACCCACTGTGTGGCCCCTGGCACACTGCCCACAACCCCTGGTCCTTACTGCGTCATTTTGTCGATTTTCCCAGAAAGCAGGTTCAGTTCCTCTCACTTGCCGGACAGCACAAACCTCGCCACGAGCCAGCCCGCGAGCTGTCTCTGACCTCGCTGGTCTTGAACATTCAGACTCACTCTGCCTCTCAGACTCTCCTTTGTTTCTTCTTTCCTTTGTCTACTGGAACTTCCCTCGATAGCGGATTCTTCCTCCTTCCTTCTGTGGCCTTCTCCAGGGGTCCACCCACCAGGCCTGCCCATTCTTCTGATTCTGCAATATAACCAGCTGAGGCGGTGGGCTCTTCACTGGAGAGAAAGTGCTCGAAGTGGGTACAAAGCCAGAGGGGGCTCAGAGCAAGGAAAGATGGCTGGGACGGCTCTCTGGCCATTGTGTGACCCCCGGGGCTTAATGCCTGTCATGGCACGAGACCGCGGGCCCCACCAGGGCAGGGGCCACTTCTGTTTGGTCACTGGCACATACCCTGGTGGTGCTGGGCCCGCAGCAGATGCTCAGTGGTGTCAGCTGAATACATATATGAAGGAGCAACTTTGGAGAGTCATTAAGCTGGTGAGGAAATGTAGTACCAAACTGAAAACACTAGAGGGAGTTCAGAGAAGGACGTTAACACAATGACTACAGCAGAAGTCAAGTTTCAGCTGTTTGCTAGGAGGGAAATTTCACTTCTCCCTCCTTGTCTTAAATTTAAAAGAAAATATATGGTATGAAATCAGAACTGAAGCTGATACACATGCTGTTCTGTTTCTGATACAGGCTATGATGATCCCTACCATCTGTGGAAAAAAATGTAGGAATGCTGGTGGACATTCTAAGAAGATAAATACTCATTTAAGTAGAATTCTCATGAAATTGCACTCTATCGTTAAATAGATGGGCTAGAACTAACAGCACTAATAGGAATCTGAAATGAAAGAATGATAGCCGCATGAAGGAATACTGGGGAGAAAAATATTGTGTTGAAGAGAAAGCTGCATTGTCTGCCAGAAAGTTGTATATATTAAATACAAATAAAGTCAAATACAAAGTGTAATGCATAAAATATATGGGAGAAGTAGGAAATGACAGTATGAGCAGAAGGAAGTTCATGTGAGGCTCTAGGACAGACTGCTATACCTGAAAGAGGTCTCCAGGGGTTACTCTCTGACCTTGAACAATGACCTCTCTAGGCATTGTTTCTTCATCTGTAAAATGGAGGTCATAATAGTGTGTGTTTCACAGGGATTTGGGGAGGATTAAAGGAGTAGATGCACATGAAAGTCTTAACATGGGCACTGGCACCTGTGTAGTAAGAGTGTAATGTACGTTCCAACTCTTGGGTGGTATCGGATAGAGGCCTTTATGCTAAAGTGCCAAATTTACTGACGTTTTCCTGCTTCAGCCTTTTCCTCTGTTTGGACTCCCTTTGAATGATTATGCTGTGCTAGAATTTTTTTTCTTGGACTATTCCTCAAAATTTTGGGGACTGTGAGTGTTTTGCGGGGAAGAGTCCTCTTACCATGTTTGCAATCCTCCTGCATGTTGGCCCGTCTGGTGGAATAGACAGATAAGGCCCCAGCAGTGGTTTATGAACCAGCGGACGGAGCAGTAGTGTCTAAGGAAGATTTCAAATGTGTATGGAAAGATGTTGATGGAGTGCTCTCTGTTGAAATTGTGTAAACATTTAAGTTTCAGCTGCATTCACATTGCAGTTCACAGTAAATCCTCCTTTTTATATTTGCTTCACTCCTGGCTTCCGAACTGTTGGATCTGGCAGAGGGTCTGATAAGCAAATGGCTGAGCACTATCCTCACAGGGGACAGGTCACCTTGAAGCAGAAGGAAGGAGAAAAGCTGAGAGAATTGAGTGGACAGAATTGGAGGATGGTTAGGAAAAGAGGCATTTGGCTTTTCTTTCACCTTGAATGTGTTAGAGTATTTTTTTTTTTCTCCAGATAAATAAAGCTCTGTTGGAAGTTCATTTCCCGACGCTTCAGTAAAAAATTAAGTTGACTCATTTTAATAAAAAAGATGAGAGGAAAGCTGTCTGTGGCACAAAAGCCATAATGTTTTGAATGATGAATTCTTACATGAACTTTAAAAATTAAAGATAGCCATTAGATATCACATATGTCATTTTGAAAATGATGTCATATCTTCTGTCTAAATTTGAAAGAAGTATCATTTCAATGATATAAAGGTCCATGTAATTTAGCTATCCATAAGTAAAAGTGAGTCCGCATAAAATGTAAGAAGGCATTGGCTTAGAGCCTTCTAGTTTCAAAGGCCTGGGTGGTGGAACTTATCTATTGTTTTCATCTGCATTAAATGACAGAAAAGGGAGAAAAAAAAGACCATAAAAAGCACCTATTCAATGAATCAAATTAGTCATTAAAAAATTCTAAGTTGGAAGTCACATTGAAACAAATGGAAAAGGAATTAATTTGGAACTACTAGAAAAATGACATGTAGCCAGTATTGGATTGAGTTCAATTTAAAATCAGAACAACTTTTATGTTTTACCATCTGCTTCATAAAGTGCCTTGTAAAATTTGAATACTACAATCTTTAGAGATTCCCATATGAGGAAGGCTTTTTTTAAGGCCATTTAAAGAACATAAAACTAGAATAAATAGTGTTGCTGCTTGTCCAGGAATTGGGTTGGTAATTAGTGATTACTGAAAAGAGAAGTTGCATCTGTGATTTAGGGCCTCAACTATTCCATTTGAACTTCTGCCTCACAGAAGTCCAGCAAATGGGCTTCTGTGCCATGTAACAGATGAGCTGATGGAAGCTCAGAGAAGGCAAGCAAATGGCCGTACTCATCTCACCTGGACATTGTGCAGAGCTCAAATGGAAACCCACCACTCTAATCTGCTGGTTTTAGGCATAACACTTATTAAACAAAATGGGCAAGAGGCATGAAACAGAAATTATCTTTTCCTGCCAAATTTTCATGTTCTAGTTATATGTTAAGATGAGTGAGATAGAAGGCAGGTGACGTGCTGATAAAGTATATCCTTTAATTTCTACATGTACACACGCATGTGTGTGCATCTTTGTAGAGATTTTAATCAACTCTATGTATGAAGTGATAGATGCTAAGATCATCCCTACACCACATAGAGGGAAGCTCAGAGGAAGGGCCCTCATCTATCAGCTGTGAGGCAGTGAGCTTGGTGGGGTGGGCAGAGCAGGGGCAGAGGCTGATCCCTGACAGCTCTTTCTCCAGTTACATTCTCACCTCCCCCTTTCAGATTGTGGGAAATGAAATAAAGTGATACCCATTTCCTATTCTTGCTCTCCTCTTAGTAGACCCTCCCTCTCCTGCTGAATGAGAAAAGAAACCAAGAAAAGTTAGATCTTATTTAACAAGGTCTTGAAATTAAACTAGGATGCAATTATGTAGAGAAGTAGCCAGGATGAGGAGAGGGGATTACTCCAACACAGACTCTGAGACTCTGAAGCAAGAAATAGCACTGCAAATTTGAAGGTGATATAGTATTTAGGTAGTGGAGCTGAGATGAAGAGCACAACAAATAAACTGGACTGAAGTTGTAAAATAAGGTTTATAGCTTAGAAAGGTGGATTGGTTATGGACACACATAAGGTCAGGAGAGCAATTTGGACACATTGTCTGAGGATGGCTGAAGTTCAATTGAATTTGATGAAAATGTGAAAATACTTGTTTTTGGCTTTTTCTGAATATAGTAGAACATATTTGCATGTCTGGGAAAATCTACATAATCTTTCTGGATTTGACATTCTGCCTGTAAAAACATTGGAAATATGTAAATGAGTGATTGCATCCAAATGTGCCCTCATTTCTGGATATGCTTGAGACATTCTAAAATTCGTCTTCACTCCTTCCGTCTCTTGACATCCAATTAGTTAACATGTCTGCTGCTTATGCTCATGTAAGTTAGCTTTAATGGGTGACAATCTACCCTGGAAATTTAGTGTTGTAACAGAAGAGGAGGAACACTTCCCAAATCATTCTGTGCAGCCAGTAGTTCCCTAATAGCAGAACCAGAGAAAGACATCCCAAGAAAGCTATACACAAATGCCCCTTCTGAATATACAATGAAAAGGAGCCAATAAAATATTAGCAAACCAAATTCAGAAACATATAAAAAGAATTAGGCACCATGCCCAAGTGGATTTATTCCAGGAATGCAAGGTTGGTTTAATGTGAAAATCAATCAATTTAACAACATATTAATGAAACAGATGACAAAGACCATATGATTATCTCAATAGACTCAGGAAAAAATTTGACAAAATCCAACAACTTCTCATGATAAACTTAATTAACTGGGAATAAAAGGAAATTTTCTCAACCTGATAAAGTGCATCTGGGGGAGTGGGGAGGCACAGCTAAAATCTTACATAATGGTGAAAGACTGAAAGCTTTACCCCTAAGATCAGGAAAAAAGACAAGGATGACTGCTGTCATCACTTTAATTCAATAATGTACTGGAGGTTCTAGCCAGGGCAATTATGAAGAAAATGAAATAGAAAGGATTGAGATTTCAAAGAAAGATGTAAAATGATTTACTCTGATAACATGATCTCACGTATAGAAAATCCTAAGGAATCCACACATAAATATTTGACTAATATCCTAAATAAAATAGAAATGCATTCTGTGTTTACGGATTGAAAGACTTAATTTTGGAAATATGGCAAAGATCCCCAAACTGGTCTACAGAGTAAATGCAATTCTTATTAAAATTACAGCTGGCCTTTTTGCATAAATTGATAATCTGAGCTTAAAATTTATATGTCAATATGTGGAACTCAGAGTAACCAAAACAATCTTAAAGAAGAAGAAACAAATTATAAGATTGACGCTTCCCAATTTCGAAATTACTACAAAGCTACAGTAATCAAGACAGTATGATACTGGCTAAGGCTAGATATATAGATCAATGGAATAGAATTCAGAATCCAGAAATAAACCCTTACATTTACGATGAGTCAATTTTGACCAAGGTGTCAAGATCATCCACTGGGGAATCAGTAAGCTTTTCAGCAGGTGGTGTTGACACAACGGAATATCCACCAGTAAAAGAAGGAAATGGGACCCATACTTCACATAAACACAAAATTAACTTAAAATTGATCATAGACCTAAATGTAAGAGCTACAACTATAAAATTCTTAGCAAGAATCATAGGAGTAAATCTCTGTGACCTCTGGTTAGGAGTAGGCAATAATTTCTTGGATACAACAAAATAAAAGATAAATTACGTCAAAATTAATATCTGTGTCTTAGAAGGGATATTACCAAGACAATGAAAATACAACCCACGGAATGGCTGATATATTTGCAAATTATATATCTGATGAGGGATTTTTCTCCAAAATTTATAAGGTACTCTTGTAACTAAACAATAAAAATAAAAACAACCCAATTAAAAAATGGGCAAAGAGGGGCTGGCCCCGTGGCCGAGTGGTTAAGTTCGCACGCTCCGCTGCAGGCGGCCCAGTGTTTCGTTGGTTCGAATCCTGGGCATGGACATGGCACTGCTCATCAGGCCACGCTGAGGCAGCGTCCCACATGCCACAACTAGAAGGACCCACAACGAAGAATACACAACTATGTACTGGGGGGCTTTGGGGAGAAAAAGGAAAAAAATAAAATCTTTAAAAAAAAAAAATGGGCAAAGAACTTAGACATTTCTCCAAATAAGATATACAAGTGATTAATAAGCACATGAAAAGATGCTCAACATCATTAAAAATTAAAGAAATGTGCATCAAAACTACAATGAGATACATTTCACATCCACTAGGGTAGTTAAAATCAAAAAGTCAGACAATCAGACATTATCAAGTCTTGGCGAAGATGTCAAGAAACTGGAACTCTAATAGGCTGCTGATAGCATTATCAAATGGTGCACCCATTTTGGAAAACAGTTTGCTAATTCTGTAAAATTTTAAATGTAAGTTTTATATTTATGACTCAGAAATTCTGCGCCTAGGTATATTCCCAAGAGAATTTAAAATATATGTCCCCACAAAACTTGTGCATAAATATTCATAGCAACATTATTTATAATAGCAAAAAAGTGTAAACAATCCAAATATCCATCAATTGAAATAGATAAACAGTTGTGGTATATACATACAATGGAGTTATTATTCCACCAGAAAAAAGAATGAAGTATTGATCCTTGAGACAAAAATGTATGAACTTTGCAGATATTTAGCTAAGTGAAACACGTCAGACACAAAAGGCCATGTGTGGTGTGATTCCATTTATGAAATGTCCAGAATTGGCAAATCCAAAGAGACGGAATAGATTACTGTTTGCCAGAGGCATTCAGATTGTTCTTCGTCTAGTTGTTTAGTTTCCAAACAAATTCATTTACAACTATCTTCCTCCATATTGGACAATCTGTTATTATAAAAATAAAGCATGCACTTCCCTCCTTCCTGCCCTTTTTATACCGTTCCGCAATCTGGACTTCCTTGTCCATTTTCTTTGCTCAGCTCAAATGCAGTTCTTTATATCTCTAATTAGAATGAATCAGACTCTCTTCAGTGCCCTCTTAGCACTGCATAAAGCACTTTATTTAGCAGAAACAGTTGTGCCAAATTTAGCTAATGATTTTCATGTCCACCGTCCTTCCCCGGAGAAACTTTTAGGTACTTAAGGATGAGACTCATGCGGTTTTGTTCAGCGTCTTATCCAAGTTAGCCTTTAAGGAAAAGATTTTTCTTGTACTAGTCCTTTAATAACTATTTATTAAATTGAATATTTACGGAGAAACAGGTTCAAATGAAAATTGAATATGGAATATGATGTGGGGTCAGTGAGCGAGGAGTCGAAAGAAAGATTCCTTGGACTCTCAAGGTCTGGCAATAGTGCTCTTTTATTTAGAGAATAGTGTGGAATAGCATGGGGACAGGACCCATGGGCAGTCAGAGCTGCTGCTGGCATGGGGACAGGACCCATGGGCAGGCAGAGCTGGTGAGGGCATGTTGCTGCTGCAAACATGGGTGGAGAGTAAGGCTAAATTTAAGGCATAGGTATGTGAGTTATCTCTTTACAAGACAAAGGAAAGAATATGTAAAAAGAGTTGTTAAAATGGCATCAGTACCGGTAGGGTCTGGTTATTGGGTGGTCCTATAACTTTTATTTATTTATTTATGTTTTGTTAAAGATTTTACTTTTTTCCTTTTTCTCCCCAAAGCTCCCCGGTACATAGTTGTATATTCTTCATTGTGGGTCCTTCTAGTTGCGGCATGTGGGATGCTGCCTCAGCGTGGTTTGATGAGCAGTGCCATGTCGGCACCCAGGATTCAAACCAACGAAACACTGGGCCACCTGCAGCAGAGCACGCAAACTTAACCACTCGGCCACGGGACCAGCCCCCCTATAACTTTTAGATAAGAATCAAACCGGATTGAGTAAATGGCAGAAGTCACCCCTTAAATATTACCTTCAGCTAAAGACAAAGGAGGATGTTGGAGGGAGGGGGATCAGTTACATGAGGTTGCCAGACAGTAACCAACTTAAGTCCTTGCCTGCCCCATTAAGAGTTTCCAGAGATAAGGCCCATCCTGCCTTCCTCCTGGTGCAGAGAGGGTGGCATCTTTACAGATGGAGATTTCCCTTACAAATGTAAATGTTTCCCAACGAAGGGCAGGCAAGCTCTGAGGGCAAGCTCCTCAGAGTTGCTTTTATTAAAAGTAACCAGCCCCCTTCTCATCTGCAGTTTTAAAAGTAACCAGCCTAAAATAATCCTCATTAGAATAGACATTAAGAAGAAAACCTGCTCACTTTCTCTGTATTTTGTGTCTAAGTAAAACCAGTTATCAGGCATTCAGAACAAAATGAAATGTTTTGAACGAACTGCAATGCCAGTTTGTCCTGGGGATTCTGATTTCCTCTCTGTTTTCATATATGGTTTTGATAGTTGACAAAACAACGGATAGCATCTATTCCATTTTCTGTTTTAGCTCAATCTTAGCCATTTGGTGTTGGGTCATATGATGATAATGACTTGAGAATCCAACCCTAGGCAGCTGTCCTTTTTCTCTTGTTCTTATATAAACCAATCTGTCAGTGAGTTAAGCTAGAGATTCTTCTCTCTGCCCCTGAAGCCACATGTGGTTCTAGAAAATTATGAATTTCTTTGTGCAGGATCTGAATTCTTTACTTGCTGCTCTAAGCAGATTAAATGTCATTATTTTAGGAATTATTGTTGTTTTGAGAAAATTATCAGAATCCATCAGTAACTCAATGCGAGGAAAAAATGTAGAAAGAAAGAGCTGTGAAGACCTGTCTTTTATCTCCTTGTATCGTAATTGGATATGGAAATACAGGAAAATGTCAGAGGAAGGATAAAATATTTCTTCACTGAACTTATTATTAATAAAACACCACTACTGTTTTATATCTTAATTGTATACCATATGTAAGTTATTTTATTAATGCATTGATTAAACAACCATGTGCCAGGCCATAAGGATTCAAAGATAAATAAAGCTAAGGTTGGGATCATAGCTTAGTGGAGCAAAAATAAGAAATCTAAAACGTGCAATGCACAAAGGGAATAGGTATGATCTAATATAAGAAGACTAAACGGGAAATACTTCTCCCACCTTCCACCTTTTTGATGTCTATTATTTCCTCCTGTTGTGCACTTGTGACATCTCCACTTCTAAGATTTGGTTCTGGGGCACTTTTTTCTCTGATTGACACACTGTCCCTTGCTGATCTTACTCACACCCATGGCTTTCATATCTATAATACTGTGATTTATAATGAGAAATATAGATTTGATCTTCATCCTTATTTCTGGCACAGAACTCCTAAAACACTTGGAATTTCCTAAACAAGGAAAGCCATCAAGCTGTCTTTTGTTATGTTAATTAGGTGACTTTTAGATAGCATCTGAGGATGGGGCCTGGTTGCCAAAGGAACCAACCTTGTGATTAGAGGGTTGACTCTTTCAGTGGCACCCTGATTTCCGGAGAGTAGGGAGGGACTGTAGGTTGAATCAATCACCAATCGCTAATGATCTAATCAATCATGCCTATGTAATGAAGCCTCCATATACACCCAAAAGGATGGGGTTTGGAGAGCTTCCAGGTTGGTGAACACCTGGAGATTTGGGGAGAGTGGCAGCTCAGACAGAGCATGGAAGCTCTGCGCCCTTTCCCCATACCTGGCCCTATGCATCTTATCTATCTGGCTGTTCCTGGGTTTTATCCTTTCATAATAAACTGGTGATCTGTAAGTAGAATGTTTCTCTGAGTTCTGTGAGCAGCTTTAGCAAATTAATTGACTCCTAGGAGGGGGTAGCGGGAACTCCTGACTTATAGTTAGTTGGTCAGATGCGCAAGGGACCAACCTGGGCTTGTGATTGGGGTCTGAAGTGGCGGGGGTCAGGGGAGAGGGAAGCAATATTTTAAGACTAAGCCCTTAACTTGTGGAGTCTGACACTATCTCTGAGTAGATAGTGTCCAAATTGAGTTGAATTGAGTTGAACGATAGGCCACCCAGCCGGTGCCTGGAGAACGGCTTGATGTTGGGGGAGAACTTCCCCCTGAACTGACACACACGTTGGAATTGGGTGCAGAATCCCAAAGAACATCCACAGAGTCGTGCATCGATGGGGATATGCTCTGAGAAACGCGTTGTTAGGCGATTTTGTCTTTGCAGTAATATCGTAGAGTGTGTTTGTGTCAGAACACTACACTCAAATCTAGATGGTATAGCCTACTAGACACGTAGACGATACGGTACTAACTTTATGGGACTGCCGTCTATGTGGTCCCTTGGTGACCAAAATGTTCTTATACAGCACGTGACTGTAAACTACTGATTCCAAATGCCCATTGCCAACCCAGGCAGCCCTCCTAAGAGCTGTGTAGATCTAAATAACTCATTCCCTGCTGGAGCGCTTGCCTGGGAGTTCAAGAAGCAGCCCTGAAACTGACCATCTCTGAAACTGACATCCTGCTCGTATCTGTGGCCCTCAACCGGATCCTCAAAGGGTCCCAGGCAGGCGTGATGATCTTGTCTTCTGTAGTCTCCCCAGCCCACTGCCAATGGATCCACCCCAAATTCTGTAAAATCCACCCTCTTGGTAGATTTGAGGCTGCTTAATTTCCTCCTTTTTTAAAAAAATTATTAAAAATCCAGGAAAAGATATAGTTTAGTTTTCCCTGTACGGAAATTTATATTAATTTATGTCATTACATTCCTTAATGTGCTCTTCTGTGCACTGAATCTTATTGAATAAGATAGTTTTTTCACTAACTTTTTTGATGAAGAGTATGTATTTGTTGTGTATATCAGAATCTGCCCATTCCACTGGGGGACAATTGATCTGTTTCCCATTTAATGCCACTACAAACAGCTCTTCTAGGACCAGTCTTTTTTTTTTTCCCCCTTTTTTGCTGAGGAAGATCATCCTTGAGCTGACATCTGTCACCAATCTTCTTTTTTTTGCTTGAGGAATATTAGCCCGGAGCAAACATCTATGCCAATCTTCCTCTACTTTGTATATGGGATGCCACCACAGCATGGCTGACAAGTGGTGTAAGTCTTTGTCCGGAATCCCAAGCTGTGAACCCGGGCCACTGAAGCAGAACATGCCGAACTTAATCTCTGCGCCATGGAACAGGCTCCTAGGATCGTTCTTATACTTATGTCCTGGCATCCTTAGGTGCATTTTTGGGGTAATAGGGTCTGCATATCTTCAGCTTTACTGGATAATCCCAAACTATTGTCATCTAATTTTCTTCATCTCAGTGTCACGACCTGAGTTTGGGATATTACCACCTCTCTACAGAGTTGCTGCTACAGCTCTCCCCTGGTATGACCTCTCTGCCTCCAGTGTGCCCCCACCCCAGCGCCTTCTCCACACTGCAGCCAAAGTGAGCTGTCTACACTGCAATTCTGTCCATTGTGTTCAAGTGCTTGAAACCTGTGAGTGGTTCCCCGTCATCCCCAAAATAAAACCCACACCCCTATATACCATTCTGCCGTCTGGTTTCTCATTCCTTCTTCAGCGTCATCCCTCAGTGCACACATCCTACGCTCAATGCTCCAGCCATACCTAAGCATCTTCATTTACTTGAATGAAACCTGTTTCTGTTTGATTTCTCTTACAATATTTTACTGTGCTATTTTTCTTTTGTTGTTGTTTGCTTGTTTATTGCCTAGAGCAGGGGTTCCCAGGCTTAATATGTATCAGAATCACCTGGAGCTCCTGTTAGATTCCCCAGAGTGCTGGGCCCACCCCCAGAGATTCTGATCCCGTATACTAGATGGTCCTACTCCCCAGATTAGGCAGAGGCCTTCACTGTGGGTCTGTGTACTCTCCTCCTTCCTTCCACGGTGCTCATCAACTTACTCTTGTAAATACCCAAATACTGTCATTTCAATGGTGAGCTCCTCCCAGGCAGGGGCTTTTATTTGTGCCGTGGTTGGACCTCAGGATTTGGTGTCTTGCTGCATAGCAGACTCCATAAGAATAGTTATCAAGGAATACATAGAAGAAGCAATGCATGCAGACCAGAATCCATGTCCACTCCATCCTGGGTTCTCTCCAGCACCAGCACAGGGCCTGTGCACAGCAGAAGCACTATAAATATATGTTGAATTAATAAATGATGGTTTTACTGGGATCCAAGGACACGATGTTTTGGACCCTCCTATATGCACTTTCTTAGTCTATTGTGGACATTACCTAGACTTCTCATCTCCCAAGAATAACTTAATGCCTTTCCCACAACCACACCTGCTTCCTCCACTGTGCTCCTTCCTCTGCTCTCTGATCCCACTGGTGGCCTCACCAAACACACACGCCTCAGAAACGGGCAGTCAGTCTTTTCTTCCTTCTTTTCTCAAGCTGCGTCTCACTTCCCATCCTGTCAATCTCAGTCATTGCTTCCTGGGAATTTACCCAGTCTGCTCTGTCTGCTCTACCATGACTCTATTTCAAGCCCTCACTATCTCTGGTTGGACTCTTATAAGAGCTTTTCATTTACTTCCCTGCTGCCCATCTTATCTCCCTCGAGTCTGTCCTTCACAGAGTCTAACGATCTTCTCATCTGTTTAAAATCTGCTAACCACTCTCCCTCAGCCTCAAGAGAAGTCTTAATTTGGGGGTTTAGGGACCCTTTGAAAAGCTATGGACCTTCTCCGGAGAGTCTACCGGAGTCTCTGGGATTACAGATTAAGTAAATGTGGTTTAGGTGAGGAACCTCTCTATGCCATGCCTTGTCTTTTGTGACTTGCCCTGTCTGTCTCTACAGGTTCAACTCTAGCCGCTTCCTATCTGCAAAGCAAATGTTCCAGGAGACAAAGGCTTATAGCAGCCTTAATGCACGTTGTCTTTTTTGGAGGTGTCCCCTGCTGAGAACAATCTTTCTCACCTTTGTGAGCACTCTTGTTCCCTGAATGACATGCACCTCTATGCTTCCAGGATGCTCTGTTATAGCTTGTCTTTGCATTGACCGTGTTGTATTCTAAATGCCTGTTTACCACGCCAGGAAATCACTTGAAGGGCAGTGACTGTTCCATATTTATATGCATGTATTTGCATAAAATAAGTAGCCTGTCAGTCAGTGGTTGTTGAATGAATGAATGTAAGATGAATTACCTTAGTTTTATATGCCTTGGAAATCCTTCCTTTTGCTGTACTTCTTGGTGCTGTGTTAAGAACTATGTCACTTTTTGTGACACTTAAAAAAATAGATATAATTTGGATACAGTAAAATGCACAAATCCTACACCTCAGTAAGTCTTTCTATCTATCTATGTATATATTTATATCTGCGTAACCACCACCTAGATCAAAATATGAAACATTTCCATCATTCTGTAAAGTTTCTTTGTGTTCCTTTCCTGTCAACAGTCCACTTTCTAAAGCTGCTGTCATCATAGATTAGTTTTACGTGCTCTTGAGCTCCATGTAAATGAAGAGCCATATATTTGCCACCCTCGAAATATCTCCTATCAGCTTCATGTGAGACTTTTCTTCGGTAATGTTTCTTCACACCCACCTCACTATAACCTACCTTAAACCGCTTAATCAGCACCTCCACATTGGGACCTAGAGATGCATATCAACATCCTCTGTGCTCTGGAAATAATTCTATAATCTTAACAGTTTAAATATAATTGCTAGCAGCTATAATATGTTAACACGTTTTTTAAAAGTTTATTAAAGTTGCTACACTTGGCTATGTCATAAGAATCTAAAATTTTTTTCCTCTCTACCCCCTTAAAACCTGTATATAAAAGTCTATCCCGCTTCCCTCTATAAAGTCCTACTTCCTATCTGTAAATCTTTTCTTAACACTTCCCTTCTCTTCGCGTCTATGGCTGACTGACCCTGCACGTTGCAATGCCGGCCATGATGGATACTCCAGGGCGTAAGAGTAAACATCATTGTATTAGCATCAGATTAGCATTTTGAGAAGAAGCCCACATGGGACATAAATAAATCATAATAGGATGCAGAATCAGGAGGCATCATGGCAATAAATCAGTGCATCTCACCTAAGCAAAGAGAAAGGGAGGCAGCTCACCAACCTCTGATCCTTGCTTGCTTATTTTCCCTTATTTTGCCCACCTTCTTACCTTCTTCACTTTTTCCTCCCTATAGGTCTGTTCTATGTGCATCTTCCTTTTTTCTCTCCTTTCCCTCCATATGTATGTAATACGTAGGGTTGAGTTAATCAGAGGAGGCTGGGAGGTGAAAAAGGCAGTAAAGAATGTGCCAGACAGAAGGAGAAGTATGTGCTAAGGGATGAGGGTTCCTCGTATGCTCAAGAATCTGAAAAAAAATGGCTTGACCACTGAGCAGGAGGTGATGTTGCTGGTGATTAAGAGTATGGTGGACACTGTGGCCCCAACGTCTTGGGGAGTGAGTCAGTCATGTGCCTTCAAGGCTGTGTGATATTGGACATCTTGCTTAGTCTTTGGGCCTCAGTTTCCTCATCTGTTAAAAAGAAAAGATAATAGTACCTACTGCATAGATCTTTTAGGAGGATTAAATGCGTTGATACCTATAAAGTGATTAGAATAGTGCCTGGCACCTAGTAAGCACTTTTAATTGTTTGCTATATAAAATCAAGCCTTAAGAAAAATTTGAAGTAACTTTCTAAAACTCTTCACTTAGAAGCTCATTCATAATTTACTTATTTTTTACAACTAATCTGAATGTTTATTCTGGAAGTGCTAAAGGGAATGACTCTATATGTAGTTCTTTTTCTTTTTGAATAGCTGCATTTTAAGACTGTTCTGATATTTAAGATTGAAGCCACACTGAAGATGAGAGGAAAGAGTGACGAAACATACTAGGGGGATTAGTTCAAGTGACTTTTGTCTGGCATCCCAGCCTTCTTCCCATACCACTTCTATGGATGGAACTTCTGGAGTTTGGGCTTCTATAGAAAAGATATTTCTAGAATTGGTGACATGAGATAAATGAAAGAAGTAGCACATTAGATGAGGTAAGTTCACCTTTATGAGGACACTGGGGAAAGGGCTGGATGGAAGATCTGAAGAGAGAGGCTTACAAAGAAGACAAAAGAAATACAGGGAGGACATTTTGACAAGGTTGTAGAGGAACTTATATTTTGGTTGGAGAAGGACGTGCCCTCTGCTCTCCTGTTTTACCACTGCCTTTGCTCTGGCCACCAGCCCCTCTCCTTGGAGTCCCTCCACAGCTTCCAACAAGATCCCCACCTTATCATCTCCTGCTTCAATCACTTTCTGCAGTCAGAGTTACATTCATAAATTGCAAGTCTAATCATCTCCATCTCTGGAGCTCCACTCTCCCCTGTCTCTTTATGATTCATGAGAAGGAATAGAACCACCCTCCCCACCCACCCCGCAACCTGACCTCTGATGACTTCTCTAGTCTCACTCTCACCTGGCCATTCCGTGTACCTCTCCTTTAGCCATACCAAACTTTTTTTATCTGAGCATGTCATGAACATCCCTGTGACATCCCCTGTGCCAGCATTGTTTAACCTGCTTTCTTCCCGTTCTTGCTCAGGTATCTGCTTAGGCACTGCTTCTTCAGAAACATGCCCCAAACTCTCAAGCTTTGGTTGTCTGCCCCATAATACTGTATGTTCATGATACAGTGCATTCATGATCCCATGCATAATCTTTCAATAATTCCTATTTTCTGATATATAATCTTGGTAAACTTCAAAGGGCAATACCTAGGTCTGATTTGAAATTGTCGTATGTGTGGTACACAACAAATATTTCCAGGGTTGATGGAATTCTGTGAAGTTAGTTGTGTATTTAGTGCCTGGCCCATAGGAAACATGGAGTAAATTTACTGTGGATGGGTTTTACTAGTCATTGATACCCACAAGGCTGTATCAAAGAGTGGTGATACATTCCTGGCAAATCACATAATAAATATTTTCACTAATATAAAGATAGCATTAGGTTAATATCATCAGGGGTGCACAATGTTTCAAAAATAATGGTTGGCAATACACTTGTTGAATACCTAGTCTGAACACCAACCTTGTGCAGTAGGTATTATTGTTTCTATTTTTCATCTGAGGAACTTGAGCTTCAAATGGGTAGTCTGACCTTTAGGGAGTGGCAGAGACAAGATTCATATCGAAGCATATTCACTGATGTGAAAGTAAAGAGGAGTCATCCACTGGAGGAGCCTTGGTGATGGAAAGAACGTGACATCTTTCCAGGGTTTCATTAGCCTCATGCAATGTGGGCAGAACTTACCTGTATTTATTACTTCATTCTGAGAAGTACCTCCAATCATTCATAGGAGTGTTGGGGGCGGCGGGGGAGGATTTAGAGAGAGAGAAAGAGAGAGAGGGAGGGACAGAGAGAGAGGAAGGGAGAGAAGGGGCGGAAGGGAGGAGAGGGAAATTCTGACAAGAAATATGAGGTTATGGATCATGGATCAGAAAACAGACTGTTTTCTATTCATAGAGCATTCTAGCGCTGATTTCCTGAGCCCCAGCTCACACAGAACAATGCAGTGAAAGCCTGATATTATCCTGTATGTTCAGTGGGTTCTGACACAGGAGAGGAACCACAGAATTAGAAAACTCTAAGCTTTCATAGGCTTTTGGCACATCTTCCCACCTACTCAGAGAAAGAGAGAAGGAGAGAGAGAGAGGGAGAGAGAGAGAGAATGTAAACAAAATTTCTCCAAAGAGGAGAGGAGAAACTCTCCAGCTTCAGCACCCTGAAATATGAGAAAATGAGCCTGGGGAGATAATTCTCCAAATCTCCCCAGAGCTGTACACTGTCTCTGGCTTCTGAGGCATGTTTTTACGCAATCATCCTTAAGCCAAGGTTGCCAATGCTCTTTGTCCCAACAGCCTAGACTGCTTAGACATGAGAAAATAGTTATGGAGAACTGTCTCCCAACAATGAGTGCTATTGCAACTTATCCAAAAAGTTTTAGCCTTTAAGTTTGGGAAATAATTGAATACCATTTGTGGATTTGGACATTTTGCTGTACATTTCCTTTTCAATATCACTTAAAAATACTGTTAAATTTTGGGGACCTCTCTAGAGAGCACACTTTATCCTTCATAGTCCAAAGTGACATTTGCAACCAGGGAATTCATTTATAGGAAGGACGTCATCAGTATGTAAACTTCCCCCGTGCATCTTCCCCTGCTCTGTTTCGAAGGAGCCTCCGTAGGGAATATGACAAAGGCAAATAAACTAAGTCTGCTTGTACGCACATGCTCACGTGAAGTACTTATCTTTCACTCTGTCTCTCTCTTCTTCTCCTTCTCTCAAGTGTAGTGAATTATGTTTTGCAAGTGTTCAATAATCCTGCATTTAACAAAATATCCCTCCGGACATTATGTGTTGTACCCTGGAAGATGCTTTAAAGCAATTCTAGTTCTCTGGTTCCTCATTTGATGACCCTTGAATGTTCCCTGATATTTTAGACTTTATAGGAAATAAGAGAAAGTCGAAGGTCTACACCTCAAATAGCTAATTATCTAAGTAGGAAGAGGCCTCCTATATGATACAATTAAAGAAAAATGCAAAGCATTGTATTATCACATCTGGATTGACTGTACAAGAAAAGCAAAGAGAGGGTTCTGTTAAGGCTGGGACTAATTTAGGGAAAAAGAAATCGAGAAGAGTTTGTAGGTTAAATCGGCTCGAGGTGAATTTCAAAGAATGCATAAAAACTGAGTAAGTAACTTAATGTGTATGTAGATAAGTGCAGAGGTGGTTAAATTGTCGATAAGGACACGATTCAGCTAAAGAGACATATATTTTTTTTTTTTTTGCGTTTGATTGTTCTGTTTATTTAATCCCACTTGATCTGGAACCATTTTTTTCCGTGATACTAAATTTTTTTTTTATTAAGGTTATGATAGTTAACAACCTTGTAAAATTACAGTTGTACATCATTATTAGTCATGTTGTAGGCATACCACTGCACCACTAGTGCCCTCCCCCCACCCCCCCTTTGCCCTGGTAACCACCGATCAGTTCTCTTTGTCCATATGTTAACTACCACCTATGAGTGGTGTCATACAGAGTTCGTCTTTCTCTGTCTGGCTTATTTCACTCAACATAATACCCTCAAGGTCTATCCCTGTTGTTGTGAATGGGACAACTTTGTCCTTTTTATAGCTGAGTAGTATTCCATTGTATATATATACCACATCTTCTTTATCCAATCATCAGTTGCTGGGCACTTAGGTTGGTTCCATGACTTGGCTATTGTGAATAATGCTGCGATGAACATAGGGGTGCATGGGACTTTTGGAATTGCTGATTTCAGGTTCTTAGGATAGATACCCAGCAGTGGTATGACTGGGTCATAAGATATTTCTATTCTTAACTTTTTGAGGAATCTCCATACTGTTTTCCATAGTGGCTGCATCAGTTTGCATTCCCATCAACAGTGTATGAGGGTTCCTTTTCCTCCACGGCCTCTCCAACATTTGTCACTCTTGGTTTTGGATATTTTTGCCATTCTAACAGGTGTAAGGTGATATCTTAGTGTAGTTTTGATTTGCATTTCCCTGATGATTAGTGATGATGAGCATCTTTTCTTGTGTCTATTGGCCATCCATATATCTTCTTTGGAGAAATGTCTGTTCATGTCCCCTGCCCATTTTGTAATTGGGTTGTTTGATTTTTTGTTGTTGAGTTGTGTGAGTTCTTTGTATGTTATGGAGATTAACCCTTTGTCAGATAAATAACTTGTAAATATTTTTTCCCAATTAGTGGGCTCTTTTTTTATTTCAATCTGTTTTCCCTTGCCTTGAAGAAGGTCTTTAGTCTGATGAAGTCCCATTTGTTTATTCTTTCTATTGTTTCCCTCATGTGAGGGGTTATGGTGTCAGAAAAGATTCTTTTGAAGCTGATGTCAAAGAGTGTACTGCCTATATTCTCTTCCAGAAGACTTATTGTTTCAGGCCTAATCTTTAGGTCTTTGATCCATTTTGAGTTTATTTTAGTAAATGGTGAAAAAGAATGGTTGACTTTCATTCTTTTACATGTAGCTGTCCAGTTTTCCCAGCACCATTTGTTAAAGAGACTTTCTTTTCTCCATTGTAGGCCCTCAGCTCCTTTGTCAAAGATTAGCTGTCCATAGATGTGTGGTTTTATTTCTGGGCTTTCAATTCTGTTCCATTGATCTGTGCATCTGTTTTTGTACCAGTACCATGCTGTTTTGATTACTGTGGCTTTGTAGTATGTTTTGAAGTCAGGGATTGTGATGCCTCCAGCTTTGTTCTTCTTTCTCAGGATTGCTTTAGCAATTTGGGGTCTTTTGTTGCTCCATATGAATTTTAGGATTCTTTGTTCAATTTCTGTAAAGAATGACATTGGAATCCTGATTGGGATAGCATTGAATCTGTAGATTGCTTTAGATAGTATGGACATTTTAACTATGTTTATTCTTCCAATCCATGTGCATGGAATGTCTTTCCATCTCTTTATGTCGTCGTCGATTTCTTTCAAAAAAGTCTTGTAGTTTTCGTTGTATAGATCTTTCACTTCCTTGGTTAAATTTATCCCAAGGTATTTTATTCTTTTTGTTGCGATCGTGAATAGGATTGAGTTCTTGAGATCTTTTTCTGTTAGTTCATTGTTAGCATATAGAAATGCTACTGTTTTATGTATGTTGATTTTATACCCTGCAACTTTGCTGTAGTTGTTGATTGTTTCTAATAGTTCTTCTATGGATTCTTTGGGGTTTTCTATATATAAGATCATGTCGTCTGCAAACAGTGAGAGTTTTACTTCTTCATTGCCTATTTGGATTCCTTTTATTTCTTTTTCCTACCAAATTGCTCTGGCCAAAACCTCCAGTACTATGTTGAATAAGAGTGGAGAAAGTGGGCACCCTTGTCTTGTTCCTGTTCTGAGAGGGATGGGTTTCAGTTTTTGTCCGTTGAGTATGATGTTGGCTGTGGGTTTGTCATATATGGCCTTTATTATGTTGAGGTACTTTCCTTCTATACCTATTTTATTGAGGGTTTTTATCATAAATGGATGTTGGATCTTGTTGAATGCTTTCTCTGCATCTATTGAGATGATCATGTGGTTTTTGTTTCTCATTTTGTTAATGTAGTGAATCACGTTGATTGACATGCGGATTTTGAACCATCCTTGTGTCCCTGGTATAAATCCCACTTGATCATGGTGTATAATCTTTTTGATGTATTGCTGTATTCGGTTTGCCAAAATTTTGTTGAGGATTTTTGCATCTATGTTCATCAGTGATATTGGCCTGTAGTTTTCCTTCTTTGTGTTGTCCTTGTCAGGTTTGGGGATCAGGGTGATGTTGGCTTCATAGAATGTGTTAGGGAGTGCTCCATCTTCCTCTATTTTCTGGAATAGTTTGAGAAGGATAGGTATTAAATCTTCTTTGAATGTTTGGTAGAATTCTCCACAGAAGCCGTCTGGTCCTGGACTCTTATTTTGGGGGAGGTTTTTGATTACTGTTTCTATTTCTTTACTTGTGATTGGTCTATTCAGATTCTCTATTTCTTCCTGATTCAGTTTGGGGAGGTTGTATGAGTCTAGGAATTTATCCATTTCTTCCAGGTTGTTCAATTTGTTGGCATATAGTTTTTCATAGTATTCTCTTATGATCCTTTGTATTTCTTTGGTATCTGTTGTGGTTTCTCCTCTCTCGTTTCTAATTTTATTTACTTGAGACTTCTCTCTTTTTTTTTAGTGAGTCTGGCTAAGGGTTTGTCGATTTTGTTAACTTTTTCGAAGAACCAACTCTTTGTTTCATTGATCCTTTCTACTGTCTTTTTGGTTTCAATATCATTTATTTCTGCTGTAATTTTCATTATTTCCCTCCTTCTACTGACTTTGGGCTTTGTTTGTTCTTCTTTTTCTAGTTCCGTTAGCTGTCGTTTGAGGTTGTTTATGTAAGATTTTTCTTGCTTTTTGAGGTGAGCCTGTATTGCAATGAATTTCCCTCTTAGGACTGCCTTTGCTGCATCCCAAATAATTTGGTACGGTGTGTTTTCATTTTCTTTAGTCTCCAGATAATATTTGATTTCGTCTTTAATTTCTGCAATAATCCATTGTTTGTTCAGAAGCGTGTTGTTTAGTCTCCACATTTTTTGCCCTTTCCCAGCTTTATTCTTGTAATTGATTTCTAGTTTCGTAGCATTATGATCAGAAAAGATGCTTGATATTATTTCAATCCTCTTGAACTGATTGATGCTTGCTTTGTTTCCCAAGATATGGTCTATCCTTGAGAATGTTCCATGCGCACTTGAGAAGAATGTGTAACCTGCTGTTTTTGGATGAAGTGTCCTGTATATATCTATTAGGTCCATCTGATCTAATTTTTCATTTAATTCTATAATTTCCTTGTTGATTTTCTGTCTGGATGATCTGTCCATTGGTGTTAATGGTGTGTTGAGGTCCCCTACTATTATTGTATTGTTGTTGATGTCTCCTTTTAGTTTTGTTAATAGTTTTTTTACGAATTTTGGTGCTCCTGTGTTAGGTGCATATATAGTTATAAGTGTTATGTCATCTTGGTGGAGCGTCCCTTTTATCATTATATACTGCCCCTCTTTGTCTTTCTTTATCTGTTTTGCTTTGAGGTCTACTTTGTCTGATATAAGTATGGCAACACCTGCTTTCTTTTGTTCATTATTAGCTTGGAGTATTGTCTTCCATCCCTTCACTTTGAGTCTGTGTTTGTCTTTGGGGCTGAGGTGTGTTTCCTGGAGGCAGCATATTGTTGGATCTTGTTCTTTGATCCATCCTGCCACTCTGTGCCTTTTGATTGAAGAGTTCAGTCCATTCACATTTAGAGTGATTATTGAAACATGGGGGCCTACTGTTGCCATTTTATCACTTGTTTTCCAGTTCTTTTGCATCTTGTCCTGATGGAGAGCTGTTACTTTGTGTTATTATCCTTCTGCTTATCTGCTTTGTTCTGGATTTTGTAACCCCTTTCCTTTTTTTGATTTTTCAGGAATGAGGTTCTTCCTGAGCATTTTTTGAAGAGGAGGTTTTGTGGTGATGAACTCCCTTAACTTTTGTTTATCTGGGAAAGTTTTTATTTCTCCATCGTATTTGAAGGATATTTTCACTGGGTAGAGTATTCTTGGCTGCAGGTTTTTATCCTTCAGAGGTTTGAATATTTCATTCCAATATCTTCTAGCCTGTAAGGTATCTCCTGAGAAATCTGCTGATAGCCTTATGGGGTTTCCTTTGTAAATTATTTTCTTCTGCCTGGCTGCCCTTAGTATTTTCTCTTTGTCATTGACTTTTGCTAGTTTCACTACTATATGCCTTGGGGTTGGTCTTCTTGCATTAATAAAGTTTGGAGATCTATTGGTTTCTGTCACATGAAGTTCCATCTCTCTTCCCAAGTTTGGAGAGTTCTCAGCTATTATTTCTTTGAACAGGCCTTCTGCCCCATTCTCCTTCTCTTCTACCTCTGGTATACCTATAATCCTTATGTTGCATCTCCTAATTGAGTCAGATAATTCTCAGAGAGTTTCTTCATTTGTTTTTAGTCTTAGTTCTCTCTCCTCCTCTGTCTGTAGCATTTCTATATTCCTATCCTCCAAATTGCTAATTCTTTCCTCCATATTATCGACCCTACTGTTCAGAGAGTCCAGATTTTTCTTAATCTCCTCCATTGTGTTCTTTATCTCCAGTATTTCTAATTGATTCTTCTTTATAATATCAAGCTCTTTTGTGACATAGCGCCTGAACTCATTGAGTTGTCTATCTGAATTCTCTTTTAACTCATTGAGTTTTTTAATAATGGCAGTTTTGAAATAATTGTCATTTAGGTTATAGATTTCATTGTCTTTGGGATTGTTTTCTGGGTGCTTATCATTTTCCTTCTGTTCTGGAGATTTAATATATTTTTTCATAATGCTTGATGGCATGGATTTGTGCCTCTGCATAGAGATAGAGTTTAGTTGCTGCTTCCACTTGTTGCAACTGGTGTGTGTGTGTGTGGGGGGGGAGCAGCTGTTTAGACTGCACCAACCAGGAACCCTGTCAGCTGTTACTGACTGGACCTGGACCCCTCCTCGTAGTCACAGTGGTCCTGTGGGGTCCCTTGTCAGTTGTGGGGGCAATCAAAAGGGGGCCTCAGGCTGCTGGTGCCTACTTTTGCAGCCCACTTAGACGCGCTCCCTTCTTGGGGTCTGCAGCGGTGTTGTGGGCTTTCCCAGCAGCCAGGAGCAGGATCACCTATAATCGTCACTTTGTCCCTAACAGAGCCCACAAGATCACACTTGTCCACTATACATCCCAGCAGAGCTATGGGTATCTTCTGCAGTCTGTTGTTAGCTCACCTAGTTGTGCTACTTTTGCCCCAGGGCCTTCCTGCCTTGTGATTGCTGGTTGGGACCTCTCCTCTAGTGCTGTGCAGAGGCTTTCACTGAGGCTGCTGTAGGAACCTGGAGTTACCCCCTGGGCCACGTAGCCATTTCACCGGAGCTCCACTCTGCCCCACACCACTCTCACGGGATCTCTGGGAGTCCCTTGCCTCGTCTGGGACGTGGCCAGAGTCTGTGGGCCTGGCAGTGGCTGGCAAGCTGCTGCCTTTTTGGAAATTCTGCTCTAGTGAGCTTCCTGGTGTTCCGAATGCTGGGCGGGGCCTCCCTGCTAATGGCGAGCAGAGGCTTTCCCTGCTGGGGGGGGGTGCAGGATCCTGGAGCCTCCCCCTGGGCCGCAGAGCCGGGCGCTGGAGCTCCACCCATTCCCCAAGCACATCCATGGGAATTCCGGGCGCCCCCTGTACTGACCCATGCAAGCCAGAGACCGTGGGCCCAGCAGCAGCTGGCGGGCTGGTGCCGTGCTGGGGAATCCGCTCGCCGGGATCTTCCCTTTGTTCTGGTTTCTGGGCGGGGCCTCCCTGCTATTGGTGAACAGAGGCTTTCCCTGCCAGGCGGGTGCGGGACCCTGGAGCCTCCCGCGGGCCACAGAGCTGGGCGCTGGAGCTCCAACCCTGTCCCCAAGCACAAGAGACATATTTTTTTAGAGGAATGTATATTAATTGGGAAAGTATGAAAGAGAGGCTCCAAATTTAATAGCCTCAAAATTCCTTTCATCCTTTTCAGGAAAATTGAGACTATCTTTTATGTCATCGAAATACTTCAGGTATTGCCTTGTAGGTGGTAGTTGGGGAGAGATCTGCCCAACTGTTTGAGCGTTTCTCAACCGTTGGTTAGGCCATCTCTAAGCTCCATACTTACCCTCATCATTAATGAAAGTTCATCCGTTGCCCTATCCTGGTAGGGACAGAAAGCTGTTTACTCCCTCAGATGGATTGAAGAACAAGGCAGAGAATACTTATTTATTTGCACACATGCACCCGTGTTACACATGTGCACACAAACCTAGGTGCAGTCTTACAGACATAAACTAGCACTGTCCATTTCTTATTTACAGTTAAGTATGCCAACTCTTAAGGTCAAACTTTGGTGAGGCGAAACAATATCTGAAAATGGGAAAGTCAGCCTAGATAGTTGTAACATGTACGCTGGAGATATTTCAAAGTGGTTGTTAACATTCAAGTGAATAAATTTGCAAGTGTTTTACAAATTTCCTTTCCTAGACACCTAATTTAATTGATACTTATTAGAATTCAAAGCATTTTATTTTGATTAGGGAGAAAAAAATCACAAAAGGAATGTGGGTAACCAGATGCTCTTATGGAGCAAATAGACTATCCCATGTGACCTGTGTATGTGTGTATATATATATATATATATATTCCATATTAATGCACATATATACATATGTTATTGTATTCCTCTATATTGATTACACAAAGAGTAATTTTTGGAGCAATTTTAAAATTTCGTTTGTTTTTTACCTTACATCGCTGTTCTATGAAAATATTAGTCTAAATGCTAATGAATATTTTCCAGCCCTTACATTACATATTCACATCTAGGCACTAAAGCAGTGCTCTGCTGGGTTAGTATCCTCACTGCTCTGCCAATACAGAGAGTGTGGTCCACGTTAACCCCTGCTTTCCTTCCAGCCATGCAGATCTACACTGTAAATTCCCTCCTCTGTACACCCCACAATTGCCTACATCTAAGTTAAATGTCCACTTTTTCTGGTAGGAGACTTGTGAGCTGTGTGAAGGTGAAGTGTCTTGAATCTGATAGCCAGTGGCTTAATAGACTGGCTGAAATCAAGATGGACCCTAACAGCTAGCAAGCTGTGGAAAGGGACACAGTCAGAGAGGCAGGGAGCTGATCAACCAGGCAAGGCAGGCTTGATCCTGGTCACGAGGCGCCTGGGGATGACCAGTGAGACTGATTTTCTAGCAAGAACTGAGTGTATTTGTACCTTTTTCTTCTTGTCAACTCAGTTCTTTCCTTCTTTGCAGAAGGAAAAGGACCCTGTAAGCCTTGTAGGGCCCTAAATTATTAAACCAGAATATCAGGAGAGATCTTGACTCCATGCACCCAGAAGCTTTCTGTGATAAGTGATACTATAAATTTAACTCCATGCTATTTCATGAGGGATGATCAAGGTTGCTAAGCCTGTGTGTGATTTGCTTCATCAAAATCTAATATTTATAAGCCCCAATCTATTCCCAGAGCAGAGGCAAAGATGTCTCATCACAGAGCTTGAATTTGCATTACAAACAATTTGTGCACGTGATTTATGGACTCATTTGGAATTTTTGCTGTAACCTACTATGTATGTGCACCCTACCTAAACTAGTGGTGTTTGTAAACTTTAGTTTTAATTCCATCAGTTAATAAAATTTGAAAACATGCAGAACAATTAGATTTAAGAATTATCTATGAAAAGACTGGCATAACAGTGCCTTCCAAGCAGGGGTCTAAATGTAATAGTATATCACCTGTGAGCTTTCACTATAAAAAGTATTTTGAAGCTGTGTATCACACATATCCCATTTTTAAAGATGTTTAATAATAAGCAAATGTATAATTTTTAAATGTTTGTCTATCACTAGAATCATTCCAGTTTCATATTTCTTTTTTTTTTTGGCTGGGAAATAATTCAGCCTCACTTGAAAAAAATCTGGTGTATAATGATGCTAACATTTAAAAGGAAGGAAATCATGGTTTTTTTTCATCAGAAGTAGTGTGAATAGTGAGCAGCTGTTTGGTGTATAAAAGAGAAAAAGGAATTTCTTTATTATTTGAAATTGCTTCTGAAATATTGTGTGTGACATTCAGTGAGAACAATTGTCCATTTTAATAATTCTGTAATATAATAAAATACTTGTACTTTATTCATGTGTAAGTTTTGTAGCAATGAGAAACAACTCATTCTTTCAAATGCATGATTTAATTTTGTACTTAATGATCATATTCTGAAAACTATATAAATTACTAACGATGTATACAATCCAATCTAGTTCTTTACTTGCTACTATGATTACCAACTGTGATATTATATTTAATATATTGGATTCAAAGAACCCTGCAATGATCAATGGGATGTCCTAACACCGATTTGAGTTTCTTAGGGATGGACAGAGATCAAGACATTTTCATCAATTTTAAGTTACCATTATTTTTTCTATTTTATTAAGGGAGTGAAGTTAATAGAGCCAAATTATCTTTGCTTGGTATTAATGTCTGCATTAGAAACAAATTTTTGTTTGATAATGATGAAAAATGTAAAGAAGCATTTCTATGGAAATAAACATAGTTCTACCAATGTTTTGAGCAGGAGTATGTGGTTTCCAGAGACAAAAGGTAGGAGGACCTCTTAATCTGGGGGAATTGTATGTATATACAGTCCATGCATATGAAACAGATTCTAAGTATTTTAATAAAGCTAGAGTCAATTCCTCAGGATAGCCTCCTTTATGTGCTTAAAGTGGACTGGATATTACTCCCATATGATGTTTTAGAAGTCTGCGTTTCCTGTGTTGTAATTTCTAGGGCACTACATTGTGCTAGCTCGATTAATCATATTCCACCAGACTACAAGCTCCTCGAGGGCAGGGATGGAGTCATCTTTCCAGGGTATCTCTAGTAGCAAAAAATAAGGACTTGCCAAATATTTATGGAATAAATGGTAAATGAATAATAAACACATTTGGTGATAAGCTCCTGGAGTATGAGGTGAGATGCTAATTTTCATGAGGGACTTTGGTCAGAGTTCTTACAAGAGGACGGTTTAAGTGATTTAATAACAGATTTTTAGGGTTCAAATCAATCATATTTTCAACAACATATTTTCTTTACCAAGCGCACACAATGCTTCTGTGAGTCTCATACATAATTTTTTCCTTTTAAAGAGTAAGTGGTGTCATAGAACTCAGTTGTCTTAAGATGTTTGTTGAGTATGTATTATGTGGAAGCACGCAATTTGCAGGAAACTAAGAAATTCAAGTATTTAAGGAATGTGTGTAGACAGCACACCTTTGTGTTAGGAAGAAGGGTAGGGATATGTAGAGAGAGCACCTTCTCCAAAGAGATGCTGACAGCGTTCACATACAGTCATAATTGCTGTGTGCGTGTATGCCGTCTCGTACTGCGGTAGGAGGGTGGAGCCCTGCTCCCTGCTGGAAAACGGAAAAAGTTATCTCCTAACACTTTTATCAGGGAACATTTCAAAACGCACAGGGAAACCTTAGATAATAGACTGCATATGCCGTGTATATAAAGGCTACGTTTTCCACATATTTTTATTCCTAAAAAGCACTTAAAATGGTGACTTGCATAACAATGACTCTCAAGAGTTAATTGTGGAATGAATGAATAAATGAGGAATATGCATTACTGATGAAGGCTGAAAATCCTCATTCTAATTCCTGGGAAAACAAGTATGGTGCCCATGCAGTCATTCGATGTAGAGCTAAATACTTTTTCGTCGTTAATGCTAACAGCAACTTTTTATCGAACATCAACAATATAAACTAAAATTTTAATATGCATTTTCCTAACCTTCAGGGCAGGGGTTACTTCCATGTGTAGATGAGGAAACCGAGGCTGTAGGAAGTTAAATAGCTTGTCCAAGTTGACACTCTTGTAAGTGGTAGAATCTGGCTTTGAACTTGGGCCATTCTGATCCAAACCTTGAGCTTGCTCTTGTGTATCACACTACAAAAATGGCTAGAATGATTCCTCTGTGAAAAGTGAAGGCAGGGCCCTTTGTTGCGTAGACTTGAGTTTTCTAATATTTATGTTTAATGAAGGCACACCTCTTCCAGTTTTGCTTAGTAAGGGAATCCAAGACTTAGGCTTTGCTATAGGAGGATGCGCAAGTTTAACATACTGTTCAAGTTTGCTTTTCCAAAGCCCTCAAAATCTGCAACACAAATTCCAGCCTATGTCAACTCATTTTCTGAGAAGATCATCATAAAAAGTATCAATTTGTGGAAAAATATTAATTTGCATTTTTAAGTGACTTAAATATGCCCTTTTTCTTTGGCTAACATGGCTATGGCATTATGAGCATGAAGTTTATTTTTAGCGCAGTAACCCTTGAAGACCATATATTTCTTTCCTTCTGATCCCAATTCGGTCAGACTTCCTTCACCCTGTTGTACAGTGAAATTCACTGCAGGCTGCAGAGGTAGCAGAATCCTAAATTTGTAAAGCTATATACAAAGCAAAAGCTTTTGGTGGATAATTTAAGTTTTACATTCTGCATAGACAACCGAAAAGATGTGTTGTGAAATATAATGTAATTTCTTCATTACTAGAGGCAGATCAAAAGACCTCTGATTCTAAGAGGTGGTTATTTCAAGATCCTGCTGTCAATTTCTTGTTCACACACAGCAACTGGTGGCAACTAAAAATAATCAGCTCTGCCACCAGCTAAGAATCTGGTCACATTTGGCTCATGGACAATGTGCACAAGTAAGATTTAGGATCCTTCCTCAGTCGCTTCCCTCCAGCCCACTCATCAGCTAGTTTGCTGCCGTTTGAAAGCTATTGAAAAGCCATTAACAGGCAGGACCCGGAGCGCCGCACTGCAGCACACCTCCGTGCAGGCAGAATGTGGCTGCACGTGAGCCCCAATTAGAGCGGACTATTCCCGGGATTGTGGCACCAGAAGCCGTGTCAATCAAGGGTGCTACAATAGCACGTGCAGCAGTGGTGGCTTCAGACCCACGGAGAGCTTATCTTAACTCCAGCTGCTGAATGAGAATGAGTTTGAAGCTTTTTGCAGGATCATGGAACAGAGTCTCGGTTCAATAATGCATCCTGAGGTAAACTGTTACCTGAGTAAGGGCTCTAAATAATGCATTTCCTGGGGACAACAGTTGTAGCAGAAGAGAATGCTGGAACCCGTAGCAAGATTTCTGTCTGAGATGGAAAGATGTCTCACTATCATTTTATCAAGTGCTGTAAGTAAGCTTGAAATTTTGCTCATATGGTTGTCTTCTTGAAATGTTATTTTATGCAGATATCAAAATTAAGGCAGGTCTTCTGGGGTGCCACATCCAGATGAGTGACATAGAATGGTGACTTTGAAAGATGTTTTACATGCTAAATGTATTTCCTCTTAATTTCAGGTTCTGAAATAATTCCATTGTGATCCAAATGCTGATTGTATAGAAATCTTTAAAACTTCAGCTTTTTAAGGAAAATATGCATACACACAGCAATTAAAAAAAGCCACCCATAAAAAGGAAATGTATAAGGATATTTCTGGGTATCAGTACCTATTAATAAAACATTTGCATCAAAATTTAGTTCATTAATATATGGCTGAGGCCATTTAGTCGATCTTTTGCTGTCAAATTTTACTGCTTCAGGCTACATTCAGTGCTCAAGTTGTAAGCTTGATCCTTAGGATTACCCTTGACTGTAAACTTTTGTCCTTGCATCCTTCACCTTGCAGTGCTCAGGGACTTTAGTGACACCAGTGCCAGATGCTCTACACTAATGCATATGCGGTGAAAAATAGTTTATCGTTGGCTTTTCTGATGGGTCCCTCAAGGGTTTCTTTAATGCCTGAATTATTAGCAGAATTTTCCAAGCTAGATAAAAGCTGCATCTAAACCTTCTCTGGATGGTAATAAAGAACAAGGAGACATATATATATAGCAAAAATGGCTCGCTAGATATACATTTTTTTTCTCCTGTGGCACTTCTGAAAACTTCTGTCCATTTATGTCTTTGTCTTAAAGTGACAGATGACATTCGTAGAAAATGGTTTCCTCTTAGGATGAGGGTTTTGTTGGCAAAGGACATCACATGTTACATTTGATGGAACACATTTTTGGATGAATCTTGAGTTTTGCACTAACGGACACTGAAAAAATAATGATAATTAAGAAGGAGAAAATCTTTACCTTTCTCTTGTCTCTGGTGGGGAATGTATAAAGGAATTAAAACTCCGTGATTAATGAAGATGAAAATGCCTTACTCTTCAGCATACCCCAAAGAGACATGCTTTTGGCTTGCAGGACAATTTTAACTCCAAAAACAATTCATTGATCAGCTTGTAAGTTTGAAAAGCAGCTCATTAATCAATAGAAATGGGGCACATGCGGCATATTTAGGAATTATGAGAATAGTCTTTTGTTTTAACCCCTGAAATCCTGAACTTATTATCCTGGATAAATATGCCTAGGGAGCACTCTTGGCTGGTTTTTATATCGCCCCTCATGTTTTGCTGCACTGGCAGAATGTCAGCATTTCTCCAGTCTGTGCCTCTGCAGAGGAAATTCCTGAAGCCCTCTGCACCATTTCTACAGGGAACCTGGGTGCTCATGAGGCGGAGTGGACACACCTGGGCGGCAGCCAGGGAACAGGCAGAAAAGCACCAAAGGACAGAGTGACATGGACTTGGGAGGTTCAGGGAGCAGTTGGTCACTTAATATAACATGAGGCTGCCCTTCCTTGCCTTACATTACTTTTGTTTCAGCTGAATTATTTGAGTTTAGAATTCCAGAAAATTCAAAGAAGTGATGATGTGTGATCAATGGAGCCATTTGAGATAATTCTTACAATCCAGATGAAATCTAAAATTAATGAATAGCGAAATGTTCCAAATACCTGGAAAAAATGTTCTTGATGAATTTATCAAAGTAATTACCAACTCGTTACCAAAGACCTGACTGTGCTCTAAGCTCTATGTCTGGCAATATCTATAAAATGGAAAAGAAGCATGAATATTGTCAAATGCTAACTGCTCTGGTGGAATGGTACAATATGTTACAGGAGTTCAGAATTATGTTTCATTGTGTGCCACTTGTCAAGGAACATTTCCTAGTCTTGAGCTGGATCTTGAAGGATGAGCAGCATATAGAAGGAAAAGTGAGGGCATTTACAGAATCAGAAGAATTTATTGATAAGGATCATAATCCACAGTTTTATCCTTGTTCTTGGTGCATAAGATGTTCCCATACTGTGTTTCCTTGTTCCTTATATTGGGTGACCTATTGGCAGGGTTAATTGGCCCACGTTCTTCACTTCCATTCCTTCCTCGAGTGAGCTCTTTTTCCTCCGCATGCCTGTCTCTTCATTCTGACCCTGGTTTACCACTGCACCACATCCACTTCCAGGCCAGGCAGCCGTGCAGGAAGTGGTCAGATTCCAGGGCAGGAGCAAGAGCTTCTGGAAACATGCAACCACAGAATCATGAGTGATCCTAGAAAGGAAGCCTTATAGCAGGATGTTGGGAGATCAATAAGGAATGCTTCCGAAGAACTTTTAATCATCTAGGACAATATCCATTATGTAATGTTAAAACGTGTATATACTGAAAGGTCTAAACTCAAATTCCAACAGTAGTTAACTCTGGCTTATGGTATTATAATAACTCGTTATAATTATAACTAATATAATTATAACGTAAGTAATTATATATAAATATAAGTATTTATATGTTAATTAATTGTGAATAATTAAATATATAATATGTCTATAACTAATTATACTTATGGAATTATGAGTTACTTTTGTAAACTATCCTATATTTTCAAAATTGTGTACGATGGGCGTGTTTTACTTTTACATCAGAAAATCAAAACTTTAAGACAGTGTAAGAGAGAATATTCAGAGAAAGAAAGGTCTCAGACCCAGATCACCGCCCACATTCCTTTCTGACTCTGTGGAAACTGACCCAATTCTGCATGTTCCACGTGTGTTATATAGAAATGTTAAAAACTAGAGTATAAAAAATTATTGTGGAAGCAAGATGTAGCAGGAAAGTTTAGGAATGCCACAACAAAAAGTGCTGATGCTTCCTGTATCTCTGGCCAAGAAGTACCTTGGATGGGTCTTTGGTGAAATTCTGCCTCTGAGTCGTGCCTGGTGAGCATGACACGTGAGCTTGGTGAGATGCCTCTGCAGAGGTGCAAGCAGAAATGAGAACTGGAACCCATGGGAGTCACGGGCTCACAGTTTTAGTGCCACATGAAACCTTGGAACTACACTTCTCATTTAGTCTCGACAAACTGGAGCAGAAGCTTGAGGGCTGCCCTATTCAATTCCCTCATGTGCCTTGGGAATCAAAGCGTTGCCACACCTATGCCTGGCCTATATGTCCCCTAGTTCAAATCTTACCTAAATGTATGGGCAGCATTGTTTGCAGTGGGAGGAAGGTTAAAGTTATTAAAAATGAGTATTCTCGAGAACTGCTAACTAAGGATGAATTATACCAGAAAGGCTGCTATTTT
Source organism: Equus asinus (assembly GCF_041296235.1). NCBI lineage: Eukaryota > Metazoa > Chordata > Mammalia > Perissodactyla > Equidae > Equus > Equus asinus. The sequence goes on from NC_091800.1 coordinate 80,298,327, forward strand.
GCATATTAAACAAATTTTACAATACTGACGACACTTTCTTTTTTTCTTGTCACTCATTCTCATAAATGCTACTTCCACTAAAATGCCTTCCCTGATCTTTTGCCAAATGTACCTGATGTTGACTTTTTTAAAACCTCCACTGCAGGGGCCACCCCATGGTGTAGTTGTTACGTGGGTGGCTCCACTTCAGTGCCCCAGCTTCCAAGTTTCAGATCCTGGGTGTGGACCTATGCACTGCTCATCAAGCCATGCTGTGGTGGCGTCCCATATGCAAAATGGAGGAAGATTGCCACAGATGTTAGCTCAGCGACAATCTTCCTTAAGCAAAGAGAGGAGGCTTGGCAACAGATATTAGGGCCAGGGCCAATAGCTCGGGGTCAATATTCCTCTCCAAAAAAAACAAAAACAAAGAAAAAACCTACACTGCAACAGTTCTACCACCTCATTGAAACAGCACATGTTGGTCCAATGATTGCCTCCCTCTCCCTTAGCCCACTTTTTGCCCAGTCCAGATGCGTGGTCCATCATTGAAGCCATTCCACTCCATGTCCTTATCTCCCAATGTTGCACACAAGTGACAAACGCCAACCCAGGTTGAACCCAGTTTTCCAACTTGTCTGGCCTTACACCAAAGCAAAGTTGGAGGATCATTGAAGGAGGACGTAAGAGCAAAAGCAGACTATTTTCGTTTTAATTTCAGACAGGCAATATTCTCCCACGCTGTTACATGTCTTCCCAGTAGGCATGATGATTACTCGTACCCAGGGACCCCTTAAATCTCACACCCTAAGAAAATAGAAACCGTCAGATGTAACTCCTGCATCTTCCCACCATAAGTCTATGAAGGTGCTGGCATGTGTATTCCTCTTTGTCCACTCTGTTCTGTAATTGTGAATTGTTCTTCCATGTATCCTAAGCCAATGTGCTCTGGACTCCATCCCCTCTTGTCTCCTTCCTTCGGTTATCCCCTTCTCTCCTGCACCATCTATCCCTTCTCCACTGCACCATTTCCATCATGGACTAATAGACCCATTCAGACAATCGAACAGTCCCCCTTGACCTCATATTCCTTTCTGGCCACCACCCCATTTCTCTGTTTTCACAGTCACACCTTGGAAAAATTGCCTGTACACATGATCTCTGAGCCTCCTCTCCTTTTTCACTTTTCAAATTGCTCCATTCACCACTCCACTGAATCGACTTTAGTTAAACCACCTTCACGTGGCAAAATCCAATGGGTGCTGGTTCTTCCTCATGTTAGTTAATTTCTCACAACTTCTACCTCTTCTTTCACAATTCTTGGGATTTTTCACCTATTTTGCTGGTGACTTTTCCTCTACCTCATCCCCAGCTTTCTCTCCTTCTTAGAGCTTGGTGCTGACACTTTGCAGGATCCCTGGTTGACCTCATCCATTCCTGTAGCTTTAAACATCATCTATATTTTCCCAAATATGTGCCATTAACTTAGATGTTTTTTTTTCTTTTTGCAGAGAAAGGTTTGCCGTCAGCTAACGTCTGTTGCCAATCTTTTTTTTGCTTCCCCAAAACCCCAGTACATAGTTGTTTATCCCAGTTGTAAGTCATTCTAGTTCTTCTATGTGAGATGCCACCACACCATGTCTACTGACAGATGAGTGGTGTGGTTCAGCGACTGGCGAGTGCCGAATTTAACCACTAGGCCATCATGGCTGTCTCTCAGATGTCCTGTTTTCTCCCTTAATAACAAGGATATCTTTTCTGGACAATAAATATATATCTAAGTATTCTTTTTTGATAACTAAGTGATAGTCCATAGCATTTATTAAACCATTTACTTATAAACTCTTCCCTTTTTGATAGGCATTAACACATTATATTTTAGTATTTTGGCTTGTATTATTACAGTACTGATTAACCAAAGCAGTATTGCTGAATCAAATGGCATGTGCAGTTTTAAGTGTTGTAGAAACAGCCAGATTTCTTTCCAGCTGTTGCACTTTAGATTCCTGCCGCTAGCACAGAATGCGTATCCCAGCATCTTTGCCAGCCTGGGATGCTCTCTGTCTTCAAGTGTAGTCAGCTCCATGGTTGAAATACAGTTTCTCACAAGGCTCTAGTTTTCTTTTACTCACAATTAAGGAGTTTTCCCCATTTTTTGGTAGCCCTATTTCTTTATATCTGTTCTCATTTTTGTATTGAATTGCTTATCTTTTTTCTTACCAATTTTATGTAATCTTTCATATTAGGAAATATTAATGTTTCTCTGTATATGTGCTGAAGATAGCTTTCTTATTTTTTCTTTCATCTTTGTTTTGGGTGTGTGTTGGCATCTAATTTTCCAATAATTGCATAGAAATGCTATCTTTTCTTTTGTGGATTTTGTTTTCATTTATTGTTTTGGGTTGTCTATTATTCCTCAAGCTAAATGATTAGTCCTCAACATCTTAATCTAAACTTTTATTTTTACATTTTAAATTCTAACCCTTGTAAAATTAGGGTGGGTGCATGATGTGAGATGAAAGTCACTTCCCCCCTTCTATTTCTACATGTACCACATCCACCAAATTGATTGTCCGTTTTGGCAACATTTTAAATTCTAAAAAGTGCTTGCACCTATTTCTGGTTTCTGTTAAGTTGCACTGATCTATTTGTCTTGTTCATGGCCATATTGCTTTAGTTACTGTGGCTTTACAGTAACTTTAATATATGATAAAGTGAGTCCCTTCCGATTATCTTTTTTCATGCTTTTCTTAGATATTCTCAAATAATTATGTTTGTATTTAGTACTAAAACTGTTCAAGTAATCTTAAATGACAAAAAAAATCCCAATCAAGTTTTTAAGAAAAAAATTTACCCAACAATTTAAATTTAATAATATGTTATACTAAGATCCATTGATCAATAATATCTATGAATCTACAACATAAATTAATTTCGATACATAGCACAAGTATTTCAAACTGATATTTATCTTTATAACAGTATACTTATATGAATAAGAATTATAAGAATATTTTAATATTTTATCAACTATTTTATTGAATATTATTAAAATAAAAGAAAAACTAAGTAAAGCTCTCATACTAGTGATAAATCCAGGACTCATAAACCTAACACAATTAAGAAAAAGATAGAAATCATTAAACGTGCTGCTAAAGATAAATCTTTAATGTCAGTTATCTATATCATATCTAAATCCAAATCTAATCTATACCTCTCTCTTTCTCTATGTACCTATATATCTCTATTTTCTATCTATCCATGTATCATCTATCTTTTATATCTGTATCTATCATTCCTGTGTCATCAGTTCTAAAGTGAATAAACAGACTTGAAGAATATACATAAAATGATAAAATTATTATAGTATATGTCATTACATCTGTAGGGCTCTACACCCATGTCTTTACTTGGCATCTGTTATTACAATGTGTTACCTTCTCTTTCTGTAGCTTGTTTGATGAATGAAAGGGTGATCTTTATGCTTTCAATGGTGGGCTCACTTTAGGGACCTAACCATTCCATGGTAACTTAACTGAGCTGGATGCTTTAGGTTGATTTCATTCTCTTTTGTCTCATTCATTCATTAATTCATTCATATATTTATAAATTAATTCAATAAATATTATCAAGCTCCTATTTTTTTTCCAAGCACTGGTTTAAGGGTTAAAGATACAAGAATAATAAAGCCAGCTTAAATCCCTTCCATCTTGAAATTCCCATGCCAGTGGTGAGATGGAGAGTAAAGAAGTAGATAAACAGATGTAGATAAAAATTCTTGGTAGCAACAACTAATGTGAAGAAAATAAAGGAGTTTCAACATCTAATGAGTGACCTGGGAGCAGAATGAGGTGAGTGGCAATTTTAAATAGTTTGGTAAGGGACAACCTCTGTTGAGAAGTGACTGCTGAGTGACTGAATAATGTGAGGGAGCTGGGATGTGAAGATCTGTGGGAAGTGTGTGCTAAGCAGAGGGAACAGCAAGTGCCAAGACCCTGAGGCAGGGATGAGTATGTTTCATGTTGTTAATTCAGAGAACCTAGACTCTCAGAAGTTAACTTTTTTTGTTTAACATTTTATTAATACTTCCCAAACTCATAAATAAATACTACCTTCTATTTAAATGTTCTTCTCTACTCAAGCTAATAGTCTATAGATCCACTTACCTTTACTTCCAAACTTCTTTAAAAAGTTTTTTATATATGCCCCTCAAATGCCTCTGCTACCCGGTTACTACAGATTGGCTCCCACACCGTTATTTCCTTGAAACATAAAACTCTCTTTTTTGTTTCCCATTTATCTCAAAATATTTGCCCAGTTTGATTCAGTGACCATCTCTAACTTAAGTCTCCCCCTGTTTGCTTTTCTGCAAAAGTGTCCTTGTAACTCTGACTCATTCTGCCCTTCTTGGTTCCTTGCTTGGTCTTTCCACTGACACTGTTGTTTTCAACCCTCACGTCAGACATTATGCTATGCACTCAATTTATATTTATAAATAGATTTTTTTTCAGCAAGAAATTCACAATCTAGAGGGGAGATTGGAAAGTGAATAAACACTTTCGAGACATTTCTGTAAGTCAGTCTCATGAGAGAAAACAGAGAAAGGCACCAGTTCTACCGTGGGGAAGGTGTGCGAGGATCGGGGCCAAACTTCTCGGCTGAGTGAGAAGGCATTTAAAGATGATGAGGCATTTACTGATGACTAGTAGGGGAGGGGCCTGGGGCGAGGAGGGGCCCTGTATAAAACAGGGCATTGTGAGTGTGTGGTCCATTCAAAAGACAAAGAAAAGGAGTTGCATATGGTGCAGAAAGGAGAGCAATGTGCAATATTTGGACATGTGTGATGAGTTTTTCTGTTATTCATCATGCGAGGGCGTCCACTGAGTGATGTTAAAGAGTGAGGGATATGATCGTATTTGTGTTTTCGACTGTCCCTCTGGCAGCCATATAGAGGATGGGTTAAAGGAGAGATTGAAAAGGGGAGCAGACAACGCAATAGCCTAGGTGACAGCTTAAATCAGGATCATGGCAATGGGGATCATGAGGTATCATCTGGTATAAGAGATATTTAGTATAACATAGAATTAATAGAACTTACTGTTTTATTAGTGGAAAATTCTGTGCTTTGCTTTCTTTTATATATATATGTCCTATTTATGTTAATTATTTCATCTTCAGCATCTTTGTGGGTGGATTCCAGAAAAATATACCTGGTCCTGCTTTTGTCTGGATTTCTAGGTACACAAGATCAAACCCCAACAGACCACTGGACCCTATCAGCACTTCAAACTTGGGATGTCCACACTGAATCTATGTTCTTCATTCCTAAACTTGAATGTCCAGATCATGAAGGGCCTGTATGCTGTGTAATCACGTTTACACTTTTCCTGAGAGAGACTGGAATCCATAAAGATCCTTTAAGTGTAAGAGTGGACGGCAAAGATTTGCATTAGTAAGATCAAGTATGGAGAACAAGAGGAGGGGAGTGGCAGTGGAGTGTGGAAGCCAGCTGGCTGACTCTTGTGACAATCCACACCTGGGTGGAGGGGAGTCCCTATGAATGAGTGACCTGAGAATGGAGAAAAGTGGATGAATTTGAAGAAAGTTGAGTACCAGGAACCTTAGGCCTTAGGACCGATTTCGTAGTTGTGGAGGATGAAAGAAAGGGAATTTTCAACACTGGCCCTTAGATTTTTGTTTGACACAACTGTGTGTGTGGCTTCTGATGTGAACCAAAGGAGGAAGGACAGGCTTGGATATGTGAAGTTCCATGACATCCAAGGAGAGCTGCCCAGTGTGTACTTGTACATACAGATCTGAAGCTCAGGCAAGAGATGTCTATTTAAGATAGACATTGGTCATCAGCATATTGATTTCATTTAAGCTGTGATATGGGAGGAAATAGCCAGCAAGGAAATAGATGGCTCAGGTCAGAAACTTCTGAAAAGCAGACGGAGGAAGAGGAGTTCATAAAGGTATTAAGAGATCTTCAGTCAAGAACATAAGCATCACAGTGTTAGGAGGCAGGGTCTGCTACACAACCTGGCGCAATGTGACAAGATGAGGGTACACGTTTGAGGAGGATCCACTGGGACAATGGACAGGAGTCCTTTGGTTGTGTGGACACTGGGCAGTGTCAATGGGGAGGTGGGAGAGCAATCCAAACTGCAGTGACCTGGCCATCGTTGCAAGGGAATCACAAGTACGGAGCTCTTACAAGCTTTGGCTTCTAAAAGGAAAAGAGGATAAAGGTGAATTTGTGGACAGATGTGGTTCTCAAAAAAGTTTTTTTCTTAAGATAGGAAACACTTGAATAGTTTTTAATACACTGTATCTACTTCCTCATCTTTGAACTCAAACCCATCTATGTCTTCATACTTGCTTTCATTAACGGCTATGTATTGGGACCCTTTTTTGTTTTAAATCTTTGAGCATCGTTCAGTCTCTTGAGAAATTAAAATAATGATAACAACAAGGATAATAATACTGATAACAATGCAGATTTAGAAGAGCTTTGACATAAAGGAAACTTTGATTTTCACCAATCTTCATAAATAAATTCATGCTAGGATAGAACCTATAATATCAAGTTTTGAGAGTGATTGTTATATGAGAATGACCCTTTTGTGCCATGCTTTGAAAGTATGTTTTCCTTTCTGAAGAGAAGACATCGTATTACTGCAGAGTCCATTTAAACGATTCTTAAACTCTTGAGCTTAAACTGACTTACATCTTCAGAAAACTAAGCGTCATTGTAGACAGTTCCATAAATATGTCATCTCTACAGATAGTTGTAGTTAAAAAAGCCAATTAGGAGATACTCTGCACTTGAAAGTAGATGGTAAAATGGAAAGGGAAATTATGACATTGCGTGACTCGATGGTGCACTCTGAGTACTGACTCTGTTTTGTTTAGTTCACTTAGAAAAGTCGTTTGCTCATAGGAAGTGGTTGAGAGAAGAGTAAATAAAAGGCAGAGAGAGCTTCAGGGTCTTCTGAATATGGAAAGATGAAAGAGGCTTGAATTATTTATTATCTAGAAATGAGGAGTGACAGGACAGACAGATGCAAATTAATGAATGGTTTCGTGAAAATCAACTGGCTGCTCTTCTTCATTCAGGCTTTTAGAAGAAAAAGAGGAAGTCACTCACCCAAGTGGGCTGATAACAAGCGTGAGATTGACGTAGGATGTGCCTCTTTGTTCCTCATGGTTTAAGAATATGAAAGTCGCTTCTGGGGAGTATCATTGAGGGGAGAAAACCATTCGAAGGTTGAATCATTTCCTAAATGTCTAGTTCATTATTCTTTACTCTGAACAACTTTACCTATTAGATTAGCTTTGGGGACTGACTTTATACCCTTCCCGCAGGGCACTCAGAAATAGAATCAGGGCAGGCCCACAGGTTGCTTCATATTCTTATGGGATCCTAGACAAGTCTTACTTCTCCCTTTTCATCTCGCCAGTGATCCATAAAGCATGTCCCCAGGGATGTACCAGCAAACTCAGTTTAGGATACACCCAGCAAAGCGTGGTGTGGCATGCTCTGCTGGTATGAACTATGATTACAAATGTAGCCAGTGTGGGTAATGGAGGCAGCACATACCATCCACAACCGTTTAGGAAGCCTTAACTGTTACTGATGGGACCACTTGGGCCCATCCTAGTGTGTCTCAGCTATTTTCTAGTTTTTTTTCATCTTTGGTAAATCGCCGAACTTTTCTAGGGCTTGTTACTTGACGTCCTCATTTGAAAAATGTAGCTGATAATCTCATCTTTATTCACTTCACAGGTGTTACAGGTGTTTCTGTGAAAGTCAATCGATTCGTTAACAATCCCTCCCTTCATCCATCATCCATCCATCCATCCATCTCTGCAGTCAACGCTGGCTCTTTCCTGTATCCCTCCCTTACGGTGAGGGCTCATTGTGCCAGATCTAGGCAGGCAAATAATGACTGCTCGTACAACAAACCTGGTTTAGTGTTAAAACCAAACTTACATTAATAATATTGGGCACATGTTAATGACACAACAATATTTGATAAATGAAAATGAGTCATCAATAGTAATCAGTTCACATAATGACTGTCATTAATATTCTGTAATGAAATCATGTTTTAATAGTTTTTCTTTTTCCGGTATCTACAACAATTTTCTCATTGAAAATGACCTCTAAACCATGTATACTTCAATTTGTGCCCCATTTCCTTCTATCCTTTAGAGGCCCCAATGTGTTTCTCCACATTCAGAGATCTCCATCTTGCCTCCCCTGCCTCAGGTCTCCTTACACCACCTCCCCATCAACCCTCCCATGGAATATGGAGCACTATCTCATTTACCTACAAGAATTCTGGGGAAAAGCCTCCAGCAACAGTTCTCACCAGCTGTTACTCTGCAGCACAAACACACCGGGTTATGAAAGACAGATCAACAGGGATGACGTCCCAGGGAAGATGGTAGATCAGGAGGCGAGGAGGATCTGTGAGCAAGGGATATGGCCAAACATGACAGTAGAGCTCAGCACTTCCCGTCTCACCGTGTATACTCTATACGTCCTTGCAGGCTCTCACTTGACCTAGGCCAGCAACAGGAAGCTGGAGCCACAGAGAAAGCAGAATCAGTGGCTGGTTTCCTGGCTCAGACTGAACAGAGCGTGAGAAGCCCTTCCACAGGGCACAGGGAGGTGAGGATTCAAGAGTGAGGCAGGAAGCCCTTCTTAGGGGTGTTTTCAAGGTCAAGTATTTACTCCCAGCCATGCCGCAGCTCTGCCAAAGACGCAAGCTGACTGTAGGTGACCCATCTACCAGGACTCCATATTTTCCTGAATCCCGAGTTTGTGATCCCAAGTCTGCATGAGGAGAAAGTGGTGTCTCCATTGAAAGGAAAGAAGAAAATTAGAACAAGGAAGGGCTTTTTCTGTTTGTTTGTTTTATTTTAGTTTGATTTTGGTGGCGCATGATTTCCTGACTGTATTTAGGTTTTATCATCCATGCTTATCGGAGTGTTTAGCACTCTCGCCTTTCTGTGTTACTGAATTAATTTTGAGCACGTGTCCAACGATTTCAGAGGCACACAGATAAGCCATATAAGCCCATTTTATATTTAGAAAAACATTTTTGTTCATTTGTGATTCAAAACCAGCCAAGAAAGTGTCCTATTAAAGGGGAATATTAAAAGTTATGAAAATAAAATCTACTATACATCAAAGCGAGTCCTCATGCCTTTCTTTAATTGATGATTAACCAATTAATGTCACTCTATAGCATTTATAAATTAGCATTAGCATTATCTTGTTAAAATGTTCTGTGACTGGTATAGTCTGTCAAACGGGGACAATATTGGTTATTTTGATATGGTTTAGACATAAGCAAATGCACTCCTTTCAAAATCACATGTTATAGATTTTCCTCATTTTTTCATAAAGTTTTAAAATATATGCTAATTAATCAGGGTCAGACTTGTTTCTTACCTCCATAAACCTACGGTTTAAAGAAATTATACGCTGCTGGTATCTGTAAAGTATTCTGATTTCTTGCTGGACGGTTCCTACTTGGTGCACTGCCAGTTAACACCGTGAATACACATACTGCTGCATATCAATTAATTAACTGATAGATAGTAATCATAGCTACACACACACATCTGTTTGTCCCTCTTCCCAAGTCTGGGTTGTGTCCTCTTTTTACTAAGGGTGCCTCCTTTACTCCAGTCACCGCAGTTTAAAAGTTCAGTGGCACTTCACACTTTGCTTTCGGCCTCCGCTCTCTTCCCTGTAACCCACCTGAAGTCAATCACTCCCTCTGACGCCCCTGCTCCCGTTCAGACCTTCATAAGCTTAGGCCTGAACTAGTGGGTAGCATCTTGACGGTGCTCCCTCCTGTGTGGCTTCCCTCCAGGCTACTAGAGAAGCCACCAGATTTTCCAGAGTCCACTATTTTGATAGTAATGCTGTTTACAAATCTTTGGTGGCTCCCTGTGGCAGACCGAAAAATGGTAAAACTATTTTCACTCCCTCAGAAATATTCTGACTCCGTTCTTGTTTTAGTTTCATTTCTAACTTTTTACCTTTAGGTATCCTTCTGTCAAACTGAACTTAAATACTCCCAATTTTTCTGTGATTGCTGCAATTCTTCTTTTTTTTTTCTCAATTTAAAATTGAGAAATGTTTTCTTATCTTTGAATTTCAAAATTTTACCTGTTATCAAATTTCAGGTCAAATGCCATGAAATCATACTTAACCTTCTCCAAGTACTAAATTCCTCTTCTGAGTTAACTTAGCGCTTTATCTATTCATCTCCTTTGGAGCTAGATATATTTAGGTGACTATCCTCTCCTTCTTTTTTTAAAGATTGGCACCTGCACTAACATCTGTTGCCAATCTATTTTTTTCTCCTTCTTCTCCCCAAAGCCCCCCAGTACATAGTCGTGTATTCTAGTCGTGAGGGCCTCTGGTTGTGCTATGTGGGACACTGCCTCAGCATGGCCTGATGAGTGGTGCTATGTCTGGGCCAGGAAATGCTGGGCCACAGAAGCAGAGCGTGCAAACTTAACCACTCGGCCACGGGCTGTCCCCATGACTATTCTCTTTATCTTAGTTAGTAAACAATATGAGTGCAGAGGAATGAATGGTTAAACTTGTAACCATCAAATGTATAAATACTAAACTTTGCACATAGAAAGTTCTTAATAATACATTTGAATGAGTGAATGAATGAATCACTGAGTCCTTGAACATGGCAGCCCCCTTGATGTGCTCTGTAGGTGCACCTATGAGCAGAACTTGAGCTGGTCCCTCCCTTCGTGGGGTGTATGGTCTATGGGGAGGAGAGAAGGAAAGGACGTTGACTAAAGTATCCCTTTAATCATGAGAACATAATTTCACAATGGGAAACACTTTTGCATCAATTTGTCGGGCATATTCATATGGAAAAATTAAAATTCAAGAATTAGAATCATTAGGCTCTAATGGCATAAGAAGGGTTAAACTGAACTTTCATGCTCTAGGAATATGCTTTCTGGATCTGTTGTGTTAGCACTCTCTGGGAATCGTCAGTGTGGCATGTGCCGTGTGAGAAAGCACGGAATACTGAGTTTCATTGTGCCTCAACTTTTTCTTGTGTATATGAATTCTCAACTATATGGTTATATCTTTGTGACTGGGGACTTTAACTTTTACCTTTTTTATTTTTGTGTTTTGCTGAGGAAGATTGTCCCTGAGCTAACATCTGTGCCAATCTTCCTCTATTTTGTATGTGGGTCACTGCCACAGCCTGGCCAGCAACAAGTAGTGTAGGTCTGTACCCAGGAACTGAAGCTAGGCCTCTGAAGCAGAGCACACTGAACTTAACCACTAAGTCATGGAGCCAGCCCCCTAACTTCTACCTTTTTATGTCTTAGTTCCTAGCCGTGTGGATAGAAGGCATTCAATGAATACTTTGTTTACTGAGAATTGACTGATTAGAGGGAATTTTTGGTCTCCATCTTAAGCACAGCACATATGGAACACATACCATAAAGCTTTCTGAAATTTGGAAATGTCTTATTTTAAAATAAATAATATATAATAAATAGTCAGTGAAATGTAAAAGTTTAAACCTTTCTTCTACTTGTGGAACTCAGCTATATGTTCACGGCAGAAGAGAAATAAAGTAGATGTGCTAAAGGGATGTATCCTTTATCAGAAAAAAAGAAAAGATTACCATGGACTTGTAGGTTATATGAGTCACTTGGTTGCCATTGACAGAAAATCAGCTCATAATGGTTATTGGCTTTCATATCTGGAAAATGGCCCTCATACCTTGAAAGTCTACTTTCCATTGACTTCAGGTACTGCTGGATCTGGGCTCTGGGGATTTTAACTGGATATTATTTTCACTGTCTCTGTCTCTCTGTCTCTGTTTCTGCCTCTCTCTCATCTCAGAAGATATGAGCCTTGATAGCACATGCCTACATCCTAGTGGATTGATATTAAAACAACAAGACAGGGTCTATTTTTTTCTCCCTACGTCCACCTATCAAATCTAGTGGAAGGTTTCTGAATTTTCCCTACTAGGATTATATCCCCACATGAGGACCAGTCATTGATCCTCAAGGTATGGGCCAGTATGATGGCTCAACCTAGGTCAAATTTCCAGCCCTGCAGGCATTTCACTTGGGCATCCTTCTTAATAACCCCAATAGGATCACATGAAGTGCTAGAGGAAAGGGATTCCCAGAAGGAGGGTGCTTCTGGAGAAATTAATAGGCCACTCTAGGTAGGTAATGATGGTTTCAAATTCCGTATAATGGAGTAGCAGGAAGACACGGATGAAGATGGAAGTTATGTAAAAGGCTGGTCTTTTTGTGTGGGGCCCTAATTAGTAGTAATCCTTTGTGGGCAAGGTGGAGCCTATTGATGGGCTTGTAGATTTTGGCTACTTTTGTTTACTATACCATTGTTCTGGGTTACTATTAAGACAAAGTATTTTTGAAGTTTTCCCAGCAGAGTGGAGTGGTGAAAGATGAAAGCCAAAGGTGTTTAATGCAATAATTAAGACTTGAGATAAGGAGTGTCCTTATGTTGGACGTAGGGGTGCTTATCCGTGAATTGTACTTTTTGTTCTGACATTGAGTCCTAAATTGACCTTGAAGAACATCTTTTATCTGAATATGTCTTACAAACTGATGCAAAGGGCAATGGAAATCCTTTAAAAACACAAGCTATAACCTAGAAAGTTTCTTAACCTAGAAAGTATAATAGAAATTTCAACATCTGACTTTTCCCTAAATTTTTTCCTTTACAAAAAGAAAGGGAGACAAAAAGACTCTATATAGCCAAAATTAAATATTAAGTGGGAAATTCAATTTTGTGTCAGCCCATTTGAGGACTGAAATATTTTATATCAAAATAATGTCAAATGCCAAATATTTTATGTGAAGGTAACATTTTAAATTAAATGTTTTACAAGATTAGGAAAATGATGAAATTTTTTAAAAAAAATTATTTACAGCTGTGAAATTAGAGTTGCATGGATAGATATACACAAGCTTTCAAATTAAAAAAAAAATACAAGAATTTAAAGAGGGGCTGTAAATGTAAAGCCTGTGCTCGCTGGTCGTGTACTTGAAATACTCAGCGCTCATTTGACAGTGTTGCTTCTGGACGCAGACTGAAGGCATCCAGGAAGCTGCATGACTGACTGGTGGGGTCATGCAGCCAGTCATGGCTTCTGTTTCCTTAGGAGGGAACTGGTGTGTTGAAACTCGCGGGGACCCCATTCTGAGGCAATCTGAACACCGGGGAATTTGCCTGTTGAAAACACAGTCTGGCAGCAATAGAGTGAACTGAGTCTTTTGCAACCAGAAGTGAAGATGGTGACTGAGGATGAGATGTGTGGATGTGGATTCAGAGAATAAGAGTATTTGAAGTTTGAAGGTCCAAAATGTCTATTTGGGGCAGAGGGTCTAAGTCTATTTTACTGAGTGTGAACTGAAAGAGAGCTTTTCTCTTGAGCCACCCGGGAATCCAGCTTGTCCGAGACTGTCTTAATTCCATAGCATCACCCTCTTTTGTAAGCGACAGGCCAGCAATTGCAGTTCCAAATCTTGGAGACACCCCTAGTGGGAGCCTGGTGTTTAGAAAGGCAGGGGTATTCAGGAAAAGACAGGGTTTGATTTCAGCCATATGGCATGCCAACCGAAGCATCTGAGAATAGCCATCAGCAGGCAGTTCTGATCTTGAAGGGGCTAGATTTCTCCAGAGGAATTCTCATTGAGTGTGATTCTAATGAGATAAAAGCTAATTGATATCCTGAGGTGGGGCTGCAAGTCACCAAGCTCTGCAGATCCTGAATGTGCCTGTTTTGTCTCTGAAAATGAGCCTGGTCATTCAGTGTTCTACATATTCAGGTAAATCATTGTGCGGGGCATTAGCACATGGATGTGATTTTGGAACCACCTATGACACAGGACAAAGCATTCATGACATGGTGCCCTCTATCAACCATAGATTTAATTAGACATGTGGGTCCATTTGGCTAATGAGCCAGGAACGTCACCTCAAGGTGACAATCTTCAGTTTTATTGTTACCCTGAAACAAAACTTAAAAAGAATTAGGACTATAAATCTATATCCACTGGAAAGCTATTTATCACAATCAAATCACTTGTTATTAAATAAATATTATAAGGAAAATATTAAACATAGAAAAGTATAGATTGATATGTAAAAAATAAATATACTTTAGAGTATGCCGTAATTTTTATGTCATGTGTATTTGTTTTATTTCCATTTTAATTTAAAAAGAAGACATTTGTCATATTCTTTTATTAGAGAAGCATGCCTTAATAATTGGATGGAAACCCAAGAAACGCTTACTTGATACATAAATTAAAAAATTTAAAGACAGTAAAATAGCGAAATGAAAAATATTGTTGGCTTTCTTGAGAAGAATTCAAATTATTTAAGTTTATTTCTTCATTTTTTGGTCAAGTGTTTCAATGCAGGATTATATGAAACAGGCATTGTGGATCTAATTCCTGAGACTTTTGAGGGCATAACATCAATATCTTCCCCAAATGTAATTTGTATTTCTTTGTATGATTTTTTACTCTGTAAAGAGGGATATGGCCCTGCAGCTTGATTACAAGGATGTTAAAATCTAGCACTTTTTAAAGACTTCAATGCTGACGGAGGATTTTTTTTAAGGCTCTGAGGGAGTATGTTGAAGCTGATTATACTGTTGTCTTTGGAAATCCTCGTTGTTCCTTTGTTTCGTTGTTGCTGTATGTGCAGTAAAAAATAACTCTGAAAGCACAGTATAACAATTGATTCTGAGGATAAAACCTCTGCTAGGAGAGTCATTGGGTGCATGGATATAAATGTGTGTGTGTACACACGCACTCATGCATGCGTGTGCTTCACCTATGTGTAAGCTTCCTAATTTCCTCCCTGGACAACTAACTTCTGGCCACTTCGAGTTCACAGCAAGCATTTTTATAAAGCGGGATAAACAATAAATTTGCAGCTACACTTTTCATGAAGTACTTAAACTATGTATATATGTTTTTAAAACCCCTGTGATGCAGCCTCTTGTGTCTTATTCTTTTCTTTAATCCCACTTTTTTTCTTGTGGTAAAACACATAAAATTTACTAAGTTAACCATTCTTGTGTGTACAGTTGAGGCAGTTAAACATATTCACATTGTTGTGACACAAATCTCAGAACTTTCCATCTTTAAAATCTGACACTCTGTACTCATTATACAGCAACTACCCCTTTCTCCCTCTCTCCAGCCCCTGGGAACCACCCTTCTAATTTGTTTCTATGAATCTGACTACCTTAGACTCCTTATATAAGTGGAATCATACAGCATCTGTCTTTTTGTGATCGGCTTATTTCCTTTAGCGTGTCCGCAAGAGACATCCATGTTATAGCATGGATAGGATTTTCTTCCTTTTTTGAGGCTGATTAATATTCCATTGTGTGTATATTCCACATTTTGTTTATCCATTCGTCCCTCTGTAACATTTAGGGCGCTTTCACTTTTTGGCCATTTTGAGCTATGCTGCAGTGAACATAGGTGTGCAAATATCTCTTTGAGATCCTGCTTTCAATTCTTTCAGACAGACACCAGAAATTGGACTGTTGGATCCTACGGTAGTTTTATTTGTAATTTTTTAAGGAACCTCTATACTGTTTCCCATACTGGTTATACCATTTTACGATCCCACCAGCAGTGCAAAGGGTTTCCAATTTCTCCACATCCTCATCAACAAGTCTCATTTTCTGGGTGTTTTTTTGTTTGTTTGTATTTTGGTAAGAGTCATTGCTAATAGCCGTGAGGGTGATGGCTCATTGTGGAAATGTTTATTCAAGTCCTTTGCCTGTTTTTAAATTTGGTTATTTGATTTTTGTTGTGGTTGAGTTGTAGGACTTCTTTGTATATTCTGGATATTAACCCCTTATCAGATATGGGATTTACAAATATTCTCTCCCATTCCGTGGGCTGCCTTTTCACTCTGTTGATTGCATTCTTTGATGCATAAAAGTTTTCGAGTTAGTCCAGTTTGTCTGCTTTTGCTTCTGTTGCCTGTGCTTTCGGTGTCATATCCAAAAAATCAGAGCCAAGTCAAATGTCATGAAACTTTTATGTTTTCCTCCATGATTTTTATAGTTTTAGGCCATAAGTATATGGCTTTAATGAATTTTCAGTTAATTTTTGCATATGCTGGAAGATAGGGTCCAACTTCACTCTTTTGCATATGTCATCTTATTTCTTGTGCTGTTATTTTCAGGTTTTGAAAACGTACATCATTAAATATGTTCAGTTTGTATAAATTTTGCGTCTATGAAAAAAAACCTTCCCTTTGAAGTAAATCATGACAATTAAAAGAAAATTTAAATAAATGTATATAATCTTATGTATCTTAGATTGTGTCGCCTAGAAGCAGAGTCTGAGAGGGAAATTCAGCAGTGCATGACAATATAGAGAGGGAATGCTCATCAGGGAAAATGCATAGGGAGTTAGAGAAGCAGGGAATAGAACAGAAAAAAGTAGAAAAACAATGTATTCTTTGGTGAGGTCTATACTCATCCTGATTCAATTTGCTCTGGGGTGAAAATCATACCATAAAGTTGTCTCCTCTTGAGACAAGGGGACATGTTTTTATATCTCTGTGTGGGTCATCAGTGACTGTGGCTTAAGGTGTGTGAGCAGAGTCTTCCACTCCTGGGGAGACTGGCCTAGCTGGAAATTCTCCAGAGGGAACGGCTCTGAATCCTTATGGGCCAGCACTCAGTGTATCTGGGGACCAGTGCTTCAGCCAGTAAAGGGGCTCTGAGCAGGGCGTCAGGGGCCACTAACTAATACACGCAACATTTGAAGTCTGTAAGAGAAAGCATTCCCGAAGTTGCCAATACAAGCTGACATATGATTCATCCTCATGGATTCAGATAACTATCCATTCTTGCTGATAAATGATAAAGTATGGTATCTTTCCCTTCATAGGGAAAATTGTAACATTTATTTTTATTTCATTCTGATGATTCATTTTTCTTTTGGAAAAATAGGTCAATAAGGCATTTATTTCTAGTCATGCCTAGATATATGTTGAGCATTTTACCCGAGTCCACTCCATTCCCAGGCTTTTCAGGTCTACTCACGAAGGACAAAAACATTTCCACCAATAATAAAAAAATAATCACTCAAGAAAAACAGGCACTGTATCCTAATTTTCTTGTTTGTCTTCTTGTTGGTACTCCATGGTGACCGCCAACTTGTCACTGGGCAGCGGCCTAACAATGTTCCAGGAGAGATTCCTCTGACACGCTTGCCTGCGGAGGGAACTTTTCTCATGCTTGCGTCTGAAGTTTGCTATTTGCCTTCGCCTCAGCACATCTGAAACCATCCTGAATGGTCTTGATGAGCCACATAATCTCACCTAGAAATGTTACCACATAATGTAGATATTTAAAAAGCTGGCGAACTGTTTTCCTGACTAGCTGTACTGTTTTACATTCCCACTAGCAATGGTGAGAGGTCCGGTTTCTCCACGTCCTCACCAGTATTTAATATTGTCACAAGTGTTATTTTAATTTTAACTCTTCTAACACATGTGTAGAGAGATGTCATCGTGATTTTAACTTACATTTCCCTAACGGCTAGTGATGTTGGACACCTTCTCATGTATTTATTTGTCATCTATTTATGTCAGTAACATGTCTCTTCATGTCTTTTTCCCATTTTTTAATTGGATTGTTTGTTTTTTCACTGTTGAGTTTTGAGTTCTTTGTATATTCTACATACGATTCTTTTGTCAGATATATGGTTTGCAAGAACTTTCCCCGAGCCTGTAGCTTTTCTTTTTATCCTCTTAAGGCGTCTTTCTACACGGCAAAGCTTTTATTTCCATAGAGTCCAGTTTATCAATGATTTTTTCTGAACCATGTTTTGGTGTCAAGCCTAAGAATGCTAGGTCTCAAAAATGTTCTCCTACATTCTTCTAAAAGTGTCCTAGTTTTGTGCTTTACATTTAAATCTCTGATCCATTTGGGTTAATCTTTGTATAAGGAGTGAAGCTTCGGTCGAGGTTCATTTCTTTCCTTATGGCTGTTCACTTGCTCCAGCATCATTTGTTGAAAGGACTTCTCCTTGACCTGCTTTTGCACCTTGTCAGGAACCAGTTGGCTGCATTTGTGGGCACCTGTTTCTAGGTCTCTGTTCTGTCCCACTGATCTAAGTGTTTATTCTACCAACGCCACAGGTAGAAAGTACTGAACACAGAAGTTGGCGAAATAGACTTCTTTCCTTCAGTAATAAGGGAGGATTGTTTACAAAATGGGTTTTTGTTACTCCTAATCTGTTTCATTGCATGCTAGATTATTTTGTATTTGTTTATTTTTAGCTGCAACATTTTTTAAGAGGTTTCTAGGATACACATCTTGGTTGTAGGAGAGATACATCTTAGATATAATGAAGTATTTCCAACTTGCACTTTAATAGCCATGTTATAACGTTTATCAACTTTGTCAATCAAATGAGTGTGAAATATGTTAATATTTTTTATATACCTTAGTGAGGCTGCACATCTGTTGTTAGGTGTAAAAATGCAGCTTCCATCTTCTCTGTGAATATTGACTTGTGTTGAGCAACATTCTGGACTATCATTTCTAACAGCTGAGTCCTAGAGTGTGTGGTCTTTCTATACAGATAACAGTGTTTACAATGATAACTGAATTTTTTCTTGCTCCTACTCATATTTTATGGCCTTTATTTTTTCCCCTTTTTTTCTAGGCTGACTAAAACCTTTATTTTGAGGTAGAATGGAGGGAATGATAGAGGGCCTTCCTTTTCTAAATTTGAAACAGTTTAAAGTAGTGATTGACATTCACAGATCTAAAATTAGCCATCCTTTCATTTCACTGACAACTTGCACACTCCTGGGTTCATTTTCCTCATCTACATGTAGGCTATTTGCACTCATATTTATACTTTTGTGTATATTTATTGTATTTATAAATGAGATTTATATTAAATATTTACAAATATTAAATATCTACAAATATCAAATATTTACAAATATTCATTGCATTTATGAGTGAGATTGACCTGTAACACCCTTTTTTGTGGTGTCCTCACTTGATTTTGGTATCAAGGGTATGCTAGTCTCAGAAAATGGGTTGAGACAATTTCCATCTGTTTCTACTCTCTAGAAGAATTGGGGGAAATGCAAGTATCTACTCCTAAAACACATGTAAAATTATTTGGTCTGTGTTTTTTTTGTCAGTTTGTTTAGTTTTTTCTTTTTGGTGATTAAATTTTTAACAATTAATTTAATATAAGATTATAAATCTATTTAAGTTTTCTATTTCTTCTTGAGATACTTGCGGCAAGTTATATTTTCCTAGATATTGTCCATTTCTCATGTCTTTCTTCCTCTTTGTTCTTTCCTTATTTCATTATATCCTCATTTTATTATTTTCCCCTTTCTTTTTTTGTTGGGCTTCCTTTATTGTTCTTTTCTAACTGTGAATCAGGTACTTTGCTCATTGATTCTAAGATTCTAATATAAACATTTAATGCTATAAATTCATTTCTATGAATATTTTAGTTTTATCCATGAAATTTTGATGTGGACTTGCTTTCGTCAGTGATTAGTTCTGAAAGCTCATTATTTCTATTATGTTTTTGTCCTTAAACTATGCTTTATTTAGGATCAGCTTTTTAAGTTTCTGGACATATTGGGAGGTTTGGTTCTACTTCTGTAGTTGATATCCAGTTCTCAACTGTGTTAAGAAAATATCTGTGTAATTTCAGTTCTCCAGTACTTGTTGAAATTTGCTTTGCTTTTTGGCCTATGCCACAGTTAATTTCATAAATCATCCATGAATTCTTGAAAAAAGCTTTTTCCCTGAAAATTGGGTGCAAGTTTCTATAAATGTGCTTTAGATCAAATTATCTACGCTCTTGCTAACTTTTTTGCCTGTTTACTCTAGCACTCATGGAGAGATGTGCATAAAAATCTCCCACATTGAGTCTGCCATGGCCACATGAAGATTTTCATTCTAACTGAGATGAAGCCATTTCTGGCAGTTGTGCTACAGAATAATTTCAGGAGTTCATTTCCTTAGTTCCCTTTCCCCTTAACTTTACTCTTTATCTTTCTACTTTGCTACAGTATATAGTCCTGAGGTCATGGCACATGTGTAGGGTCCTCCAAAACCAAAGCATGGGGCTACTAATGTTTTTACTAGATAGTACATATTTATTTCTTAACAGAGATCTTTGCCTTTTCCTTTATGCATTTTGTTTGCTGGCTCTCAATTTTTGTCACATGCAGAAGCACATTTGCTGCGCAGGGACTTCTGGCTATGGTAGATGTCTATACATTTTTATCAGGAATTGTAGGATAGTGCTATATATATGATGCCCCTCCCCCCAAGAAAAGAGTAAAATTGTCCATCTAGAAATCCAGTGCAATGATAAACTTGGCTACACTGTGTCAGGCCAGATGGTGTGAGGAAGAACAACCAGACGACAAGTATGGTATCATTGTACCTGTCTGTAAGGGCAGAAGTAAAAAGCATTTATCGACTGTAGGGTGAGTGCTGGATCAGCTCCTAGTAAGACACATGATATTCCTGCCAGCAATCTAATAGTTAATTTTTGCTCAGATAAAAAGTTAAGATAAGGGCTGACAGGTGAATGTGCTCTTCCAAGCAGTGATGGGAAGACCAAGGTGCCATTATGCTGTGACCACCCTTGGTATGTGTATGAAATAAACAATTTCATTCAACAAGAACAACAACAAAATATTGAATACTTACTATTCCACATGCTGAGAATAAGCAGTGGATAAAACAGCCCAAGTTCCTGCGTTTACAGGGCTTACAAGTAAACAAGAAAATATATGGTATAAGCATTTTAGTCAGTAGCATTTGTGTAGATTTGAGGATAATACGTGTTCTATGGATCAGCTATGTCACATCTGTGTGCTGCGATCAATCTATAAGACAGCACACTAAAAATAACAGAGTTATGGGAAACAGTTTCCAGGCAGTCTACTCAAAACTTTAGAACTTTGTCAATGGGCTCTAAGAATAACAGTAATTAGTACCGCAGGTGATAATGTGGACAGCCTGGGCAGGGTGTGGTTAAGGCTGCAAGAGAGTGAGTCTGAACTGGCCAGGTTGTTTGCCCCCCTGGGATGAGTCCTGGGCAGGCCCTCGTTTCCAATAGTCATGAAGTAGGGTGGATGGGTTCTGCCTGCCCAGGTACTGAAGTGAGGGCTCTTCCCCATAAAGACTGTAATTCCTTCCCATTATTGTGGCTTTCTTTGCCTACAAGAAAAACCCACATGAACTAGCACAACTGCAGTGTTACACGCCCCTCATTCTCACGATGACGTATAGGTCATTAGTGTTACAAAGACACATGTTGTAGTGAAACAGAGCATGTTTTCGTTGTTGTAGCAGAGATTGACTAGCTGAAACCAGTTTTTTCTTCTCCTTAGCTACATGAGTAGACGTCATTTTTGAGTTTCCCAGGCCTGGCTTAGGAAATATGCCCGAGTGTTTGACCATGTTCAGTCCCTTCTGTTGGCTTGATGCCTTGGAGCACGGCAGCTGTAGAAGCCAGATACCAAGGATGGCCACAGCATAATGGTGCCTTGGTCCTGCCACTGCTGCCTGGAAGAGCACGTTCACCAGTCAGCCCTTATCTTAACTTTTTATCTGAGCAAAAATTAACTTCTATTGTGTGTAGCCTGATATTTTGGTGTTACATTTTACAAAAATTGACGTTCCCCTAACATAGGTTGCTGTTGCTGAGAAGTTATTTTTTTCCACAGTGTTAAATCGTAATCAAAGTAACAATAAAATTATCATAGAATTTTGAATGATAAGACTACACCCTTACTGTCCTGAGTGGGGTCCTGGTAAATTTTTAACTGTCAGCTCTGGCGAGGTGGGAATGGAATCTTTGATTTGTTGTGTTTGTCTGTTTTCATGGCACACTCTCAGCATGGCCAATTTCAAGCTATCAATGTGATGTCACTAAACACAGAGATGGGAAGAGATGCTCTCCTGAGTCAGCGCAGGCCGATTCAGAATACCCTGCATCTACCCCACCTGGGAGAATCAAAATTTTACATGCTTCGGAAAAAACAAACACTCAGGAAAGGATATTCCAGAGAGATTTCCAAGACGTGACTGAAGCAGGCAGCATCAAGAATTACCCACTTCTCATGAGAAAATAACTATACATATGTAATAATCTTTGCTCAGGATGTTTAACTGATTTAACCAAGTTGTAATTTGAGTCACTATAGGAAGTAGATAAGGAACCATATGCTTTAAATGACAAAAAGGAAGTCACAGTGCCCAATACATTTTCAGAATATAAAATAAATCAAAGTTTAGACCATTAAAAATCAAAGCATGGAGAATTATTTAACAAGAAAATATGTTAAGAATCAATATTTTATTCATGGGGGATTTGAAATTTAACAGCTTGGCTTCTGATTTGCCAAATCCTAAGGGAATTAATTTACGAACAACCCTCAGCAGTCTTTTCTGACAGCCTGAGAGGGCTGCTCAATGAATCATGAGCTGTCACTGAAGACTCCTTAAAAGTTAATTGAAAATTTCACCATGGGATCTTTCCTAAGAGCTACAGATGAGAGGACTGTTGTGTTTATTAGATTATCCTGTGCCTCGGACTGCATGCTAATCAGCACGTGACACTCTGCAATGTCACGGGTTTTACTTCTTTAGGTTTTTCAGTGTCTCCGATGATTCCCTGGGCATCCACTGACAAACCAGAGCAGTCACAGGAGTCACAGTGTCACAGCATCAAAGTCAATAAATCAAACCTGGTTCAGTGTTCTAAACAGAGTTGAAAGCAGAAGGTATTTCCTGTCCATTATTAATAAGCTCTCAGATAATCTGTTTGTGGTAGCGATCATGGCTTTTAGCAAACGTACTCTAGAGCAATGTGTCATTATTTCAGAATCACTGTCATCACTTTGTGTTTAGGTCACTGGAAAGGGAACATTCTATGTGTAATTACTTGATACTTCTAACATCATTCTTACAAATACTTATGAAGAGTGTTACAAAAACATGTGATTCTAAAATGTCGTCAAATGCTAAGAAACTAAACAAAATTCCCCAACACGACTTCTCTCCCCACCTCCCTTATATATATTACATATCTGGCCGTAGAGGATCACCGTCTTTGATTTTGTTTTTGTCTTGAGCCTTTATGGAACATTACTTGCAACAGAAGGACTGTCATGCCTGGTGATTGTGAAATAAAGCTTTGCAAATTATCCAGTGAAACAGAAGTGCAAATAGTATTGTCACCACTTGTTGTCCTTTGAAAGGAATAGGGCACCTTTCCAGAGGTGAAGTAGCCCCTTACTGCATGATCTTTCCAGATCAGCCACATTTTTTGGACGCATGGTTACTCTTACTGCTTGAGACTTACAGCATAAATATGTTAAGAGAAACACATATAAACACTTATCTGAACCTGTATTTGTGAGCCAGTTTCTAGAATTTTCAGGCTCTAACATTAATTTTCAGCCAATAGCAAAATTTTAACCTCATGGCAAATATCCGAGTTTGTGCAATTTCATTACAGATGTTTTGAGTGGCGTTTGTAGGAAAAAGCATCTTGAAAGGTAGTGCATATTTTCAGTGTCAGGACAGAGAACTCAGTTTGTCAATCTCTATAAGACAAAGACCACAACAGCAATATGGTATCCATGATATTCAGAAAAATCTCTGTTCTCGCTCTCAATCTTTATATGTAACCATCTTTAGATATCTTAGAAATGAAAGTCACTGATCGCACGGAGAAGTATTTAGCATTAAATTGGTGGAAAATGATCACTGTGTCATATAAACAATTGATAGCATACATACGTTGTGTTAAATTGGATTAGCAGAATCATCATGATACGCAAACCTAATTTTATAAGTGTTCTCAAAGACTTGGAATGGCTTTCTGCCAAAATTTCACACGCAAAGTTTAGTCAGTATTATTCAATGAAATGAAGGAGCTCAACACAGTGGTAAAACATTTAGGCCTTTGGGAGGATTTAAAGAAATAGGAAAGGATGTACTGTTAGTAATTATGTTGAGTAAAACCACATATCTATATCTAATTCTATTCTTTGCTTTATTACTATGCAATCTTGAGTAAGACATCGACTCTCTTTGCTTTTCACCCAGTCTGTAGAGGGGGCTTCACCTTTGTCTGTCAATCACAAAGAGGATTGAATGAGAGTCTGCTTGTGTGATGGGTGATAGAAAATCAGCCGTGCTTTGTAGTGCTGCGATCATGGTTGGAGTCCTAGGTCTGGTAACTTTTCCATTGCGTTTCTTTCAGGTTGCTTTCAGCTATGTAACGTTTTTCGATCCCATGAAATGGAAATTGACCAGTGTTTGCTGGAGTCCCTTCCCCTTGGGCAACGGCAGCGGCTGGTGAAACGCATGCGCTGTGAACAGATCAAAGCCTACTATGAACGAGAAAAGGCTTTTCAGAAGCAAGAAGGGTTCCTGAAGAAGCTGAAGCATGGGAAGAATCAGAAGGTTCACTTTAACCTTGCTGACATGATACAGGATGCAATTATCCACCACGATGACAAAGAAGGTACATGACAAAAAGAAAAAATGTTTCTGATGTGGTTTTCATGTTTTTTGCTTGTTTTCTTGGTGGCATAATGGGGGATAGAATTTCTTTTAAATATTAGAGGCTTTCTTTTAACTGCTTGAAATAAGGAAAAAAATACTCTTTCTAATGAACACTGTTAAAAGTCTCAAGTTTCCTAGTAAAAGTGAAAAAAATGCAAAATTTTGATAAAATTGTTATGTATTTCTTTTAAGGAATTACCTACCTGAAAAGTAAGTGATTCTCTTTCAAATTGTTGATTTAAATTGTTAATGAAGGGTTTTTTCCAATGAAATTTTTAACTTTGATAATGAGATTGTGTTGCAAAATTTGGTGATTGTTATCCCATTTATGGATAGATATGGTAGTAAAGATTTGGTAGTAAAGTCCCAAACCTCTCAAGATTTGAGTCAATTCATTTATCTCTTAAAGTTCGCTGGCTTACAGCATCACATTTTACTAAGGATACTCAATCCAAATTTCAGTTGTCTTTACAAGACTATTGTTTCACACCGTTCATGTATTTTTGTGTATGAATTTTTCTATTTTTGTTTTTAGAATCTGCCTTCCAATGTTCTAAAGTGAGAAAACTTTCCAGCTGTAGGTATAAGTGTGGAAACTTCCAAGAAGCAAAAGAAATTAATTTACCTTCATTGCCTCCAAAACCAGTAGTTGAATTAATCTACAACAGGCATGTAGAGAGTAAAGACCCACATTCCATGAACCAGATTTCAAAATCAAAATCTCTTGTCAATGCAAATAATCCATAGCCAATCCACAAATGAAAATTGGGATGAGTTTATTCTGAGCCAAATGTGAGGACCATGTAGCCCAGGGCCTTCCTTCCCTAAGGAAGGAAGGGTGTACAGAGTGGTTATATACCTTCAAAGAGCATGTTTCACATATGATTGAAATGTCCTTTTTACAATAGTCATGAGACTGCTCCATCAGCACAACAATTGATGGACACAGCAGGTCGTAGGTCTGCTGTCTCAGTGGGCACAGCAGGTATCAGGTCTGTTGTCTTGAGCTGGGTGGTCACAGGTGAGCACAGCAATCAGCTCCTAGCCTAAGGAAACATGCTTATCCTTAAGGAAATGCCACTGTGGGGGGAAGTTGCACCTTTGTCTTAAGGCTGTTTGTTCTTGTCTTTGGGCCACAGCAAATGCGTAAAGCAGATATACAATGCATGCTCAATGGCCACAGCAGGCCCTTTTGGAAAAAGAAAGTCAGACTGAATTAGGTTTACACCAAAAGGCTTCCTCATATACTCCAATATCCTATTGCTTGCCATTTATTTGTCACTCTGAAAACCAAATTTTTGGTAACTCATTCAGTGGTAAAACTGTCCCTGAGCTATTTATATTTTTTACCCTATTCAATGTGGAAAAATAATAAATTTAGTAACATACAAGGTCCCAAATCTTCCAAATAGGGATTGCGGATCTGTATCTAAGAAAAATGACAGCACATTATATACAATAACAGCTATAATAACAAGATTAAAGTAGCTCATTTCATGGTTTGGTCTGGGCTTGCTAGTCAAACTGGAATACTCTTGAGAAGTTCTGAGTTTTGATTTTTCTTAAAATGCAATGACAGTGGCAGAGAATGTCTGAGCTGGAAGGTATCGAAGAGATCCTCTCCTCCAATCCTCTTATTTTACACGTGGAGGCACTGAGATGCAGCCAATGCACCATATTCTCTGGAAGGAACTCTCACCTCCCATTTTATTATTCTCTTATTGCTTGTAGCTCTTCATTTAATGTCCATCTCCTCTGTGAAGCTATGAAGCTATAAGCACATCGAGGGGCAGGGACACTGTCAGTCAGGCTCGCTGCACCCTCCTGCCCATCCCAGGACCTCCCGTAGTGTCGAGGGAAAGAGTGAAGTGGTTCATCCAAGTGCATCCGGAAAACCTGAATTAGAATGCATGCCTTTACATTTAAATCCTATGTTAATTTAAAAGTAATGAAGCAAAAAACACGATTTGCAAAGTCACCAAGTTTCTTGTGTAACATATCTGTGGGACAAACAGTGCCTAAGTTAGGGTTAAAAAGAAATTAAGAATAGTAAAATAATAAACCCAGAGACCAAGAGGAAACTGTATTTCCAAGAGGAAATACATATTATACTACAATGTTTCCCAAAATATTGTAATGTTTTGGGAAAACATTGAAATCATACAAACTGAATTAATACTTTTTGAGCACTTGCTATGGGCATGGAACTCTGCTGTCACTTGTGTGAACAAGAGCAGAAAGAGACACGAGTCTTGTCCTCAAAGAACCTACAGTCTAAGTAGAGAGAGGGAAAAAAAAGTCATCATGAAATAGTAATGAGTAGAAGTGAAGTCTGGTAGAACTGGAGTGGTTGGAGAAAGTTTCTTGGAGAATGCGATTTTTGAGAGACTCTGATCTTGGTGGTTGCTTAAAGTTTAGATGTTTGAATGAGGGAAAGGAGAAAACCCTGCATTTGGGCAGCAGCAGGAGGGAGCAGCTACACAGAAGTGGGAGAGCCTAAACATGGAGATCTGTCTGAAAGGAGTGGAAAGCACGGCGAGGAGCTGCCGAGGTTGTTTTACGTAGATAAGATTATTGCGGATACTTCAAGGTCTAATCTTGAAGCAGAATGCAGCAGGAGCCGTTGTATATCCCTAAGAAGGAAATTTATATGCTACAAATCCTTTTTAGCAAAGATTAATCAGGGATATATATCTTTAGGATGGATTGAAGGGTGAGGATAAGAACTGGAAGAAAAGACACCAATAAAAAACACCATGGTGAAATTTCAATGTTAGAAGAGTGAGCTGGGTTGGGATAGTACCAGTAGGAAAAGGAACAAAAGAACAAACCCAAGAGTCATTTTTCATGAGAAAAGTGCATTAATGCATCAAATATTTATTGAGTCTTTGTTATGGGTAAGACAGCTGTGAATGAAGCAGACAAAATCTCTACCACTATGATGCCCATCTGTGTAGTGTGGGTGACCATAAACAATAAGATAAAGTTAAACATCTAGTATAGTAGATGAATCATTAATAAGGAAGGCCTCTTTAGGGAGGCAGGGAGTTAACCATATGGATATCTAGGGAGGAGCATTTCAGGGGAGTACAAAGCCTGGAGAGGGAGCATCCCAGCCTGTTGGAGGAACTAGCATGGTGGCAGCAGATGCCTCACTGGAAAGGGTGGAAGGAGAGGAGCCAGACCATGTAGGGGCTGGGAGGGTCATGGCAAGGACTCTGTGATGCTTAGTAGTGTTGAAGCCGTTGGAGGATTTTGAGCTGGAGAGAAACCTCGTATCACTATGAGTTAACAGGATCGGCCTGGCTGCTGCGTTCTGAACTGACTGACGGATTCTGGGGGGCAGAAGCAGGGGAACTGGTTAGGAGGCTCTAGTGGTAAGCTTGGCGAGAAATGGCGGTGATTGGACCAAAGTGGAACAAGAGTGTGGTAAGAAATAGTCAATTTTTGGATATATTTTTAGGATAGAACTGGCAGGAAATGCTGATGAACTAGGGATCGGATGTGTATTAATTTTCTGTTGCTGCCAGAGCAAATTACTACAAATTTGGTGGTTGAAATCAGCATACATGTACTATCTTATAGTTCCATGGGTCAGAAGTCCAGAATGGGTCCCACTGGGCTGAAATCAAGGTATCATCAGGGCTGCATTCCTTTTTGGAGGTTCTAGGGAAAGTCTGTTTTCTTGACTTTTCCAGCTCCTGGAGCCCGTCTGCATTCCTTGACCCATAGCCCCCTCGTCCACCTGTAGTTGGCAATGGTAGATTGAGTCTCCGTCACATACTTCGAATTCCTCCTGTTTCCTTTTCTGTTTTTACATCTCTCTGTCCAAATCTTTGCCTTCCTCTTTGGCTTTCAGGGCCTCATGTGATTACATTGGGCTCCCCGGGTAATCCAGGATCATCTCCCTTAAAATAGTTCAGCTCATTAGCGACTTTAATTCCTTTTCCCCAGATGACATAACATTTTCACATGTATAACACCAGGGGGCAAAATTATGGAACCCAAATCCTACCTGCCACAGGGAGTAAGAGATTGAAAGACAATATCAAGTTTGTTTTGGCCTGAACAATTTAAAGAATGAAATGGCATTTACTGAGTTTGGGATGCCTCTAGGAGGTCAGAATAAGAGAGAAGATGTTGGGCTGGATGGAGATATAAATTTGAGATGCATGAGCATATAGATGGTAGTGAAAGCCCAAAGACTATATGATATCTCTTATGGAAGGAGTTTAGGCAAAGATCTAAGAACCCCATGGGGTCAGCCCAGTGGCATAATGGTTAAGTTCACGTGTTCCGCTTCAGAAGCCTGGGGTTTGCAGGTTCAGATCTCAGGTGTGGACATACACACCATTCATCAAGCCATGTGTGACGGCATCCCATATACAAAGTAGAAGAAGACTGGAACAGATGTTAGCTCAGTGACAATCTTCCTCAAGCAAAAAGAGGAAGATTGGCAAGATTTTTGCTCAGAGCCAATCTTCCTCACCAAAAAAATAAATAAATAAAAAAATAAGAAGTCCAAGGACTGAGTCCCAAGAAACTCTGATATTAATAATTCAGTGAAATGAGGTAAAACAACCAGGTGCAACAAACAAGCCCTGAGCTAACATCTGTGCCAATCTTCCTCTATTTTGTATGTGAGTCGCTGCCAAAGCATGGCTGACGAATGGTGTAGGTCCCCACCTGGGATCTGAACCTGTGAACCCCGGCTGCCAAACCGGAGCATGCCAAAACTTAACCACCATGCCATGGGGCCAGCCCAAGAGGTCTTTATAATGATGAGAGAAATAAGAGCATGAATATACGATGAAAAAAATTATTCTTTTGAGAGGGAAAAACTGGTGGCACCCAAGTAAAGGAAGAAAATTGCCGCACAACGTCCTTGGGCATGCAGCTGATGAGGCCTGGTGCCCGAGGGAGAGTGTGGTTTGGCTAAGACCATCTCAACCCTGTCTGTAGGGTAGGGTCATGGGGAGAGATTTTATCTTTCAATCCAACATCTAGTCCCTACCCATAGAGATTTTGATTCAATCAGTCTGGACCGGGGCCAGGACAGTTTTCAAAGATGCCTTGGATGTTGTGGTGCACAGAGAGGGCTGGAAACCTCCAATCCAGGGCAATGGGAGAAAAGATGTAGCTAAATGGAGATGTGATGATGGAGCTTATGGTGGCAGTTTTACTGCATCATATACTTGTTGATGAAGGAGCTAT
Organism: Equus asinus; assembly: GCF_041296235.1. Taxonomy (NCBI): domain Eukaryota; kingdom Metazoa; phylum Chordata; class Mammalia; order Perissodactyla; family Equidae; genus Equus; species Equus asinus. The sequence goes on from NC_091800.1 coordinate 80,328,197, forward strand.
GGCAGCTAAGAGTGAGGAGGCGGGGAGGAATCAGAATAGGAGAATGAATGGACCCGAGAAGCACAGTATGAAAAAAGGGGACTTATAACTGAAATTAGATATAAAAAATAAGAACTAAAAAAAAGGATGACACGTGACTCAAAGTTTTCAGAAATGGGTTGGCATGGTGTCTACACTCCTTTGTCCTTATTCTTAACTATTTGATTTCCTACCCTAAAATTTTCCTATAGTATTTATTTATTTAAAGATTGGCACTTGAGCTAACCTCTGTTGCCAATCTTCTTTTGTTTTTTCCCTTCTTCTCCCCAAAGCCCCCCAGTACGTAGTTGTAGATCCTTTTGGCTCTGCTATATGGGATGCCGCCTCAGCATGGCCTGATAAGCGGCACTAGGTCAGCTCCCAGGATCCAAACCGGCGAAATCCTGGGCCGGCGAAGTGGAGTGTGCAACCTTACCTACTCTGCCCAGGTCCGGCCCCTCCCATAGTATTTAGAGTACAGTTTATCCTCAGTTTGCCTTCACAGAAATTATTCCACACGTATACACAGATACCATTTTGACTGACTATAATATAATCTGATAAATAGGCATTCATATTTCTTGCCTAAAATTAAGATCCTTCATTAACCACCAGTACCTGGCAAGGACTCATTAACGTATATTTTTAAGTGGAGTAAATGAATGTGGGTTACGTGTAGAAGGTTGTTTATGTGTGAATGTTGATATAAAGATGCTAAAATCTAAGGAAGCAGTCAGATTTGACTTTTCAATTCAAAGAAGCAAGGAGTAATTTTTGTTTTGTTTGAATAATCCATCATTAATTTTGAGTTGGTTTTTGTTGAAGACATTATTTTTGTGTGTTTGTTTTTGAATGGAGAAAAAGAACTGGATAGTGAAGTTCCACATTTTGCTTGGTGTAATGACCAATATAAGGTATTCAAAGTGATAGGGACAACAGGAAGCAGGAAAAAAAAATACAAACACACATACACAGTATTTTGTGCTCCTGCTATGTGCAACAAACTGTAATACATCCTTTCTATGCACTATTTTGTTTACTCTTTGACAGAAATAACAGAAAAATTTTTAAAGATTCTTGGAGAAGAACATCCTCAGAAGGACAACTTATATAACTTTACTACTCCTCCAAAATAGTTTCTATTGCTAATGGAAGCAAGGATGATGTTCAATAACTAAGGTCAGCATTAGGATCAAAAGATGAAGAAATAGTTGAATTCCCCTTAAATTTCAACAAAAGAGTTTGAATTTCTAATCAATTATTACATTTTAAGTACATTATTGCAATGTGAAATTAAAATATTTGTCCACAGAGGGTGTCTTAGCTTGGGCTGCCATAAAAAAATACTATCAACTGGATAGCTTAAACAACAGACATTGTGTCTCACAGTTCTGGAGGCTGAGAGGTCCAATATCGAGGTGCCAGCGGGTTCACTGTTTGGTGAGGACTCTTCTTGGCTTGTAGATGGCCACCTTCTCACTGTGTCCTCACGTGGCAGAGAGAGGAAGCTCTAGTCTCTGTGCCTTTTCTTATAAAAACACTAATCCCATCATGGAGGCTCCCCCAACATGATCTCATCTAAAGCTACTTATCTCCTAAAGGCCCTCAACTCTTACTACCACATTGAGGATTAGAGCTTCAATATATGAATTTGGGGCAGGGTTGGGGGGAGATACACACATTCGGCCCATAGCAGATGGTACACTTCTTCATTACTTGGAGTGACCCAAGTATGATGTAGTGGTTATATCCATTACTTCTTCTGTGTCTCTCATCTACCTTGGAAACTCTCACATGACTGCCAATAGACCTCATTGTATCAGAGGAAAACTATTAATTTCTTGCAAATTTAAGAAGTTAAATTGCATTGAGAAGGCAAGCAGTCTCTTTAGAGGTGTCATAACCTCTCTAGTGTGTTTTCCTTCTCCTGGAAATGTATCCAGGAAGAAGTTTTCATTTAGTCATGGTAGATAGTCCTACTTTCGTTTATCTTTAAGCTATCCGAATAGTCAAATGTACACATTTATACAATCGACACAGTAAAAATATCGCCATAAGAACAAACCTTTCCTTTTAAATTATTGTTTAAATCTTTGCAGATTGCGTATTTGTATAAATAATTTCCTCTCTTATTTCCAAGTACTTCCTTTGGCTTACTGAGTATAAAGAATCAAATGCACTTTATCAAAGACCAACATGTTATTCACGCTAAGTTTTGTAGCATGTTGCTTAGAAGCAATTCAGGATTTTTGTTGAACTTCATAAATGTTGCATTTTGGTAAGTGCGTTTTTCCTATCTTTGAGGCTTTATTGTTCTCTTCTGGGAGGTGGTGATATTTTAGTGTGTAACTTGTCATTCTAATATACTGCATCAGTCTAAACTGTGTTCAGCAATTCTTTTCCATCTAAAAAGGAAAATTTGTTCTAAATTTTCTTTTTGGGCTTTTAATTCAACTATCTTTGACTCATACCATGCAAAAGAAAAGCGAGAGGGTGAGAGACAGAAAGAGAAAGACAGAGTGGAAGAGTTAAAGCAAGAGAGAGAGGAAGTGTCTGTATGCAGAGAAAAGTTAAATGCGAATGCACTTCCTCTGTTAGAATTGCTACTCCCAAATATCTGTCAGTTTTTACTAATTAGTCCACAATATGTTCCTACTAAAAGTCACATAAATGGCAATGGAGTGACTTCCTTATGCTTTTATTATCTAGCGTTTTGCAGGCATACTCAGCCCTGGTGATGCTTTACATGACTTGAGTCAGTTAGTTCTCCTGCTGACCATATATAATAGGTAGGATTTTCTCCCCAGTATAACGGTGAGAACATTGAGCCTTAGAAGAACTGTTTACTTTCCCGTGTCTACCTGCATGTGGAAACCATGTTTTGTTCACCGCACTATACTGTCTCTCAAGTTGATTTCTTTTTTTTTTAGCTACTTTATTGAGGTATGATTGACATGCAAACAGCTGTGCATATTTACTCTATACAACTTGAGGAGTTTGGAGATAAGATACCTGTGAAACCATCACCAGAATCAAGGCCATAAACTTACCCATCACCTCCAAAACTTTCCTCTCACTCCTTTAATTTTTTTTAATTAAAATTGTTTTTTCTTTTGTGGTAAGAACACTTATATCACCTCTCAAGCTGATTGATTTCTGGTGGTAAATGAGCTGCACCATCAACTCCACACGTTGGCTGGCCTCCGCTGCTGTGGGAAACTCTTTCTTCCCCTTGTCTAGTTGGGCTCTCTGCTCACTGTCAAGGGAATGGGCAAAGGAGGGAACAGCTGTTCTCTATGCTCTGGCATTTTTCCTCCTTTTTCCCTGATCAGCCCTGCCCCCTTTTTTGTTACAATTTCAGAGAATTTATTTATTAATTTATTTGCCAAGTATTTGCTGAGGTCTTGTTTTGTTTCAGCCACACAAAGTGCTTTAAGCATAGTTGCAGACCCATAATGTCCAACTTCATTTATATCTCCATTTTAACCTAAAATTTGAAGTAGGCTCTTAGGAAAAAAGGAAAATATCAGTTACAACAATGTGAGACTCTCTTTCCTCTTCCTGCCTCTCAGAACCCTGGCCCCCAGTTTCTGCAGAGGACTAAGTTCTGAGGTCCAGGGTGTAAGGCTCTGACCCTAACACGCTTCTCTTTCTACCCATCCTCCCTGGAAGGCCTCACCTTTTCTCATTGCATCCACTTTGACCCACGCTAGATTCCCAAATCATTTTCAGACCTTTCTGCTGAACTCAGGACTCCATCTTTCTGATGGCTGATATTTCTAACTTGTCATGTTCAAAATTAAATATCTATCCCCATTTCCTCTCAAACCAAAATTTCCTCTTCTGTTCTCTATTTCAGTTAATGTCATCACCATTGCCCTGGGCTTCTGGCCCAGAAATCTTGATGTCATGTTGATTTAGGTGCAAATTTGTAAAGCCTTGATGGTTTCACCTCCTCTGAATAATTTACAGGAAGTATTAACTGTTGGTGTATTATCCAGAACCCTCTAAGAATAAGCCTAGAATGCAGTGGATGCTCAATATGTATTGGATGATCCATTGATAGACTGAACATCTCCTCCCTTAGAAATTTATAAGTAAATCATTAGGACCAAGTTTTCACTCTCCTACCAACCCCCACCCCCAAACATGTAGCCTTGGGTCAGAGAATAAATTTCAGATATTCCTTGAGTGTTTTTAAATGAAACTTGAAATGAGACTGCCTGTTAACTTAGAGCTCATGAGCATCCCAGCCCACTCCTTGCATTCACTAGCTTGGCATAGAAGTGAAAATTGTGAAGTAGTTGGTTAGCACATAATTTATATTTCTTTTAATTTTTAAAATTTATTTTTATTTATTTTTTGTACCTAGAGCATAAAAAAGAAGCCAATTATAAATTTTCACTGCTACCATTTAATTAATGCTGCCTATAAGAAGACGACCCATTTACTCCGGTACTGTTTCCCAGTGGCCGCTGGGGACTTCTACCGAAAGCAGCCTCATTCTCTCTCCGTAACCTCTCTGTGACCAGCTGTGCAAGTAGGCAGTTAGGTGACAATCAATAAGAGGATTTAAGCTGAACCCTATAGAAATTGAAACCAAGGCCCTGCCACCTTTAGAATGGTAGTCAAATTCACCGAGTAGGTACCCAGCTCTGGTTTCCTACATGCATGTATTATGAACAAATTTGGGTGTCATATGTGTTAAGTGCTCCATGAGGGTAATTATTTCTACAACTCAAAATTAGGAGTATATACTTCACATAGAATGTAGGTAGACCCTCCCTAGAATAGTTGGATTCAACTAATGTGAGTATGTCCTGTATTAGATATTTGGGGTTGTAAAGCAAATATAGAGCGTCATACTGTCTTTAAGGAAGAAATAGGGAAAAAGAAAATTCCCAGTGAAAAGACACAGCAATATGCTGTTGTATGCACCTTTCATGTTCTAGAGTGACACTAGGCTTGGGCAAAGTGGGGGAAATGACAGCTGTATCAGATTCACCCCATCTTGTTGACTTCTCAAAGATATGAGAACAGACACCTCAGGAAGCTAACCTGTGAATGACCCCATTCCTCTAACTTGGCAGAGGAGAGGAAGATGTGGGAAGATGTAGCTCCACTGAGGTGTTTTCTGAGGCAGACACAGGAACACACTTCTAGCAGACACACTTCTAAATCTTAGCACAAAGGACGAGTTGTTCAGCTCCAGGCACATGTCTGCATCAGAGCTCTGGAAGGCTAAATGTGTTCAGCCCCTGTACATGCTGAATCCAGCAACCCTGGGCAGTTTCGAATTTCACAGTGCTATGTTCACTGGCCTATGATGCTTTCAATTAATAGGGAACAGCTGCTAGGTAATAAAATGTGCCCATTTCGAAAGCATTTATAGAATCATAAAGAGCTGGGAATTAAGTCCATTTAAATTCTGAGGTATTCTGTATGAATTTCATGAGTGCCTTAATATTTCACCAATACCAAATTCATATTCCTGAGAAGTATTAATTATTTTAACTGCCTGCTACGTAGTCACAACTTTACCAGGTACTGTGAGAGTAACTGAAAAGAAGTAGAGAAAAAAGTGTGCTTCATAAGCATTTATAATCTCAATGGAAACACATACTGTCCTTTATAAAACAAACAAACTAGAACTGATCCATTTGAAAGGAATTGTAGTAGATATTCATTGGGGTGAGGTGGGGATGAGATGAATCTGAAACTCTGCTCTGTCTGTGGAAGTTTCGGAGTTTTGTAGGTTGAGAGAAAGGGGCTTTTTGACTCTACCTTGTGTGCACAAACAGAGGTGGAGAAAAGCAGCTTCCCGACAGGAGAGCCTCATGACAGAAGCACCTCTGGGAGTTCACACCAAGGGTTCTACCTCTGCAGGTGGGATGATGAGTTCCATCCCTCTGCTCATATTCGGAGCCGTGCGCCCCCGACCAGGGCACTCTCTGTGCCTCACTTCCCTGTTTTGCAAATAAGGTTAAGAGGCAGAGGTGAATGTCTCTCATAAATGGCTGTGAGGATTAGTTAGATAATATATGCCAGGAACTGAAAATGACATCTGTCATGTATTACTACATATGTAATAAACGTTAGTTACTATTATGATTTGACAGGGAATTAAGAGATAGTATTGGGGCGATAAAGAGTGGCTAACTAATGACCTCGATTGGCATGTAATTCAGAGTGGGTTTTAATATATAGGAATGAAAGCATAGCTTTAGGAATGTTTTGGGCAATTGTATTATAAATTACAATGAAATAGGGGGAAAAAAGATTGAAGATAGACACATAAGCTCAGGGCATTAACATAAACATGAGATAATGAGAAACAGAAATTGGATAGTACCTTTGGAAACAGATTGAAAGTGAAAAATTCACATTATTTACCTGACTGAGCAATTTTCATTCATTCTTTTCTGCTAAGACATTGTGTGTGTTTTATATATATGTGTGTGCATATATATATACACATATATATGTTATATATATATAGTATAATGTACATAGTTTTATGTATATAGCATAGTATGTGCCAATCATCTCCCTAAACACTTTATGCATTGTCTCGTTTAATCCCCAAAATAATCCTATGAAGTACTATACTGGGTTAAATAGTGTCCCTCCAAAATTCCTGTCCACCCAGCACCTGTGAATATGACCTTATCTGGACCTAGAGTCTTTGCAGGTCTAATCAAGTTAAGTTCATGTCATACTCAGTTAGGGTGAGACTTCCTCCAATGACTGGTGCCCTTATAAAAGAGGGAGAGAGTTGGACCCAGAAACACGGAGGGAAGACGGCCGTGTGCACATGAAGGCAGAGACTGGAGTGATGCAGCTGCAAGCCAAGCAGCTCCAGGGATGGCCAGCAGCCCCAAGAAGCTAGAAGAGGGGCATTGAATGGCTCCTCCCCTCAATGCCTACAGAGCGAGCTTGGCCTCTCCGACACCCTGATTTCAGACTTCTGGCCTCCGGTACTGTGAGAGAATAAATTTCTATTGTTTTAAGGCCCCCAGTTTGTAGGATTGTTCCAGCAAATGCAGGGACATACAAATACTGCCTCAGTTTTACAGATTAGCATACTAGGGTTTAAGGAGGTTAGACAAGTTGCTCCAGGTCAGAGTGCTAATAAGGGAGAGAGCTGGGATTCAAACCCACATGTGTCTTTACTTAGAGTCCAAGTTGTTAACTGCTGCATTCTGTTCCCTCAATTTTCATGCCATACTAAGACTAGGGTGACCCTGCATTAGTCATGTGTTCCTGGTGTAAATGAGGAGGAGACTTCTAAATCCTCTTCCACTTCCAACGTTCTGTGACCCTGAAATGCTAGAGCCCGTTGCTCCATTCTCACTGTAACTGTCATTTGAGGCTGTTCAGACAGCAGCTTGAGAACACAGTTGAGACTAGCAGAGAGGAGGCTGTGAGCAGTGGAAAAGTTCAGACTCTGAGCCTCCTTTCCCTCCTTCTGATTCCTCCATTCTTGTTGGTGGCAATTTTGACACTCAAATTTCTGTCTGGTATATACGTTGCCATTTAGCAACTGTTTCTGAGGACATCTGCACACTGATCCCTCCATCACCGTATTCCAGGATGCAAATGGCCCTCCGGTCAGCCCAAAGCAGTGGTGTGTGGCGGTGCAAGAGGGGCCCTGAGCCAGGACTCCATCTCCATGGGGCTCGTTTCTGCCCTTAAGGGAAGTCCTGTCTGCTTTTAGCATTCTGCAAGTCTACTGAGTGTGGAGAGCATAAGACTCTGCTCCCTCCTCCTCTCATTTTGTCCTGGCCCCTCCTTCCCTCCAGAGCCCCTTCCCCACCCCAGACCACAGCTCCCTTCCTTACAACCCCTCCCAGCAACTCCCTCCCTCATCTCTTCTGCAGCCCTGTGGTGGTAACATGCAGGCCTCCTGAGGAAAGATGCATTCTTTGAACAGTGGTTTTAATGAATGCGGAGGATTGGATTGTGTTGTTAGAAGACACTGGGAAAGCATCTAGTCCAAAATCCTGAGTTTGGAACCTCCCTTCTAGATCTTTTTTTAAAGTGTTTTCAGAGAGAATCAATTTCTTCTTTACTTATGCTGAAGCCATTCTCCTTCTCTGGCAACTGTGGAGAAATGGCTCTCTCATTAATTCTGTGGTTGCAGCCTGCAGCTCACTCCCTGCCTCAGGCCGGATGCTTCCAGTGACCCCCGGCGGTACCCGGGGGAGAGGAAGAATTGATGGAAGTGCTCTGGGCTCTGGATATGTGTGTGGCGGGGGGAAGGTGTGGAGAGAGACATTTATTTTAAGAAACTGGCTCACACAATTGTGGGGTTGGCAAATTTGCAATCTGTGGGGCAGGCTGGTAGGCTGGAGATTCAGGTAAGAGTTAATGTTGGTGTCTTGAGTCCAAAATCTGCAGGCAGGAAACTCAGGCAGGGCTTCTCTGTTGCAGTCTTGAGGCAGAATTCCTTCTCCTGGAAACCTCAGCCTTTGTTCTTAAGGTGTCAACTGATTGGATGAGGCCCACTCACTCACATTGTGGAGGGTAATATGCTTTACTCAAAGTCAATTGATTGAAAAGTTAATACATCTAAAAACTACCTTCTCAGCAATGTGTAGACTGGTGTTTGATCAAACAACTGGGCACAATGGCTTCATCATGTTAATGCATAAAATTAGCCATCACAGACTTTCCCAGGGTACTAGTGAGAGCTAGATTGATGGAGTGTTTACTGTGATCCAGGCACTGTTCTAAGTGCTTTAAATGGACTGACTTTAATCCTCGCTGTAGACCTCTGATCTCAGAACAAGTCTAAAATCAGGCTTAGATTCATTGAGCAACTTGCTCACAGTTTACACAGCTGGTTATGGTAGCCTCAGATTAAAACCCAGGTAATCTAGCTCCAGGGCCTGTTGACAAATAAAAACAAATCTGGACTGAAGTAAGGAGACTTTATTCGAAAATACTATTGCAATAGGGAGAATGCTCTGACCTCAGGACCTGTGAGCATCTCAAAATAGGATGGAAAAGGCTTTTCTTTTATAGGATGGGGGAAACAAGGCTAGCAGGAGCTTTGTGGGAGGGGGGCCAGGGGCTTGGGTGAGCAGACAGCGTCATTGGTGGGTCGACAGGACATCTTTCTCTCTGCAGCCAGTTTATTTTTGGAATAAGCTGTCAGGGGAAGACGTTCAGCACCTTAGTGTTTGCTTAAACTTGAGGATGTGCCAGAGTCTGGGCCTGTGCGGAGGAGAGAAGGTGGAGTAGAGTTCGGTCAAGTCAAGTTAATGGCTAAGTAGTGAGTGATTGTGAGCGCTTGGTCACCGTGTGCTCTCAAGTCTAAGCTACCCTGGAGATCAGTACGAGTGTTTGGAATTAATCATTAACTGAAGAACAAATTATTTTTCCTGAGGATATTGTATGATGTTGTACATGAAAAGTCAGGACTTTTCATTTTTATTGCTGAAATCTGTGTTCATTTACTTCAACCTCCTCATCTCTAGCGTATGTTATTCTACTTCTCTTACTTTTTACAAATAGATTTTAATAGCACCTCATGAGTGATGAGATAAGCATATCAACCTTCAACACATTTCATTGATTCATTCACTCATTCATTCAAAATTAACGGTTCATTCTTTCAAGTTTACACAACAGTGGGCTAGGTATTGGGGATATTGAGAGGAGTAGAGCTTGTCTCTGCAACCTGGCAGGAGGAGAGACAGCTACAGCAAACAAAGGCTGTGGGTATTTAAAGTCTATAGGAGAAGGTAGATGGGTGGCAGGGCCTGTGGGGTCAGAGAGGAGTGGGAGGAGCAGGGGACAAAGGAAATGGCTTCTCTTGGCTCTTCTGAGTCAGGAAACTAAGCTGAAGGTAAACTGATCAAAGACCTGAAGTCCTGGAAGAGAGTGTAATGTTCCAGAACTGCAGGCATTTGGCATGATTGGGGTTGGGGAGGTTAGCATGGGTCTGCAGAGACCTTAGCGGCTCTTCAAAGCTGGGAGTTGGAATAGGAAAGAGGGGTTGTGGGTCTTACCCAACTGTGTTCAACTGTAGATGAGCACTCGGGACAGTTCTGAATTTCCATATTCCCAATGTGGACATTGCCACCCCTTTCCTCCTTGAGACAGTGACTTAAAGCTTTTTCTGGTCATCCAAAGGAATGGCAACATGGCGGCAAGAGCATAAAGGTAGAAACTAATCTTTTAGGTGTCATTCCTTACTTTTTAAAATCAGTCTTCTTATATGAATATAAGAAAAAGTGTAGAAGCACTTTAAAAAAAGCACATTAAAGAAAATTTTTAAGCCAATAGTTTGCATATTTTAGGGAAGAGGAAGGCAGATGATGGGTTCCGATATGTACAAAGAAATCTCGTCTCATAATTTTACAGTCTTACTCCTCTATGTCAACTTCTTCTCTGTACGATGTTACTCTTAGACCTGCTTTCTTTTGACTAAGGTAAATGTCTAATAAGAATTAATGGCAGAACCTGTAATTTCTAACTCTGCACACTCTCAAGTTATGATTAAATTGAAACTGAAAAAAACAAACATTTTAGTTCACGGGGTTAATGCCGCAGCTAAGATCTCTGATCCATCAAATTTAAGCCAGTGCTGCTGCCGCTGGTATAAACCGAGAGTTTTCTGATTCATTGTGCTTGGGACAGTCTATGAAAAGAGAAAAAAAATGACTTGTAATTTTCATGGGAAAAAGGCGGAATCTGTCAGAGGCCCAGACTCCTGCTTGTGCGCCAGTGCAGCCACACGACAATCTGTAGGTCGTCTTTGTGTTTGACAGTATGACTATAGTGCACTCCAGAGCAAAATGCTTCATAGGGAAAATGTAGAATTACCATTCATAAGAGCGGAGAAGTTGTTTAGTGCGTGCAAGAAGGGACAGAACGGAATATATTATCAGAGTTTTTTCTGAGATTTTTCAGCACACAGACAACTTCTAGGAAAGAGACATTTATAAATGCTGTTTTGTACAGCAGTCCATTGATAAGAAGGTTCAAACTCGCCCACTAGACCCGCTCCTCTGGCCTTGTCAAGATTGTCATTCCTCCCGTTGTCCACTTCATTATCCACAACACAGGAATATTTTCATGGAAGAAAAATGCTGTAATATTGTCCAAAGTAAAAAGAAAACAAACCAAAATGAAACTAAACCACCTCCTTTTCATTCCACAAAAAATCTCCTCAGAAGAGCTGTCTGTACTCATGGTCTCCTGTCTCTTTCCTCCGTTGTCTCTTTGAAGACACTCCCATCAGTCTTTCTCTCAATGATTCCACAAACCTGCTACCTGCTCTTGTCAGTGATCTCCTTGTTGCCAAGTTCTCAGGATGTTGCTTAGTCCCCATCAGTCGACTAGAAGCAGCATGTGACATCCTCAGTCATGTCTCCCTTCTCCAGTGACTTTCTTGACTTGGTTTCTGGACCTGTTCTCTCTCTTAGTTCTCTATGTACCTCGCTAGTCCCACCTTCTCAGTTTTCTTTGCAGGATATTCCTCAACTTTTCAAACTTTGAACACCTTAGTATCCCAAGACTTTAGACAATTCTAGGAAATAGACATTTGTAAATGCTGTTTTGTACAGCAGCCCATTGACAACAAGGTTCAAGTGCACACTACACTCCCTCCCTCTGGCCTTCTCAAGATCGTCATTCTTCCAGTTGTCCACTTCACTATCGTTGGGAGATATCATTGGGAATTATTGGGAGAAAGCCTGATGGGAGTGTCTTCAAAGAGATGTTGGAGGAAAGAAACAGGAGACCATTCTCTATCTACCTTCACTCTCTAGGAAACTGCATCCTGTGCCATGTGTATACTGAGAACCCCAATTTTTATTCCCAGCCAAGACCTTTTCCCTGGATGTCAGACTTTTCTACAGCATGTCCTTGTGGCATCATGTACAAGCTTGTCCACTCTCACACTCTTGGTTTTCCCTGACAAGACCAGCTCCTCCATCAATGAATTACTCCATTCTACCATTTGTTCATGTCAAACATCTTGGAGTCTTTCTTGACTCCTCTCTTTCTCTTCACCCCTCTCTGATCCAGGAGCACATTCTGTTGGCTCTACCTCTGAAGGGCATTCATAATTTGCCTACCTCCCCCCACTTCTGTGGCCGTTCTCCTCTAAGCCATTATCATCTCTTGCCTGGATTATTGTAATAGTCACCTACAGTATCACTCTGCTTCTAACCACACCCCCAACAATCCATCTACCAACAGCCAGAATAATCCTTCTAACACTTGAATAATTTTTAGTGCCCCTATATGCTTATTTAGTACCCCAAATATTCAATGGCTTCTGGGCTCACTCAGAATAACTACTGAGTCCTTGCCACCGGCAAGAAGACCCTATGACATCTGCTCCCTGTCCTGTCCTATTTCAGCCAATTTTCTGATCTCATCTTATCCTATTTTCCCTCTCACATGCTCTTCCTGAGCCACTCTGGCATCCTTTACTTTCCTCAAAAATGTCACACCTTCTCCTGGCTCAGGGCCTTTGCACTTTTTGATCTAGATTCCACATGAATCATTCATTCACCTGCTTCAGCTCTCTGCTCAAATGTTACTTGATCAGAGAGACTTTCTCTGACCCTCCTACATGACTTTCATAAGGGATTTCTAAAGCCATGCAGCTGCTTTGTGTTTCTCTCTCTTTGGGTTTGGAATGGAATAATAAGAATGTAGTTAGGATTTTGTCTTCAGAGACTCTTTCCCCCTATAACTTAGTTGCCATTCATGACCCTCCATAATTTTATTATTCCAGTAGTACTTTCCATTTCTCTGTTTTGTGCACCATAGACAGTGTCACTCAAGAGTGGTCTCAGAAGAACAGCATCACCCTCACCTGGGAGCTTTTTAGAAATGCAGATTAGTGGGGTCCCCCCCCAAGTCCTGCTGAGTCAGAAACTCTGGGAGTGGGCCCAGCAATGTGTTTCAACCAGCCCTCCAGGTGACTGCGATGCGTGCTGACGCTTTACTTAGATTCTAATGGTTTTCAGCTGGCCATGTGTGTCTCAATTACTCTTGGGATCCACTGAAAGTCTCTGTTCAGGGGACTGAGATGCTAAATATTGTGCAATCTGTGGGACAGTGACAAACAAAAATAATTGTCCTGCCTCACATGCCCCAATCATCCCTCTGGAGAACACGATGAATCGGGCCTAACAGAAATGTTGCCATGCCTTGCATACAGAGGCTGGTTCCCTGCCTCTGTTACTTTCTTCACTCTGTTTCTTATCCTTATCTCCATCTCAAAATGTCTATATTCTGTTCATCTTTCAGGGTTTGAATTAAATGGTACCTCCTTCAGGAATCTTCCCTGATTTCCTAAGCTGAAAGAATAATACTTCCTCTCGGTACTCCCATAGGCATTTTATCCATGGATCTAGAATTTACTTATTTATATCTGCCTTCTAATATAATTCTTGATATAAATGTCTTACCTTCCCTACTCTATGAAACTCAGGACAGGATTACGTCTTCCATTACTTTCTGTCCCAAGCAGAGCTGCTAGCTTGTGATAGGCTCATAGTAGAAACCCTTTTTCTGTTCCTTCCTCCTTGGACTGTAGCAGCCCCTGAGCACAAGAAACGCAGAGCACTACCGATTGATTTAGCAACGTCTGGAAATATAAAAAATAAAAAAGGAAGTACCCGGACATCACAATCCATGACCAGACTCTCATGGGAAACATCTACAAGCAAGAAATCTGTGTCTGATAAATGAGCCGCTTCATGCAGATATGCTGCATGATATAAGAGGCTATAATTTCAGCTCATCCAGCCGTGTGATTCTAGAAGCCATTTTGAATACCCTGGGGCAACATAGATTAGACAATTGCCTCTATTTCCTTCTCAGTTGAAACTGATTCTATAAGAAAACAAGATCACTTTCTTGTTCTAATAAAATGAAGATCACAAACACAATTTTATGTCCAATCTGAATTTTAGAAAGATAAGGCTTGAAGTTAAACCTAGGAGTCTAGGGTCTCTGTGTTCACCCTCTGAATTTCCTTTCCAAGTGGGACAAATGATAGAGAGTAACGTGCTTTGTGCGTCTGGGAACTCTGGAGAAGTTAAGATAGGTTGCCTTCTTCAAAAACAGAAAGGCTATGGGAACTGGATGACAATTAGGTGCCACTGGTGGAGGATTTCTTTCTTTTTTTTCACCTGGTAGGATTATCTTGAGCAGGAAGGGTGTTGTATGAGTCTGCTCATGCTGCCGTAACAAAAATGCTATAGACTGGGTGGCTTAAACAGTGAAAGTGAATTTTCTCCCAGTTTGGGAAGCCAGAAGTCCCACATCAAGGTGCCAGCAAAATCGGTTTCTGGTGCGGACTCTTCCCAGCTTGCAGACAGCTGCCACCCAGCATGTCCTCTACACCCAGGGCTTTCTGGTGTCTCTTATAAGGACGCAAGTCCTGTTGGATTAGGATCCCACCCTCATGACGTCATTTAATCGTCTCCTTAAACGGTCCTATCTACAAATACAATCACATGGGGGGTTAGGACTTGAACATACGAACTTTGGGAGGACACAATTCAGTCCATAACAGGTTTATTTTGGTTGACTTTTCATTTCAAGGAACCTGTGTTAGTATGGGTCCACCGAAAAGCAGATACCAAGATGAAATTAGATGTGCAAGAGATTTTGGGAGAAACATCAGCAAGGAGAAAGGAGGAAGGGCTCAAAGGAGGCTGGGAGCCTTCAGAACACACTGTTGGTGTGACCCCAGTTGTGTTAGTTTGCTAGGGCTGCCATAACAGTGTACCGCAGGCTGCATGGCTTAACCAAGAAGCATTTATTTTCTCTCAGTTCTGAAGGCTAGAAAGTCAAGATCAAGGTGTCAGAAGGTTTGATTTCTTCCGAGGCCTCTCTCCTTGGCTTGCAGATGGCTGTCTTGCTGTGTCCTCACATGGTCATCCCTCTGTCCATACGTGTCTGTGTCCTGATCTCCTCTTCTTAGAAGGACAGTGGTGAGGTTGGATTAGGGCCACCCTAACAACCTCATTTAACCTTAGTCGCCTCTTTAGAGACCCCATCTGCAAATACAGTCACCTTCTGTGGTACTGGCGGGTTTAGGACTTCAGCATGTGGATTTTGGGAGACACAAGTCAGCCCGTAATACCAATAAAGGAGAGAAGGAAGCAGAGGTAGGAGCAGGGAAAGTTTCATGGTGCAGCACAGTTCTAAGAAGGCCCTCTACTAGTCTGACAAGTAGTGCTCCTGTCAAAGCTGGCTGTCAGAGAGCCCCACATCTTGCAGGAATGGGCCCGCATTGGGACTCCTGCTGTACTCCATCGTTTTGACGGGAGGCAGCTTGTGAAAAACCTGGCATTGGTGTGATTTGGGCACTGCAGGGGGTACAACCATTTCTGACCAAGAATAGTTCCCAATTTCATATGGTCCAACCTTGGTTTAGTTGCATATTCTCAAATTTGAAGTAGAGTTACATCACTTCACACATTGCCTAATAACAGAGACTCATATATGATGACTGATTCCATGCTGTGGAAGAATCCTATGCAGTTAACTGAAGAGGTGCCTTTGGTATAAATATACACACAGCCAAGTACAACTAGGTTAAAATCCACTCCTCAGGGGTTAGCAGGCTAACTGTAGTGTCCTGTTCCTAGGGGTTTGGTAAACAGCTGTGGCAAAGGTGTTTATGGTGAGTCCCTGGCCTGGCTCTGGCCTCGGGGTTTTGGTGCCTTTTAGTGAGATAATTATAATCTCACAGACTCTTCTGTGTGTTCCGTGCTGATGTTTTCTTCACATTGAACCACACCAGACTGGTGCCTCCCTCCTTCAGAGCTGAGCTGCCAAATGCAGGAAAATCACAGCCTCTGTACTGTTCCTGAGAGTTTGCCTTTTGTCCATTGTAAAGCTTTTATTTATGGGCTGCTTGAGTGTCCTAACTTTGTAGCTGGGATGAGTGGAAAATATATTGAATCTATTGACTGTAGAAAGATAATCCAAAAAGAACTTAATAGATTTGAACAGTGTGCTTAATCCACCAATAGGAAAATTAATAAGGGCATATGTAAATTCCAAAATATCAATTACTTAATTTGGGAGGTGTGGTTTGTTATAATAGTGTGATATGAGTGCTCTCCTTTCCCAATTTATAAAATCAAGGTCTGCATTAATAGAAGTAAAGCTTCCCAAACAAGAAAGGAAGAAGGCCTGGGGTAACATAATTTAATTTGGTGACCTTGGTTAAATATAGTTAAATATAGAGAAGCCCATCAGGCCCTTGAGAACAGTGAGGAGCCGAAATCCATTTTGCATGAGGAAGAGGCAGAGGGACAAAGGGTGTTTGGGTCAGAGAAGGGAAGACTCAAATAGGACAGAATAGCTCTGAGCATTGAGGTCTTCCCATGTAGAACTTATTCCTCTAGGTTTTTCTTCTCCATGTGACTTAGACTTGCTCAGTGTGGGATCCGATGGGTCAGAGAAGGCCAGGGGTTCAACGTTATAGGGAAACAGAATTTAGCTCCATAGAAGGAAGTGATTTCATGTACTCTGAACAGTCTGCCTTGGGAGGTGGTGAGCAAGTTGGGCGAGTTAACGGAACTTTCAGTGCTGTGGTTTACTCATCTAAGAAAGTAGTACCTACACCAGAGGTAGTATGAATATGAATTCACAGTTTTGTAAGTCTAAGCTACAATTCTCATTATTGTTTACTATTATGATTTTGTACATTCTTGAATTGCTTGAACTCTAAAATTTCTCCCAATATTATCACAGTGTGATTCTCCAAGTTCTGTATACCAAAATAATTGTACTCTTGAATTGGAACTGTAGGCTGCCATCGAATTGCTCTAGAAGTCTTGAAAATCTCAGGGTCAAATCTCTCATGAGGTTTAACTCCGAATACAAACTATTTTCAGTGCAAAAGTAGAAATTGATCTAAGCAGAGAACAGTCTCTTAAAAATTTCCTCCTTCCTTTCTCTCAAACTTTCCATGCAGTTAGCACTTGAGGGGCCATGGGAGAGAGGATACAAAATTGTATCTTTAGGGGCCGGCCTGGTGGCACAGCACTTAAGTTTTCATGTTCCGCTTCAGCAGCCTGGGGTTTGCTGGTTCAAATCCTGGGTGCAGACCTATGCACTGCTTGTCAAACCATGCTGTGCCAGGTGTCCCACATAAAATAGAGGAAGGTAGTCATGAATCTTAGCTCAGGGCCAGACTTCCTCAGCAAAAAGAAGAGGATTGGTAGCACATGTTAGCTCAGGGCTAATCTTCGTCAAAAAAAAAAAAAAAAAAGAAAGAAGAAAAATTGTATCTTTATCAAAGTGCTTCATGAAAATATATTTTAGCAAAGATGATAAGTTTTGGAATCAGCAGTTTGTGAATTATGAAGCTTGTACTGGGTGTTTATCTAACTTGATGGCATTGTGCAAGTCAGCTTAATGTCTTTGAGTTTTGGGATCATTACTAGTTAAATGGAGCTTACAAACCTGTAAAGATTGGACGTTAGGTAAATAATTCTTAAAAGGTAGTTTTCTTATTATTCATCTATCAAGATATCACAGTAAATAACGTATTTTCGTTATATTTATTACAACTCATAATTATTACAAGGAAGATGTGATTAAAATATTGACATAAAATACCATTTACAATTTTAAAACTTTATGTTACAAGCTTTAATGACATAGATTGTTGATATGGCACTTGAAGCCACATTGAATTTCATTTTCCTAGTTTATATGAGTTTTAAAGCTGCTAACCCCAAGTCACGGTGATTTTATTGTTTTAATTTTAGGTAATATTATAATTTTTATCACAAAGAACTCTCAAAAATATGTTGTGGATAATTGTAAATTTAGTTAATCGAAAATTTAGTTATCTCAGTCTGTATATATTTGCCTTTAAATGTCACAATCATACTAATTAAATCAATTATTTTAGATTTAATAACTTAAGATCAATAATTTATTGATTAAAAAATCAATAATTTTAAAGAGCTCAAAATTTTATCATGAGACTGTACTACAATAGTTTAAATGAATCGTTTTACCCGAATGACTCAGAAAGATCTTTTAGTGAGGAATAAGCACTTTTGATTATGTTTGCAATGATCATATTTGGTAAGAATTCGATAAACTTCATTGTCAAAACTTATCTATGTCAAACCCAGGCAAATAGCCTATTTTCTTGCCTATTCTCTTTTTATTAACTGCCATTTCTTATAAAGTGAATGAATGCACCATGTAGAGAGTCTGAGATGTGAAAGATACAAACGCAATAGCAGCAAAGAAGTTAAAGCAGGAAAGCTCACACAATACCCAGCAGGCTTTGAGACACCGCCACAGCCAATGTATTTCTCGTTACTTCGTTTCCAGCAGAAAAGAAACAGTTAATTGAGGAACAGCGAGAATAGTGTGATACAGAGACAAACTTCAAAATGAAATTCTTTATCTGATGACTTGCCATGGGGACAGAGAATGTCACCTGTACTTTCACAGAACGTAAGGAATTATGTCCTTGTCTGAGTGATTCTACCCGGTCTATGCATGAGCCAGCTCTCAGCTCATCTCCTGGTATCTTCTCCAAATATTATTTAAAATCCTAATTTTTCAGCTTAGTAAGTCCAGGGACTTCCAAAAGATAGACTCAAATTCTGTTAATATAAAGGTCAAACAGTGCCTCATAAGATGGACATAATGCAAAACAAAACTAAAACGCACCCATGCAAGCCTTTGTGAAAGCTCTTGGGGGAAGGTTTGGGAGACGGAGTGTCAACAATTGCTCAGCCATCTCTCTCTACCTCTCTCACCTTTTCACTTTTTTCTCATCTTTTTGCTCTTTTGCTCAACAGCGATTAAAATAAAAATCCTATTTTATTTTGCAAGTTATTTACATTTTTTTTCCTACTGCCAAACTCACTTCCTGCCTAGGAACTGGAAGGGCTATGTGTGGATTCCTGACTCATTTTTTAGCAAAATCTCCTTCTTTTTCATCAGTCTCTATCCGGTGGAGAATTGGTCTTCTAAAATATGTGCAATCCCATTGACTCTTCTCATTCATTTCTTTGTTTTCAGTTGTAACTTAATGAACTCAATGAAAAGTTGAAATAGTCTCCGAGCCACAACCATATTGTCGTAAGGATTATGTTTGGGCAATACTTATTCTGGATTGAGTTGGCAAGATCAGGGTTTTCACTGACCTGGACTATTCTTGAGCAATTGTCATCATCTTCTCCCTGGTGTTTCTACCTTCACTCTTTCCTACTTCCAACCTATGGCACATACTAATACATGAGTGTTATCCCTAAAAGACCCTAGTTACTATGTCATTCCCATCCTCAGAAACCTGTCTCCTTTCTCCAGCGAGATGAAGACCCCTTTCCTTGTTACCCAGTTTCTAGATTTTTGTAACTTGTTCTCACTGTATTTGTCCTCATCTCTAATTTCACTACAATGCGTGTCCCTTGGTCTAGCTCTTCTCTAGATGGTTCTTCAAGTGCATCTTGTGTTTTCTCGCCTCCCTGACTTGGTAATACTGGTTCCACTCAAAAGGCTTTCTTCTCTTCTCTCAATCTCTGCCATGTTCCCCCTAAATAAAATTTTTGTAGCCAAAAAGCTTCCAAAAAACCTGTCTATGCTCCTCTTTCTCCCTCTCTTTCCTCATCCATGGTCAAAAGAATTGTCTTGCAGATACTCAAAACTTATGAAATTAATTTTTTCTTGGATTCATATACTTGTTTTTGTGAATTGCTTTGGGCTAGCTTTATTGGTTTTCTATTGCTCTGTAACAAAATTTGAAGCAGTGATGAACAACATATGTGTCAGACAGAAATTCTGAACATTGTTTAAATAATTATTTAACTTAGCACCTTAAAGCACACTTTTCTTATCTCTCAGTTTCTGTGGGTCAGGAGTCTGGCCTTGGCTTGGCCGAGTCTTCTGCTTAAGATCTCAAAAGTCTGCAGTCAAGGCACGGGCAGGCTGTGTTGTCAGGTCGGAGGCTCGCCTGGAGAAGACCCACTTCTAAGCTGACTACATTGACAGAATCCATTTTTTGTGGGTTAGGACTGAGGGCCCTGGTTTCTTGCAGGCTGTCTCGGGCCCTAGAAACCAGTCTCAGCCCCTTGCCACATGGCCTCTCAGCGTGACTGACCAATTACAAGACCAGATCGGAACAGTCTCTAGAATGGTTCTACTAGCAAAGCTGAGTCACAGAACCGACATCCCACCACTTTGTCATATTCTGGTGGTTAGAAGCTGTCATGGGTCCTGCCCACACTCAAGGGGAGGGAGTTGCAAAAGAACATAAGACCAGAAGAGGAGATTGTGGGGGGCACTCTATAGTATGCCCACTGCCCATCCTGCTGTGTCTTCTCCATGATTTGAGCCTGGTAATAAAGACATGTGTTTACATTTCTCTCTTTTCCTCTCTCCATTTCCATCACACAGACACACACAGACACACACAGACACACACACACACACACTCATTGACAACTGTTCATCATTTGAATTCCACATCTCTAAAGAAATTAATTAATGCAAAAATTATTTCATTAATCTAAACCCTCTGTTTACTATATAGTTCCTTAAATTTGTTTTATATTAAATGGCCTTAACTGCTAAATAGCTTTAAAAGGACCTTTCAGAATTAAGCGAACTAACGACAATTCACAGCATTTAAACTCTTCTTATAAAACGTTCACAGTGCTAACTTTGAAGGAAAGTTCTGCTGCCGATATGTATCACCCCCAATGTGCAAAATCATGCTCTTCACTGCATAAATTTTTTCATTCTTATTTTAGTAGTGACATGTAATTTGAAAAATTAAAATTAGACAATTAGTGCATCACGACAGATTTACGAATATGCTTATTATCCATGCTATGGGTTATATTCTTATTTCACAAATATATGTGAATTATGTTTTCAGTGTTGATCATAAATTACCTTTTTACTTTTTTTAATCTTTACTATATAAAGGAAAAATGTCTACTGAAAATAGCAACTAGAAGCTACTTTTTGTGTAATCAAATTATGTTAAACAAAAACTCCTCTGGGAAGAAAAAGAAAATTTTTAAAAATATTTTAAAGAATAAGCAAGTTGGATAAGACTAGAATATTAAACATGTATACCAAGGATAACATCAACATATGAGATATGTCGAATCAATTAGTATGTCTGAATAATAGAAGACAATCAACTTTTGTTTGACATAACTTTTTTCTATGTATGCTCTGTAAGCTTTGTTCTAAGTAATTACATCAATTTTTAAATTAAACTTCTTGAAGTGATTGTAATCAGTGAAATTAAGATAATCATATTGGCACAAAATACTAGACCTTTCTCTTTCTCTCTGTCTCACACACATACACTCACATAATCGTGCTGTTAAATACCATGTAGATTCGGGCTCTTACGTGTTGAAGGCTTTCCGTTCAAAGCATTCTTCCATTTCTGTCTGCTGTCATTTCTGGTTGGATTTGCTGATGGAACATCCATTTCTTCATCTTCTCCGTGGTGTAATCTGGTAGATCTCCTGCTGGCTCAACTGCTGTACCATTTTCCATTTTCCTCTATCTCTGTAACTCATTGCTTCCTTTATGTCATCTCAGTCCTTGATTTGGTAGAGATGTCACTTGTCTGTTTTCAACTCACTCTTTAATCTTCTAACTAGCTGCCTATCTTCACTGTCAGCTGTAGTCTAGACTGTAGCTTCCACTGTACTAAATGCTTCAAAGTTGCTAAGTCTTTTTGATCTAATAAAAATAATTAAAAAATATATTATCTTTTTCTTAGTTTAGGGCTCAACTGTTTTTTATTACACATATACAAATGCTTGACAAATTTTATTATAAATCCTTTTCGCATAAACTTGGGTATGTGATAATAATCTAAAAATCTTTTTTTGATTATTTGAAAATACAAGGTTCTAGTCTAGCACAAAACTGAAAGTTCTCATAACCTCAGGAGCTAAGGTTTGAATACAGCAGACAAAATTTGAAGCAGTGATGAACAACATATGTGTCAGACAGAAATTCTGAACATTGTTTAAATAATTATCAAATAGTATTTGTTAGAACTGAGTATATGATAAAGAACTTACAGTCGAAGAAAAATGAGATTATTTAACAAATGGGTATGGATAACGGGCTAATTTGAAAAAAGTAAATCAATTTGTAGCAATATTTTTTGGATGACTTAGAGTAGGGAATGAGGGGAAAATTGTATCAGATGTTCTTACAGGTCTTTTCAAAGCACGCAGTCCCGCCACCTGTGGATTGTTGTGGGTTCCTTTGGGTAGTGTGGTACCCAACATGATGCTGCATAGCCAGGAGGTGATGAAAATGCTATGGGGCAAGAAGAGCATTGGAAATCACAGGGCGATTTATTTCATGCCATACGCTTAATCAAATGGCAGCTGGATTAATAAGTTTAACGTAAAAAAGTACGTTTACATATAGTTAGGTGTTTAACTGATTTCCAGAAGGGCAAAGTCTGCCTAAAATAGAATAAATGCTATTTATTTACTTTATTTAAGTTCCTATCTTAAGTTTGCCAGTGAATGTCAGATTTACGTGATACTTTGCCTCCAGTACTGTTTTGGGTAACACCGACATCAGGCCAAATGTCAACTCATTCCACTATTGTGTTAATAACAAATTAATATTCGTAATATACAATTATTCCTGAAAAGATTTAAAACTTTTCTTAGGATTCTTTTTTTAAAAGACAGCATTGTTTAACAAATAATATCATAGCCTCAAAGGACACATTCTGTAACGGCGTGAACGTTGGGGGGCGAGGGGGAGTTTGGTTCAGGTGTATCAGTTCTTCATGTTGCCGAGGATCAAAGCCCCGGGAACTACTATAGCATAAGATAACTAAGCATTGTTATCTGTCCTGAGTCACCGCTCTCTTCTATTTGTAAAATTAGACTTCTTTTTGTAGTTGTAGGTTCTAATTAGTTGTAACATGGCAACATATTAACATATTATTATTTATATGGGCTTTTCAATTTGCTTTTTCACATGTCCCAATTGGAGCCCAACATTAATGTTTACAACATCTAGACTTGCAAGGGATCACCATCGTTCTGTTTTCTACATATTTTCAGATACCTGTTGAGCAGCATGGATGCTTATGTAACCTAAATGAGCGTGAAGTTCAGGAAAGAGTTTGACTCTACAGGATCTATTTTGTGTGTGATCTGCCAATTTTTTGCTTATTAGATTAAATTTTAAATAACAGAAGGAAAACCAGAAAGCTAGTGTAGTCTGGTCTGAGTAGTGTAGGAAAATAGAGGAGGGAGAGAGAAAGAGAGGGAGAGAGCGAGACTTAGCAAAACCCATTTGATCATTTAGGTTTTTGCTCATTGGTTTTTCTTTGTTTGTTTGTTTTGTAAAGAATTGTTTCATCCTGATTCCAAAGTGATGGAGGATGTCCTCATTCAGTAATCTCTGTTACTCGCTTAGTCATTCCAATTTATAGCTAAACCAATGTTTTGTTGTTGTTTGAAGAGGGGTGACTTTTGCAGTCCACACTAAGAGTTGGTTATAGATTTAATAAATATAAACGGGCTGGGAAAAGAGCCGAGACGATTACCACTGTTACATTTCCAAACTTTCAGGAAAGTGTACTCTACACAGAACAGGACCTCTGTTTAGAGGTTGACTAGCTGATAACACAGGAAGTGCCCATTTCAAGAGAAAAGCAGATTTATTTTTAGTGTCTTTAAGCTGATTGAAAGGCACCGCTTCCAATAACAGCATTTGAAATATCCCTGATGCCTGACTCATTTTTCATCCTGGCCTCTGAACTTTTTGACCTTCTCTTCACATTTAATAATGAATTTTTAAACAAAGAGCATGAATCAAATGTAAATGCTCAAGATAGATCTAAGCTAAATCAGACTGGGGCCCCAGGAGAAGATTTCTCTTTAGTTCTTTCTCTTTAAAGAATGATGTCCATCGTACATGCCTTATACTTCCTTGATTTTTCATGAAACAGAAATGTCCTCAGCACTTCTGAGACTACCTGAGGTATTTGGTATTCATCAGCCTAACTTGGTGCCCATAATATTGGATTTTAAAAAATGTTTAAGACACAAACTGAAAATTGGTTAATTAAAATAAAGTATTCAACATGCGAAGACATTAAGTACTGTTGATTTTGCCTTTGTAGGGCAGTTCTTTCATATGAAGACCTAACACTGGTAGATGGATTTTTCTGGCAGCTTCTGTGGTCAGGAGCATCCTGGGAAGGGGTAGGCTCACTCGATTTTGTTGAATGCTAAAGCCTCTGGCAAGTATTGAAATTGGAATTGATAATTTCCTAAGGAGCAGCATTTATCTCTCTTCCTTAATGTGTCACATGGTACATATTTTTGTACATGAGCTTCTCCGGGGACAATAGTTATAAATGCTAAATGGGGCATATGTCTGAGTATAAAAAAGAAAAATAGCCTGATTAATGGGACTCAGAAAGAAAGGTAGTGGTTGAAATAGGAAACTGGGAAATAGCAGGGTCAAGTAACATCTAAGAGCATGTGGTTATTTGATGCTGAGTTGAGAACCACAAGAACTGGTGTCCATGGTGCTGATAGGACTTGAACAGCTCTATGGACTCACTCTACGTGACCAGAAACTATACCTATGATTTCAGAACTGTCCTCGCTGGTTATTCTTGGGGCTAAAGATACATATTTCAGCACATTGGAGAAAAAAATTCCAGATGAATATTATACAGATAAGAAGGCTTAATCATCCCCCAAAGTTGTTCCCTTATGTCAGAATTACTAAAAAAACAAACAAGATTTACACAAATAAAATTATTTGACATTAGATATTCTGTAAATATAGTTATAGAAAACATAATCATAAGAATGTATATATTGTTTAAGAAGGATATAAAGTTTAAGAGCATCACAGTAGGGGGAGTATGCCTTTTTATTATGATAAAAGTACATCTAAAATAAAATGTACCACTTTAGCTATTTTAGAGTGTACTGTTCAGCGGCATTTAGCACATTCACAGTGTTGTGCATCCATCACCATTAGCTAACTCTAGGACATTTTTATCACCCCAAATGGAAATCCCATACCCGTTAAGCAGCCACTCTCCATTCCCCCCTCCCCTCTGCCCCTGACAACCACTAATCTTCTTTGCATCGCCATGGATTTTCCTATTGTTGATATTTCATATAAGTGAAGTCACACAATGTATAACCTATTTTGCAACTTAATGTTTTTTTTCATTTTCATTTATCTTGTAGTGTGTACTTCATTCCTTTTTATGGCTGAATAATATTCCATCGTATAGCTATAACACACTTCGTTTACCCATCAGTCAGTTGGTGGACATTTGAGTTGTTTCCACATTTTAGCTATTGTGAATAGTACTGCTATAAACATTCATGAATAAGTATTTGAGTACTTGTTTTCAGTTCTTTCGGGTTTATACCTAGGAGTGGGATTGCTGGCTCATATGGTAATATATGTTTTTCAAACATAGATTTTATTAGATATTAGATTATTAATATTATTATTATAGATTATTAGTATTAGATATTAGATTTTTCAAAATCTAATCATTTTGAAGAACCATTAAACTGTTTTTCACAGAGACTGAAGCATTTTATATTCCCACTTGCAATGTAGGAAGGTTCCAATATCTCCACATCATCACCAATACTTGTTATTTTTCCTTATTTTTAAAATTTAGTATAGCCATCCTAGTGAGTGTGAAGTAGTACCCATTGTGGTTTTGATTTGCTTTGTATTTCCCTAGCGGTTAATGATGATGACCGTCTTTCCTGTACTTGGTGGTCATTTGTGTATCTTCTTTGGAGAAATACCTGTTTAAGTCCTTTGCCTATATTTTGTTTCTTTGTTGGTGACTCGTAAGACTTTTTTATGCATTTTGGATGCTAGACCTTTATCAGATATATGCCTTGCAAAATTTTCCTCCCATTATGTGTTGTCTTTTTATTTTCTTGATAATACTTTTTTGTGCACAAAAGTTTTTAATTTTGATGAAGCCCCACTTATCTATTTTTTCTTTTGTTGCTTGTGCTTTTGGTGTCATATCCAAGGGACCATTGCCAAGTCCAAGGCTGTGAAGGTTTACCCCTAAATTTTCTTCTAATAATTTTATAGTTATAAGTGTTATGTTTAGGTCTTTGGTCTACATTGGATAAATGTTTTTCATGTGTTGTGAAGTAATGGTCCAACGTTATTTTTTTGCTTGTGGATATCCAGTTGTCCTGCAATTATATTTATTGAAGAGACTCTCCCTTCTCCCACTGAATGATCCGGAACTCTTGTTGGAAATCTGTTGAACAGAGACGTGTGGGCTTATGAATTCTGCATTCTCAGTTCCATTTCATTGGTCCACATGTCTAGCCTATGCCGGTGCCACACTGGTTTGATTACTGTAGCTTTGCAGTAAATTTTGAAATCAGAAAGTGTGAGTCACCCAGCTTTATTTTTCTTTCTTTTTCAAGATTGTTTTGGCTATACAGGGTCCCCTGTAATTCCACATGAATTTTAGGATGAGCTTTTCCATTTCTGCAAAAGAGGGCATGGAGTTTTTGATAAGGATGTATTATGGCTTTTTTGGTGAGAGAAATGCCCCAGAAAATGGTGGAGCAGTTTGCCATCTCCTGTGTCCTTTTCCCCCTTGCATAGGTGTTTTTGTTTTCACTGATGCTAGTTTGTAGTAGGCTGATTTACCAAAGAATAGGTATTACTTAGTAACCAGCATTTTGAAATGTTAGTACTCATTATTTCAACAGTAATACAGCAAATTTTTCATTCCAACCTTTCAGTTTGAAGCAAAACACACAATAAAATTTTCACAAAATATGCAACTATGATTTATCAAAAAATGAACATCATGTAATGACCACTGAGAAAATAAAGATCATGGCTTGCACCCCAGGAACGCAAGGTTGTTGTAACATTTGAAAACTGCCATGATTTTCTACGTTAAACAAATAAAGGAGAAACAGCCATGTGCAATGAATGTAGAACTTCTATAAACCAATAAGATTCTAAAATATACCACAAAATATTGGGTAACAAACTGGATGTGGCACCGTAGAAAAGAATATCCCAATGACCAGTAAACTTACATAAAGGTTGTCAACGTTATAACTCACCAGGGAACTGCAAATTAAAACCGCAAGGGGCTGTGTCTTCATACCCATCAGCATGGCTACATTAAATAGCCATTATCAAGTGTTGGTGAGAATGTGGAGCAACTGGGACACTCGTGTATTGCTGATGCGAGTGTAAAATGGTATAACCACTTTTGAAAACTGGTTGGCAGTTTCTGATTTGGGTCACTGGACTCACTGAAGACAACTAGAAAGGCTAGACAGTTTTTAAAAAATGCCTGAATTCTTCAGTGAGATAAAAATAGAGCAAAGTATTACAAGGTGAGATATTAGATTTATTAGAAAGCTATCATAATTAAAACTCTTGAGCACTGGTCCAAGAATAGACAAGTAGATGAAAGAATAAAATAGATTGCAGAATGAAGCCCACACATGCACAGTCATCTGATTTCCTACAAAGATGTTAGTGCAGTGCAGTGGCAAATAAAAAGAGCTTATGTAACATAAATTGACAGTGGACTGTAGAGAGAGGGAAAACAAAAAATAAAGTGTGTATTTATACAGTATACATTCTGAATTTACTATTCCTACATCAAGGTCTGAAGAAATATGATGCAGTTAAGTTTATGTTGTTATAAAACTGTCACTTTGGGTCTGTTCCGGAATATTTAGAGAGTTAATGATTTAGGATTGGTTTAGATGCAGAGGCCATTCTCGATTCCCACCAGGCACATATACCACAATAATATACGTTAGCAATTCTATAGAACAGGTGAGTTTGATAGTAGCCTTTTCTTGAATATCTTTTCAGCTACATGTCAGTAAGGTCCTTGCAGAGGGAAAAGGAGAAAATGGATTACAAGCAGTATTTGAAGATATGAACGGCAAATAATTTTCCAAAACAAATTCAGGATATTCAGCCACTGATTCAAGGGAACTACAAATCCCTCCACTAGGTCATTATTTCTTGTTTGTCTTCTGTCTTCTCCACTGATGTGCACTAGATTATAAACTCTATGATGGCAGATTTTTTTCTGTCCTTTTCCCTGCCACACCTCCACCTCCTAAAATAGTGCTTAGCACATGAAAGACATTCACTGCGTATTTGTTGCATTAGTCATAGCTGCACAACTGGGTTGGGATTGGGAATTTGAGTCAGCCTGGCAGTGGAGGTCTTGGACCTCAGGCTTACAACCTCCAGGCCGTAGTCAGATCCAGTTTTGACCAAGTTGGGTAGGAAAGCAGAAATCTTAAACGCGTTGCAAAGTAATATGAAATTAGTCTTAACTGGCTTCAGGCCAGTAGGCCAGCATGGCAAAGAGGGCCTGAGCCTACTTGATTCCAAGGTGTATCTAGCTGATTAGTCTCTAGTGCTCTTGCTAAGTCTGGAACTCAAATGCAGCCCTGAACACATGCCCCACCCTCACAGGTCTCCTTTTCCAGGAGAGTGGCTGGTAACATCTTTGAGTGTCCTGTTGATGCCTGTGGACCTGAACCAAATCAGAAGAAGCCATTTAAGGTGTGACTGAGCAACTCACCTGAATATAGATTTCAGGCAGATACTCATTGTGAGCTTCAAAACCTATTAGGCCCTGTCATGATCATTGCCATACTGAACTGGAAACAAGCTAAACAGTCCTTTGGATACTGATTTCAACCGCTGCCCACCTTTCCCAGTATTGTAATCCTTGAGGTGCCTTGATCTTCAAAACATGTGGATAGACAGGCACATCCTTAATGGACTGGATTTAAGAATTTGGTGACATTGCTACTTTTTCAAGTTCTAGTGGCTGTTCTAAGGCATAGTGGAGGTGAGAATCATTGCCCTAGACCCAGACTCTGTCCTGCTCTGAGGCCTCCCCATCCACTAAAACTTTGACCTTCTCCTCTCAGGTTGCCCCACTAAACCAAGATTCCTGTTAGGTAGGTTTGGCTAAATATGTGTTTATTGAGAAGCAATTGTGTGTTCTGCGGGATTCTATAGCATACACACCAGTAGGGGTCAAATTCTCGATGGTAAATTAATGCAAAAGGATCTGCCATGTATTCTTAACTGCCCCTTACAAATTTTCTTGCTGTAAGTGAGGCATTCAGAAGTAATTTTCTGAGATTGTAAAATCCTAGTAGTTTTTCTCAAAATTCCTTTAGGGGCCATTTTCACCAGAATCTCCAGCAGTCTTTCTTTAAGATGCATAGTTGCAGATCCCATTCCCAAACTACTGAATCAGGGTAACTGAAGGTGGGACTAGGCAGGATTCTAAATGGGGAGAAATAGCCCCCAAAGGTGCAAAAGTTGGTTTTGTTGGGGGGAAAGTTTTAATTTTAAAAATGGTTTGTTGCCCTTCATAGGTGCACAGTAAATAAGGAGACATACAGAATGCCTGTGGTGTTACAGTTCCGTGGGGGAGATTGGGGGGTGAGGGTGGAGAATAATGAAAAATAGGCTGAGAAGCACTGAACTAAGAAAATCTATTTTAAAAAAGTCCTCAAATCATTCTTAGACATCCTAAAATTTGAGTTCTACATAGGGTAGGAAATTTATGTGTTAAGCAGCATTACTGTGCAAATAGACATTTCTGTGGTGTTAATGACATAATTTCTATATCTCTGCTTTCTGCTTCCCTTTATTGACATATTGATGAGATAAGATAAACCTTTTAAAGCATTTCTTAGAGGACTGTCAATTGTTATGGAAATTCTCCCATCTACATTTTTAAAAGTCCTAACATTGATATTTCTATTATTATTTCAGGAAGAAATGACACTGGCTTCATTTTTTATTGTTATGCATTGTAACACTTTATTTAGAAATGGAACCAAACCTACAGAAAAGTAGAGCAAATAATATAAAGAACTCCCATATACCTTTCAACCAGGTTTACCAATGGCTAACATTTTACCACGTATTTGTCCTTCCCTCTCTCTAGAAAATGCCTTTGCAGTACAAAAAAATTTAGAACCTATTGTTATGTTTGGTTTCACTCTTACTTTCCTGTGTTGACTTTAAATGTAAAATCTTTGTGGATACAGACCCACCATCATCATGGGAATTGTGTGAGAGTAGTCATCATAGATTTCCATGTGATCAGGTGTCCACTCGAGCTCAGATGATGGCCAAAGCCCTCACAAGCATGAGCATCAAGTTGCTATCATCAGTGTGGTATGTATCGTCAACACAGATAAATCACGGCAGTATCTGGGGACTAAAATAAATACTTGTTATCAGGTAGACTACTGGGTTTCATTATTGTTGCTGATAGTGAGGACATTCAGTGGGGACAGCTGCATATTCCATTAAAGCTCCTTAGCAAAACTTTATGGTGTATTTTGATCTACTTTTTACCCCAATAGCTGAATATTTACAGACTGAATGTTTCTTTTTAAATATCAAATCATGCCCCCCACACAGACATCCTGATGGAATTCTGTGGCAGCTTGATGATGAAGCCACAAATATACAATACATGCTGAATCAGGGCCAAGCAGTAACACTATAAAAGGAAGCCCGAGCTTCATTATTCTATTTGGTCCCCAGATGGCTGTTTTTCCTTAGGCTGTTTCCTTGCAGATTTTATTATAACAGAAAAGCTCAGAGAAGTGGTGCCGTTTCACTTGACGGGCAATTCGAATCATATTTTTACAAGGTTGCTACGAATCTGCACCTTTTTAAACTTAAATTTGGATAACTTTCCACAAAATTAGTAATTATGAGGGCATTAAAATAGGTCTTGATTCCTGTTGTTGTTCCTGAGTTGAAAGGTCACCTTCAACTCTGTTGTGACAGAAGAGGTCAAGCGTCCTGATGGTCTTTTGGTTAAGAGCACAGTCCTTGGATGCTGCTGCCCATACTTGCGTTCTAGATCCACTGTGCTGCTCAGGTGGCTCTGGGCCATCACATCATCTCTCAGAACCTCAGTTTCCTTATTAACAAAGCAGTGACAATTATAGTATCTGTCCTGTAGAGCTGAGACAATTAAAGTAATTCCTATACATGATGTCCTTAGAACAGTGTCAGACCCTAAATACGTAGAAAAGTGCTCAGTGTGGGTTAGTTTTACAAACATGTGCCCCCTTCTGTTTCAAAATTCTTTCTTATAAATGACTTATTATGCAAATAGCGTTTTTTTTTTTAATATATATCTTTATGCCTAGGTACCTTGCAATGTCATTTTTTACCCTTAGCAGAGACATGGAAGTTACCTCACTCTACAACTTGTATATGTGAAGAATATGTTTCATCCTTTTGTCAATAGTTGATTTTGTCTTAATCTTGAGGCTCCTCTCATGGTTTCCAGGGGCAAACCAGTCAATATCCAGTCTGTGGTTCTAATTTAGTTCTATCTGATAATGTAAACGGCTCTTTCAGAAAATAGGCCTTCTATCTAAGAACAAAAAACTCCTCAAATTGCCCCATCCTTTTCTCCCTGATATCCGGTTGATGTCCGTCCAGATGAAGGCAGGAAGGGCTGGGCTTGTTCCTCTGTATCACTGCATCACTGTGGCAAGAAGGAGGTTCTGGAGTTCTTGGTGTAGTGTCCTTCTCATTCCTGGTCATTCTTGGGCAATGTTCCTTATCCATCTTGGGGCTATTCTCTGTAGTGTGAGTGCTAGAGTTCACCTTTACAGCCCCAGAGAGCCAATTTTTTAAAATTTCTGGAATTTGTGAGTTGATTGTGAAACAGTTAAACAAAGCCTATGGTAAAAATTAAAGTACTTACTTCATGGTTAAGTAGATTGTATTAAAAACAAGGGTAATAAATAGTCAAAACTCATCACTTCCTAACTAGTTCACTGCCTTCTTGTCTCGTTTATGTTCTTGAAGTTATTTACAGCTCTTATGTCTATGTGGTGGAAATGCCACATAATTATGTTCTGTCTCACATCTCTTCCCACGTCTGGGTTCAGTGACATCACATTGGTGACTTGAGATCAACCAAGGTGGGAGAATTATACCGTGGAAATTGGTAACTCCTACAAATCAGGGCTTGATTTATTGTCTTATTGATTATCCAGGATTAAAGAAGTGACGGATAAAATGTTAATTATGTAGGTTAAAAATGTGTTATGTCAGTACCCACTGTATTGACAACAGCTCAAAGAAATATGATGAAATATGGTTACATTATTCAAAAAACATCACCTGATTCAGCAAAGATGTCTCTCAGGTCACTGATAAATCAGTGACATTCTGACATACTTCATTGTTTCACGTTAATCTGACTCAGGCGTCAGCAAACTCACTCTGTAAAGGGCCAGAGAATAACTATTTTGAACATTAGGGGCCACATCCAATCTGTGTGCACATTCTTCTTTGATTCTTTTGTTTTGCTTGTTATTGTTGTTTTCTTCTTCCACACCCTTTAAAAATGTAAAAATCATTCCTAGTACAAAAACAGGCCAGGATTGAATTTGGCCTGCTGGCCATGATTTGCTGACCCCTGGCTCTTACTTAGGAATGTCAATGAAAATATCAACCAAAATATGAAGGTCACCGTCACTAATTGTAACCATAGATTGCTTGTGGATACAAGAGTTCAGAGAAAATCATCAAAAGCATTTTGTGAGAATCAATTGGCTATATGGGATTTACAACAATGAGTAGTGTATATTTAATTATTATTTGTAAGTTGTGGACCACACAGCGTCTATATCAGTAAAATGTGTAATACATTTATAAACACGTCTGTCTGTCTATCTGTCTATCCATCCATCCATCCATCTAGACCTCTATCCGTCTAGAGATCTTGTTCCAGGTCTGGATCCCATCTCCGTGCATCCCTGAGCATTCACCAGCATGACCGAGACCCGCCCCGCTCCTGTGGAGATTACCCATCCATGTTCTGAACCTTAGAAACTGGTCTCCCTGGGCCTGATGGCTTAGCCCTACCTTGGCTGTCAGTGCTCCTGTAGACACCCCTTTTGCAGTGTGACTCTGATTCCCATTATATCCCAGGTTGGTTACTCCATTCTGTATTCTCAGCAACAAAACCATGCATCCTCATTGCAGCAACGCCCCTGGACTGAGCCCGAACTTCCGTTTAGAATTTAAACAGACAGTGGGAGCAAGAGACCCCGTCAAGCCTTTATGCCGCCCTCTCTTATTTTCTTAGTCAGCTCAGACTGCTGTAATAAATATATCATAGACTGAGTGGCTTAAACAATAATTTATTTCTCACAGTTCTGGAGGCTGGGAAATCCAAGATCAAGGCAACAGCAGATTGGGTTCCTGGTGATGTTCAGCTTCCTGGTTTACAAATGACCTTGTTGTTGTATCCTCACATGGTGGAGAGAGCAAACTCTGGTCTCCTCATCCCCTTATTAGGGTACTAATCTCAATAAGGGGCTCCACTCTCATTACCTCCCACATTACTTTCTAATCACCTCCCAAACGCCCCTCCTCCAAATAACATCACATTGGAGATTATGAATTTTGGGGAAATGAATTTTGGGGGGACACATTCAATCCATAGCACTCATCCAGTGAATATTTTCCTCCTTTGCCTAAAATCCTATGTTTCACCTTGCTGGCCACAAAATGATGTCCAAATCCTGTAGTGTGGTGTACAAATGTGTCCATGACACATTTCTCCAAGCAATAACAATGTTCCACTCCTAAGAACTGGTCACTTCCCCATGCTCATCCTTCTTCCATTGCCGGAGCATCGTCCTTTTCACCACATTTTCCTGCTTGATAAATTGCACACTCATCCTTCAAGTGAGCATTGATAAATTTGTATTGCTTACATTCTGCACTTAAATTCAACATTTAATAATCAGAAGGTTTTGAGAAAATTTAGAATAAGCCTTAAGGTATGAATTGTATGATGTATTACTATAGTGTTTTATGACTTATCGTAACTATACTAATAGAAATTCTTTTGTGATCCTCACTCACCCAGTGCCAGGAGGCTTGATAAGCATGCTAGATATGCTGTCTCCTTTAATTCTCACAAGCCCCGCATGACATGAGTCCGACGATTGTCTGTTATTTTACTGAGAGAAAACTAAGGCATAGAGAAGTTCAGTAGCTTTTTCAGTGGGGCCAGGCCTCATTTCCAAATCTGTCTGACCCCAAGGCCAACATGTTACTGATTCACATTATGTGTAATTCACTATGCATGTGTATGGCAGAGTGTATGTAAAAATCTGATGGCATTTTACTCATGTTTTAACTAGTACAATGTGATCTGCCTCACACTGTGTTTGTAGTGAGATCACACTTATGCAAGTGCTTTGCTAGAAAGCCTATAAAGCACCGTGTTGATATTAGTTAATTCAAGATGAATAATTCCATTTGCTAAAAAAATAAATGTTAGGGCAAAAGTGCTATTTATCTTCTGAGGAATTCATTGGTAAACATATCTAATGAACTTTCTGTTGTCTTGAATAGACTTTTAAAAATTAATACTAAAAAGTATGTGAGGGAGCAAGAAGTGCATTTGTTTATTACAAGTACGTAAACAGAGAAGCAGAGAAAGGGAGAATGAGAGTGCCTACATACCACACAGCAGGGTGGTTCTGAGAAACACAGTGAAGAAAAGACAAGGGCCTTCCCTTCTTGGATTTTTGTAATGGCAGAGAAGGAGGACACGCAGTAAGCAGATGGACCCACCACCCGATGCTTACATGTGACAGTTGATCCTGGAAGATGGCCACCTTTGAGAAGTTTTTTTTGCAACAAAATACAGACATTAGGAGAATCTAGGTTATGAAAAGAATTAAATTCTTAATTGAAGAAAGAATATCATCAAGGGAACGTCATTTGGTAAACGAATAAATGTGGACATGCTTCTGTCTAGGAACTGCTTTACTGGAGAGGACTGGGGTGCCCAGGTGTAAGATCAAAGAAGCCAGGCCAAGTACTGCTGTTGGTTGAGAGAACAGGAATGTATCAGACTTCCCTGGGGAGAGAGGTTTGGACAAAAGATGCTCTGGTTTCTGGAAAGGCAGTATGGAGGGCATGTTGGGCTGGGTTCAGGCTGTCTCTGCTCACACTACGTTACTCCTGTGTTGGAGGGCTCACCTGTCTCCCTCCTCACACGCACTGCACACATCATGGAAGAGACAGCCTTCCGGAGAGGAAACTGTGCAGGAGTAACCATATCTGCCAAGAGCCATGAAGCCGTCTACGGTGTGCAGTTAGAACTGAGGAATATGGTGACAGACCAGACATTAGACACATAGAATATTGGGGTACCATAGAAAAGAAGGTACATTCAGGTAGCATTCCAAGTGAGAGAGAAATTTAAAGGAATGACAGTATGCTCAGGGAGGTATACGTTTGAATCTGAGCCATTTTGTGCAGTTCTGTGTTAAAATGGAATAAAAGAGTAACTGTTGCTTTCATTACGTTTGTGTGGAAAAGGCATTAGCAGATTTTTATTAAAACTATGATACTACTATTAACAACAGAAACTGCTGTAGCACTTGGGGAATGGATGAGCCTCTCGTAAGGCTGGTCTTCGATCCCACTGTAAGATGCAGAGAATGTAACGCCATCAATCTCTTAATGCCCGTGGCATTCCGTGTACTAACGAATTCACTTTCACTCTTCTAATGGAAACGTAGGTCACCTTCCAACTGTGCATTTATTCTCATAATTGGCATACATTTTGATCTATTTGACATTGCTAATTTAGATATAAATGGCTTTGTCTCACAGTGCTTTGTGAAGTGTAAGCACTGCCAAGGGGTAACTGCATGAGTGGAAGTTTAATGTGCAAAGTGTAAACTTTTATTGTTTTGAGCCAATAGGTCGTAACAAATTTAAAAAACAAAAATCAAGTGAACTAATGCCCACATGAGCCTAGAGAAGTAATTTCTATTTGTTTATTGATTTTGTCCTGTAAAGGATGTATAAACTAGGCACTTTGAAACAATAAACTATAAGAATGTGTTCCCCTCTCCAAATAATTTGCATGGCTAATAGGTAATTATATTGACAAACCAAGGAATGAGTTTCAATGTGAAGAGAAACACCGCCAACTACAGATAGGTGAAATAAGGTCGGACGGCGATTGATGCATCTTCTTCAGCTTTCACGGCTGTTGGCATTTTAGGCGTTAATGAAATGCTACAACTTGTAGCTCAGGGTGTGGAAGAAGGATGTGCCCTAACTGCCTTCTCCTCTTTCACTCTTTCAGCGCTTCGACTCCTGAAGGAGGGGGCTGACCCACACACTCCCGTTTCCTCAGGAGGGTCCCTGCTCCATCTGGTAAGATCAGTGATAACCGGCGCAAGCCTGGGGTAACACCAAGGAGACAGAGATTCAATTATGGCATCAAAACTCAGTAGCAAAATGTACATCTGACAGATGATCAGAAAAATGGCGTGTCTCAAATTAACAGACTTGGATAATGATAAACTAATATTTATTAATTATTTGCATTCTAGTTTGTAAATAATCTCTAGCAAATGGCATTAGAATCTCTACCCTAAAGAAGAGGCTTTTGAAAATGAATAGTATTCAACAAATAAGCAAGTTAATATTGTGTGAATTATAAAGTCCCAAACAATCATCTTTATTTTACTTCAACAAGTGGGTTTTATTGTTCCAATGAACTTTTACTATACTCTGTGGCCTCACTCATGGCTCATATAAATGTGAATAAAACTTACCTATTCTTTTGGAAACAAAGCAAGGAATGATTGAGTAAATAAACAAAATAACCACATAAATAAAGAAAAATTTTATTAGGTTCAAGTGCAAGAAATTTTTGCTGGTTCAGTTAAAGGCAAAAATTAAGTAAAAGGGAAGTCAACAATGATTCGACTTAGTGACCTTTAAGACTAATTTAAAGATTAAGCCTTGGTTTTGAAAAATACCATGATTAACATAACAAAAACCCTAATTCAGACTTGTCTACCAAAATTGAAAAAATGCTGCATTCCTTCATGTTCCAGTGAACGTGCAGTTAGAGGCCGTGCATCAGTCAGACAGAAGCTCCCTGACCTGGCACAGCTTCTCAGCCTTGACCACATGCTGGAATCACCTGGAAGCTATAAAATACCCGCACCTGCCTCCCAACCCTGCCGTGGAGATTCTGACTTAATTTTATGGTTGTATGACGCTGAGTCGTATTATGTGCTCAGCAGAACAGAAAAACTACTCCGAATCCGACTATTGATAGGAGACTCTGGGGAAGAATGTAAGCCTTTCTCACCGGCGTTACTTGAGATGGAAAGAAAGATTTCTAGACTACCTTTTCCTTCTCTGGAGTGTTTTGGTTATAAAACCTCTCTGTTTTACACTCAGATCATTACATGGTTTACATGATATCTTCAAGGAGCCAGGCCTCATGTCCCTAGCTCCTAGGTTTGATGATGATAAGCAATCCCAGACGAGCTGCCGACAGCCTTCCATAGATAGATTCTCCTCTCAGCCAGTATCACTGGTCTCTTTACCAGGAGGTCCAGTAATCAGCGTGGTCCCGAGGGGACCATGCCAGGGCCCCTGGCTTCTTTCTTGGGAGTGTCTGCCTCTCCCTCCCTGTCCCCAGTCAGAAGATGACAGGAGAGAAACAGAGCACATGCCAACTGCTTTCTGTCCTTTCTCCTCATGTGTGACTTCATGTATGCTTACTCCTCTCAGGAAGTTTGGACAGACATTTAAGCTCACAGAGGCTCATTCTTCCATCTGTGACATGGGGATATTATCTGGACCATTGTACTCAAAACAGATACTGCGATGAACACTATATCAAAGTATACGCTGTGATGATCAAATAGATATGAAAATAACTTTTAAGCTATAATGTGCCTTTGATAGGTTAGCTATTGATCAATATATGCATTACAGTATGTTATTTATGATGCGATTTTATATAAATTATATGATTCATATAAATTAACTTCTTTTTTCCATTCACGATAGCTCTGTGGGGTTCGGAATAGGCCTATGTCACTTTACCAGTTAAGAAACTGAGAAATAGAAGGGTTAAACAATTTGCATAGTGGGTTCACATTGTCCTAGATGGCACTAGAGCTTGAATTCTGCCTCTGACTGTAAATACTATATTCTTTCCACAGTATGTTCCCCAGTGATACCTACAAGGTGTTCATTTAAGTTTTCAGAAAACACGTTGTCATTCCAATTTGACTAGTGGAAGACAGACTTTTTCTGTGAACAAATCATGTCAATTCATTGTTGATATTGTGGGGGATGTGTTATTACTATGTATGTGTGTTTGACAGAGATATATACAAAGAGAGAGAAAGACTGCCACTTCTTCATATTACATCTACCAAATATGTCACCATTATATCTGCAATTCTTAGGGGAGTGCCTGGCACTTAGCAGATGTGGAGTAGATTATTTGAGTGGGTAAGTTAATGCATTAATTACTTAATCAGTTAATATCTGATGCCGTGATAGATATTAGGGGCGCAAAGAGGCAGACACATTCTGTGTCCATACAGAGTTTAGTTTTCTGAAGGAGATAGAAAAATAAACCCCTGATTAGAGCAGAGCTGGAAGATGGATGACCAGGTGATAGTGAAAGAAGATAATAACCAGACCACTCCCCACCTTCAGAGATCAGTTCTGAAGCCTTTCCTAACCCTCCTGATCAGTTTTAATTAGTGTTTTATCCAAGTTTTCATAACATGTGATCCTTGCTTCTGCTATAGATCTTGTCATGATGGATTATGATTAATGGATTTTGTGCCTTTTCTCCCTGCTAGACTGAATTTTCAAAAACAGTGACTGTCTTAGATACTTTTACATTCTTAGCATGTGATTCATAGTAAATATTCAATACATCATAAATGAATGAATGAATAAATGGCTCTAAGGATAAAGGATCTCTTTGGTTAATGAGAAGTTAGCTATTTTAGGCCCAGGTAACAGAGTATAAAGATTCAGAAATGGTAAGATCAGAAGAAAAAAAGAAATGAGAAAATTAAAGTGATAAGGTAGATGGGAAGCACTTTATTAATTCTGCATCCAATGCAAATGTATCGTGTTTTTATACCGGTAGACATAGGTTGTGAGAGTAAGAAGCAGGGGAAGGTGGATCTGGAATACGCATAAGAAAACCTGGTGAAGGCTGAAGGGTTATGGGCTCAGTGCTGTCTCCTTTTCCTGGGTTTACTGAGTAAATAAAAACAAATGAAAAATTGCAGGTTGCCAGAGAGACAAAATTACAGGGTTTCAAAATGCCTTAGGTACTGAAAAAGGCAATTTAGCCATCTAACATGTCAAGTGTGAGTAGCTGACTGTTCGTCCCACGTTTTGAGCAGGCTGTGTTATGAAGCTGATGCTTTATCAGCACGAAAGCTCTAATTATATATTCTCGGATTAATGTCTTTGAAAAAAGGCAGCATATGTTTGTGTGGGGCATCAGGAATAAGCTGTGGAAATTGTTGAGGTTTCCCAGAGTTTTGTTTATTGAACTTGATTATTATTCGTTGAGTACCTGACTTTAAGTGTAGATTTCTTTAGGACATTTCTCTTAGAAGTGCCACAAGAACTTCTGTGTTGGAAATTAATAATTCCCACGGTGTTACAGGTAGATATTTGAGAAACAGGTTTTAATATTTTTCTTCAAAATAAATCTTTAGTTTTATAATCTTTTTAATAAATTTTCAACAAATATGTCTAAATTTGCCTGTTTACCTACCCTTCATTAAATAGTTCATGCATCAAACATATGGCAGGTGTCAGGTACTGTGAGAGACAGAGGGGAAATAATGACAACAAATAACTGTATCTGCATGCCAAGAATTTAGTCTCATGAGGGCAATATAGACAACAACTCCGATTGAACTCTTTGAAAGAACTATGATATTTATGGAGTTGAAAACAGAATCCCACGGGCTTTGCTAAAATGCTGTCTGGGTTTTATGTTACATCCTCTAATAAATGAGCTTTTGGGGAGGATCTCCTGATGGTAACAAAACCCTCTTGAATGGAGTATGAAATGCAAATTCTTTTGATTCTGTGCTATGACAGCAGCAGGCCATAGTGAAAATTAAGTAGAATACCATAGAAATAGGAAATACTTCTTCTTTTACCTGGTGAATTCTAATTTTAACATAAAGACGGGCATTTAAGCGGTGTAATTCCATGTAGCTGTTAAAAATATTAAGCTACAAAAAGTCTGCAAATATGTCCAAGACATATTGGTAAATATCAAAAGCAGGGTAGAGAATAGTACATAGAGTACAATCTGAGAGAGAGAGAGGGAGAGAGAGAGGGATGGAAGGAGAAAGCATCTTTTTCAATAGCAGAGAAAATCTTGAAGACTAGACAAGAAATTTTTGACAGTGACTCAGGTTGGGGGAAGGGGACAAGAATTTTCAATTTCTACTTTTTTCTTTTACATATTCCTTGAACATTTTAAATAATAAGCATGTATGTTTCATATAATAAAAGAAATTAATGCAAAAAGAGTTAGGATTATGCTTTCATTAGAAGCTTAAATTCGGAATGTTTTAATCACCTTCTTACTCTTACAAGAAAATCTGGTGCTCTGAGCTGGGCTTCTCTTTGGGCTTCACTCTGCGTCTCTCTGAAGTCTCAGCAGCTCTAAGAAGCAGAGATAATTAGCAAGTTATACAGTAGCAGTGGTTCAAAAGCTTAAGATCTTTAAAATCAAGCAGAAAATATTATACTTTGAAAAGAGGCAGAATTTTAGGACTCTAGAGAAAATCTTTAAGGAAATAGCTTATTTTTAAAACTCTCTAGGTATTAAAGAACGAAAATCCTCCATGTGTGGGAGTTGCCCAGGCTTTGCCCTGCCCACCAAGCCAGAGGGTCTGGGCATCCACCATGTAACTCCACCTTCTTTGCTTTCCCAGAAGAGAAACGGCAGAGGCTGCAGGAGTAAATTAATCATAGAAGAAGATGATATGTCCTCTCCAGGGGCTGTTCCTTGGGAGTTTTTTGGGCGACTTGGAATGGGAACATCCATACCAGATGGTGCAATAGGAAGCAGAGAGGCAAATGAAGGGGCAAGGTGGAAGTGAAAGGATGATGTCAGTGAGAGAGAAAGCTGGACCATTCTGATGTCTGAGGGTGAGAGATTGGAGGATGCTGCAAAGTGCTGGAAAACACAAAACAGTGTTGCCATGGACTGTAAACAATGGCCTCTTTAAATTTTTCCAAGGATGTGACTTAATATTCAAATTCTTGACTAGGTTTTACTTTTTAAAATCTAGTATCTCTTTGGTCTATGAGAATCATGGCATCTGTAACTGGAAAGTCCAAGTCGAGGAGTTTAACTCATTCCTATAGTATCCAGCTATGGGTGTATTTTTACTATGGCTACTCATGTGCATGACTTAGAGGGTAAAAAGGCAACAGAAGAGCAAATTGAGATCCTTGGAAAGCCACCAGAAATTGAAAGGAGTGGGTTTTCCATTTTTGAGTAAATATACCACACAGAACTAACTGGTTCATTCAACATCAATTACAAAAAATTCCTTAGGGGGCCAGCCCCGTGGCTGAGTGGTTAAGCTCGAGCGCTCTGATGCGGCGGCCCAGGGTTTCGCCGGTTCGGATGCTGAGTGCGGACATGGCACTGCTCATCAAGCCATGCTGAGGCAGCATCCCACATGCCACAAGTAAAAATATACAACTATGTACTGGGGGCTTTGGGGAGAAAAAAGGAAAAATAAAATCTTTTAAAAAAAAGTTCTCATCACAGGAAAAAAATTTGTTGCTGCGTGTGGCGATGGATGTTGACTAGACTTATTGTGATGATCATTTCACAATATATGCAAATATAAAAAAAATTCCCTAGTGAAGTTACCAGTGAGATTTTGTTTATGTCTACATCAATGGAACTCAATTTATAAAGAGTCAGAACCCTTTCTTATAGGGGGAAGGCATGTAGGTGAGGAATTTTTCATAGATTTAGAACTGTGTGCCCCTCCAAGAAGACTTTCAATCAACCAGCATT
The DNA here is from genome assembly GCF_041296235.1 of Equus asinus. NCBI lineage: Eukaryota > Metazoa > Chordata > Mammalia > Perissodactyla > Equidae > Equus > Equus asinus. Next base: position 80,370,207 of record NC_091800.1, read on the forward strand.
GAAGAAAACACTGGTACTGAATCTTTTCTAGGGTAAGTGGAATGTCTTATCCAGGAAATTTCTCCCTTAGGGAAATGTGAAACTCACCTACTCAGAAAGATCTTCCTTAAGCAGCTCTAATCATTTATTGGACTCCCTAGGCATGCCAGATTATATGTAATTCCACAAATGGCTATTTTCATCCCTCCTCGGTATTATTCATGCTGTTTCCTACTTTGGGGTCCTTCTCTGAGATGGCCCCACAGCTCACTGCATTCCTCCATCTTAGCTCTCTTATGACTGCATCGCCCCATTGATTTTAGGCGTTGGTTTAGAGATGATATCCAGTTCACAATACCAACCCTCTGGCTTGGCGCGGCACTGGCCACATGGTAGGTCCTCAGTGAATACTTAATTAATTAATGGATAATGAATCTCAATGCCTGCCCCCCAGGCCTTTAAGACTCAGCTCCTGTGTTCCCATCCTTAACTGTCCGATTCTTATCAGGCTGTTAAGTACCCTCTACTGTGACACCATAGAGTGCTCTCTATGCCCTCAGTCTCATTCCACTGTACTGTCTTCTTCTCAAGGGTAGTTACTTTGTCGTTCAACTTTACATATACATTACCAAGTACAGTGCCTGGAATATAGTGTTGCCTAATAAAATTTTGGCAATTCACAATGAAGCAAACCAGCCCTGCAGCTGAAGGAGCAGAATTTACATTTACTTAAAAGGATAACAGTCGTATTAGGAGTTTAAAATTTCTGGATGTGCATCGGTGGTACATCTGAATCCCGTTAGTAAGGACCTGTTTCATAATGAGAGTCTCGTTCAGTTGGCTGGAAGCTATGGCTGTTTGGAATGCAGGTCATTATAACTATAATGCAGGAAATAATAACTGTAATTCACCTCAGAGTATTCTGGGAGTTTATCTACAGTGAGGTAATCTGGAGTATAAATATTTACCAGAGAGAAGATACATGAAAAGCAAAAATGGTAAGGAATATGTTCAAGATGACACTGTAATGAATATGATCCTTCCATGTGATATAGTGGCAGAGAAGTGGGAGTGATTTTGCATGGATCCAAGCACCGGCTGAAAACGATGGCCTGTGGGACTGGCATTGAAAACAAAGGACCATATGGAAGTTCCTGAGTAATGTCAGAAATTTTGGAAATTGCAACAAATTCAAAATCATTCTGCTACTGATATAAATCTCTCTCTCTCCTTCTTTGTCTCTCTTTCTCTGTGTCTATCTCTCTCTGTTTCTGCCTCTCTGTCTCTCTGTCTGTCTGTCTCTGATTGTAGACAAGTTTTTTTAACCACTGAGAACCTGTAAACATGGGACAAGAAAATGGATGATGGCTAATCCAAATGGACTGTACAAATCATATTACTTCCCCTCCCCACAGCTCCCAGAGAATTCAGAGATCTTTTTTGGGTGGTTTATTAGTAGAACTGTGCTTGGCACATGATAGCCATTCAATAAATGATATCCGGATCAAACTGGATGCTGTTCTGGTAACTCCTTGCTGGTCTCCTCTGCCCTAATGCTTTGTAATCAGTACAGAGAAGAGGAAAGGGAATTTGCACTGAACATATATAGATATTGAGAAAACTCGTGGTACAGATCTGACCCTAGTTTAAAAAGAAAACTGGCAAAAGATAACTTTCATGTATGAACCATGAAATTTGATGTGTGAACTTAATGTTCGTATCAAGTTTTGATTTTCTGAGAGAGATTTCTGTATTGTTCAGGGCATACTCATTAGCCAAAGAGAAGAACTAAAAAAACATAAAATACCTCTTATAACAAGACATAGGGAAAAGACAACACATTCGTCTTTGTTGTCTAGTTTCTATGGTTTTCAGAGTCTTTTCAGCTGAATCAATAATACACATGGTATTGAGTTTGTACATTGAGAAATATTACCTTTGTTTAAGAACAATGAAAAATGAGTGAAAGAATGCATGGCCAGAGGAGCTGTGAACTGCTGAATTAGTGTTTGAAGTGTCAGTTGTCACTTTCTAATCCTAGTCACTTCCGTGAACATCTTTTAGGAAGGAGCTATTCGTCATGTTGCTCTCTAAGTATGTTTTAAGAAGGCAGAATGGAACATTTTGGTCATAGATTGGGATATTAGAATTTAGTATTTCAGAGTGGAGCTAATCTTGGTGATGGTGAGCCAACAGGAGTGGGTGACTAAAGGAAACTGGAGGCTAAGGTTACTGGAGTACTGCAAGGAAGACATTTTAAGCTTTCATGTAGGGTGAGTAACCCCAATGTTGATGATGCCTCATCTGTTGACAGTGCTAGGATTGGAGCAAAGACTGTGATCATGGTCCCTAAGCCTTTGATGAAAGAGGAGAGTGACCAGGTTGGGAGAAGAGAGTAGTACATAAGGTAAGGTGAATCTTAGAAAAAAGGACGTTAAGGTGAATATGCAGTGACTCTAGAAGAATCAACAACAAACTCAGAAAATGCTCATACCTTTTCAGGACCCTATGGGAGAATTTGTTATCTACACTGGAGAGGGCTGCAGGAGAGATGGTGTTTCCAGAGAGAGAGATTTCCATTTAGGTTCTCTGGACATTTCCAGATGAGGAGAGTTTATCTGAAATGGATTGGGTTCCAGAGGTTCAGTAGAAGGAATAGTAATGTGTGGACATGAGGAAACCCTGAAGACGGGTGGAGTAAGTGGCTTGGTGGTTCAGGGAAGGCTTCGTGGGCATGTGGCCCGTGCAGTCACACAGGGCCTTGTACTTAGAAGGGCCCATGCTTGGCTTCATGCTCTGCTGTCACCATCTTGAAATTCTTAATTTTTTTTTTTAATAAGAGGCCCCATGTTTTCATTTTGTACTGGCTCCCACAAATTATGTAGCTCGTCCTGCTTGGCCCTTTGAGAGGTAAACAATGGTGACAGGAAGAGCTGGGAGACTTGGCTCTAAGCTCCAGGCGGAGATAACTGGTGGGGTCAGAGTTCTGTTGAGGGTGACAAGGTGGGAGTTCAGCCATTTTTATGGTACTATAAACTGTCACCAGAAATTGGCTAAAGTGGTAAAGAACAATTTGAATTGGGAGACAGATTTGCCATCTTGAAGCAAATACTTCCTGGGAAAATTAGGTTTACTATCTAACAATGATATTGTAAGAATATTGTAACAGGAATGTTCAGCCATCGTAATCTTTTCAGACAAGTGTGATTAGAAGGTATTTATTGCTGTCAAATTATTATTCATAACCCTCTGAAATGTGAATCTAAAACTTACATCACTTGAGAGGGACTGATATCACTTTCAGCATTGTATCTAGTTAATTCTTGTTTGGTAAAAGACATTGAAAAGGCAAACCCTAGTATCTTTGAATTGTAAATGTGGATTCCTGAGGCGCAGGTTGAGGATATCTTGACAGGCACAGAAGGGGAGGTCACATCTTTGCTGATTATGCAGTGAGCTATCAAAAAGATAAAGAGAGTGGAATAGGAATTACTTGCATATGAATTTCCTAAAACAAATTAGATCCAGGCCACAAATTCTAAAACAGATTTATTGAGCTTTGATACTCTGGTTCTTACCTTATCAGTCATTATACCCAAGGACTGTGGGTGTGGTCACAGTCCATGTCCTCAGGCCCCAATGGTAGTGACCCTTTGTTATTATTGCACTGATGTGAAACATCAGATACACAAAGATTTTAGTTCAAAACTGAAACTAATCCCTCAAATTTCATGTTAGCCGTTGCCTAAATGCTTCTTTGCATCCTGACACTAAAGCCTGCTCACATGTTCCTCCATATGGAACTCACACCATGATTTTGCATTGTATTTATTGTACATTCATGAGACTATCAGGTAATGGAGAAAGATATGAATCTCCTTCAATGACTATATTGTGATTGCGAGCCACAATTCATACATCTTTTTTTTTTGGTGAAGTATCAGGTCAAATCTTTTGCCTAATTTTTAAAATTGTATTGTCTTCTAGTTACTAATTTTAAAGATAATTAAATGAATAAGAAAACATACATTTATTCATGTGGTTCCCCTTTCTGTGCTATCATCTGTTTGGTTATCAGTCTGTCTGAAGTGTTCCTGCACTTCACTGATGCTCTGTTCATTTATTTAAAGTCATTTTTCTCTCTGTTTCATTTTATGTAATTTATATCACTGTCTTCAAGTTCACTGATCTTGTCTTCTACAATATCTGGTCTGTTGTTAATCCAATCCAGTAGCATATTTTTCATCTCAGCCACTGTAGGTCTCATCTCCAGAAGTTAAATTTGAGCCCTTCCGTGTTTCTGCTTACCATGTTTAACAGTTCCCCCATCTCTTTGAACACATGAAAATATAGTTACAATAACAATTTTAACACCCAGATTTTAACAGGTGTATCACTTCTGAGTTGGTTTCTATTGATAACTTTTTCTCTTCATTGAGGTTACTATTTTTCTGATTTTTTGTGTGTCTAGTAATTTTTTCTTGGATGTTAGACATAGTAAATTTTGCCTTGTTGGGTACTGAATATTTTCATAGTCCTATACATAATCTTGAGCTCTATTTTGAGGGCAGTTATTTGGAAACAGTTTGATCCTTTCAGAACTTGAATTTAATATTTTTTAGGTGGCAACAGAGCAGAGTCTAGTTTAGGGCTAATATTTCCCCACCATTGAAGCAAACCATGTCTGGTGCTCTACCCAATGCCCCATCAATTATGAGCTTTCTAAATCTGACTAGGGGGACTTGGCACTATTTCTGGCAATTTATGAGCTCTGAGTTCTCTTCTTTTTCAGGGGGTTCTTTCACTGAACTTACGTGGTTTCCTAGAATGTATGTGCCAATCATGACTCAGCTGAGTACTTGAGGGAGACCTTCTGCAGATCTTTGAATTCTCTCTCTGCAGCTCTGTTCTCTCTGCCGCTCCACCCTGTGCATTCTACCCAGCTTGGTTTCTCTAGAGCTCCAGTTCAGTCTCCTCTTGAATGGCCCTGTTTGGGTGGGGTTCTCCTTTCTGAGCTGCAGCTTGGGAACTCCCTGAAGGCAGTAAGCTGGAGCCACAGAACAGTAGGGCTGCTTGTTTTTTCCCCACCTCACAGAGGTCATATTCTGTTTGTGTGTTTTTGTTTTTGTTTCAGTTGATTCAGGCAAGAATGTAAATCTGATCCCTGTTACTCAAAAGTGGAAGTCCTCCAATGATTTGTTTTTAATTATGCTATCCAATGAGTAGGTGGATAAATAAATTGATATGGCAGTAGTTCTGGTGGTAGTATTCTTTGGTGCTTCTTTTTGAGAGGGAAATCTGTTCTACGTATCCAAATCCTATAAAAAGCATACATTTTTCAACCCAGAAATTTCACTGATAGGCATTTGACCTATAATAGGTCTTTATTTATTTATTTATTTATTTTTCACTAATTTTACTAATTTCATTTAACATTAATGTATCCTATAGATATAAATGTTAAAAAGACTTATACAAGGACTGGAAAATTTGTAAGGCCCAGGGCAAAATGAATATGTAGGACGCTTCAAAAAATTAAAAACTCAAGATAGCAACAGCAGAGCATTAAACCAAGTGCAAGACCCATCTAAGCACAACTGTGTAAATCATACACCTGTGTAACCAGTTCTGACTTATACGTATACTATTTTTATGAGTTTTAACTATAAATAGTAAATAAAAAATTAAAACAAAATAAGTTCCTGGAGAGTCTGGTTTTGTAGATTATGAAATATCTACAAAATATGTTATGCAATCATTAAAACTTGTGTTAGCAGATTCTTTAATCACAACAGTTAACTTTGACAAGATGGCATGTTGTGGAAGGCCTCGTTGTTTTAAGCAACCAGTATGAAGGCTACATATGAGAATGATGATGGAAGAATTTGGAGAGACTGTGAAGGGTCTCGTCTGTTTGATGCAATAAAATCGTGAAACTTTATTCTTTTGTCAATGACAAACTATGCATGTTTTAAAGCAATAGCATCATAGGATCAAATCTGTACTTTAGAAAGGTAATCCTGGTAAATGGTTCAAGAATAAATGAAGAAGACTCTTCCATATGACCCTTTACTTGTAGGCTAGTTGGAGAACATGAATGCATCCTTTCCTAGTTTAGCTCTGCCTCTCAACTTCCAAAATTCCCATTGAAGTTTTCTATCCATGGACATTTGGAAAACTTTATCCTAGTTTGTTATAATAATTTATTTCCTTTGTTTTTTTTTTCCAGTGTGCTCGGTATGATAATGCCTTCATTGCAGAGATCTTGATTGACAGAGGGGTCAATGTCAACCACCAGGATGAAGACTTTTGGACACCAATGCACATTGCTTGTGCGTGTGATAACCCTGACATTGTCCTGCTGCTTGTATTAGTAAGTAAAACAACTCAGTTTACTACCATTTGAAGATTTCATGGCATATAAAAGGCTACATATTTAATTAATGATATTTCACAATATGTAATGCTTTGGTTAAAAAAAGTGTGTATATATGTCATCACTTATGCGCCTGGAATTACAAGATAATGAGAGACTGAGGTTGTGGGTCACATAGTTCATAAAACAAATTCTGTAGATGTCATACCAAGCTCTACTCCTCTTGCCTTTTTCTTAGAAATTGTAAACCTCAATACTCTGCAAGTCAGTCCTAACTAAATTGGTTAGATAATTGTTGTTTCTTTCAGTTCATTCTCTTAATTTTTAGTCAACTAAGTGTGCAATCATGAGGAGATATGGCTTATACTGAATCTCCTTCTCTTGTTTACATCTGGTAAAGAAATGTCTACAGAATTGTGTGCATGAAAATGAAAACTTTAACTATGAAAGTCATTGGAGTTATTTGTGCTCTTGTTTTCGGTTATAGCTTAGACCCTCATGTTGAGCTTCACACTGTATTTTAATTATTTTGGAATTGGGATTTTCTTTTCTGGTGAGGTTATTTCTAACAAAGATTTTAAGAAATTATGCAGGATTTTTTAGAAAACATACTGGAACATAAGAGTAAGAATGAAAGATTTGCTTTTTTTCTTTATTAATAAAAATAATCCAGTTCCTTAATGATACTCTAGTATGTGCCTGTGTTTTCACATACACTATTTCACATAAGACCTCACGATTTTACATACAAGCAAACTGGTGCTCAAAGATGTTAAGCAATTTGCCATAGGCCAAAAAACAAACTATAGATTTGAACCCAAGATCATTGTACAAGGTCTGTCTTTTCTCCATGGGCCCTGCTGCCTGTCTTAGTGTCCTGTGCCTGCCATAACAAATTACCATGTACTTTAAGGCTGAGTACAAGACAAATTCGTTATCTCACAGTTATAGAGGCAGAATTCTGAAATGGAGGCATTGGCAGAGGATGACTCTCTGGTGGTCCTATGGAAGAATCCTTCCTTGGCTTCCCCACCTTCTCGGGACCCCCTGCCATCCTTGATGTTTCTTGGTTATAGGAGTGCCACTCCAGTCTCTGCCTCTGTCATCACATGACCTTCTCCCCTGAGTCTCTGTGTCCAAGTAGTCCTCTGTTTTCTTTTATAAAGACACTAGTCATTGGATTTAGGGCCTATCTTAATGCATTATGACTCCATCTTACCTTGATCTGCAAAGACCTTATTTTCATATAAGATTATTCGTAGATATTAGGGGTTAGGACTCGAGCATATCTTTTTAGGGGATGGAATGAACCCCACTGTACTGCCCTCTTCCCTCTTTTTAAAATCACAAATGGAAGCATTTTATGATGCAAGACTGTAAATTGAGACTTCCTTAATTTCATAAGAGGTTTAATTTGATCTAATTTTCTCTAATTTGTCTCTCAAGAATATGTACACATTTATATTTACAGTAGAAATTCATGTCACTGGAAATGTGTTTCTCTCAAATTCTGGAAGATGGTTGCTGTATTAAATTAATAAGGAAAGACAAAGGAAATAAAGTTTATTTAGCTTGATATAGAAACGTTTGGAGGGCTAATACTCCATAGGAAAAGACACGAAAAGTTACTTAACTCGTTTATAAGAACAAATATTCATTTTATAAAAATTGAGCTGAAGAGGAACTAAACTGACAATTCAGCATAACGGCTATGGGATTTGCTTAATATTAAAAGAAAATATGAAACACATCACAGAAGGAAACTGAATGACCTTTGAGTGATACTGTAAAATCATCAACTTTGAAGTCTTTAGAATTCTCAGAACTCATAGAACACCAGGCTGGATTATTCAAGAAAGGGCTTGGTCCGTAGTACTTGGCTGATATGACAGTTCAACACCTGGATGACGTGGGTGAAGTTGCTGCTTTAATTAAGTGAGAATAGGATAGAAAAGTTGGATTCATAGCTTTTGTGGTTTTCCTATGTTCTGATTTTTTTTCCTGAATATTGGTTGAGGATTCAGTAAAGTTACTGAACTATTCAAGGCCAATCTCCATTTATTTTCTCCAACCAATTATGATTAATCACACAGAGCCATTGCCAAAATTTGTTGTTTTAGTGCCATCGTGTGGATTGCCACTCCTAGTGACCCTGTGTACAGGGAGCGGAACCCTGCCTGGTCTTTTCATGCCACCCTCTCACCTTCTCGTGCTGTATCAGACGATGCTCCACTGCTATTCACAGGGGTTTCATGGCCAATTATTTTGAAAGCGGGTGGCCAGGTCCTTCTTCCTAGTTTGTCTTAGTCTGGAAGCTTCGCTGAAACCTGCCTACCATGGCTGACCCTGCTGGTGTTTGAAATCCTGGTGGCATAGCATTCAGCATCACAGCAACATGTAGCCACCACAGGATGACAACCTACAGAGGGGTGGTGTGGTTCCCTGACCAGGAAACAAACCTTGGCCGTGGTGGTGACAGCACCGAATATTAACCATTAGACCACTAGAGTTGGCTTTGCCAAAATAGGCTCTCTATTTTTGTTTCCTGTATGCAAAATGGCCATATTTATTCTCAGGAACCAATATTCATGTGGCTGTGCTTGAAATTTTAAAATCCTTCTTCCATTTCCTCAATGCAAATTGCTGGATGAGGACTTCAACTTCCTGAGTTCAGACAGGGTTTGTCAGCTCTTAGTTCCACTGCAGGCCGTGATTTCTTTCCTTCATCCTAGAATGTCTCAGTTTCCTATTTCTGATGGAACAAGGCAGGAGGATCTACTTCTTTATAGAGGCTGCACTGAGTCCTGATCTAGGCATCCCATATGACACTTAAAATTGAATATTGAAGGGACATGTCACCCAGAGAAGAGCTCAGCACATGGCAGGGTAGTGGTTTCAAGGTGCAGTAGCTATGACTGCATCAAGTGACTCCCCTTCAGCATATAGAGACTGTTATCACAGCATAAATATCAGAGATAATATTGATGAACTAGAAGTAGCAAACCACTTGGACCACCCTAAGGACAAGAATGAATCATGTTTATACCTAGAGCTGGGATTAGGGCAGGCTACAGGGAACAGTGCCTTGGATGGCAATTCACAAGGTACATTCTCACTGTAGAAATAAGTTACATATTTAGTCATAAATTAATTGGGTCTTCCCAGTGACTCTTTGCATAACTGAGGAATATGTGTGAGCCTAATTCCTGTTGAGGTTAAACAGCGTCTTCCAAAGGAAATCAGTGAGCACCAGCACCAGTCCCGTTCCCAAAAACAAATGCTTAGAAAAAGAATAACAACTGAAGTAGTTCTAAATTATGGTACTGACTGGGGACAGCCTCATGTCGTTTTCAGACTTAATGAGAGCTCTATTATGATGAAGTGAGTTCTCTACACTTTTTTTGTGCTTTCATTTTATCCCCCATTCTTTGATATTTTTCCCCACTTGCTGCTGGCATCATCAGCACATTACCTGTGTTTCTTGATCTTTCACCTCAGATATATTGTACTTATTTAAATAATGATTTACTTTTCCCTTTGTTTTCATCTCATACAATTTCTCTAACTCTTATTTGTTCCCATGGCAATAACTCAATTGTAGTAATGGCCAGTTGCCTTTATAGTAAACATCTCTTCTGCCTGGAACAATTTGGTTTATATTCAATAATTGTTTATCTAGCAAACATCAGTGGTGTTCATCAGGGAGGACCAAATTAGGCATATACTTAATAATTAGCTTCCGGCAAGTCGCAGAAGTGGCTGGCTGGTACATACGTGACTATTTGTTAAAATGGTGCCAGGACTTTATAGACGCGCAATGTGTACTCAGTGATTACATAAATAAGCAATTGAGTGAAAGAATGGCAGGCACATTTTTGGAAGTCAGCCTGAATTTAGTATCACTACTATTAACTCATTTTGTAACTAATAAATACTGTCTTATAGTCACATTCATCTTTTACAGATTCTAGAATTCCTCATCCTACTCATTCTATACTTTTGCTTAGAAGAAGTGCCACTTCAGCACACAGATGGTCTCAGTGTCTGATGACATTGCGTTTCTTTACCAGGAAGAACTGAGAAATAGAAATTGATGTTATTTCATGTATGAACATAGAGTTAAATCTCTAATTTTCAAATTACTAACATTTTCATGGTTCTATAGTTCCCTTTTTCTCACATAATGGAATAATCCAACCTCATATACAAAGTGATGTATATGTTAGTTACTGTTATTCAGTGACCTTCATTTATTGATCCTTATCTTCATCGATTTAACTAATATATATTGATTACCAAATATTTTTAACAGAATTCCTGCCTTCAGGGAAACTACCTTTTCTTTTAATTCATTCAGGAAATGTTTATTGAGTGACTACTATGTCCTAAGTGCTACACAGTGAATAAAAAGACATTTCGTATTCTAGGGTAATGGCAAAAATGAGCAAAAGCAAGCAATCTAAGCGTACCACTGAGAAGTCTGACCAATGGATTAAGCAGGTCTTAGCTTCATTACCACTGTTATAGCCAATCCACCATCCAACCACAGAAATAACTTACTTTTAAATAAATGTTGATGAAATATATTGTTATAAAAATTGTAATTACTATAGAAATATGTTCCTACCAACAATCTCAAAAGAGAAATTTATTTTACTTCCAGAATTAAAAGCCGTGGTACTCGGCTTAGAGCTGCATGTACAATAGTTCTTCCATTTTCCAAAGCTTATTGATGAGCAAGAGAGACTGCACATTCGTTCATTCCATAAATGTTTCAGTGCCTTCTGATCTGGACTAAGAGGGTCAGCAGTGAACAAAAGAAGCAAAAATCTCTGCCTCTTGGAGCTCACATTCTCCTGGGGAGAAGCAGGAAAAAACAAATACGTTAATGAGTAAAATAGATAGTGGGTCAACTAAAGAGAATTATTGAAGGGGACAAGAAGAAAGGAGTAGAGAGTGTTAAGACGGAGGGGACAGCAAGTGCAAAGCAGTGTGGCAGTGTCCTGTGCTTGAGGAACAGGAAGGAGGCCAGTGCAGCTCCCTGGAGGGGATGCGGGCAGGGCAGGACGTGAAGTCAGAGAGGCAGTGGATCTAATCAAGCCCATTGCAAGGACAGGAGCATCTACTTTCACCCCAGGTGATCAGGGGAGCCTTTGGAGGGCTTTGAGTGGAGAAGTGACATTGTCTGACTTCTTTAAGGTGACTTGTTTAAGGAGATCACCCTGGCTGCTGGTTGCAAATAGGCAAGGGGGAGGGGCAGTACAGGGAACATTCACAGGATGCTGTTGCCACCACCCAGGCTAGACAAGGTGGAGGGAAGGGAAGGGGCTGACATCTGGATGTTGTGAAGGTTGAGTTGTCAGTATTTGGTGTGGGGTTGGATTTGGGCTTGAGAGAAAGGACAGAAGTCATGGATGACTTCCCCTTTTATGGCCTGAGAACCAGAGGGTTGGAATTTGTGTTTGCTAGAGTAGGTGAAAGACATGGGGTTGGGTTTAAAAATGGCAGAAAAAATATATTTGAATCACATTTTTCAAGTCCTTCAGGAAATCTATTTATAAAAAGTTTCAGGGCCGGCCCCGTGGCCGAGTGGTTGAGTTCGCGTGCTCCGCTTCAGCAGCCCAGGGTTTTGCTGGTTTGGGTCCTGGGCACGGACCTGGCACCACTCGACGAGCCACGCTGAGGCAGCATCCCGCATGCCACAACTAGAGGGACCCACAACTAAAATATACAACTATGTACTGGGGGTACTTGGGGAGAAAAAGCAGAAAAAATAAAGAAGATTGGCAACAGTTGTTAGCTCAGGTGCCAATCTTTTAAAAAAAAATTTTTCCATTGATTTTTAAGATTATTTACTGTTGAGTTTTTGTTAAGTAAGGATGTGTGTGTGTGTGTGTGTGTGTCCGTGTGTGTGTGTTGCCACCATATACTGAACAGCATTTGAACAGTGGAATTTTAATTGAAACACAAATGTTCTATGTTTTGGAGGAGGCGTAGCTACTGTGAATGTTGTCAGTACTTTTGTCAGATGATCTACAAAACTCTGGAAGATACTAATAATTAGCTTTTATACAGCTCTCCCTATGTGTCAGGCATTTTTCTATGTGCTTTACAATTACTAATTCACTCAGTCCACACAAAATCCTAATTTGTATGTGCTAGCTTTTTCTGCTCTTTACAGGTGAGGTGACTGTTGCACAGAGAGGCTAGTCTGTCTGCTAAAGGCTGGATGATAGTGGTGGAGGCAAGATTTAAGAAATATTACACATACAGGTGATTCTCATTATTCGTGGTAACTATGTTCTGTAAGGTCACAACAAACACTGAATTAGTGAATATTGAACAATAGCTCCTAGGGGACATACACGGTTAGGTTCCTACAAGCCTCCAGTCACAACATTTTCATCAACAGATCTGTACAATCTTTGTTTTGTGTGTGCTTCTGCTTAAAGACATCTTCTTTAATATATTGTTGATTCATAAACATCAAACTCATGGCCAATAGGACTATAACTCATGCCTGAACAAAGCTTCTCCAACACATGTATTTTCTATTAAGGCTTGTTGTAGTCTTCTTGCACTTAGAAACACTAGACAGCACCTCTGCATGACACCAGGGAACCATTGTAAACAGGGAAATCACCAACGAAAAGCTCAAACATGCAAAAATGTGGCTCTAAATAGATGGAATAAGGACATTTGTTTACACTATGAGAGCTAAGCAAGAAGACTTGTTGGACCTCAGCTGCGAACGTGCGTGTTGGGTGAGTTTTTCACCACTCTGCATATACACACGAATGAACATCAGAGTACCACGGCTGTTGACTTTGGGATTGCAAGTAAATTTTAGCACATAGGCAAATTTGCAAATATGGAATCTGTGAATAATGAGCATCATCCATATTTATTACTAAGCAAAACAATTGACATTTTTTAGGTTATGGATATGAAATAGCAATCATCTAAACCCATATATTTTAGGAATTGGGATGGGTCAAAAATGATAGATTTCTACAAGATGTTTTCAAAATTTAGACACAAAAAGTTCTCATTATTTTCACAATTTTCATCTTATAGTTGAATAGAGCTTCGCATTTTCCTGGAATTTTCACAAATATCTCACTGGGTCTGCAGAGCATTTCTAGGACACAAGCAATATGGTTAATATGTAATAATTTTTATATAAAGAAATTTAATATAAGAGAGGCTATGTAGTAGAGTAGAATCCCCAAATCTAAATGTTTTGCCTGCCAATAAAATAATATTTTAATGTATTATAGTTTTTTATATTTAATATATAATTATATATTGTATACATTATAATTATACAGTTTGTCCACTGAGAATTTTCTTTCACTTACCTTATTTTATTGATTATTTGAGCATCTCACATAGATAAATTTTTTATTTTACATTCTACATTATCCAGTTTTTAAAATGCTTTCTAATTTGTGGCATATTCAAACACCAATGATATATAATGCAAATTTTTTGTATTTTTTTAAAATAATTCCAAGGTAATTTGCTACTTCCCAGATTTTAAGAAGCTTTTCTGTTATTCAAGAATAAATCACAGAGGCTGAAAAGTGATTAACTCAGACCATGTCACGTTTTATTCTCTTGAAAATCTTTGTTTCACCATGTTCGTGTACATATATTTCTGGCATGTTGTATCAATGCATCTATGCCTTGAGTAAGTGTTTGGAAAATACACTCAGAATCTGCTCAATTACTTGCTTGCTGAGAGAGGAACAATAGATTTTTCTTTGCTATTTTGTCCCATGTGATTTCATAGGGGATAGTCTCTAAATAGCATTGCTCAGTTTTCATCTCTGATGTGACTTTGGATTGAAGGTTTGCATTTCTCTGCAGCATGCTAGATCCGAATTTTCACGTTCAATTTTCCAATGTGGCCACAGTTGCTAAGCTACTCTGTCCTGTTAGCAGTTCTAAAGCTGTGACAAATCTGCACATTTTAACAGTCCACTGCATTTTGAACCATAAGAAACAAATTACTTTTATTTCAGTCTTTATTATTTTGAAAGGAAAATAATTTGATAGAGTAAAATACTGTATGATGCTTGTATTGGGGAAGATGATTACCTATGTTCTTAACTCATCATCTCAGACGTCTTTTTTTTCCCTGTTGAAAATTTGGAGAGGATATGACTTGAGACTTCCCATGTCCTAGAACCGTTTGATATATTTTGCTATAAAGGGTATTTATTATACATAATTTCAAGAAGTGAGTATTACATAACTGAAGGATAAAATGGCATTTACTTGTTTATTGTTGTTTTTTAAAGGGGTGACAGGCAATAGCAAATTGCTAAGTTATTACTATGATGTATTACTGGAAGATCTTTTAAGATATTTTCACTCCTTGAAATTAGAAAGTGTAGGAGAAAATATTACCCCGTGGAGAGTTATTAACTAAGGGAGGCTCAGCAATACCTTTATCATTGTTTCACTTCAATAACAACGGGATGAGTACTGGAAACGGCAGTGAGTGCTTTCTTGATCCTTGGCCTTTTGTGTTTGAACGTCTGGTGTTAGTCATTGCTCTGGCTGTTGGATGGAGTGTGTCGTGGACTGTGTCTAATGGGTGATGTGAAACTAGATCATTTTAATGGGTGCTGTAGGCAACTTCTGGAAGACAGCAGTTCTGTCATGACTGAAATGGTAAATGATACTACTTTGTGTTAGGTGGCTTAAGGTAATAGATCAAAGTTAAGTCGTTCCAAAACTTCACTCATTAGTTCTTTAGACTAGTCCCAGCTTAAATACTAGTATACAAAATTTGATATTGTTTAGTTATAAATTACCCTGCCCATGACTTGTATTTGTTAAATATTAGGTCACTGGGTGCTCTGCTATTTCAGAAGGTTATAGTCTTCTCCAGAAAATGAGTCATAGAGCCAAATGGTTCAGGGTAAGTCTGATTTGCCAATAAAACTGTGGCAGAAGATCTTGGCCTCATTATCAACCTTTTATGTAAATGACCACACGCACAATATTTAATCTGCTTCTCAGCACTTGATATCGCCTTCAAATTCACTGAGAAAATTGAAGTCTTCAGGCTTGAATACCTTCAAGCTCCTACTATATCACAAAGAGTTAAAACAAGTAGAAAGTTTTGATAGTAGGCATGGAGCAGAACTCAGAGCCAGAGGGCTCGTCTGCATAATGATGTAGAGGAAATGCCGACTGTCATCTTGTTGGATATATAAATAGATGAATCCTGTTGACCATAGTGCAAAGCCTTCAAAAATAGATGAAAACAATATTCAAAGGTTTATGTATTTATTTTATCAGCTGATACTAACTTGGTACCACCTGACACTTTACTACCAGTTTTTTTCTGAAGAAAAAAATATATCACTTTATCTTAATTTTAACATAACTATTAAGAACAAAGTAACACTTTTTACATTAGAATAGATGTGTCTTTCTAGTCAGTGATTTTTCGCTTCTAAGTGAAGTAAAATTCAAGGTATATGTCCTTTAAAAAATCAAGTATTCTGGTAGTATTCATGATTGGTGTTTTTTCAACTGTTGTGGAAGTTTATTTAACTGGAAAAAATTAAAGTAATTTTTAAAGACTGCCTTGATTTTTCAGTTCTGTATTCTTCAATTCTGTTTGTTTGGTGGTTTTGGCACTTTTGTCATGATTGTCAACATATTTTCACTTAAGTGATTGAGTGAAGTACACCATGGCCAATGCCATATCAGTGTGCTCAGTATCCATGCTATAGACAAAAATTGAAAATGGTCTTTTCTGTAAAGATATATTAAATATGCAGAAATTTACTCAATCATGGCTGTTAATGTCAGAATCCTAACACGTTTGGAAGTACTTCAATTACTTCTGTGTTATATTTATGGCAAAAAACACTATATTCACAATCGCTGAAAATAAATTTGTCTTGTTTTGAGCATGATTTCTGTTGGCCCGGGGGTTCCATGATTTCACTCCTTTGTGCAGTATAAATTGTTAATGCAGGAAGATGAAAGACCTGTGCTTGCACATAGCATTAACTTGATTTCTTGTGACACACTGTGTCATTAATCAACATTTTCAAGGACTTCTATTGGTGATTAAGATTTTCCTTTTTGACTTATATTCTGATAGGAGGAAAAAAATACTCTTTAAATACAAAAGCATAAACTCAAAAAGGTGTGCTTCATGGCATTTCTATAATTTTATAGAAAATTCTTTGAAGAACAGAGAAATGCGTACATTATATACTTTTCATGGGCGTCTAATAGAAACACGGGCATGTTAGGTTTTTCCTGGGCTTAATAAGTTGGGAAAACACACATCTCTACCATCTGTGCCCAAGACCTAAGGAAAACTTTTTCAGGTTTACCCTGTTCATTTGTTTATCTTCCATTTTTTGTAAATTATATTTCCCCTTCAAAAGTGTTCTTTCATGCTAAATAACCTTTTAAATCTATATTTAAGACAATTTTTAAAATTTAATAATTTATATTAATATTGTAAAGCATTTAGATTTAATTTCTAAATGTTATTTTAGTAAGATGTTTTCTCTTTCTAATTACACAGGCAATTCATATTTATTTTAGAATCATTGGAAAATACAGAAAAACCAGAAGAAAATGTCATCTACAATCCCACTGGTCCGAGAAAATCAATGTTAACATTTTAATACATGTCCTCCTAGTTCTTGTCTGTGGGGGAGGGGGTGTGTATGTAACACACACCTAAAACTTGGATTCATATTAGGTCTTTTAACCTTCAGAAATTTTTCCATGTTTTTAAATATTTTGCCCAAACGTGTGTAGCGGCTGCAATAGTGTTCCATCGTTTAGGTGCTATAATACTTTGGGGTAACTTAAGCTGTTTCCAGTTTTTCACACTGAAAAATAATGAGTAGTTGTGATTTAAGAGATTTCTTTTTACCGTAGAATATAATTATCACTTTTATTTCCTCCATGAGTGAAACGGAATAAATTCAAATAAAGCTCTGAGGATTTATATGGATATCAACAAATATGGCTCTTTCTCAACTAGATGCAGTCAATTGAGAGGTTTTTCTAACTATTTGCCAATTAGATTTCAGCAAAAGAATTAAGATATAATGCTCTGCTGTAAGAAACTTGTCATATAAAATGACCGGCCCATTCCTCTAGAATGTTCCTGGTAATGCAACCCTTGGAAGAATTGAAAAAATAGTCAAGTTAGAGCCCTAGCTGAGAGAGGCTATGCCATTGTACCCTACAGTAATTTAACATAGGACGTGAGCTTCTACTGTAGGGTCAAATACATCTGGAAGTATTTACTAAAGGAGAAAAACCATGTAGCATTTCTGCTATGCTCCATTTCCCCCCTCTGACCTTGCTTCGACCATTATAACTCAAGAATAGCTGGGAATGATGAAATATCTCCCCCATATGCTTATCACAGCATGTAAGTCATTATACAACACGGCTGTAATGCAACCGTATTTAATTTGGAAAGCACCTTCTACATAGGTGGCACTAGATCGGGTATAAAATAAATAAAAGAGGGGGCCTCTCTATTGAGAACTTGAAGTGAGGATAAAGCACACTTAAATGAGAGATACACAGGCTTAGATGAAAAGATGAAATTCTAAAGTAGTAAGGGATGGAGTGAGTCTCATGTCCATATAGACAGGGCTAAAAATTTTAAATACCGGAGTAAGTCAATCTGTCAAAAGATTCCAACTGAACCTGGAACAACCCAGTTTTGACTAATGGCACAGGTAGAAATTAAACTTTTTGATATTGATGAGTGGACCAATGTCCTCTGTGATGGTGACAGCATGAATAAGGCTTGCAATTAAAAATGGTGAATTGTGGACCCTGTGTGGGTTCTTTTGGCTGAGTGGCTAGTGCAGAATCCCAGAGGAAGAGGGATTAGCATGCAAATCAGTAGTATCTTGAATGGTGAGAAATACCATGAAATTGCTACCTGAGAGATTGTTCTTTATGGAATACACCCAAAGTGAAAGAAGAGTTACACGCTTTGTCCAGGAGGAGGAAATGAAGGTATGTGATAGACAGAAGGTTTGGGAAGCATTCCCTGAGGAGCTGATCACCAAGGTGAGATCTGAAGGATGAGCTGGGTTTGTTAATCAGGAGGAGGAGGAGGAAGGAACATTCCAGATAGTTGAACAGCTTGTATAAAGACTCCTTGATGGGAAGGAGCAGGTCTGAGAGGAGACCAGTGTGGATGATTGGAGAGAGTGGAGAGAGCATGATGAGTGAGAATGAGAGATAATTGAGACCCAATCAGATGAAAGGGGAAACTGTACTAGGAACCAACGGTGAGTTTTAAGTGAGGATAGGTGGATACATGGTCAAATTGTCACATGGAAATGACCTCCCTTGAGGTGCAGAGGAGAAAGGACTGGAGGGTCGGGGTGGATGCTGTTAGCATTGTGAGGTTACTGCTGCAGCTTAGGTAAGGGGAGACGGAAGTCTGGGCCAGAGTGATCATGGTCACGAGAGATGGAGCAAGTCTGGCAGATGGTTATAAAACAGTACAGATAATATGGTCCTCTTTTATAGAAAATAATATATTCATATGATCACATATATATATGTATATGTAGTTGTATATAGGTATACTGTAGATGTTTTTATAAAGTTGATATCATGGTATCCATACTGTTTTGCAACCTAATAAATATATATGATGGCTTAATATGACAACTGGCAAGGCTATACTAAAATTTATATAATAGCCCTTTATTTATCCTTTAAAGTATAATGAGATTATTGAAATAGAATGCCGTAACAGTTGCCTTAGAGATTCTTGTAAACTTCTAAAACAGTGATTACCATAAATCTAAAACTACATTTAACTTTTAACTTAATTTCAAAAGTTCCTAGAAACTTGTGATTTAAAAATCTAGTTCTATCTCTTGGAAAAAGAATGCATATTTTAACATGACCCATAAAATAAAAGTATTTTAATGGGATGATTTATTGCTAAGAAAATTCTTAGGTAAATATATTACATTAAACCAATATCATTGAAGTACCCACTCACTTCCAAGCATATTGCATCTGTGATAAATTCCACGTGGAAGCAGTGCTTTGAAATTTTGATCTTTCACTGTCTCTGCAGTATTCCTTTCCTACCGCAGAAAACTAATTTATAATAGGAGTTTCCAACACATATTGATGGTTGGAAGGTACAGATAGATCAAAAATATCTGTCATCTAAGTTCTTGAAGTCACACTTAGAATCCAATTCATGATAAAGCTGGTTTTAAAATATGTTTGTATTTCAGTATTGTCGTGTTGCCACTTATGTCTGCACTGTTCTAACAGACCACATGCAACTGCTTAATGAGGGAGAAGCCACAGCCCAGAGGCCTGCCAATGTGTCAGCGCTTCAGTGCCTTAACTTTTGGTTCAAGTTGTGTTTTTCTCAATTTTTATTCCCTGTAAATGGATGACTAGTGTCCCATGCGGATTTGTCCTAGCTGTGTATCCTCTAGGTAGAGCTCGTTTATAAGTTTTTATTTTATTGCCTATGACTTTAATTGAACCACCTCTGTAGGAGATCACTCTTATTAAGACAGCTTAGTTCTGAGGTCGCTTGATTATCACGCAATCTTTTTAGCAAAGAGAGAGGAAAAGGATCAAGTCATTCGCATGTGCTCGAGCAGATGGAGAAATGTCTGTCTTTTGATTTGTCGTCAGTGGTCCCCCTTTCGTCTTCTGACTCCATCAGAAGAGCAGCCCTGGCTGTCACACTAGCTGTTAGATGTGGATGATGGAGTATTTTTTATTCAATTCAGAACTCATCTTGGGGAGTTGAGTGTGATGTTTGTTAATAAATCAAGCTCCACAAAATCAAGAATTCCTTCACATTTAAATTTAAAGAAACATTCAATCTTTAAACCTCATTTTAAAAGTGCTTTTTTATACCAGGATAGTGCAAACTATGCGCTTATTTTTTTGGACTCATAAATATCAGACCCAGAATAGTGCATATTCTTGATTGATGCTTTCATGTAATACCTGTTTCTTCATTCATGATTCTTGACACTCATTTCTTTTTCGATATTGTATCTATTACAACAGCCAGATTTGGGTATTTTAATATTAATGGAAATATGTTAGGTAATTTACACTTTAGGTATTTTATCATTTTCAATGAAGATGTTATGAGATCTATACTTTTTTACATATATAATTTAATTCAGAAAGCTCCAGCTAAGACTTGCCAAATGAAAATCACTCTTCCACTGATTTTGTAGGCTATGTTCTTTTAAGGATTGTCATCTGCTAAAGAAAAAAATAGTAACGTCTAAGCCTTCTAAAGATTTTACTTTAAGAGCTGGATAACTTGCAGATGTTTTAACAGAATTTTGGAATTCTATGTTAAAATGTGAATAATTTTTAGTTGCTTTTATGTAGATGGAGTAGGAATTACCATTGCATAAAACACACACATTATTCAGTTGTTTTTATTACCATTTGCATATTTTTGATATTTGATCTCGTAGACACAAGTTACTATGTACTGTTTGTTAAGTTGTTGGCAAGTTAAGACTCAGGAGAAATGCCGCAACTGCATTACCTGGAAAATGAGAAAGAAGGTGAGGGCATGTCATATCAAAGAAATGATGTGGAAAAAGCGTGATAGAACTAAGACATTTAAATTTAATTCAATTTGACTGCCCTGGGCATATAGAATATAAAAGAAAACATTCAGGGGGAGAATTGGAGAATTTGGCAGGCAAAAGTGCTTATAGTCCTTTCTATAATAATTGAAGACTTTTAGCAAAGACTTTGGGTTAAAACTTTAAGGACTATTAAGTCAAGTGGGAATGTATACATGAATAAAGAATATATAGAGTAAAAGATAAGTTTTCTTTGGTCCAAGAAAGTAAATTTCGAAAAAACTAATTCAAAATGATGCCAAAGAATATCTAGTTATCACTAAGGATTTTCTGTCAGTCAAGAAGAAGTAGAAATGGAATAAATCTGTAAGTTTAATTTCTAAATATAGCAGAAGGAAGGAAGGCATTTGATGGTAGGATCATTATGGTCATAGGCTTGGTGGTAGATATAAGATATCTTTGCCAGGAAACACAAAACAGCTATAACAGCTGTAAGATCATCCAACACATCGTTCTCTTAAAGAACTGTTAGAAATAGGTCCAACCTAAATTGTTGCTTTTCCCACCCTGTAGCTGGTTCTAGAATTGCTTCTTCAGTTCTGATACTCAGCTGTCCTGCTGCCCCCATCCATGGAGACACAGTTACCACTTGCTTCCATTATGAAGTGATTAAACTGGTAAATAAAAATGGGTACCATAGCAAAGTGTTTCGGGCATCCCCAGTCAAGGTGCATCCTAATAGATGCTTATAGACCATGCCTGGAACTTGATTGTCTAGCTCAGCAGTGCCCAAAGTATTTGGACAAATTAGTTCTCATCTCATCCTGACCCATCCCAACATATGGCAGCTTCACAATGCCATGATGCATTGTGAAGTTATAAGAGGCTAGAGAGTATGCAAGGCTTTCCAAATAGGTTTGACCATGGACACCTTTTAAAAAACTCTCTTACAAATATAGGGTGCCATAAAATGCAGTTAAAAGCTGGCAAAACTTAGTGAAACCAGGGAAAGGAAAAAGGGCAGCTCGCTGTACAGGGAGTCAACTCTACCACAATTGAATGTCATCATCTCTGTTACCACCTATGAGTAGAGTTAACAGGTAGTGAAAATATGTAAGGATAGAATGTTTGAGAGTGTCAGTCTGGGATTAGGGAGAATTAATTGGAAGGTCACAGATAATGAGAAAATCTCAACAAAAAAACACTTTAAGAGACATCTGCTTGAGTCTCATCTCAAAGTGAGATGACACCTCACCTTGATCCTATTACCCAAGTTTCCACAGCCAGTAAAGTTTCAGAACTGGGACTCCCTGAGATTGGTCTATTTCCAGAGTTCGTGTTTGTCCCTCTCTCTACCAGCTCTCTGTATCTACTGTCTTCCTGTGCTGGTTGGTGCTGATGTGGATTGTTTTGTAAATTTAACTGGACTCTTCAAGTAAACTGGAAAGACCTTGAACACCTCCATTGCCTATACTTTTTATACCACTTCTGTATCCTCATCTGAGAACTGCAGATACTAAAATATGAAAGGAGACCTCAAAAACAGAGAACAGAGGGGCCGGCACGGTGGCACAGCGGTTAAGTTCACACGTTCTACTTTGGCGGCCCAGGGTTCGCCAGTTCAGATCCCGGGTGCAGACATGGTGCCACTTGGCAAGCCAAGCTCTGGCAGGTGCCCCACATATAAAGTAGAGGAAGATGGGCACAGATGTTAGCTCATGGCCAGTCTTCCTCATCAAAAAAGACGAGGATTGGCAGCAGATGTTAGCTCAGGGCTAATCTTCCTAAAAAAAAAAAAAAAAACCAAAAAAACCAGAATTATGGGATTTTTAGAGTTTGGCAAGGATCTTGTCCCATCATCTCCTTTAAAGCGTTCCTTGAGCTGTCCCAGGTGTGACACTGGTTAGGGGCTGAGTTTGGAGAGGAACCCACATCCTTACCTTGCAGACGACTGGTGACAGATCTGCTCTCCGATGGTCTTTGGTTCCTCAGGGGTTTAAACTTTTCCCATGGCAGTCAAATTTCCTACTTCTCTCAGGTTCTATTCTCTGAACTAATATAAATTCCAAATAATATTTTAGAATATAAAATTGGTCCTCAATAAGTTGTAAGTCATGAATCTTCCTCTCAAAGTCCAGATAATAATGGAAACATTATTTTCAAAAATATCTCTGGTTAACTCATGATGTGGATTCATTCATTCATTCACTCCCTTAACACATTACTTGTTGAGGGTCTTCTATGTGCCAGATGCTTTGCTTGCTCCTGAGAATACAGGAGCAACAAGAGAAACAGGATCTCTGGCCTTAAACATTGATAGTCTTGTGTAGGAGAGAAAGTGAAAAATGAGCATAAGCACTAGTTCATTTTTTTAGTGTATAATCATTAATATATTTACATAGACATTTCTGTGCATGCCATGCATCCAATCTTAACTTCAGTGAGTGCTGTGATGGGGTAGATAAACACTACTGTGGCAGCTCAGGCGAGGGAGTGCCTGACCTCATCTAAGAGACACTGGGCAGCGGTGGAGTAAGATGGAAGGAGCACCTACCGGGAGGCACCGCCTTTGGGAGAACATTACATAAAACTCGGGGAGGTGATTGGGGGTTTTGGGTGGTAGCGATGGGAATGAAGGAAATATTGATGATATATTTTGATATACGATGATATGTTTTGATGATGATGTATTTTGAAATCATTAGTAATGTTGACTTTTTTAATGTAGGAGCTAAAGAAGGGGAGGGAATTTAAAAGTGACTCCAAGCTTTCTGTTTTTGGGAAATTGGGAGGAATGGTGCAATTTACCAAGAAAGCCAACACCAGTGGAGAAATCTTTTTATGTGAGAGGGCCATGCATTCCTTTTTGAACATATTAAGGTCTGGATCCGTGGAAGACATCCACCTGGAGATGTCTAGGAGGCAGTTGGTCCTGGAACTCAGGAGAGAGAGAAAAGTCTTAGGTGAATACACATGATAACAGAAGCCTCAAGTAAAGGAGATCAACCCATGAAAATGTGAGGTCCCAGAGAAGAAAGAACATTTGGAAGAGGGTCCAGAGTAAACCGATTAAAGATTGTTTGAGAAACAGGAGGCTACAAAGAAGACTGAAAAAGAGAAGCCGGGTTTAGAATGCAAACCAGAAGCTTGTATTGTCATGAAAGTCAAGGGGAAGTATGCCTTCAGAATTTCCTTGGGGCACCTGGAAAACTAAGATTAACAGAAGCTAGTCATTCAAACATAGAGAAGCAAATTCTGAGGAAGTTGCAAACTGCATCCATAACTCAAATGTAAGGAGATATTAAATTTTGTATGGTTTCCCACTCATATGTACATAAATATTACAATGCGGAACATTAAAACTATAATAGAATATTCTAGACTAAAGAAAGAAAAAGAAAGAAGTGTTGGCACTGGCACCATAAGGCACTAGAGATGAATCACACGTGAAGCCCATTAGTGCAAAGTTTTAAAGGGCAGAAAATATCAACTGCCTGTGTTTTCAGTTTGTTCATAAACAGACCTGGAAAAAGCTATACTTTCTCAGAGCAATGTGGAGTGCTCAGATTAGAAAAGTAGGCTTTTTAAAAAGCAAAGTAAACACACTGGTGTTGGAGAATAATTACATGAATAATTAATTTTAGGAGAGTAGGCCCTTTCATGCAAGGCCTTAGTCAATAGTATTTACGATGTACCAACGTGTGGTTCACACGAAACCATCACACGAGAGGAAACGAATGGCTTAGTAGGAAATGTGACGTAAGTGACTGGCGCAGTACCTTGAAATGGTGTTGAATTTACCCCAACCGTACGAGCTCTTTACTAACCTGGAACCTCTGCTTTCTTGCCTTGGCTTTTTCTCAGCAACGCTTACTCGATAGACTTGTTTACAAAATTGTATCTTTTAATTAGAAGATTGACTTTTAATTACATTGTGGCCATTAATTGATTCAAGTGTTACTCAAGCTAGCTCACCAGATAATCATTAACTTATCTAAAGTTTCACTTCTTATCTTTGGATTCAGTAGATTTGAAACTTGCCATAAGAATGGTCATGTGTTTTCATCTTGTTTCATAGTTTTGTTCACTTTTTATTTTGAAAAATGTATTTCTCAATATACATATCATACATGTTTCTTGTAGAAAATTGAAAGACACCCACAAATGTAAAGAAGAAAATTTAAAATCACTAATAATTGTATCCCATAGAGATAATCACTGAATATCTTTTTTTTTTTTTTGAGGAAGAGTAGCCCTTAGCTGACTGCTGCCAATCCTCCTCTTTTTGCTGAGGAAGACTGGCCCTGAGCTAACATCCATGGCCATCTTCCTCTACTTCATATGTAGGACGCCTACCACAGCATGGCTTGCCACACGGTGCCGTGTTCACACCGGGATCCAAACCGGCGAACCCCGGGCCGCCCAAGTGGAACGTGTGAACTTAACCACTGTGCCACCCGGCCAGCCCTGAATATCTTTTGGTGTACTTCTTAATCTCCCCCTCTCTTCTCTCCCTTTTCCCCACACAGGTAAAATTTATGCTGAATTTATATGGTGCCATGCATATATATCTTGGTAACCAGTCTTTTTATACCCATTTCCTGCATTTCTCCAGGCCTTAAAATTTTCTGTTCCACATGATTTTTAATGATATGCAGTTGCATATTATAAATCTCAAGCATTATCCTATTTTAGATACTTTACACAAATTTTCATTACTTTTTCCTATTTTTATGATACTATAATTACATCATTTCATGATTACGTCTATAAATCTCTCATGACAGAAATATTTCATGCATGCCATTGTTTTTTTCACTTTAGGTTTTTATTTCTATACATGAACATATTTTAAAAAGCCAGATAGTGTTACAAAGGTTGTTAAAATCCTTGGAAAACTCAGACCATCCCTTCCATTCTGCCCTTCTCTTATAATTTTTCTTCCCAGATATAACCACTTTCAACTCTTTTAGATGATTCTTCTCGTTCTTATATCTATTTTGTTTACATTGCTAAACTTGGTTTTCCATCTTCATTCTGGAAGATAGGGATTCAGCTCTCTATTTGCGCATCCCCAACCCCCGTTAGATCCACACTCTGCCGTGTGCCCGTCCTCCCCTTGTCATCACATCAAACATCTGTCATATCAATATGTGGAGATTTATTTAGTATGACTATAAATGCTATTCACACCCTAGTTATTTTGGATTTCTACAGTTACCTTTTTTTCTTACGTGTTTTGTTTTCTTAACATGGTTTGTTACTTAGCATGGCAGCGGTGCTATACATAAATATTTATGTGCCCCCGAAGTAGTAATTATTGACCTCTGGACAGTTATAGAGGGAACTGTAAAAATGTGTTTCAATGTGATTTCAACTGTTATAAAATTTTAAATGGTTGTAATAGAGGTTTTAAATATTTTATCATAAAAATTTGTGATCATTAAAATCTCAAAGTATACTCGAATCATAATAAGGGCTTAATACATAGTTCCTTAATCAATAAATAGATTTCCCAATGGCATTGCCTCCTACGGTATCTGCCAAAAAATCTAGAATCCAAAGGAAAGTTGTGTGCTTCTAGTTCTTCCTCTCTGCTTAAACAATGGAAACCTGTGGGAAAGTCTCTGCTGGAGACTGGAGACGTATGAATCTTCAGTTCCGGTTCCTTACTTTTCGTGATGGTGGGCAGGGAGAAGTTCAGCAGTCCTCTGGTTGGTTTGACTCAGATGCAAGAGGGTCAGCCTCCGCCAAGATAATGGGTCCATCCTTCTCAGCCCTGTTCACGGGTGCTCATCAGAGGTGATTCACCCTGTTATGGGTTTCTGCTGGTGCACACTCTTCCTGACAGCCTCTCTCCCTGACTTCCATGGGTCTTTCAACGGTGATGTCTCAGCTGAGCTTTGTCAAAAGAGATTGTGATTCCTCAGTTTAGGGAAGCAATGTTTAAGAGTTTCTTCACCAGTTCCTTTTGGTGGCATAAATATTTCAGAATGAGAGGAGTTGCCTTCTAAATGATCCTTATAAAATAGCATTCCTACAAATTGCCCATTTCAACAATAATAAGGAGTGTAAAGCAATGCGGGGTAGAAAAGGTAGATACTCCACAAGAACACGTGCATCGGTTATTCCTGACTGCATTTGGTTGCCCTGTGGGATCATTATCTGCCACCCATTTTCCTCTGTGATGTTAGGTTTCATTTTGTGGGGGACTCTTATGGGTTTGCTTTTCTTTTTATGATAACAGTCTGCTGTCTTTGTTGTGATTCGTTTGGAGTTTGTCCTTGAAGACACAGG
This sequence comes from Equus asinus, assembly GCF_041296235.1. Lineage (NCBI taxonomy): Eukaryota > Metazoa > Chordata > Mammalia > Perissodactyla > Equidae > Equus > Equus asinus. The sequence continues at coordinate 80,397,483 of NC_091800.1, forward strand.
ACAGAACTGAGAGAAACTTTTCTTTTCACTCTGCTATAGTGGTTGTAGCAATGGAGAAAGTTCTGTAGTGCTTTCCTGGGTCGCTGGCTGCAAGATAGACTTCAAAGACCTAAGTAGCAAATTCCCTGGAAATAAATGAATCGGGTCATTTTTTGGAGATCTCTTTCAGAGGTACCTCAAATTTCCACTTAATCGCTCATAAATGTATTTTGTTACATCAGCGTTGTTTTTAAGAAAGAGATTTACAAAGTGTATGTTGCATTGGGTTTTTCCAATAACAGTAATAATAGAGGGCATTCTGTTATTTGTTGTGGTCTGCTACAAATACTGCACTCGGAACTCTTAACATTGCTGGGCCTGCATATCCTGGGAATGACATTTTATAAGTATTTCTTGCCTTTGACTAAAATTATTTTGTTTCCTTAAGCTGGTATTGTCAAATATATTGTATAGTAAGACTGAGGGGAAAATGGGAAGTAATCTACCATCTTCAATATTTCAAGGAGCTCTGGTCTGAATTTCCCTCTCTCTTTCCAGTTATTTCATTCTGTCCCATTCTTTTTAAGATTCACATCTTTTTTTTTTTTTTTTTTTTTTTTGCTGAGGAAGATTCTCCCTGAGCTAACATTGACCACCAATCTTCCACTTTTTGTATGTGAGCCACCACCACAGCACAGCCACTGGCAGATGAGTGGTGTAGGTCTGCACCTGCGTACCAAACCCAGGCAGCTGAAGCAGAGCACGCCAAACTTAACAACTAGGCCACAGGGGCTAGCCCTCAAGAATTGCATTTTTATGTTTAGCCAAAAACTATGCCAGATGAGAAGATGGGTGATTTAATAGACTATGCTTCATGATTGTCTTTGCAAATAGTTTGTTTAATATGGTACTCTTTCTCTTCTGACCATTTTTCTCAGCATAGCTACAATTTATTGAGCGCCTACTCTATGTCAATCACTGGGCTGGGTACTGAATGGGCTTACACTGAAGGTAGCTAATATACATGCAGTACTAAGAGTTGGCTCCATGTTGCAAACTGAAGGGCAGAAGTGGATGGTTTGCCCTTGGTCACAAAACCAGTGAGCAGTACCGCACACTCAGAACCAGGCTTCAGGCTTCTCTGACCCCAAGCCTCAACTCTTTTCTTTTCTTCTTCTTCTTTTTATTTTGCGAGGAAGATTGGCCCTGAGCTAACATCTGTTGCCAATTTTCCTCTTTTTGCTTGGTGAAGATTGTTGCTGAGCTAACATCTGTGCCAGTCTTCCTCTATTTTGTGTGGGATGCCACCACAGCATGGCTTGACGAGCAGTGCTAGGTCCGAGCCCAGGATTCGAACCTGCAAACCCCAGGCTGCCCAAGCTGAGCAAGCAAACTTAACCACTATACCACCAGGCCGGCCCCTCATGTCTTTTCTTTATGCCACTGAAATTCCCTTCCCCACTCTCCTGTTTCCTACCACCTGTAAGTGGAACACCCCCTTGCCCTTTGTGTCCATATTTTACTGCTCTCTGAGTTATAATATTCTATTTTCCATTTTCCAATAGCTTCACCAAAAGGTAGTTCTTACCGTAATAAATGCAAGATAGCATAAAATAAATAATTAAAATTTGGTGGACTTCCTCTATATAAGAAACTCCATTTAGACTTCCTGTTCTTATCTAAATCTTTCTTTCTTTTGAATGTGCATTTCCTGTAGGATAGCAAGTTTTATTGTGATACGAGACTCCATGAACAGTTCAACAGTGAATATTATTGCATTTCTCAAAGACTGGGTATTATTGGTCAATGAATTTGAAAAAATTGGGGGACACTCTTTAACTGGTTTCTTTAGTGAGGGGCTTCTCAGAGGTATTAATATGCTAATATGCCCTCAAACTCCATAGGACATGAATATAAAATATTTTTAATATAGATTTTCAAAAAAATTTAACTAAAACAATTTTATGTAATGTATTTTATAATTATATTTGAGGAGAACATAATGAAAATCAAGTTAAGTTATATTAGCCTTTATGGTTTATCATGCCTGAACACTTGGCATTCCTAAGAGATTGGTTTTTAGGATTTTTGCTCTCTCCTCCAAAAGATTTGCGCTAAAAAATTGCAAGTCTTTTTAATATTAACAAAAGCACAAGCCCAATTTTTAGATAGCCAAAGCACTTGCAAAGATAACTTAGAAAAGAAATACAAATGGCCACAAACATGTTAAGAACTAGTTAGCTTTCCTAGAATTAAAACTGCTAATTTAAAAAAAAAGTTCTAATCATGAAATATATATGTATATCAAATTATCATGTTGTAAATCCTATACTTACACAATGGTATATGTCAATTATACCTCAGCAGAGTGGGAAGAAAAAGAAAATAAATTCAAATAATGGGGCTCAAATTTCAAACAAGACTTTAACAGCTTGTATTCGTCTGTATTTGACAATCTATGTTCTATTCCAGAGGTCAGCAAACTATGTCTCATGGGCCAAATCTGGTCCACTGTCTGTTTTCATATGACCCATAAGCTACAATTTACATTTTAAAGTGCTTGAAAATATTAAAAGAAGGATAATATTTTGTGACCTGTGAAAATTCTATAAAATTCAATTTTCAGTGATCATAGGAAAGTTGTATAAGAACACAAAAGAAAACAAAAGTTCTAACATATAAAATTTTCAGTGACAAAATATATACAAATATATAATTTAATGTTATTAATAATGTACTCACCTACAATTACTTCTTGAACACTTAGAGTGTACTACACACAGTATTAGATCCTAGAGATATAGCAATAACCAAGTCGTTTCTCTCATGGAGCATAAAACATAGTGTGGGATGTCATCAATAAATAAACGTGTATTTAAGACAGTGGATTATAATCATCTTTGTAAGAAATTAGAACAGAGTGAGGTAATGTCAAGTGATGAAGTTTTGGAGAATGGGGACTTTTAGATAAGTGATTCTAGGAAGAAGGCTGCAGAAGAACAGCCATTTCAAGATGCCCAAGGGGGAAAATATTGGGCCAGCAGGTATAACGTCAGTGGGAGTGGGGCATGTATCAGGCACAGTGAGGAGGCCTGTGTGGGCAGGGGAGAGCGAGCCAGAGGTCGGTGGAGATGATGGGTTAGAGAGAGGGTGAGGTCCAGACGACGCGGACGTTTGGAATACATGAGAGAGTCGAGGCAATCTCTGTCGCTCGATCTCTGGTCTCAAAGAACAGTTCCCTGGGTCATTAAAGTTTGCAAAATGCTTTCTGACCTAAAATAATTGCTTGTGTCCTATATATTAGTGTGAGATGACCGTCACTTTTTCCTAGTAGCACATGAATACAAAATTTTCTACAGAAAGAAGAAACCATCTACAATTCAAAACATCCACTCACAGAATTTTTCTATTTTTCCTAACGTGTTAGATGCCAGCATTTTTATATTTAAATGGAATATTTTGTGGCAAGATGTTTGAGGACTATGTAAATATTCTATTCATGAACAAACTTGCACTCTAGTTTTAGCATCCCTTGATGACTCTCATCTGAATCAATGATTACCAAAATGAATGGTAATTTCTTCTACATTTATTAGTTGGTATCCTTTTGTAAGGAGGGGCTTTTTCTTTTCCCCTATATTCAGGTATTTATTTATTTATTAATACCAGTATGAACTCAGGGGTTCTTAGCTGCAACTTTACAGTATAAAAGCCTGGTCAACATCCCCTTAACCAAGTTATCAAAGTTAGCTTCATCAGTGATGGGACCAAGGACATCGTGTACCTGCTGCTATGATGCTGTGGGAAGAGCATGCCATCCCTTCTGTGGTTTTCCTGCCAAAAATCTGATTGTGAGGACTTATAAGAGAAGGTCTTAAAGAAAATGGCTGAGGAACTGTTCCAAATGGAAGGAAACTGGAGAGAAAGGACAACTAAATGTACTGGGTGATCCCGTATTATATCCTGAGCTGGAGGAAATAGCTATCAAGGACAGAATTGGAAAAATTAATGAAATTTGGATGTAGACTGTGGTTTAGACAATAGCATTTATTAATGCTAAATTTTCTGATTTTGATAACTTTTTTGCAAGAGAATATCCTTGTTCTTGTGAAGTACATACTAAAACATTTAGGAGTAAATGACATGGTGCCGGCAACTCAATTTTAACTGATTCAGGAGAAATAAAAGAGAGTGAGAAAAAAGAGGGGAAAAGTATAAACAATTGGTGAATTTATGTAAAGTGTAAAGTATCTTTCCTGGGTCGGCCACCATAAAGTACCACAGACTGTGTGGCTTCAAACAACAGAAATTTCTTGTTTCACAATTCTGGAGGCCAGAAGTCTGAAATCAAGGTGTTGGCAGGACCTTGCTCCCTCTGAGACCACTAGGAGAGGACCCTTCCTTGTCTCTTCCAGCTCCTGGTGGCCCCAGACATTCCTTGGCTTGTGGCAGCATCCCTCCAATCTCTGCCTCCATCTTCACCTGACCATCTTCCCTCTTGGTCTGTATATTCATCTCCAAATGCCCCTCTTATTATAAGGACACCAGCCATGTAGGTTACTCCAGTACGACCTCGGCTTCACTTAGCTAATTACATCTGCAGTGATCATATTTCCAAATAAGGACGCATTCCTACATATGACGGCTTAGGGCTTCCCCCTTTCTTTTTCGGGGAATACAATTCAACCCATAACAGGTAAACAAGAGTTTTATGTATTACTCTTGCAACTTTGAGTAAACTTGAATTTACATCAAAATTTAAAATTACCAAAAAGTGTTAGCGTATAAAAAGTGGTGTCTGTTTATTAAAATGTCATTGGTTACTTCTCATTAAAATTTCAGTGTTAGTGTGTTAGAGAATTATTACTAAATGAAACAAATAAGTATATTCATTGACGCTAAGTTGCTACATAAACTAAACCGATAAACTGTTTCTTTACCGGGAATGTCCACTTATTTTTTCACATGTCGTTTGATCTGTAGTAAATAAGATCCCTCCATGGGGGGCTGAGACCTTTGAGCTCCATTGCCAGTACTCCAGGAACGTGGTTCGTGATGAATTGGAAATGGAGCAGCCTTCCAGCTTGAAGGAGGGGAAATACACTCCGTGCTCCCGGGGGGACAGTCCAGTCCTCCACCGCAGAAAGTGTTTGAGGAGTTTCTGTGGACTTTGCACACGTAGCATTGATTACTTTAATTTTCTTGATGAAAACCAATCAGGCTGTGATTAACTGATTTTCTTGAAGACAAACCGAAAGGGTTGCCTCCCAGGCTGTATTGCACAAAGATGACATTTTCATTGAGCTGTTCTTACTAGTGCAAGTTTTTCTTAACTTGGAATTTCTTCTTTCAGTGAGACAAAGGGTGATAACTGCTGTCAGTTTCAAAAATTTGACATCTGGTGATTGGGTATAGGAATGTAAACTAGGAAGATATTACACACACACACACACACACACACACACACACACACACACACACACACACCCTTAGGGCTTAGGGGATCCATGGGCACCAAATATAAATTAGTTTTCTCGAATCATGGGAAAGTATACATGTCTTCCATCTACTTTATTCTCAATATCTTTTTTACACACATGGTTCTTAATCCATATGTTTTTATAATTTATAGCCTTCAGTTATTTTAAAATATTTCACATTTAGAAAATTTGTAGTGATTACTAAGGCAATTGTTTCTGTATCATAAAATAAATGCAGGCTTGCCTATTCTTTGTCCTGTATTTAAAAATCTAGTCTAAACCCCTTAGCTCCTCCTAGTTCTCATCACCTGAAATAAAACAATGATGCATAAAATCAAACACACACACCAACGCACGAGAAAATTAAAGTCAATGTTTACTGTTGGGGTTCTCATTCTGTACTGAAAGGACTGAGACGCATAGCCAAGGAAACAATATAATTAATATGTGCACCAGTTCAGGAGAACTTTGCTCTGGCTTTTATATTCATAGCTGAAAAATCATATAGTGGGTGCTTACATCAGTGCAATGAAATATGAAATGTAAAAAGAACATTATTTTTGAAAAAGATATTTAAGAATATCGTGCCTTGGAAGAGAAAAAATTATATTTTTGAATACATGTTTTTTCAAATTCTCTTAATAAAAATAGATAATGTCAAGAGTGTTATTTTTGTTGAATTGAATTATTTGTTAGCTGTAACTTCACAAAATTGAGAAAATTTATTTTATATTCCAGAGTAGTTCAAAGTATTTTTTAAAATAATTATTAACAGAATACCTTATAATTTCTAGTAAAGAATTATTTCCCTTTACGTATGCTAGAAATTAGACCATCCCGATGGTGTTGAGAGAGGTCTTCTGACATTTTGAGGAAAAGTCCTGCTCTACACGTCATCAACTCTGTATTTCCAGTGGGATCCATTAACAACTAAAATTGAGCATTAATACTTGAGTTAGACTAAGAATGCTAATCAACCATGAATCTTATCAAGGGTGTTTTTTAAAATAGATGTACAGTTTCAGAATTCTAATTCAAGAAATACAGCTTCTCAGGGGATCCTTTAGGATCTATGTTCTTATTACACATAGCCCAGCCCATCTAGGGACATCTGCCAGGAGCAGAGGCAGTGGGGGCAGAGCTCCAGGGCCACCGCAGGTCGGGCACTGTCACCCACGTCCAGTGGCAATAAAAAGAAGAAAGGGAGGGAGAGAGGGAGAGAGAAAGAAGGAAAGAAAGAGTCTTTCACAAATGTCATCCATCTGGAAAGAGAGAAGATGGGACCCATACATATGCACGTAGTGATTTTGAAATTGTATATATACATCCTTGAAAATAGAGGTCAAAATTTAGTTTAAAAGAATTATTAGGAAAATTACAACTCTTTGCCTCAATTTTTAATAATTAGGTTAAGTTCAGTGTTTGGCTTCTTATTTTTCTATTTGTATCCATAAATCATTTTTGGTACCTAATACGTGCCAGGCACTGTAGTAAGTGTTGGGAATATAAAGAGGAATAAGATGGGCTCTGTGGTTAGGGAAGTTGCCAGCCCCCAGGGAAGTCCAACTTTTATATAAGGAATAATACCTGGTAATTCAGCAGCACAGACGAGCAGGTGACTATTTCAATTTCAATGAATGAGCCCAGTGAAAATATTCAGCGCCATGATTCAATTTCAGACTTTCTTTGAAAGAGCTTTGTGACTTCTTAAAGAATAGAAAATATTCTCTCCAAGTGCGTGACCTTCCTGGACACGAAGTTGCTCTCCTATTTGTTTTTGCTGTTATTGATAATATATGACTCTTAATTATGTTCATTGTCGCCTTGTGCCCAGATGTTTGGCATAGATAAGATTCTGTCTGAAAGATTTTTGTATTGGGAGAAAAAGAATAACTTGATTATCTCCCACCTATCAGTGTTGAAATCAGTAACAACACCCTGCAGTTCTATGTCTTAATTGATTCTTTAACAATTAATGCTTGAGCAGGTATGCAAAATCTTATTTTTGTGTTTGAAGATTAAAGGAAAGGAATCTTTAGCAAAGTCTACTTAAGAATACTGCCTCAAGTAATTTCTTTGCAAACTCTGAATAACTAAACCAAAATTAAATGCACTAGCAGGATAATTTGAAGTCATTAGTACCTTAAAATTACATGTTTTCCTCAGATAAGTGAAAATCTGAAAGATATAACTTGCTCTATTCAAATAAAGAGTATCTTTATATGGTTATAGAAAATGTAATGTGGTACAGTTAAGATGGTGAAATAGGCAACACAGTTTATCTGGAGGGAAAATATTAAAATATGGGGTATTTGACCACTTTAATCTACCTTTTGTTTCTTTTGGGTTTTTTTTTTTGTTTTTTTTTTGAGGAAGATTAGCCCTGAGCTAACATCTGCTACAAATCCTCCCCTTTTTGCTGAGGAAGACTGGCCCTGAGCTAACATCCATGCCCATCTTCCTCTACTTTATATGTGGGACGCCTACCACAGCATGGCCTGCCAAGCAGTGCCATGTCCGCACCCGGGATCCGAACCGGCGAACCCCGGCCCCCGAGTCAGAATGTGCAAATTTAACCGCTGTGCCACCGGGCCAGCCCCTTGTTTTGTTTTTATAATATATTTAGAGCAGTCCTTTGGAAAACCTGTATATGTATATATATACAAGCTATTTATATATATATACTCATAGGCATATATATAATAACAAAAGGCAAAATCCCACATTTTAATATGTAAGGTTATAAGTGTGACATACTTTTTTCTGTAAAGTTATGAATTTGGATATTATATGAGCTATATTAACTATATTAACATTGCAATACAGACTCCTATTCAGTAAAAAGGATAGGGGGAACTTTCATTTGTCTGGCCTGAGTTTAATGACATGTTAGTGAGAGGCACATGAGAAATCTTGGACAATGGGTACATGTTCATGCCATGCCCTTGGAGAAAATGTGCAAACCATGCCTGATAAATTTTATGGAGCTCGTTAAAGAATGTGGAGCAATGGTGGCAATTTATGTAACCAATTTTTTAAGAGCAAAAGCACATCTATCATTGTATTTTGGGGTTTTTTTTTTTGGAGGAAGATTAGCCCTGAGTTAACATCTGCTGTCAGTCCTCCTCTTTTTGCTGAGGAAGATTGGCCCTGAGCTAACATCCATACCCAGCTTCCTCTATTTCATATGTGGACACCTGCCACAGCGTGGCTTGATAAGCAGTGTGTACGTCCGCACCCGGGATTTGAACTGTGAACCCCAGGCCGCTGAAGTGGAATGTGCGAACTTAACCACTATGCCACCATTGGCTGGCCCCTCTGTTACTGTACTTAAGCTGGGATGGGCAAAGGGTGCTCAGGATGCTCAGAGGTGCTTGATGGAGGACATGTGAAGCTGAAAGACGTATCATAGCCATAATTAATATACTCCATCCATTAATGTCTTCAGATTATATTTTTTGTTATAAAACACTTTCTGGAAAGAGAAAAACTAACCAGAAGCCATTAGCCCCAGCCTTTATTAGAACATCATAGTATGAGAACAGCTCTCAGATGAGTTTCTGTGGAGAGCAAGGTGCCTAAAGATTTAATAGGATAGTTTGGGGCAGGTCAGACTGAGTTCATAGAAGACTTTGCCATTTCGACTCTCTGAAGGCAGGGGACACTTCTGTTGTGTTAGAAACAAGACAGGCTATGGGGCAGCCAGCTCAGAGGCATGCGTGGTTCAGCAGCCATGGATTGGATATTTAGGGTTTAGAAAGAGGGGTGGGCAGAAGTGTTTGGGACTAAGGTCTTGTAAGGATCTGTTGAATATTTTTAGACCATCAGGGTTTCTCACAACATATTGCATGTATTTGTCTTAAAAATTAATTCCAGTTTCTTACATGATTCTGCAGGGTTATATCTAATGTAAACTTTTCTGGTCTGTTTCTCGACTAAGATAGAAATGAAATTTTGATCAGCTTTCTGTGTTAACCTATACATGATGTTATATTTGTTCTTTTCACTCACAGGCTGGAGCCAATGTCCTTCTGCAGGATGTCAATGGAAATATCCCATTGGACTATGCCGTAGAAGGGACGGAATCGAGCTCTATCCTATTGGCCTATCTGGATGAAAATGGTGGGCTGATGCTTTGAAAAACCATGGAAAGATAGATGAAAAGATACAGTGGTAGAATGATACGTGTATATACATTTTTAGGTGTGCTTACATGATTTTAGAGTGGTGCAGTTTCCCTAGATTGTGTCAAATAAGGATAGGTCTATACAGCATTTCATTGCCCCTACTGCAATGCATCTTGGATCTAGTCAATGCAGTTTTGCACGCCAGCAGAAATCTAGAGGCCAACAATGAAGGAACATTTTAACAAGCATCTAAAGTCCATAATTAGTGGGACTGTCTTTGTAATTATAATCTGTTCTCCACTGGGATGGGAAGGGAAGTGAACCAGCACAATTGAATTTTGAGTTAATGAGAGCAAGGTCATCTGAAGTGTATTCTCTTAGGAGCAGATGGTCCTCGGAACAATTACACGCAGGTAAGTGAAGGCTTAAGTCAGGGGCAGTTTGCACAGCATCCCAGCATCCACTCGTAGTGACACTTGGAAAAACAAACGTTGTTAGAAGAAAGCCCCACTATCACGATGCTAGCCTGCAAAGATGCGGCTGAGCCCCCAAATGTGTTCACTGACGAAGAACGTTTAATTGCACAGTCTCAGCATATAATTTCATGAGTAAGTTCAGCATCAGCAAAGTGGGAGGTACTTGAAACCTTGAGCCTGATATGATATTAAACTAAAGAAATGGCCCCTTCTTTTTTTCTTTCTCTTTTTTAAGTATAAATAACAGCAAAGAAATTCCAATCCCTTTGAGTATAATCTTCTGTCAGAGAAAGGTTAAGAATTTCAAGAGCCACACTGTGCTTCTGACTCTATCCTTCTCGCCTCTAAGAAAGCCCCACATCTGCCTCTTTGTTCGCTCTGCTTTTTGCCTCCTCCAGATCGCTTGTATCAAAGGATGGGGTGGCTTGGAATAATAATAATTAGTACTTAGCAGCCATGAATTCTTAAAATATAGTCTCATTAATTCTGAAAGCAAGGTAGATACTATTATCTTCATTACAGAAAATGTGAGCAGAGCTGTGCCACTGAAGGTCACCCTTAAGGCTTGGGTGACAGAGCGGCATGGGATGCAGGCTGTGTGGTGTAGCCATTGGTTCCCTCGGCATCTCCCTCCCTCCTTGTTCTCGCACCTACATGGGAAATGGCATGCTTTCTTCACGTCTTGTCCATTGTGACTTGTTGAAGACAGATTCTATTACTTCTAAAATGAATGATGCTCAAAGTTATGCACATTCCACTCTTGAGAAGTTTATTATTTGGACCTCTGCAAAATCGGACTTGGCAGTGCCCAATTCTGCATTGGAATGAAGGACTTGGCTGTGTTTTATTTAGCTGTGCCAGTTCCATAGGATTGCTTCCTGCTCTTCTGATCGTCCTGAATTTCTAATAGGCACAGTAATAAACATTTCTCTTTGGAAACTAAAATAAGTATATTTATTTGCAAAAGAATCAACGTTACTTATAAACCTTCCAACTCATTAAAGGATTTTGTTCGATAAGAAATGTTAGTATTTGCAGAAGCAGTATTATCTGTCTTATGTAAAGAAAAATCCGTGCAATCCTTTGAGAGTTTGATTTTAAAAATGATTAAGGGAAAAAAAGGAGAGGAAGTTACTGACTCTGAATAGTTACGAGAAAATCTGTCACAACGATGGCTGTCACAATCAGTTTGTAAAATACATGTTTACTGGAACAAATTCAATTTAATATCTCTTAAATTTTTAATTCTGTTTTCCATTTGTCACTGCTGTCACACTGGCTTCTGCCTTCCCATCCGTCTTGCCCCTCCCTCACCTCATTCACAATCTGGTTCCATTTCTGCCAGTGTCCCTCCTACTTATCTGTCTCAGCTGCCATAATTCCAGTAAATACTGTCTAATACGATTTATTCTCTGGTCCCTTTGTTGGTGCACATTTAGAGTTATCTGTTCTGACAGTGTGGGCTGATGTCCTTAGAAATTTCCAATATTCTGAGATGAGATTTTTATGATTATTTGGTACCCGGTGTTTCAGCACTGCATTCTTATAACCAGGTGGTTGCAATATTTGAATTTGTGCTCTGCATCATACAGTTTCAAATCAGAGTACTTATCGTGCTGTCACATCAGGACACATGTGGCAGGAGGCAGGTGAGGTCGTGAGCAAGCTGATTACATGGAAAATCGCTGGTCACAAGTTCTAATTGTACTGTCACTGCTGACGTACACTGTACACCCGGGCACAGCAATTAACCTCGGCTCACCGCCTCAGCTTCCTGGGCTGGAAAACGAGACAGCCATGGAGGCTGATCGAGCATTTGATGCATATTAAATCTCCAGTGCTAGGCAAACCAGATGGCATTCAAGGAAAGCAATTGATTGTAAAATGAACCAGCAAAGAAAGAAAGCACTGCTGGGAGAGCTCGAGGTGGTCCAGGACAGATGCTCGCCATGGGAAAAATACCTATATAATTTTTTTCAAGTCCTTGAAAAATAAATAAAACAAAAGTTTTTACTTTGCTCTACATACATCATCACCCACTGCCCTTTCTCCTTCCTTTTAAATTCATCCTTTCAGGAAAAGCAGCTCATGTTTATTCTCTTGAATTCCTAATCTCCCCCACTCAGCCCACTGAAGTTCAGCTTCTGCCCCTGTGGATCCATGGCAATGTCCCTACAATGACTGCCATTGCCCTCCTTGGTACTCTACTCAGCCATCACTTCCGTCCTCCTATATCCTCATGTCCTGTGACATTGGATAACCTTGATCACACTCTCCTATGAAACCTCTCTTACCTGCAATGATATTTCCATAGTTTTCTTCCCTTCTCTTTGAGCTTCTGCTTAGTTTGCTTTGTATGCACCATTGGACGTCCAGACGCCGTGGATTCCAAATGTGGGTGGTTCCTAGGGCTTTGTCTCTGAGTATCTTCTATCATTCCACACTGTTCCTAGCTTATCTCACCCTCTTCCTTGCATTGTTACCATCTGCCTGTTCCCAAGAGTATTCCTGTAGCTTGGATATCATTCAAGACCTTCAGCCTAGTACATGCAATTTTATTAAGTATCTTGACTTGGCTATCAGACAATTTGAAATAACACGTCCAATATGGAACTTATTGTTGTCCTTTCATACTCTGTCTATATTCCATTTTACCGTTACAGCCAGGAATCCAAGAATCTGAACGTCACTTTTCTTCTAAATCTCTCACATCGAGTTGTCACCAAATCTTGCAGATTCTACTTCCTTTACATCTGTCTAATACGTACACCTCCCTTGCCAATCTTCCTGTTACTGGCTTAGTTAAAACCCTGGTCTTTCTGTTTTGAACCAGCCTTGGAAAGTGGTCTTTTTGCTCCAGTCTTAGCCCTCCCTATTCATTCTTCAGAGGACTCCAGGTTAATCAGTCCACAAATGTCCTTGTATCTTTCTTCTGCTTATTAAATGTCCACTCACAACACTATCCCTGCACTGACCTGATCAGAATCACCATTGTTAGGGTGACAGTGCATCCCAGTTTTCTTGGGGCAGTCCCACATTATGCCTGTGGTCAGGGTTGGGGAAAGGGATGGGGTAGAGGGTGACAACATCCTTTGGGCTTGAACATGTCTGTTTCTCTTTGCTAGACCAACTTTGTTGATTTGCCTGCTCAACTCTTTTTGCTTCCTTCAAGTGTTGGATCTCTTGGGAAGCTTACTATGGAGACAAAAATTGGGGTTAGATTCAACTCTAGGGGTTTAGGGAATCTTATGCTAAGATCATGGGATGGGTCATATCATAGTCAGCATCATGATAAAATTATCTATAATTGAGGCATACAGTACCCTCAATACGAAATGGATCATGGAGAAAAGGAAAAGTTGAATTGTTAAAAAAAACAGTATTATCTTATGAGGGACAGATAAGGAAAGTTCAGATAGGTTTGAGAGTGACTCAAGGTGTTAATGTAGTTTCAGTTTTGCATGAGCTTCTATTGATATTATCAAATGTAATCAGATAGCAGTAATTAATATCACATGGAATAACTTGTGAATTTGAGGTAAATGATTTTATTTCTTACTTCCTAAATTTGAAGAAATTACCAAATTCCTGTCAAAATAATAAATCTAAGCAGGACTTACATCAATTTTTTTTTTTCAGAAAAGAGTCTGGAAATGAAACCTAGTTTCTTTGAAAGAAGAGAGGATTGGCCCATTATCCATTATGAAATAGACTTCTTATGGGCTGTAGCCGTGTTTGCCAGGAGGAGCTTAAGAAATTTTTTGACCAAAAAGAGAGGGAATTTCCATTCTATTGTATTACCAGAAATAAACTTGTTCTTTTTTCCTGAACATATAACAAAAATCTAAGAATCACATTATTTGGTATCATATTTGATTTAAAATTAATTTTTAAGACAATGTCATAGTATTCTACTCTGATATCTTCACAACAGTGACCAGAAATAGATTGTTTTCCCATAATGTGTTGTACTTAAATGAGTCTGAAATAAGTGATAGCTAACCTCTCTGTCTTAATTTCTCTTTTATCTTTGAGCCAAATCTTTTGTTTTCTTTTTTTTTTGAAGAAGAAGATTAGCCCTGAGCTAACATCTGCTGCCAAGCCTCCTCTTTTTGCTGAGGAAGATTGGCCCTGAGCTAAGCTCCGTGGCCATCTTCCTCTACTTTATATGTGGGACATCTGCCACAATATGGCTTGACAAGCAGTGTATAGGTCCCCACCTGGGATCCAAACTGGCAAACCCCAGACCACCCGCTGAAGTGGAACGTGCAAACTTAACCACTGCGCCACCAGGTTGGCCCTGAACCCAATCTTTTTTTATCACTCAATTTTAATTACAGTTTAAATAATTATCTAAAAGATATATACCACTTCAGTAAACTTTGCAACATTATAAAAGTTAAAATAATGTAGCCTTGGAGTAGGGTAACCATCAGATCCTTCTGCTGCTTCAATGTGCAAAATTGAACACTGGCATCTGAGAAATAATATTTTCCCAAGTTAACTCACATGTCAAATTCCATTATCCTAAAAATGAGAATAGAGTGACGGTTTTAGTTGGTTCTTAACAAACCTCAGATGTGCCTGTAAGGGAAATGTGTCAGTTCTTCTGAAATGGGGCACGATGGCTCAGAAGCAGAGGTATGGTTAATGGGTTCCTCTTTCATTTCTCTGCTAAATGGGTTGGCTTTGAACAGAGTGTTTGAACAAGGTACCTTATTCAAATATTGCGTTTTGCTTTATTTTGTTTGGTTTCTCTCTGCCTCCTTATAACAGAGAAAATCTCCCTAAATGAATAGCATGTAATCCCTATACCAGAAGGCTGACTAATAATGACAGCTCACTGTTATTGAGTGCTTACTGCAAGCTAAATACTATTTATTTTCTTTATGTGTTTTAACTCATTCTCCTCACAACTAGTGAAACAAGAAGTTTCAGCTCCATTTTGCAAATGGAGAAACTGAGGCAGAGGAAAAGTTGCCTGCCCTCATTGGCACAAATAGTTTAAGTGCAAGACACAGCACTAAAACCCAGGCAGGCTGACTCCTGAGCGCCTGTGCTCTGTGTCCATCCAGACTCAGAGAACAGGCTATGCAGTAAGGCAGACCTGGTGGGCTCTAAGGGGAAAATGATAGCACAGAGGCAACGTGCTAATATGGTCTCTGCCGTGTAGACAGATCTTATAAATATTACCTATAGCTTTGCTCCATTGGGATGTATGTTGTTATCTGAGTGATTGAGTATACAGAAGACCAGACATGTTGAATAGCTTTCCCAAAGTCACCCTGGGGAAGTCAGTCACAGACTCAGCACGGCCAGGAGGATCCCTCCAGCATCTGTGCTCGAGTCCACTGTGCCCTGATCTCTCTCCATGTTTGCAGCAAGGACTCAATCAGACAAGAGATAGAAAGTGCTCAGAATAGTGGCTGGTTCATAGCAAATACTTGCTGAGAGGGAGATGTCATCGTCATCATCATTATTGCTTTCACTTGGAATAAGATGGATTATTTCCCCTTTGTAAATGCCTATTTTGTCCTGGAACCAATGCTAGGAACAGGGATGCATAAATGCAGAGATATAAGCTACCATGGAGATTAGATTAGTTTGTCCAAACTAAGAGGTTGACATTGGTACAATACCATTAACTAAACTACAGACTTTATTTAGATTTTTCCACTAAAGTCCTTTTTCTATCCCAGGATACTACATTGCTTTTAGGAGCAACTATTTTGGCCAGAAAATCAAAGAGAACAAAAACTATATCTTTATGACTCACCTTAATTCAATTCAAGTACTTAAAGATACCGGGGCAGTGTGTATTAATTATTTATACGAAAACCGATATCCATTGAGAGCCTGGCATATATAAAGCATTGTATCCCATCTTTGGGCTATAGTAAGAGGAAATTATTCAAGACCATACTCTAGCTGAAAATAGGATGGATGCCAGGACAAATAATTATAGACGCTTTGAGAATTCAAAGTGGGAGAGGGACTTCAAAGAAGAACATGTTGAAAGAATGTAAGATAAAACTAAGTTTTGACCCCTAGTTGCTGAGAAGCATCTCTACATTCTGTTTGAAAAGCTCCTTTTCCCCTAGGAGTGGATCTGACCTCACTGCGCCAGATGAAACTTCAGAGGCCAATGAGCATGTTAACCGACGTCAAACACTTCTTATCGTGTGGAGGAAATGTTAACGAGAAAAATGATGAAGGAGTGACTCTGGTAAGTGAACATTCCTGACTCAGAAATATTGCTTAAATAGAGAATTTAAATTGATTTCTAAACTATGGAATTGGATATAGTTAACTTTTAAGTAATGTATTTTTTCCTGATAATAAAAGTAATGCATATTCATTGTAGAAATTTTGGAAAACACATAAATATGCAAAGAGGAAAATGCAAATCACTTATGCCACCACCCAGAGAAAACAATGTTTAGATGTTGATATATTTTCTTCAAGCCTGCCTTCTCTGTGTGTTTTCCTACAGATTTATAAATTTTTAATGCATTTCTTTGTCAATGTGATTGTTGAGATGGAACTTGTAGGAGAATGTTTTCATTTTAATTTTAAGCAAAACAAACTGTGAGTTACTCTGGTAAATGAATTTCTAAATTCAAGCAAACGTCATTACTTTTTTTATTGCTATCAGGCACAGCTGCAGTAAATTAAAAACAGAACAATTAAATTTGGATTAATTTTAATATAAGCACAATGTCTAATCATCTAAATAAGAACATTTGGCCCTATCGACCCATAAAATTTACTTGGACTAGGCGTGCTGAGGTTAAAATTAATATGGTGGACATAAATGGAAAAAACAGGGAAAAACAAAAAAGAGAGTAAACAAGGGCAGCGGAAGAGAAGATGAAGCTATGAAGCACGCGGCGCACAGAAGGGGCTGGAGGCAGTGATTCGGTTTCTGCCACGGGAAAGCTATGGCGTGAGGCTGAACACAGTAGATGGAGGAAGTGACTGAACTCAATGCATGAGAATTTTGTGAGATCTGACAAATTTTTTGATGTATTAAATGTCGATTGTGTGCCTTGAGACCTCCAGATGGAATTCTCTTCTTAGATGTTGCTTTCAGCCTTTGGAATATAAGTTTCAGGAGACTATCAAAAATCTAACTCTAAGCTATAAGAAAAGAAAACAAGGAATGTTTAGAGTTTATTGAAAAATAACACATTCAAATGTTAAAACATTCTAATTAACTTATCGAGGAAATATGTATTGACCACATCCTGTGAACAGAATAATAATGAACAAAAACCACAAAAGTCCTTTTGTCATGGTCTCCCATTTCATTGGGGAAGGCACATAATATACAATATAAATGAGCTAAGTATATAGCATGTTAATGATAAATGCAAAGGAGAAAATAATAAAGCTAGACAGGGACGTGCTGAGCATTTTGTTGACATTTTGGATAGGCCGACAGGTAAGATGTCACTGACAAGGAGAGTTTTGAGTAATGACCTGAAGGAAGTCTGCACACACTGCAGGTGTGAAGGAGGAGCATTCCAGGCTGGACAGTGATAGGAGCAGAGGCCCTGAGGCGGGAGTGGGTATAGTGTGATTAAGAAACAGCAAGGATGCCAGCGTGGCTGAGCCGAGTAAAGGATAGGAGAGAAGTAAGAGGTACCGAGATTAGATCACACAAGGTCTTGTGGGCCTGTGTGACGACTGTGGCAGTTACTCTGAGTGAGATGGGAACACACTGGAGAGTTCTGAAGAGAGGCGGGACACGGATCCTACTTTCATTCTAAAAGGATCTCTCGCTCTGACTGCTGTGTTAAGGATGAGCTGTAAGAGGGCAAGACTGCAGCCAAGAGTTCAGTCAGGAGACTGTTCCTGTGATCCAGGCAAGCGGTGCTGTGGCTCAGGAAGAGGCGGTAGAAGTTGAGGTGGTGAGAAGTGGCTGATTTCACTCTATCTTAACAGAAGATCCATTGGGTTTTCCTGATGGAAATGTGGTGTGAGAGAAAGAAAAGACTTCAGGATGACTCCAAGTATGTTGAGCTTGAACAACTGGAGTGATGGAGTTGGCATCCAATGGGATAGAGAAAGCTGAGGACGAAGGGAGCTTAGAGCAGGGAGGAGCAGGACCAGTTTTGGAAAGGTGAGGTTAGAAGTGCCTCTTAGCCATCGCCACAGAGATGTTGAGTTTGTGGCTGGATGTTGAGTCTGGAATTCAGGAGATGTCTAGACTGGAGAAACAATTTTGGGAACATTAGCATGTATGTGATACTGGAAGTCTTGTCCCTGGATGGAATCATGAATTTGACACAGAAGGAAAGAGGATTTGGGACTGAGCCATGGAGCCTAGGAAAGGAGGAAGATCCAGAAAGGAGATGAGAAGGAGGAACTCCTGAGGTAGGAGGAAAACTAAGAAAATGAGACGTCCCCAGAGCCAAGTGAAGGAAGTGTGACAATGAGGAGGAAATCATAGAGTCTCTGGCACTGCTGAGAGGCCAAGTAAACGGAGATGGCAGTTGGCTATTGGACTTAATAATGTGGAGGTCGTTGGTCTGCCCATCTAGGACAGTTTCAGTGGAGTGGTGGGGTCAAAATCTGGATTGGAGTGAGCTATTTAATTAATAGTTCATTTAATGTATGTAATGCACTAATGCCTAACACATGGGAGAAAGCCAGCAGAGTCTTTGTTTCTTTGTTTGGCAGAAGATATTATAACTTTATTTTTTTGTTTAGTTTTGTTTTTGTTTTACTTTTTTTTCCCCAAGTAATTTTGTTGAGATCCTAATGGTTTATAACATTGTGTAATTGGGGGTATACATTATTATTTATCAATTTCTGAATACACTTCATCATGCTCACCCCAGTAGTCTAATTTTTGTTAAATGAAAACAGCATACATGCTTCAATCACTGCTAAATACAAGGACCTACATACTTCAGAAGAGAAGCTCTTGAAAGAATCAATACACAGCAATAAATTGCTCTCATTTTCAGCCATCTTCAATTTTGCATTACTTGTGAGTTTTTTTTACTGAATAGAGAACATAAATATTGCAAATAATTGCTCTATAATAACTACATCTTGTGTTGATCATCTCTGAGCGTCTTACAAGGAAAGTAACAGTAAGCAGGAGAGTAGGAAGTAGTCCCTGGAAGATCACAGCATTTAGCAAGAGACTGTTCAGCTGGACTCTCATGTCTACGGTGGTCAGTCCATTGTGTTAATGACTGCCATCCCTGGAGCTGTCTCTCTGTAGGGTGCATGTCTAGCGTATGTTCCTGTTTATTGTTATGACAACAAGAAGAAGACACTTTTGTCCACAAGCTGATTTTTATATCTCCAGTCGGAATGTCATCTGTGGTTCAAAATTGGGCATAATTTCCCTTACTGTTGAATTGTATGCACACAAGAGATGAAACTATCAACAAAAAAAAAGCTCAATAGGAATAAACTTCTAGTAAGATGGTCTTTATGTTACTTTTTCTTCCTTTCTTAGAATATTCAATCAAATAACCAAACATAACATAGGTCTTTTAAAAAGGTCACTTAGTTTACATTAATATTCTTCTTAAATGAAAACAAAGGCCTCAGAAAAGGATACAATTCCAAAAAAAGTCATGTTACCAAGCATGTGAAAATGAGTTCTTAAGTTTGAGTATATATAAAAAAATACTCTTTGAAAATACTACTGTTATAACCAGCATATATATTCTGGAGATGCTGGTTCTTTACTGTTTTGTCACAGGATTTGATATATCACATTTGGCCTTAAGGCGTATTTACTTGGTTTGTTGGAAAAGAATTATTCATGAGATGCAAATATCACGCAATTTTATTTTTGTCCCCCTTTTGTATTTCAGTAGTAGTGGTTCAATCCTTACTTCTGGATGAAGCCTCAGCCAGTGCTGTTAGGTTTCTGGTCATTTTTAGGGAATAAAGCTCTTTGGTTACTTTATGTCACGATACATAGCCTCACTTTAGAGATTAGAGTCTCTGGACCCATGTAAAAATGAAAACTCCTGGCTTGCATGAAGTTAGGGCTCACTATCTTCTTGCTGTACTCCACTTTAGCCATCTACCATCTGATCATGGATTCCTTGTCAGAATAATGAGTTTTTGGTTTTTTGGGGGTTTTTTTCTTTTTGCTGAGGAAGATTGGCCCTGAGCTAACATCCATGCCTGCCTCCCTCTATTTTATATGTTGGATGCCTGCCACAGCATTGCTTAATAAGTGGTGCGTAGGTCCGCACCCAGGATCCAAACCAGCGAACCTCAGACCGCTGAAGTGGAACGTGTGAACTTAATGGCTGCACCACCAGTTGGCTCCCAGAATAATGTTTTTAATGTAGTAAAAAATGGTGCCCAAATTACAAGTAAACCCAATTATGTTGAAACACAGTAACCATAATATTAAAATTAAATTGTGATCTGTAACACATGTGCTTCTTTATTAACACACTAACAGATCTAATAATTACCATGACTTAAGAATAGAGTTGAACATGAGTAATATTCTGAGATATCTGCTACAACAGAAACATCATATGAAAATATTAGGATTTCTTTAATATCACGAGTGTGCTGCCTATGTTCATCACTGAAGAATTTGCTAAATTTCAGTTGGGGCTAGAAAAATATAAAACTAACCATTTTCTCACCCAAGTTTGCAAACCCTGTGAATTCTATGCACAGATCCTGTGGGGACCGGTGGGCCCAGGTGGTAAACCCTCATTTCAGTTAAATCTTGAACCTACTCCCGGGTAGCCCAGTGTCAGATCAGGAAGTCCATGGAAGGGAGAGTGCACACAGTCAACCATTGCCACTCCTGCCTCTTTCTTCCTCTTCTCTGTTGCTGAAGTTGAAGGAGGGGAAGAGCGGAGGAGACAGATGGGCAAGAGGAGACGCAATGACAGCAGGAAGGTTCAACTTGACCTTTCTTGAAATGATATATCATGCTCTCTGGGCAAGAAATTGACTCCTTCTCCTGCGAGGATGAGGGGGTTCTTAAGATACCACCTCCCAAGCCCCTCACTGGGACTCTGTAGCCGGCACCAGATCTGGGCGGATGCAGTTCATCATGATGGTCCTTGACACCTGCCTCAACTCTGGGAAATCCGCTGATACTCCCGCCTCTCTCTGCTGAGCCGTGCTGGCTCCCTCAGGCATCCCTCTGACAGAGAAACAGAAATGAACACAGCTTGCCTGTGGAAAAACTTCCATGTATATTTTTTCCCCTGCAAACTCATAAGTGTGCATATAGATCTGAATGTATCAATAACGCCCCTTCATTGCACACCAAAGCAGATAGCCAGCCCGTCTCTTGCCCTTCACTTTTACTAGGCAGGGATCAAAAACAGTCATGGTATCTCCGCCAAGCTGCCAAGGACACATAACTTCTCTAGAGGGTCGCTGAAGCCAGTCTCTCTTGACTTGAAAGCAGGAAGGAACTCAGGTCCCTCCCTCCACCACACACACACCGTGGGAGGAGGAAGTGGACTCCTACCACACTGGCAGTTCTCTGCAAAAATTGTCCAACATTTTCATTCTCATTTTATCTCCAGTTGAAACCTATAATGCTCTCAGTTTTGAGGTAGAGGGCAAAAGTCATCTAAGCAGTTTTTGGACGACTATTTTCAAATTTCCGTATATGGTCTCACTTTGAGATATGATATGTATCTATATATAGTCTTCATCCTTGGGTCAATACTGAGATAGGAGAAGTCCTCTGTTAGCATTCTCCTACAAATATAGATTAAGGGAGATCTGAAATTAGTGGTTAAAAATCTGCATTAATCCTTATACGTATTTGAATTGCTATGCCTCAAGAGTGATTTTCATTTACTCCTGACACAGTTTTCATCAAAAGATGGCATTAGCCTCAGAGTGATCTTCCAGCCTTAGACTCGTGGGGTCACAGACCTTAAATAAGATCAAATCCAATGGGGGTGTATTTTAAATTTTACACGCAGATTTTTTTTTTAAAATGAGATGCACAAATACAAGAGTGAGTAAGAGACTTAATAATTAGCACCTATTTTCTACGTTACATAGAAGAAAGGACTTAAGCCTAACTGACAAAGGCCCTTCTAATAGAAAAATAAGAGGAGAAAAGACAAGGGGAAATATTCATGTCATTGACTACCACGGAAATTAAAACTGACATTTATGCGTCAAACAGTGAGCAAAATTAGGAGGCAGATAATAAACCAGGAGTAATATTTGCAACAGGTATTTAAAAGTGTTAATATCTTTAAAATATGCAGTGTTCATAGAAATTAATAAAAAAGGATGACCATCTCTCAATAAAAACATTTAAAAAATAATAATCAGAGTCAATTCACAAAAGAAAAAATACAACTAGCCTATAAATATGTAAAAGGAGGCATTGTTGGAATTAAATACGTGGGAATTATTTGCAATCATTTTAGAAATAAATAATAGTGAGGACAAGAAAAGCTAAAGTTCTATGCAAATGAGTTCTCTCACATACTATTGGATGGAGTGTGAATGGGTACAAACATTCTCCTTCAGGACCTAATGGTTAAGCTCAGCGTGCTCAACTACGGCAGCCAGGGTTCAGTTCCTCGGCATGGACCTACACCACTCATCCATGGCCATGCTGTGGTGGTGACCCACATGCAACATAGAGGAAGATGGGCAAAGGATGTTAGCTCAGGGCAAATCTTCCTCAAACAAAAAGAGGAAGATTGGCAACAGATGTTGGCTCAGGGCAAATCTTCCTCAGAAAAGGAAAAAAAAAAGCCAAAAAAATCCATAAATTTATGGGATGAGTGCAGGGTTTGTTAGGAGTATTAATACTGCAGCATTATACTCTAGCCTGCCCAACTCGGATGTCCACTCTCCTTTGCTACTTCAAAATGTCAGTGCTGGAGATCAGAACTGGTTTCAGACCACAATGGCCATGTGTCCCTGGACCAATTACTTAAATTATCTAAGCCACAAGTTTCCCAACCGCAAAATCAGGACAATGATAACTGTACTACAGGTTGTACAGAATAGATGAAATAATTTATAATTGTGCATCATGTTTGTGGAACCACTCTAATGTCCTGTCCTACATGGTAACTAGATGGGCTATTTCCAACTCATGATAATTTTCCATGAGAACTGTGCTTTCAAATAGCTGCTGCTAGTTCTGTACAGAAACAACCACCACCTCTGTGTTTCTCATAAGACCCTGTGCAATAGCAGGAGAGGAGAATTCTGAGACACCACAGTGATAAACACTATTCCATTTTGGCACTTGATGTCTTCCAGCGATTGGTCAGGGCAAGGAGGAGTATACATTCCACTTCAAAAACAGACTTTTTTAAATTTTTTAACTCTAAGGCTAATTTTAGTGATGAGAAACTGTACTCCATGGGGTCTAGTGACTTGCTTATGGATTCAGAAGTTGATCGCTGATAGAATGAAGGTAAGGGCTCTAAGCTCCTGGTATTTTGTTATGATGATTTTAACAAATTCCAGTACATTGTGATGAGGTGGAAGTACTCAAAGGTAGGGTTTTTGTTTTGAAATTACCTAGGATTAAATTGCCCGCCTCCATAGATATCACTGGTAGCTCATGTTTGGATAGCTTTTCTACTAAGTGAGTCAAGAATGTTTTCCTTCTAGTCTTTTCCTTGGGAGCAGGGCATAAGATGACTGACTGGGAGTTGGGCTAAACCCAATTTTTGCTGCACAGAAAGCAAATCTACTCATTAAGGGGCTGATCCTATGACCTTGACATCATTAGTATCAGGTGTTAATCAACCGATGGACCCATTCTTAATGTAGTTTTAGACTAGAAGTGAAATTCTGAGATCCAGATGTTAGTGCATATGGCACAGAGTAACCTGCCAATCATTGACTGATCATTTAATAATGTTGAACAAATTTAGAAGCAGGTGAAAGATTAGTTGTCTAGGAGAACAAGTATTTAAAATTACATTTCTCTAAAATCCCTGTGGATATATTATTCTTCGGACTGTTCACTAGAATATTAATGATGAATTCTGTATGTAACAAATTATAAGAAGATTGATATGAAACGATCTCTTAATCTCTATGCCTTAAATTAGGTGAATATATTTGTTGGTCTAGTATAGTTGAAAGTACAAGAAATATACATATAAGTGTCACTGTAGATTGAAGACGTAATTAAGTATAGAGGTAGAAAAGCAAATGTTTTTGCTAAATTGTATCAAAATCTAGATATTTAATAAGGCTTTTGACTTTATTGTAATTTTGTCTTTCTGATAAAAATGGAAGAGACCTACAAAATTCCATGCTACAAAACCTAGAAGTCATGTTTTACTACTTTTAAATTAGTTTTTCTTTTTCTTTTCCTTATAGTTCCCTCTTCTTAATTATTATGATTACAAATTCAATCATGCAGTTACTTAATAAACTAATTTAAATTGGATGTGATGATAGTTTACTCACGAATAAAAGCTGCTGCCTTAGAAACAGGAATTCCCCCATCTGAAAAATTCTCCAAATGCTGGTCTCGTCTTTCTAGTTCCTGAGGCCTCATTTCTAGATCTCAGATTGCAGTAAGAAACTAAACCGAGAGAATGTTAAAATGACGGCTACGTAAGGGGGCACTAGAGAGGGAAATAGAAATTATATGAAAAAGTGCAGATTGTCAAAGTCAGAAGGAAAATAATAAAAAACTAACCCATAAGCCTTTTTCAAAGAATCATGACATCCGCTTGTACCAAATAAATAAAATTACATATATCTTCTCTTTTTTTAAAGGTCTCTATATTTTAGATCGAATACTTTATAAAATAGCTCTCTTTAAGCTATTGAATAAACTGTATTGGCGTCACTGCTCTTTTTAAGGTAAGTAACAAAATCTCTCTTTGTTGCAGTTGCATATGGCGTGTGCAAGTGGCTACAAGGAGGTGGTATCTCTTCTCCTGGAACATGGTGGAGATCTCAACATAGTAGATAATCAGTACTGGACCCCACTCCATTTGGCAGCAAAGTATGGCCAGGTAAACTGATTTCCTGAATTATGTTTAAAAAATCACTTTATAATCAATGTATCATTTCATATTTAGTTTTATTTTTATTTAAAATCATGCACTAATCATATGTAATTTGACTTTTAACAGCATCACTTTACTAAACAAATACTTTTATGGTTAAAAAAAACATTTAGAAGGACACATAATAATCTACATCCCTGAGGATTCTGTATATTGTAATCAAAATCAGTGGAGAAATAATCGAAACTTGTAAACATTCTTTATAGAATGGACTTAACACTATTTTCTTAATGTTATATAGCCTTATAAGCTTACAATTGCTTGAGTCTGCAATAATTCTGTTGTTTTCTACAATTAGCAGGTGTAAAGCAAAATTAAATTTTAGTTTTCTCTATAAATTACGTTTCATTTTAATGAATGAAGGATGGGTAGCAGAGTTCTTCCTCTGAATTGATTTTTGACTATAGCTAATACATCTTGAGTTACTATTGTACAAGTTAATTTCTTGTGAGGTACCATTATATTGTGAAGAAGAAGTAAACTCCAACTTATTTTTAAATTATTTGTATGGGTGAATGTGATTGAGTAATGTTCATAATAACTCACTGATATTAAAATCAACTTATAAAATTTGTATAATGTTTTGTGTTAGAGAATTCTTAGTAGTAATAGTGTGAAAAATAACTCAGTTTTCCATTTATATGGATATTGCAGCTAAACTTGTTGATTTCCAAACATTAGTTTGGGGTAAGAAGCACATTCATTGAATTTATAGTAAGTTAAATTCTTTAAATACCAACTGGTATGCAAAATATCTATCATAAAATTTGAGTAGTGTCATTGTTGAAAGAATTGAAAGTGTTTGCATTTCAAGTATTTTAGAAAAAACACATTGCTTAGGGAAGATCTTTCAAACTAGTAAGAACATTGTTTGCTTTGACAATATTTCCTTTAGAAAAAGATTAATTCAATAATTTTTTTTTTTGAGGAAGATTAGCCCTGAGCTAACTACTGCCAATCCTCCTCTTTTTGCTGAGGAAGACTGGCCCTGAGCTCACATCCGTGCCCATCTTCCTCTACTTTATATGTGGGACGCCTACCACAGCATGGTGTGCCAAGCAGTGCCATGTCCACATCCGGGATCTGAACCAGTGAACCACAGGCCGCCAAAGCAGAACGTGCGCACTTAACCGCTGCACCACCAGGCTGGCCCCTCAATAAATATTTTTAACAGGCTATTAACAACCCCCAAAATGTGCTTTTAGCAAGTGAGTGTGTGTAAGTAAATGGATGGATTAAGGGGATGAGGCTGCGGGTGGCTGAAGTCATTGGCCTCAGATGTCCAGGGTCCCCAAGTCGCACTAGACTACTGGAGTATTGGGGGATAGATACCTCAGTACACCATCAATACATCAGTACTCCATTTCTGCCACAGCAGCATACTGGGATACACCAGGTGAGAAGTTTTGTCATTGGTAAAAAAAATAGAAAAGAGAACATGTAAGCAAGTACTGTTTCTTAGAATACAACGTGTTGGCATGTGCTGAAGAAATGGTAATCAGTGAATTATCAAAACGTGCCCATTATTGTCAGGAATTGCTTCTGGAAGGAGCTAAATCTGGAAGTGAGTGATAGCTTGGTAAAATGTAACAGAACACTACCCGAGCTTGAATGGATTAGGCTTTCATTTTACCTAATTTTTCACTTTTCCTGATTGGACTTTTAAATTTGGGGTCAGACGTCATTTCAAAGAATAACAAATCGGTTCCCTTTAATCACTTTCAGAACATAGTGAATTCTAGGGGAATAGGACTAGATTTAACAACGTTGTTATAAAGATATGCCTTGGACTAAATATGTCATTATTTCTGTTACTAGACGTTTTAATGATTGTTATCAGAACCTAGTATGTGGGTTTTTTTTGTTTGGTTGCAGGTCCAATGAAATATTTGGTATGAGTTGGTATATTTTATTTGTTATTGGATTTTTCAGTTCTATCATTTCCATTTCTTCCTTTCTTATAACTTCTATGTCTTCGATGAGTTTTTCTATTTTTTCATTTGTTTCAAGAGCATTTGTAATTACTTGTTGAAGCGTTCTTATGATGGCTGCTTTAAAGTCATCCTCATAATTCTAGCATGATTCATCCTGCTGTTGATGTCGTTAATCATCATTTCTTGTTCAAGTTGTGATTTCCTGGCCTTGGTATGATGGGTGATTTTTAACCCTATCTTGGGCATTTTGGCTATTATGTTGGAGAATCTTGGTCCTATACAAATCTTCTACTTTAGCAGGCAGTCACCCTGTTGAAGTTCAGCACTGCAGGTCCTTGTCTACTTCAGTGGGCTGTGGTTCCAATGGTAGTTTAATTTTCAGACTTTTGAGGTGTTATTTTGGTCTGCTTGGTTTGTCTGGTGCCCCTGGGCTTCCTACTGATTCCTTTTGGTGCCCCCAAATGGGTGGGAGGGGTTTCCCCAGGCTGGGATATCCCAAGTCTCTGGGTCAGGTAGGGGAATCTCCACGGGGACATAAAGACTTTCAGGGCTGGAGCCTGTGGGGTATGCTCCCTCCTGCAGGTGCCTCGTCCCAGCCATCCTTGTTTCTCATGGGGGAGGGGAATCTCAGGCTCACTGGAAGAAGAGCACTTGCCCTGGCACTTAGTGTTAGCCGGTCATGGTGCTGGACTCACCTGATGCTGTCAAAGGGACATGGTTTGAATGGGGGAAGGATGCATCTACCTGGCCCCCTTCTGTTGCTGGGTTGGGCTGGGAAATACCAAGTCCGGGGGTGCCTTCTTCTATTGGATGGGAGGACGTAGGTTGCCCTGCACCTCTGCGACTCCTCCCTTCCAGGGATCCTGAGCCAGTTCACCTTCCTCCTTCCACTCTTCAGAGTTCTTCTTGAGGTGCTTATTATTTCCAGGCTTTATTGTAGGTAGCGAGGAGGACCAGAAGGAAACCAGTCTAAGTTCGTGTGTTTTAAAACAACTGCTTCTGTTGGAAAAAAATGCTTATTTCTAAAAACCTTGTAAAGCTTGATAAAGAATGATGAAAAGAAGTTAATTTATGATTATTTCCACATGAAACCCACCTGCGAGGCAGAGTAGAAATGAAGATTGGTTTAAATAACTGTTCCATTATAAGGCATCTATTGCTGTCTTTGGTTCTGTGCATTAAACACGCCTAAATGTAACCAGTTTTTTATCACTCATATTTTGCAGAAACATCTAGATGTTTCACTTCCAATTCCTGGGAGCTGTACTGATTAAGACAGAAAGAATTAGTGGTTATCAGAAATTTATCCCTTAGGCAGTCAGATAAAGATACCGATCCTTTTCCAAGAAATGCACAGACACAGAAAGTATGCCTACCATTTCAGAGGCCAAGAGTTCTCTGTGAAAATAAGGAATGGACCTTTCAGGGATCCATAAGAAACCCTACTCTGCAGAAATGGAAACTTCTACCCAAGAAACTACTTTTTTAAAGTGCCTATAATTGAGGTTTATTATATGTTAAGTGTTAAAAGACAGGATCAGAGTCAGATTAAATTTGTGTCACAGAAAGACATGATTTATATAAACATGACAAAAGATTGATGAATATATTAAACTAATAAAACAGATTGGCTAAATGGTGAAAAGGTTTGCAATTGGTTTTAATAAACACAGTTACATTTAACAATAAAAAGATAATTTAATGACTAACATATATGCCAAGCATGATGCCTGCCAAGCCTTGGCGACATAGGAACGTAAGGCCAATGCAATTGCCTCTTCCTTCATAAAGCTTCCTGGAGATTCTCATCACACAAAAGTCAACAGCTAGAGGAATCGTTGACTGATAAGGCAGAGAGAACTAGTGGATATCCGTACTCTCACCCCATTACCTGTCACATTTGAAAAATTTCCCAAACTTTAGGTTTTCTAAATCTATGTTTGCAGCCTAGAGGATGATAGTCATGAATTTATATGGAAATATGATTCAAAAGTTGCATTTACTTTGATAGATGCAGAGTAATTAAGATTGATATTTTTCTTACTACTTTTCCAGTGTAGCAGCTACATTTCTAACATTCATCATTTATTAATGGTGAATTAAACACTTTCCGATTGCTCCATTTTTTTAAACCAGCTGCAAAATATTTGACCCCAACTCTTAAAAAACAATGTATTTTTTTAGGGTCCCCTATTCTTTCTGCTATTTCGCAGATACTCCCCCCATACAAACACGCCTATATTTCATTCTGCTCAACTACGTGATGAAGCCAGCTTTGTTCTGAGGACTCCCATGTCCTCCTCGCTGGCTGGCTCTGAGCACAAGCTCTACCACTTGCTGGCGGTGTGAACATAACAAGCCTCAATAATTCCTCTCCCATAGAGTGTGGCCCCCGGGATCTTCAATCAATGAGAACCATCAACCTCTGTTGAAAGGAGGAATTTTACATAGAAGATTGTTGAGAATGATGAAGGTGACTGCATCAAACAGGCTGAACATCCCTGGGGATGTGTCCTGGGCAGTTGATACATTTGCTAGATTTGTACAGACAGATAACCAACACAAAATTTTCCAGAAATGATCATTTATAACATGCAAATGAGGCATATTTTAAAAATAATCTCACCTTTATGCTCTGCTTCTCTAGAGAATGACTAGCCATTAATTCAAGATTTTCTAAATCCTTATACATTTCAGTACCAAGGATAGAGTCTGAAG
The DNA here is from genome assembly GCF_041296235.1 of Equus asinus. Taxonomy (NCBI): domain Eukaryota; kingdom Metazoa; phylum Chordata; class Mammalia; order Perissodactyla; family Equidae; genus Equus; species Equus asinus. The sequence continues at coordinate 80,427,235 of NC_091800.1, forward strand.
ATCATATGTGTCTTTTCTATTTTGCTCCATTATACATACTTGAATGGGGTCTCCACCAGAACATAAGCTCCAGACACTAGGGTCTTGAGCTGCGTTCCCCACTGTGGTGTCCCAGTGTCCAGCAGGGTGACTGAAGGAATTCAATGGGCAAATTGATGAACTGAGAACTAGAAGCAAAACTCTAACACAGAGAGCTAGAGTGAGGATTTCCTGTTAGAATATATGACACCAAAATCTAAATATTCTTCCTGGATTCAGACTACAAGAACTACTAAGAGATCTATGTTAATAGAAAATTTTAAGTAAATTGTATCTCGATTATTTTGTCAATAAAATACCATATGAGGGGCTGGCCCAGTGGCACAGTGGTTGAGTTTCCACGTTCCGCTTCAGCTGCCCGGGGTTCTCCGGTTCAGATCACGGATGCAGATGTGGCACCACTTGGCAAGCCACGCTGTGGCAGCATCCCACATATAAAGTAGAGGAACATGGGCACAGATGTTAGCTCAGGGCGAGTCTTCCTTAGCAAAAAGAAGAGGATTGGCAGCAGATGTTAGCTCAGGGCTAATCTTCCTCACAAAAGAAAAAGAAAAGAAAATACCATATGATATCAAATTATTTTTTAAAAATTGTTCACTCATAAAAATACTATTTAATATTCATTTTGGAAATGATATTTTAGAAACAGGTTTTATTTGAATATCAGTTTGTATGCATGGGAGATTTATAACTCTAAAAACTTTTCTGTAAATAAATGTATCTCAGTTCAGAAAAAAAAGGGTTTAGAAATGCTAACATTTTAGACAGACTAATGGTATTTTCTGAGACATTCATATCAATTTCACTTTCCTATAAATATCTTACAAATATAAATACCTTTATGGAGAAGATAGTTCATCATTTATAGCAATATTTATTATTTATATTTATACTGGGATGGCGTATATGGTTTAAAACTTCATTTTAGAAATATATTAACTTTTCCAGTGAGAAAAAGAAGACTGTTCTCAGTTAAAAGTGGGAACTGAATCCTTTATGTGCGCAATAAATCTTTAGGTTTTACGATTCTTTTCTGAGTTGTACATAAAATAAAATTTGATGAGTTGGACATAAAATTTGATTCTAGGCTTGTACGTATTTTTAATGTTTATAATGGGATTGGAGATACTACAACAAAAGATAAGAAAATAATTTTACAAATTCTAAAATCTAATATCCTCCCTTCAGAAGTGTTTTGTGTCATACAACCTGCATATCTTGATGTTCAAAGGAGTCGTTTGTGTTCTCAAATACATTTTTACCCAAGTAGATGAGAATTGAGGCATAGTCAGAGTGTTTTTTTCCTTCAAATATTTCTTCTTTGCTTTGGAAAAGATATACACACTCTCTGGTTTTCCTCCCACCCTTCTGAGCATATGGGATTGATGAATCCATTGCTCTGCCCTAGCTTCCAGCTCTTCTCAGTGTTTGCATGCCCTTGGGGAGTCTCCAAGCCTGCAGTTTCGAATTCTCTACATGCTCACGACTCCTGAAGCCTTCTTCTGTTTCTCTCCGTGTTCCAGACCCATGAGGACCATTGCCCCGTGGGAAATCTCTATCAATCTGTCCTCAAACTCAACTTGTTTACAAAGGGAATTATCATCTTCTTTTCTCCAACCCCAAATTGTTATTCCTTCTCTGATTTATCATTTACTCATCACAAAATTGGGCATTATCCTCTTTTCTACCTCTCTCTCTTCTTTCATGTCTAATAAACCACCCAGCCCAGAAACTTCTACCTACTAAATAGTTTTAAGCTATTTGAACTATAAGCATGATCAGTCAGTCTGTACAGCCTCACTGCCTCTACCCTCCTCCAGTGCATCAGCATGTCTAAGTCAAGATTAACCCCTCAGCCTCCTAACCCCAGCCTCTTCTCCCCTCTGTTCTCAACAATTCACTTACAGTGATCCTTCCAAATGCAAACATCATCAAACTATTTCAACACAACATTCTTTCCAGTGCTGTTGATATGAAATGCCCACTCCATAACACAGTTTATGAGCACCATGTGCCTGGGCTTCTGCGTAATTCTCCAGCTTTATTTCCCCTGCCTCCCCACCACCAGGCTGGAGGAGATATCTGTACTGAGCTTCTTTCAATTTCTGGAATATGCCACCGTGTACATCCTTTTCATGTTCTTTGCTTTTCCTGAAATTGGTAAGTGGTTAAATCTCACTTACCTTGCAGGACCACACTGAGATGTCACTTCGCCAGCTGTCTACTCTAACTTCCTGGGTTTGGATGTGATGGCTCTGCTCACACACCCTGCATAACACCCTCTATCTCCCACATTACATCACTTATCACAACATGTTGGAATTGTCTCTTCATTTGTCCGTATCACCCTCTAGTCTGTGAGAACTCAGGGCAGGTACAGCATCTACTTCTTTACCAGTACAGGGCTTGACACAGAGTACTCAGTTACCATTTATTAACAGTCGAATCAAGAGATGTCCTAGTTTAGCAGATGCTGGTCTTTCTCAATGCATCACTGAATCAATGTGTGAAGAGCAAGTGAGTGAGCACACACCTGGACACTGGTTCGTCAGTGGGAGAAATCCTCACAGAGATATCCAGGAGACAACTTGGGCACGTGCAAGGTTTTGGGTAGAGCTGGAAATAGAGATCTGTGACAGATTACTCAAAAAAATCGTGCACGATGGAAAAGGAGTTCAAGCAAGAGCGAAGTGCAGTGAGCAACACCATATTTAACAGTATAAGACTTGTTCCTTTGGAGGAGTCTGCGGAGGAACGGACGTAGGAGAATGAGGCTGCTGCAGGGAAGTGAAGGAGGCATGTTTCCGGAAAGAGAGTGGACAATTGTGCAGAGTACTGGTGGGGTTAGAAAGCATGTATGTTGAGGGGTGAAGGCAGAACTACTTGTTTGATGAGGAATCATAGTCGAATCACAAATAGAGTTAATGTTAACAATTTCTTACACGTTTTTATATTTTAGATCTGAAATCCTTCAGGTAGTTCTGAGTTAGAGACATTTACTCACTACAATGTAGAGTATGTCCCAATGAGCATGGGATATACAAATTCTGAATTCCCACAGACCTTTAATGTTATAATTTCCCTTTATTAATTTAAGTGAAAGTTAACGAATGGGGAATTCAACTATCTCCAAAAACTCACGGCTATTTTTTCACTTTTTAGACAGGTAATTTAAGTGACCACCAAGGAATTAATATCGTTAAATTTAACCAAACCGAAATAAAACTATCCAAAGAATGAATAAACTCTGTATTCAGCAACTTATGTGAATTTAAATTTCAGTTTAAATATATTAGCATGTAGAGTCTCCTTTAATGGGCACACACACACACACACACAGATATGCACAGAAAGTCACCTTAACTTCTGATAGCTTTGGCAATTATAAAGTTCTTTTGATAATGGAGATGAATTCTCACTGGGCTACACACACTACCTATTTGCATTTGAAGTAATTTACCTAAAGATCTTTTGTGAGGTTAAAACAAATGTTCTAGAGTCGAGTCATTGAAATGAGCACCGGCCAGCTTAGTTGATCTCTGTGGTGTGCTTCACTGATTTCTAATTGGAAATGCACGGGAAATACAGACTTTACAAAAAGAAAGGAATTCCCCAAGTGAGAGAAGCTTCCTCATTCTGCACATGAATGTTTATTTTTACAAGCGGGAAATAAAATAGAATTACTTTTATTGCTAAAGCTTTTCACGTAAGAAGCATTTTGCTTTTATGACCTAAATGCTTTCTGCAGTTACAGTTGTAGCTGTGGAGAGAGGGGTCTGTTGACTGATTGCACAAGTTTCTCTTTGGAGTTCTGCAAAGACTGAATTGAACTCAGAAATGCAAAGGAATTGGTAGATTTCCTGAAAGTCTGACATTTTTGAAAAGCTATAAATGCTTTTAGGTTTACTGCTGTTCTTTCAAATTTGTGAAAAACAAAGTCAAGCTTGCCTAATTTTTGGTTTTCCTTTTTTTTCCTGCTTTTCTCCTTGCCTTACTCCTTTTCCTTCCTTCAGCCCTCCCTCCCGCTCTCCATTATTCTTTTCCTTCTTCCCTTCCTCCCTCCATCCATTTCTTCCTTCTCTATGGTTTAAAAGCAAGCAAATCTCTCAGATCTTTAATATAAAACAAAACTCATTCGTGTACCTATTTTAATGTCCTAGGAATTTTCTGTATGTATTTCACCTTTCAGATTCCAAGAGAACTTCTCTTTCTTTGGTAAACTGTATATATTTGGAAATAAAAGCAAACTTCTGAATGTAAGCATTCTCCTTAACATGATTTAAGTGTTACTGAAATAATTTGTGCTCTGTAAAACCAAACAATGATTTTGAATGGGCTTGTGGGAAAGCTAGCAATGGGACAGACTATTTAAAACCTAATTAATTTTATAAGAAGAACACTAACAAAAGCAATAATCAATGGATGGGGAGGTACCTTGGAAGTCCTCGACGAGAAGCTCTGCCTGGGTGGAGAAGGCCATAGCAAGTGTTACAAAAGCAAAAACCCCACAGATTGGAAAAGCCAGTCCCATTCTAACCAATGTAATAAAGCAAGAAATGGAAACGAAAGACAAAGTTAGGAAGGAAGAAAGGAGAATAAAAATTCCAGAGGAATCTCCCCCAAATTAAAAAACTAGAATCATTAATTGAATTTATCAAGGTTGTTTCCAGTAGCATTAAAAACATAAAATATATAAGAATATATTTAACAAAAGATGTACAAGATTTCTGCACTGCAAACTATAAAGCATTGCGGTAAGAAATTAAAGAAGACCTAAATAGATGGAGAGGTAAGCCGTATTCATGTGTTGAAATGGTGAATATTATTAAGATCTCTGTAGGAGGCAGAATAGTGGCCCCCAAAGATGCCCACACCCTAATCCTCAGAACCTGACAAGGCAAAGAAGTTTGCAGTTGTGGTTAGTTAAGGATCTCCAGATGCGAAGACCTTCCTGGATTACCCTGGTGGTTCCAATGTAATCACTTGGGTCCTTAAAAGCGAAGAATCATTCCGGCTGAGGGTCAGAGGGAGATGTGACTATGTAAAAAATGGTCAGAGAGACAATGTTTCTGGTTTGAAGGTGAAGGAAGGGACAGCAAGCCAAGGAATGTGGTGACCTCTACAAGCTGGAAAAGGCAAGAAATAGACTTGCCCTTACAGCCAGAAGGGGACGTAGTGCTGCCAAGACCCTAACTTTAACCCAGCGAGACCTGTGTCAGACATCTGACCTGCAGCATTGTAGGATGATAAATTTTTATTGTTTAAACCATCAACTGTGTGGTAATTTGTTAAGGAAGCCATATAAAACTAATATAGTATCTATTTATTTAAAGAAATCGTAATCAAAATCCTACAGCCTTTCTTACAGAAATTGAAAAGTTCATCCTAAAATGTATATGGAAATGCAGAATACCTAATATAGACAAAATTATCTTGAAAAAGAACAAGAAAATTAGAGACTTTAAATTAGAGACATTTTTCTATACTTAATGTGTTTTATATGTCTAAGTATATATATCCTGAAGAAACTCGTGCATGCATGCACCAAGATATATAAACTAGTATATTTATAGTAACATTATTTATAAAAATAAATAAATGCCTTACATATGGCTTTCACTGAGAGAAGGGAATAAATTGTGATATATTTGTACAATGCAATTCTGTGCAACCAAGAAAATGAATAAATGAAGGGGCTGGCCCGGTGGCACAGCAGTTAAGTTTGCACATTCTGCTTCGGTGGCCTGGGGTTCACCAGTTCAGATCCCAGGTGCAGACCCACACATTGCTTGGCAAGCCATGCTGTGGCAGGCGTCCCACATATAAAGTAGAGGAACATGGGCATGGATGTTAGCTCAGGGCCAGTCTTCCTCAGCAAAAAGAGGAGGGTTGGCAGCAGATGTTACCTCAGAGTTAATCTTCCTCAAAAAAAAAAAGGAAAAAAAATGAATGAAGCTTGGTTAAACCCATCATCTCTGAGGTAATGGTCAGCCCCAAATTCATGATGGTGGTCAAATCTGGGAAATACGGAGAGGGATAATTTTGGGGTGGAACACAAAGATACCATGAATGACATTTTAAAAAGTTGGGTGCACTGGAATTTATTTCATTACTTGCTCAATGGTACATATATGTTATATATACTCTTTGTAGGTATAATAAAATATTAAAAATATATTAGTCTCTCACCCAATTGCTTCATTCTTGCAGCATGAGGTTAGGTTTTTCTAATTCTCCAATGTGACGTTAGGTTCATTTTGTCCACGGTGCTGGAATGAATGAAGAGTATCAACAAATGAGACTTTCATGGATTGCTAAGTTAAAACAAAACAAAACATACTATATCATATAGTTCCTCCCATAAGATGCCCTGAAGTAAACCTAGAAAGTGTTAAGTGAACCTTTTCAAATCCTCAGCAATTCCTCCCTTATTTGATAAGTAATTTTTGGTTTGAATGCATTCATTGCTGAAATAGTTTGAAAATCTGTCGTTTTTTAAGAAGGAACTGGAAATGGGGAGAGTAAGAAGCATTTAGCCTAGTAGGTTATGCTAAGGCATTCTCACTCCACTCCAATGGAAGTGCCCCTTCGAGGCCGCGACTGTGTGTTATTTACTGATGAACCTTCACTACCCAGCCCGGTGTCTCCTATTTCAATTATCTTTAATGTTTCAGACAAACCTGGTGAAACTTCTTTTGATGCATCAGGCAAATCCGAACCTTCTGAACTGCAATGAAGAGAAGGCCTCAGGTACGTTGTGTGCGGTTCTGTTGTTCCCTTCCCGTCATGTGTAAGTCATTCTTCATGAGCATAGCTGGAGATGAGAGTCAGCCTCGCCTGCGAAGCTCTGTGAACACCACCCCAGTTCTAGCAGGATTCACACCCTCGTAAGCGCTGCTCATGACAAGAGGATGTTCGAGAGCAGTTAAATGGTAGAGTCCCCTTGGACTTCACTGCAATTGGCTTTTCCCGCTTTAAACTTCCAGGACAGGGATTCCTGCAGCGTCACTTACTTTAGAATATATTTTTGCCATTATTTAACTAGTTTCTCATTATACCAAATGCATGCGTGTTATTTTAAACAATAATAGTAATTTTTCTGCACAGATATTTGTACCGCAAGAAATAGAATCTAACATTCATTCTCAACCTAATTTAAAACTTTGAAAATCTTAATGTCACTCTTCCTTAACAGATATCTTTTTGAAAATATCTAGAGTTCTGTTTACCACTGTTCTTTTATATATTCATATACTTATTTAAAAAATGGGTGCCACATTCATTTTTTAGCTTTTAAATTTGATAACAAAGTTACTAATCATGTTATTTTTGGTATATTAAGAATAAAAGATTTCTAAATAATGAAGAGAAAAGTCCAGCATAAGTAACAAAATAATATAACAATTTTGAAGGCAGTAATTGATCTGAATGACTTATTTCTACTTACTCTTCTTGTTGCTATGCCTCTACTTGCCTGAAAACACTTTATACCGAGACCTCGTATTTGCTGTACCTTTGGGAGTGTGGTTACCTGATAAACCTCCGGTTTAAGACAGGATGAGGGATTTGCTCTATTTCTTATTTTATGGGAATTAAGTGTCCTTGTTTAATGTTTATTCGTCTTCTCTGCTAAAATAAACTGAAGATTTAACAAATAGCGCTATGAGATAGCTTAATAGTCTGACACTTTAGATCAGGCTAATGTTAGTGATAGTGTAGGGATATTAACATCATCTACAAAAGTATGCCTAATGGTAAATATTGAAAGAGTTAATAGCCATTTATAGCTTTTCTCTATCTTTTTTCAAAACTGTATTTATTGAGAAATATAAGTCATGTCCTCTAGTTCCAAAGGAAGATGACTTTTTTCTCGTTCATATCCCTGGCTTCTTTCCCAGGGAAGGGAGAAATGATTGAGCCTTGGCTGCCTGGACTCTCACCAGTCACACGTTCACCTCTTAGGTCTAGTGTCAACTGTGCCAAAACCGACATCCAAAGCAACTGACAATTGACTGTCCTAAAGCCCCAGTGAATGACTAAACTGCTCATGTAGACTCAGCCCTGGTCACCTCGGACCTGGTGTATGATGACTCTCTTAGACAATTTTGTCCATGTTGGTCATGCAAAGGCTACCATCAGTGTCATCCCTTTTCCATGCCATATTAGCATGAGAGACACAGTGATGGGACCTTAGTGACTCTCAATAAACGTATGTTGATTGAGTGAAAATACTTCTCTCACACACAAGGGACGAAGAGCTCTAATGCAGTGAGAGGTTTCAAGTAAACGCAGGCTGTGCCAGCATCCCATCCAACAGCAAGAAGAGTGAATCCGATAAAAGCAATAGTGAAGAGATCAGTGACCTAGGCACCCTTATGACTGAGCGAGTGAAAATCATCACCAATAATCTGTTATATTCTTGTTATTTTGTGTTTCTGGAATTTGGAATGGACATATAACAAAATTATCTGGGGGATAAAAGCAGTTTGAGGTATATCTCTTGGGTGGGACAGAAATAATCTTCCACAGTGAGGAAGCTGAGCTCTCCTAACTCATCATGCAGATATATTTAACCGAAGGCAAATGGTGATGAAATCCTGGTGTGAATATCTGCTGTGGTGGCTGAATTACCTCAGCTCGCCTGTAAAGCCACATAACTCAAATTTATAGATGCAGGTGATCATGCAGTTTAGTCATGACTACTGAAAAGGAGCAGTTACCTCCATTAGGTTCTTAATTGTTATTAATGTGAATTTTTCTTCAGGATTTATTGATTTTCAGTTTCAGTTGTTAATAAGTGTAAATTTGAGTAATCACATCTATATTCCTGCCCAAATATGTTCAGCTGTCACTGTTAATGTGTAATTTGTAACTTAATATAATTATTTATATTTCAGATGGGAAAAAAACGGATCATGGAGAGAGGCTAGACCCACTGTTTTAATAGCAAACTGAGTATTTATTTGTATGTCTGCCCATTTAGGAGACTGTTTACAGACTACCTCCTACGTGTTTTAAAATCACCAGGCGCTGGGAAGGCGTAACTGTTCTCACCATTTCGATTCATATTCACTGAGACGAAGGAAGAGTTTCACTGAGAATAAAGTGACACTAAGTTCGCTCAAGCTTAGCTTCTCAATGATTTTATGCTTTACACATCACCACCCAGTGAATATTATTTTTATATTTTTTTATTTCATTGGTAATTAAATGTCACTGATGCAAAACAAGGTAGTGTTTTAAAATGGCAGGACTGCAATTTTATTCATATTGGAAACATTTAATGTTTTTCATTTTGTTTCGTGTGTTGATAAACTTTAGCATTTTAGGCATCTCAGAATTATCGAAAGTAAATATTTTCTGTGCTATCTACACCCACTTTTTCTGATTTTCTTATTGTTTCTTGTAGATATCGCTGCATCTGAGTATATTGAGGAAATGCTGCTGAAAGCCGAAATTGCCTGGGAAGAAAAAATGAAGGAGCCTTTATCGGTTCCTGCCTTAGCACAGGAGGAGGAGCCGTATGAAGAGATTGTTCGTGACCTCCCAGCGCTTTCCTGTAAGCTGTAAGTGCCTTCTTTCTAGAATGATAGAGTCAGACCCTGTTCACTGAGGAGGTAATGATTCTCCTTTGTCATACTCTCTAGTCGCCAGTCATTTCACAGTCAATATTGTCTGTCTCTCAACTAAAAGTTAGAAAACTGAAGCTGCATATCGACACATTTACTAAAAAATACTTGTTTACAATAAGGAGTTTAGAAAACTTTTATGAAAACCCTCTTATTTTTTTCAAACATTAGTATTTCAGTTATTAGATCAATTTGTCACCATGAGAACAAATAAAATGTTTTAAACACACTCCAGGTTTTTAGCTAAACTGATATGTAAGGTTTCCAATGTCTGTCATAATAGCTAAAGTTTCTAAAGTAGGAAAAACAAATATTCATTTTCTCTCTCAAGTGTAAAACTAATGATTTCTTGTTGTCTAAAATATCTCCCAAATACTGACACATACTACAATGAGAATGAACCTTGAAAACATTATGCTAAGTGAACGAAGCCAGACAACAAAAGGGCACGTATTATATGATTCAATTTATATGAAATGTCCAGAACTGGCAAATCTATAGAAGCAGAAAATCTATTAGTGGTTGCCAGGAGCAGAGAGAGGGAGGAATGGGGGTGACTCTTAATGGATATGGGGTTTCTTTTTGACGATGATGGAAATATTCTGGAAGTAGATAATGATGGTTACACAAATTTGTGAATATGCTGAAAAGCAATTTTTGCTGTGTGGATTATATCTCCATAAACTAAATAAATATATAAAAAATATTTCAGGTTGAAAATCTGCTATATACAAGCATTGGGGACTCGAGGAAGTTCCTTTCTTTCTCTGAACCCTGTTTCTTGTTTGGCAATGAAGATTATGTTTAATATTGGAATAGTTGAGGGTGCACTGAATAAATAGCACTATCTGGGTTCTGGACAATCTGAGAAATAATCAACAGCAAAGATGGAGACCAAATCCAGTCAGTGATAGAGGACATCACGGAATGTGGCAGCTAAGAGGCTTTATAAATATATCCCATTACGAGGCAGCTTTAGTAACGAGGGCCAAGGCGCCTGTAAACCAGATCAGGTCTCCCAAAAGAGGGGCATCCAGGACAAGGCTCCAAAAGGTAGGAAGAGGACAAGTAGTGCTCTCTGCAGGTCGGCTCCTTCCAAGCAAAAAGAGAGAGGAGCTAAGGAGACACTCTTTCCAGATTTGTCCATCAGACAATTCGTTCCTCTTCCCCAGTGTAGAGATTCCCAGAATTAGCAGGACTCGATTTTCCTTCCTAGGAAGTAGAAAAGATGTTTCCAGTGGATGTGTCACAAGGCTGTTGTGATAGTGAGCTCAAAGGAGAAAACTCTTATTTCAGAGCCTGTCCCCTCACAGGTATTCAAAAACACTTTTAATTTAAAATTACTCTAGATAATTCAGAGGCTAAAGTTGTGCATAAATGCATTGACTTCTACTTAACAACTAAATTGTATTCATTATTGGACTTGATTTTTTAGCTGTTGTAAAGGAGCTTGATTTTTATGTCAGACACTATGCTAGGAGTCTCTCGTTTTATCTTATTACATCTTCAAAGCCCTATTAAAGTTCTCTCAACTTCCTAAGATGACAGAGCTGGCCAATGACAGATCAAGATTTATAGCCAAGCGATCAGACGCAGATCATTCTTGCTTATACAATATTATCTCTCTCATACTTCCACAGTGGGTAAAAATGGTATCACATTTATATGGGAGAAAAAGGCAGAAAGCCGTAGAAACAAAGTTGGAGTTGAGTCACGAAGTGGTTAAATGATAAGATACTTTTCATGTGACCTGGAATTAATGATGAGAATATTGTGACCTTGCTCTTTATATTGCTGTATTACTGACATTGCTGGAATGAGAGGAGTAATACAAATATTTGCTATGGAAGAATTTTATCTCCCAAGTGTTGATATTAAAATCACTACCCAGTACCTTCCACTTTACTTTTAGGATTATGTTCTGGGCTTCCAAGTAGAGATGTTAGTATGTAAGCAGAATTAAAAGTTTGAGTTAAAACCAAATTCTTTCATAATAAGTTATTTGGGATAAATATTAACTGCTCTATATGTCTGTAGTTTTTTTTTTCTTCGTTTAAAAAGAGAAAAAAGCTTTAGTTAAAAAAGAAAACAAAAACAACCAATTTACCAAAAAAGTACTTTTTTCTTTTTTTCTATATTGCTGATTGAAGAACAGGTTTTAAACAGATTAATCAATGACTTATTTTTTCTACATGATTAAATATAATTGTCCTAATAATCTTTTTCTCTCGTTGACTCTGAGTAAAGCTTTGAAACTTTGCATTGTTTTATACTGAATTTGACCTGCTTTTAATTGTAGGCTGCTGTTATCTTTCTTCAGAGATAGAATTGAAAGTTAAATCAAAGAACAAGTCAATCATAATATTAGGCTTTTTTAGCTCTTTGAAAAAAACGGCAAGTAGACTTGGCTAGTGTAACAACTAAATGCATTCTTACATTTTCTTTTATACTCCATGATTTTGATGCATTTCATCTGATTATTTTCATTGTCTTTATAGTACAAAGAAATATGAACTAGGAGCAAATAGGTATGAAATAACTAAGGAGAGTTATATTTCAATGCAGAAAAGAATACTTTTAATAATCCACTCTTTCAAACTTTGTTTTAGTATGAGAAGGAAAAATATGGACACTTGAGTACTTCTTTATAAACAAATCCACAAACACAAAGGTCAAAACTTTCTCTAAAGCTAACTGATTTGCATATTGATTAGGAAAAAAATGGTGCTTGCTTATTTTATTGTATTTAATATCACAGTGGTGAATGACTCGGTCAACAAATTTACTGAAACATATTGGGACATTGTTCCGCCACATGCCCATCTGGGTGAGCAGTGTAGGATAGGTTGCTGAGAGACCAAAGAAAAGACCTGGAGACAGCAAACGAGACATATGGGTTTATCGGGAGTTACTTACAGGAAAGGTCAGGTGGTGGCCGGCTGGGCAGCAATGCGCACCCGCTACCGCCCCCTGAGAGCAGCTTGCTTAACTAGGCGGAGGAGCAAAGGCTGCATGCTTGCCAAGGGGCTGTCCTTGCTACGACCAGCGTTCCCAGCAACAGTAGCTCACATGGAGGGGCTGTGTCCCTGGAAGACGTGATGTTCTTCACCTGAGATAAGGGAGGATCCAGGCTGGCCAGGCCCTAGATTGTTGCCAATCCCAGCAGCTGGGCGGCCTGCCCAGAAGGAAACCAGAAGGACACATGGTTGCAATGGGCCTGGGGGCTTTTACTGAACATGCGAGTCCCAGGCCCTACAGACATTTTCTACATGCCGTTCTTTTGATAGAGAACATATATGAAGCGAATCAGAGAACTGACATAATTGACAAGAAATATAAATAATTTCTTTAAAAAATCTCTTATGTCATTTACAAAGCAGCATTTCTTCACAAACCAGTTGTGTGAGAGGCAGTGGTTTAGGCCTGGTGTTTGGGGAGGGTTCGGGTCTTCTGTCTCTCCTCTCCTCAACATTGCTGTAGTTTTCTGCAAACTCTTCCTTTCAATCTGTTCCCTTCATTAAAATGAATAAACACTGTTGTTCTGTGAAAGTACAGGTTTCATTCATTTAAACCAAGTGCATTCTTGAATTTTAACTCTGAAGCCTGGTCTTCTAGCTGTTTCCAGAAGTCCCTCAGCTTTAGTGAGGTGAAAGGAGAAATTAGAACAAAACAAAAATCTAGGAAAAAGGGGAAAGAGCAAGTACAGATGGAAATATTTGTCAGCCTTCCTCTGCTTCAGTCAGGAGCATGCATTCTGATGAAGCTTATGCTCCTTTAATTTCTTTATTTTGCTCACGAAAGAATAGTGCGGTATTCATTGATATGAGAAGCACGTACCTCTTTCCCATATGATCTACTGTTTTCCTTCAGTGTCTTTCCTTTTCCGCCTTTTCTCTCTAGCCCTCATTTGGAAGGCTTACCATGCTGTACCTCATCTGAATTATGCTTGCCCGTCTGCCTTCACCAATTTTAACCCCAACATCCTATTCCTTTACGTCATAAAGTTGACTTGTTTTACAATTTTCACAGAAAATTACATTTTACATTTTCCCATAATGTATTTTGCTAAAATATTAGGAAACAATTGAGTGGATTCCTTTTTCTAATATCTCAGCAAACAAGTCAAATTTCCTTTCCATTGTCAATTCATGTTTATTGCTCTGTGTGCATTTTTTGGCAGTAAATCATGATTTAGCCGGGATGAGAACGTCACTTTTGCTGTGCCCCACTGTTAGTAGCAACTGCCTATCTTTGGTTAAACATGTAATCAGTAGGAAATTCCTATATTATTGGGTGATCCTATAGTCCATGTCTTCTAAGATATTGTCTGTCTAATGAACATCTTTAAGGTCTCTATTTGTTGCCTGACTTTCAAGTTCATCTCTCAAAATGAACAGGTTATATTTAAATCCAAAGGTCCTTCCAGCCATAATATTCTCTATCTCTTAAGCCTTTAGGCTTCCTCTCTCCGCTTTAAATTTGCAACAGCTATTGTCATACTTGACTGCTATTGCTTCCTCTGAGCTTTCTCTCCTGCCGCTGGGGCCTCCTCCCTGTGCCGCCTTTTTTCTGTCCTGGGTTGGATCTCAGTGCCTCATTTACTGTTATTGCTGCTAATCAAACAGCTGCTGCTGAATGTGCCCTTTGGTGTTTGAATGTGGAAATGCTCTCCAAGGGTTTTTAATCACTGAGAGATTTTGATAGTGCCAACTTTTGTTTCTAATATTCTATGTCATGAAGTCTTTGAGTTGGAATCCACAAAAGTTCTGCATAATCCCTAAGAGGAGCAGAGTGGTTCACTGAACAACCCTGGGTTTTCACTTAGTAATAATAACAACAGTGATAACAACTGAGAGTTTTTGAGCATTTTCCAGGCATCAGGACTTGTGCAGAGTGGTTTACATGGAAAATTTCATTTCATTTTCAAAACAACACCTGGAAGTACTTTATCTATTACTATCCTCGTTTTATACCTTCCTGTCTGAGACTCAGAGCTTAAGTAACGTTGATGCGGGCTCAGTGAACCAAAGAGTTGAAAGAAAGCCTTCTTGGACTCTGAAGGGCTGGTAGTATTGCTGTTTTATGCAGAGAATAGCATGGAGACAGGACCCATGGGCAGCGAAGGGCTGCAGCATGGGGACAGGACCCATGGGCAGTGAAGGGCTGCAGGCATGGGGACAGGACCCATGGGCAGTGAAGGGCTGCAGCATGGGGACAGGACCCATGGGCAGTGAAGGGCTGCAGCATGGGGACAGGACCCATGGGCAGTGAAGGGTTGCAGGCATGGGGACAAGATACATGGGCAGTGAAGGGCTACAGGTGTGGGGACAGGACCCATGGGCAGTGAAGGGCTGCATGTGTTGAATGTTAGGGCTAAATTTATAAGGCATGAGTACATGACTCATTTTTACTAGATAAAGGAAAGATGATGTAAAAAGTCATTAAATGGTATCAGTGCAGGTGGGGTCTGGTTACTGTGTGGTCGTATAACTTTAGATATGAATTGGGTCATATAGGTCGGCATGTAGGCCAGGATGCCTTGGGCTTCTCTCCCTGGGGCAGCCTTGATCCACATCAACGTGACTCACTCACACACGTGTACCCAATCTTATGTTGTTTCTGTGTAATTATTTGTAATCTAAAACTAATTTGGCTTTAAAGAGGAAATGGCTGATCTGAGTTTCCCTGTGATGGTCAGTCAGCTTCAGGTGTGAACAATTTAGAAGGAGTGTTCAGTGTGACAACTTGAGAAGACAACTTGAAATCAGGAGGAAGTTATCCTTCCACAGAAATGACAAGCATGAAGGGTTGCCTGCAATCCAGTCTGCGCCAATCTGCATTTCAGCTAGAGCTGCGAGGCGAGGTGGAACAGCAGGGGACTGGATTTTCCATCTGTTTGTCAAGTTATCCATCACACTCTTTGACCTTACTCACTCTGTCTAGACTAACTCTCTGAGATTACCTGTGAGGCCATGTGGTGTGGCCACTATGGACAGAGACCCCAGAGCCACACTCCTTGGTTCAGATACTGGCTCTGCACTTACTGGCTCTGTGACTTGGGCAATTTCATCCACCTCTCTGTGACATTTTTCCTCAAGTGTAAAATGCGGGCATTGTCTGATAAAGAATTTGGCCAGCCTTTAGCCCTGCTTGCTGGGAGAGTAACTCTCAATCTTTAGAATACCTGTGATAGGGGTGTCTTTGTTATTCAAGAGCCCCTTGGATGCACTTGAGCTTATGCAAAGGTGACTCAGGGCTGGGGCTGCTCACACCGGAAAAACTAACCAAGTGATTAAAGGACTAGGGCTTTGAGCCAGCCGGAACTCAGGGGAAGGAAAGAGGCCTGGGGTGAGCTCAAACACATGGCTGATGATTGAGTCAACCATGCCCACATAATGAAACCTCTGTGAAAACTCTGGACAACAAGATCAATGGAGTTTCCTGGTCAGTGAACACATCAGTATTCTGGGAGGGTGACAAACCTTGACTTCCTGGGGAAGGGGTCAGAAGCTCTGTGTTCAGGACTCTCCCAGACCTTGCCCTGTGTGTCTGTTTGTTTGGCTGGTCCTGATTTGTATCCTTTATGATAAGCTGTAATAGTAAGTACAGTGCTTTCTTGAGTTCTGTGAGTTGTCCTAGTGAATTATCAAATGTGAGAGGGATTGTAGGAACCCTGGAATTTGTAAATAGTTGGTCAGAAGTGTGGTGGTCTGGAGATTCCCAAACTTGTGGCTAGCATTTGAAGTGGGGGCAGCCTTGCTGGGGATGGTGCTGTAGGGGAGGAAGACATTTCCTCTTCCCAAATGTGGGTTCATCTGGCTGGAGAACGAATTAAATTCACATGAGACAGAATAGCAAGAGAAAATTAAACAAAGCTTTATGAGGAACCATGGCCCGGGGCCTTTCTTCCCGAAGGAAGAAAGGGCACCAAAGAAGTGGGGTGCACAGAGTGGTTATATACCCCCAAACAGGGTGCTCCACAATAGTCACAAGATTGCCCTGTCGGCACAGAGCTTGATGGACACAGCAGGTAGTGGTCTGCTATCTTGGTGGGCGTAGCAGGAGGCAAGCCTATTGTCTGGAGCTGGGCAGTCACAGGTGAGCTCAGCAATCAGTTCCTAGCCTAAGGAAAGATGCTTAATCCTTAAAGAAATGCCAACATTGGGAGGGGGAGGGAAGTCAGTTACAGGAGGTTACCAGACAAGCACAATAAAATGCAGATTTAAGTCCTTGCCTTTGGTATTGATTAAGAGTTTCTAGAAAGAAGGTCATCTCCTTTCTTCTTCCTGGTACAGAGATGGAGGCACCTTTTACAGATAGAGATTTACCTTACAAATGTAAATGTGTCCTAACAAAGGGCAAGTTCCATTCCTCAGAGCCTCCTTCCCTGTCCCAGTTTATCAAAAGCAATGAGCCTCAAATAATCCTGATGCCAAAGAGACATATCTTGGGGTGGCCAATTTCAGGTCCCTACAGTGCCCTTAACTTGTGAGGTCCATGCTAACGCTAGGTGGTCAGCTTCAGAATTGTGCTGCAGTATACCACAGCATGATGATAATGTTGATAATACGGGTCTCATGGGGTTGCTCTTGATGACTAAGTGAGTTAATATTTCCAAGTCGCTTAGAGCAATATCTGACTCATTGTGATGCTACATAAATGCTTGAGAAATGAAAAAAGGAAAAAAAGATGTTTTTCATTCATCTGTGAACTGTTAGCAAAACCATCTAAAGAATAAAGACCTTCTAGCTATAAACTGAGACAATAGAATTAGGTCTTCAACTTGTTGCTTTTAAACTTATGACCATGTGGAAAAAGTCTTACTTTCTAAGCAGCTGAGACCATTGTTGGTTGGGTGAATCCTTTGATTAGCTTGTTTTCGATCTGGTTCTCCAGGGCTTCTCAGTTATCTGGCACTTGGGTTAGAGAGAAGGTACCGCTCTGCATTGGATGGGAAAACATGGGATGAGGCAGAATAGAGCAGAGCTGAGGGCAGGAAGGAAAAGGGGCTGGTGTGGGGGACCCCAGGGTGGGGTCAGCCAGGTGGCCTTTGGTGAGGAGAAATTCTCTGTGGGGATTTTTGAGCAACACAATATGAGTTATGCAACGTGTCCTTCATCTTAGTAAAACCTGAGACACACAACAGGCTTAAAGTAGATGGCTGTGGAAAGTCTTGAAGGTGCCACATTTTATGAAGCAGGCTCAACTGGCATTCATTCAAAAGCAAGCCAACTTGTCTCTACACAAGGATGTCTTCAAGGGCCTTTGTTGTTCAGTTGAAAGTAAATACGATTTGCATATCAAAGCAATTTCGATTGTCATTTACATTGAACTTTATTTATACTCCATGACTTGGGATGGATATAGACATTATTATCCACATTATATTTATGGAGAAACAGAAGCCCAGAGGTGTGACAGACTTAAGGATATAGCTAATCAGTGGCATCTGCAATTAGAACGCAGATCTTTGGATTCTCTGCTCATGCTCTCCAGCCTAAGATGGGAACAGGCCTAAGAAGAAGTCTGAGCATCTCCGTAGTCTCAGAGTATGCACAACCTTGCCATGTAGATCTAAAAAGTTTTCCATATGAGAGAGAGCGCCTTTGACCCATGCCTAACCACTATACATGAGGATATTCGTTTAGGAAATACCTCCCTGTAATTTAGACCAGGACGCTTGGATGAGCACTGAAAAGTGCACTTTTATTCCAAGACCCTCAGGGACAATAGCACTACGGCCATTAATTTCCTTGCTCCTACTGTTAAACACCACATCTCTGGTTACTCCTGTGAAGCAGTTGTTTTTTGTGAATTTACTGCTGACCCTGAAAGACCCGAGCATTTTCGAATCAGCACAGCTTCAATGTAAAGTAGCACCCCCTGAGCTAAAGTCCAACCAGACTCCCAGAGTCTTTTGGAAGTTCTTGTGCTGTTGTCATGGATGTCAGGGAAGCTGTGGCTGGCAGTGGGAGGTCTGGATTTTATGAGCATGTCATCCAGAGGGATTCATGAAAATGATCACTGATATATAAACATGCAAAGTACTTCCACCACAGCCCTTGTGTTTGTGTATTGAACTTTATTACTACCTTTTAATAAATGTTTTCAGTGATCAGAAGCATTCTTCATTTATCCTAGCTTCATGTATGAAAGAAATGCTATGGAAGTCCATTTCAAAATATTGGCACTTATCATTAAAAAAGAGAACTGTGTCTTATTTAGAGACTTTTCCCCTTATGAGCAGGAAAGGGATTTGGAGTGAAAGTTCCTTAAGCAACTTCATTTAAAGGAAGCGGTTTCAGTAACACCTCTGACCGGCGATCAGAAGCTTCATGCTTTGTGATTGGGCTATAAGATGCACCACAAATCCTCTGTCACTTGTCTTCGCCTAACTGGGTCTGTCCTAGGTTAACACAAAGGAAAAAACAAAAATCAAACATTCCTAATTGTAGATTGTTCTCAAAGTTTCTCTTTAATCAATGAGTGTTGATCTAAAGTGGTAAATCTTCAGAGAACGAGAAACAGCTAGCATCAGGCAAATGTAGAACTTGTGTTGGAGAAGCAGCATTGGCCCAAGATCTGAACCCTGGAAGAAGGACGAGTGGTGAGCTGGCCACTACCTGTATCGGAGGTACTACCTGTATCGGAGGTACATTGGGAATGGAGACACGAGGATTTAGAGCAGCCTGGGTCTTGACCTGTCCTGTGCACATGACTTGGGTCTGCTGAGCACGCCATGATCACATTGCACAATTTGGGGGGACTCGATTTTTGTCCCCGGCCTCTGTTGTTAGGAACTTTTGGAGAATGCCTGAACCCAGTGCTGATGACTTTTAGCTTAACCCAAAGCGCTAATATGACATCAAATAGAACATGTTCTGGTCACTTCTCTACGAAGGAGCCCTTTTTAATTGCTCTGTGTAGGGCTGAGACTGTACATTCTCCATCCTAACTCTTCAGTGTGTCTTAATTTTCCCTATGGGGTTTTTTTTTTTTTGAGGAAGATTAGCCCTTAGCTAACATCTGCCACCAAACCTCCTCTTTTTGCTGAGGAAGACTGGCCCTGAGCCCATCATCTGTGCGCATCATCCTCTACTTTATATGTGGGACGCCTGCCACAGCATGGCTTGCCAAGTGGTGCCATGTCCGCACCTGGGATCCAAACTGGCGAACCCCGGGCCGCCAAAGCAGAACGTGGGCACTTAACCACTGCGCCACCGGGCCGGCCCCTGCCTATGGGTTTTTATGACCTGAGGAACACTTTAGTTCATCACTATCAGAAGTCAAGTTTCCTGTAGCTGGAGTGACCATATGTCCTGGTTTGGTCCACTCCTCCTTTATGCCTGTTTACCAGGATAATTGTTAATAAAGCCTCTTTCAGCTTAAAAGTGTCCTAGTTGGCATAGAATCAGGGAACTATGGGATAAAATTTTTTATGTAGTTTCATTTCAGATTAATATTTTAAGAAAATAATTAAATGGACAGTTATTTCAGCAATGCTAATTTATATTTTTATATTGCCCTTTAGATTGTAAGGGCTTTTGCATCTAAATCCTCATTTGATATACATAAATTCTTTCTTTTAGTAATAAATTCTACACGACATCTAGCCTGTTTCCTAATCAAATATTATGACAGCATTGCTCAAAATCTGAAAATGTATTTACAAAGTCTTGATAAAGCTATCAGTCAATTCCCTAAGAATTTACACTTAGAAAGAAATTCTATAGTCTGGTAGGGGACAGGGAGAAATGTCATAGAATATAGGGACATAAGGAGACATTGAGAATTGTTTAACCGGATTTCCAGTTTTAAACTATTTACGCTATCCCTCAGAAGTTATTGAGCAACGCATTGGCCTTCCCAAGCTGGCTGAGAACTGGACTCACAGGCGATGACGGCAGATGGAGGGATGGGCATTCCCACTTCTATTCGATTGTTTTTTTCTATTTTGGAAACTGTTTCAGAGGCAGGAACTCACTACCTAAGGCAGTTTATTCCATCTACCACCACATACACACATCATCTTCTTTTCATATTACAAACTGAATGCGCGTGTTCTGGTGCTTGCTGTGGTTAACTTAAGTTTTACCAAATTATATCAAATTTACTTACTAAAAAGTCTGAAAAATGCAGTAGATTATTAAACAGGTCTTTGATTTAAATGAATGATAATGTTTCCTATGAATATCGTTCACTAAATACCTATTCAGCAAAATAAGAACATGCTAGAGAGTCAGTTCCAGCAAACGTAAACTCGACGTGTCCAGAAACCCCCTTCATCTGTGCGTAGAGCTGCTATGGTCAATTTAGTTTAATTTTGAGATTTTTTTTTTCATTTCTTTGTAGCTATCTGTTGCAAACTACTAAGATGAATATGAGATATCTTAAAAACAATATAATTTCCAATTCAACCACAAGTGACAAGTTGAAATTTTAATTTGTGTTTTAGACACAAGCAATATTTTACCAAAATGGTTTTTTAAATTGTAAATTTTTTTTCTTACAAAGACTAAAGTTATTTTTGAGGGGCTAAAGATAGCAATTACTTCAAAACTCTCCAAGAACTGTTTTATTCAACATTAATATTTGGATCCGTAACTTATTTTATGGATGTGGAAAAGCCCAAATTCCCTATAATAAATAATTTGTGTAGCTAGGTTCCCAGGATTAAAATTGAGAACTATCTATTTGGTCCATTACTTTAACCACCAAAATAACTGAGTTACATATGCCATTTCCTCACATTTGTTTCTGTTCGATTTTTCTTTGTTTGTATGATATATCTCAATATAGTCAGTTTTATTTGTTCCCTATAGTTTTCTCAAATTGGTTTAGATATAATGGGCAATAATTGTCGCCTTTGTTAGTTTTATTTTATTACATTCCTGTTTCCCTTTTCAGAAATAAAATCCCGGTTCCTACAGGCACATTTTCTCTGCATGAAATGCCTTTTATGTTTATAGAAATAAGTAAGTCTTGAATAAATCCAGTAGAGTTCAGAAATTAGTTGTCTGCTGGTATAGTCCTGTCTAATATTTTTCTACAGTCAGGCTAAAGCTACCTCTCCTGCATTAATCTAAACTAGCCTTGGATGATAGCTATTTTGATTTCTTTATGTTTATGGAGTCTGCCTTACCAAAAGTCTTCTTTTAGAAATTGTACTATTTCAATCTTATTTTTTCTCTTTCTCCCTGATAAATTTCCATCCCTAATAATTTCTTTTTTTTTTTTTAAAGATTTTTATTTTTTCCTTTTTCTCCCCAAAGCCTCCTGGTACATAGTTGTATATTCTTCATTGTGGGTCCTTCTAGTTGTGGCATGTGGGACGCTGCCTCAGCGTGGTTTGATGAGCAGTGCCATGTCCGCGCCCAGGATTCAAACCAACGAAACACTGGGCCGCCTGCAGCGGAGCGTGCGAACTTAACCACTTGGCCACGGGGCCAGCCCCTCTAATAATTCCTTTTTTATAATCAAAATAATTTTTCTCATTGAAGAAAATTTGGGAAGTGCAGAAGAACATATAGAAGCATGAAAAAAAAAGCTTTCATTAGTGTCAAAGAAAAATTGCACCAGAGAAGTTAAAGATGCAAGAAAGACTTTATCCAAGAGTATTGCAATAGAGGAGAGCGATTGAATTTGACTCTGAAACAAAAGGCCAGAGAGCTTTTGAGTGCAGATGAGCTGGTGGGAAAGTACAGGAGGAGGTTAGTGGGGAGGCTGGGAAGTGTGAGCAGACCACTGAGTTTGCTAATCGGTGCTTATGGAAGTTAGTCTCCTACCCTCCCGTAGACATGGGGAGACAGACAGCTCTATCTTTCCTGATAATTACATTTCAGCAGGATGGCTCCCAAGTCCTTGAGAAAGACATTCCTGGGTTGGAAGACAGACAAGAGGCTCGGACAAGGTTTACATCTCAAAGGGGCAGAGAGAAAACTTACAGTTGAAAGTTCTCTAAAGTAAGTGTTCTAAGCGGGAGGTCAGCAGTCTCGAGTCAGGGAGAAACTTGTATAAAGTTTAGTTGAGATGAAGGCAATTCTAAGTTCTTCTTCATCATTAGTCCACCTTTTTAACAAAACTACTATCATTTGCCATATTTCTTTTTATCCTTTATATGTTTCTTCTTCTTTATTGCGTTTTTGCTCTATATACATAATTGCATCTTGTTTTAAAAAATTAATCTTATAGTTTGCCATGATAAACACTTAATGAATATTAAAATAAATGCCAATGACTAATATAAAATTATTCCTTTTTCTAGAAAAATAGCACTTTAATACATGTTTATATTCTACAGATGGATAATCAGTGAAAATTTAAAAACATTGAAGTTACGTTATATGAATGCTATTGTTAATTGCAATGATTGTGGATACAATATGTTTCCTTTTAAAAGTAGAATAGAAACCTAAAGAGAAATGGTTCCATAGATATTTAAAACATTGTTACATGCCATCAACCTAGGTACATGTTTTGCATTTTTCCTGTAGCAAATACGTGCATGAGTAGTTAATACGTTGCCATTCAATCCAATTGTATTATAGAGAATCGTTTTCTTCTTATATAAGAATATTTGCAACTAGCTACTGGAAATTATTGTTAGTAAGATACTAGATTATACAACCTATGCTATTATTGAGAGTGTAAATGATTTTTAAAAATGCAGGTGAAAAGTATGCGAAGAGAGACGGTGTATTAGTCTCACAGAACCGCAGGACTTGGTACGTACTTCAGTGTTACCTAGTCCAGGCCCTGCGGTTGGCAAAGGCTAAGCTGTGATCGTGACGTTCTGAAGGCCTTAGACGGTCAGCTAGTAGCCAACTGGAGGTAGAAACTGACTTTGAATGAGGTCGCTGTATCCCTTGAGCAGTCTTCTTTCCAACTGTGACTCTCAGAGGAGCCTGCTGTGAACACTGCCATAGAACTGAGATAAGAGAGGAGTATGTCAGCTATTTTAGTAAACTCACTATTTCCTCCTTTTAGAAATACTTTATAATTGTTGATTTTGTGTATTTCATAAACTATCTTTTTAGTTTCTACCTGACCAATCAAACCACTGCTTTATTAATTGCTTTATATTCAAAAGATTTGGTATATGCAAACTATTGTTTTTTTAAATTTCATAATAACACAGAAAAAGGAAATGATTGATACAAGGGGAGATAAGTAAGGAAGTGTTTTGATAGCTGTGAGGGTGGATTTTTAGATGTAGGCAGTGCGACCTGGGGGGTAAGAACGGAAGCTCCGAGCTCACACCTCAGTCCGCTGCTGCCTCGCTGTGTGACGAGAGCAAGTTCTTCTCCTCTCTGGCCCTCAGTTTACTCGTCTATAGAATAGGCATAAAAATGGTGCACACCTGGGGCCAGCCCAGTGGCGCAGCAGTTAAGTTCTGGTGCTCCACTTCATCGGCCCAGGGTTCGCATGTTCGGATCCCAGACGCAGACCTAGCACTGCTCATTAAGCCGTGCTGTGGGGGCATCCCACATAAAGGAGAGGAAGATTGGCACAGATGTCACCTCAGCGACAGTCCTCACACACACATACACAAAATGGTACATACCTCATAATAGCATTGTTGTCAAATAAAGAGTTAGTGTGTGTACTGAGAGACTGTCACACATTAGATGCCATTTAGTTAAAATGTTTTGCAAGTGGTTCACTCAAATTATAGAAAATATAAGGAAACCAAACATCTGAAGGGCTCTCATGTCAAAGAAGCATAGGGCAGTCTTGGGAGTTCTAGGAATGATGAATACAAGTTAGGGTAGGCAGGCGTTGTTCCAAAGTTGCTCATGGAAGAAATAAGGCTTCTTTGGGAGTTGTGGATATCTAATCACTTGATGGTATTCAAGCAGATCTGGATATGAAATTTTTATAAGTATTCCTTTTTTATAGTGAATTTTTAAAATTAATACTAAACCATTGGGAAGGACAGTCTGTCATGGGCTCTGAGCACCCTCCACATTCTTACTCAGTTTGTCAGACTGCACGGCATACATAGTTAGTCATGCAGGTGACTAAGTCACTCAAGGAGACCACAGCACTCGCTCCCAAAGCGGGGGTACAGGCTTATCTGCTACTTAGTGTAATGTTTACTGGTTGCTCAAAAAGTAACTTGACTTTTGGCCAGGTTTCTCTTCTACAACACAACAAACTGCATGTGTAGGCATCTATCTAGGTCCACCTGTGTTGTCCCTCAGACATCCCCACGGGACAGGGGCCAAGGATAACCAGTGCAAACATGAAGCTCTGGATGCTGTGATTGCCAAGAGTAAGTCTTTTGTCTCTGATCCAGGAATTTCTTGTCTTCTGTACCTATTCACAAAATAGTAACAACTAACTAAGCTTGTAGAGTAAAATCCCATAAAATTCAAAGTTCTGGACACATATAAATAACAACAGCTAATTTTATTGCCGGGTTATTGCTGTCGTCATTGGGCTAAGCCCTTTATGTGCACTATGTTAGCAATCCCTCCCTATGGACCTTTTTTACAGGTTGGCTTTACAGAAGGGTTATATGCTTGCCCAAAGTGGCAGAACCATGCATCAAACTTTGCAGTTTTTCTGACTCAAAAAGTTATGCTTGTTACAGCTATAGTAGTCCATGCTGACTCTTTTTAATATACGTTGCCCTGCCCCCTTGTCTACTTGGAAATGTCTTCATTGACTAAAACACTGTAAAACATCATCATTCAGGGTTCAAAGGAAGTGAAACTTGTTCTTTAGCTATTCCTGCTTTTCCCTCAGTTCTGGCCCAAAGCAGCCCCTTCACTAGTCTCTCTTTCTTCATGCTTTCCTAGACCATTGTACAGTAGGAAGACAGCATAGAGATGGGCTGCAAAACAATGCAACATTGTGAATCCTAAAAGAAGCACTTCAAATTACTCTCTTTCTCCCCTATCAAGGTTAATCTACAAAATCATTTGTATTTCTATATACTAACAATCAGCAACTGGAAATTGAAGTAAAAAATACATTTATAATGACATAAAAATATGGAATACATCAGAATAAATCTAACAAATTATTTGCAAGACTTTAATGCTGAAAACTACAAAATAGAGAAATTGATGAAGGTCGAAATAAATGGAAAAACATACTGTTCTTATGGATAACAAAATTCCATGCTGTTAATGTGCAAATTCTCCCCCAATTGATTTATCAGTTGAGCACAATGCTAATCAAAATCCCAACAGGCATGTTTATAAAAATTGATGAATAGATTGCAAGATTTATATGGAAGTGTTAATGACCTTGAGTAGAGAAAACAAAATTGGATGGCTCATATTATCTGATTTCAAGCCTTACTGTGAAGGTACATTAATCAAGACCATGGAATATTGGTATAAGGATAGACACTTATATCAGTGGAACACAATGGGGTGTCCCAAAATAGACCCACATGTATATGGGCAATTGATTTTTAACAGAAGTGTCCAAATAATTGGATGGAGAAAGATGTTCTTTTCAAAAGTGATGCTGGAACATTTGGACAGTCATATGAAAAAATGGTGAACCTTGACTCATATATAGCACCATATACAAAAAGCCACTCACAATGAATCACAGGCTTAAATGAAAAGCATAAAACTGTAAAATTTCTGGAATGAAACCTGGGAGAAAACTTTTTTGACCTTGGGTTAAGAAGAGAATTCTTAGATAAGTCAAGAAGCACAAACTATAGGAGAAAAAAATGTTCTTTGAAACACACTGTTAGGAAAATAAAAAGGCAAGGCAGACTGGGAGAAATATTTGCTACATGTGTGTCTCATAAAGCACTTGAATCCAGAATATATAAGCCCAATAATCTGACACCAAAGAACCCAAAAATTTGAACTCATGCTTTACCAGAGAAGAGAGATTCTTATGTCAAATAAGCCATCAAAATGCAGATTAAAACCACAGGGGGAATCCATTAACACACTTAATAGAACTAGGATTAAAAAAAGAAGACAAGTACTGGCGAGGGTGTGAAACTGCAACTCTAAGTTATCCTTAGGGGAGCACCAACTGGGGCAGCCACTGTGGAAACAGTTTGCTATCTCCAAGGTATTTAACCAACATAATGAAAGCATATGTTTCCACAAACACCTGTCCACAAATGTGTCTAGAAGCTCCACTCACAGCTGACAAAAACCGGACAAACCTATATGGTGAATGGATAGGCAAAGTGTAGTCCATCCTTCGATAGAATGCCACTCAGCAATGAACACCAACTATTGATGTATGAAGCAGCGTGGATGAATCTAAGAAACATTAAGTCACTGAAGCCAGACACAAAAAACTACGGGTTGTGTGATCCCTTTCATATGACACTGTAGAAAAGGCAAACAATAGTGAAAGAAACAGTCATCAGGGCTTCCAAGGGTCTGGAGGCTACGGCAGATAATTAACTCCAAAGGGTGGGCACAAAGAGACACTTGGGAGTGATAAAATTCTATATATTGCTGGTTATGTGGGTTATGCAAACATATATATATTTAACTAACTATATATAACTGTACGTATATTTAACTAACTATATATAACTGTATATGTATTTGACAAAACTCATTGAATTTTACTGTATATAAGTAGTACCTCAATAAACCTGAATTTTTTTAAATCCAAAAAGTGCATTACCTTTAATTAGAATCACAACTACTATGGTAGAATACATGAAATAATTACGTTTATATATATTGCACTTGATTAAATATGTATGTATTTCTGCTTGCATGGTAACATTGAGGGAAATAAGTTTTTAAGTCTTACTATAATAAAGTGTTACAATGCAAATTAAGCATTTAGATTGTGTTTATTTTTTTATGACCATTACAAAATAATGGCTTTTCTTGGCAATGATGTCTACAGAAGAACTAAAAAAGAAAAGTAGCTTTTAATTTATTTTTTTTTTTTTGCCTAGCTTGAGTTATAAGTAAGTAATAAAACTTATTCTCTTTGTAATATTACAATCCTTAAATATGTCATTCCTTTAATTACCCTATTATTATTTTATTACAAACTCTAAATATTGCCCATGATTCTATAATATATTTTAAATCCTATATGAACAATATCTTAATTAATTGTATAATTTTGCCTTCTCTTGGTTGCAATTGATTTTCACATTTAAATATCTTGCTTTTTTCAGTCGTATGTTTCAACGTTAGCATTTAAATTGCTTATTGATTTGTCTATTACTGTCGTATATACCTTCATAAGCATTTTTTTCTGAGGTTGAAATGAATGTATTTTTCTTTTAAAGGTGAAATTGAAATTTGGAGCTAATAGAAAAGTTTACAGATTTTTTTTCCCTGCAGTGTTGAGAAACTTTCTTATCTGAA
Source organism: Equus asinus (assembly GCF_041296235.1). Taxonomy (NCBI): domain Eukaryota; kingdom Metazoa; phylum Chordata; class Mammalia; order Perissodactyla; family Equidae; genus Equus; species Equus asinus. The sequence goes on from NC_091800.1 coordinate 80,455,232, forward strand.
TAAAATACTTTCTATACCCTGCTGTCCTGTCGTGGGAACTTTTGATTGATACGGCAATGTTAGAAGACGACTAATTATAGCATTGGTTATTTCCTGTAGCGGTCCACTGGCGTTGCCAATTGCCAAGCAAGACAGTTTGTTGGAAAAAGATATTATGTTCAAAGATGCAACAAAAGGTCTGTGCAAGAGACAATCTCAGGACAACACCCCTGAAAGCACCACCATGATTGGCCCCACCAAACTTGAGCAGGTAATTACACCCTTACTGCTTGCGTGCTGGTATTGCTTTCTATTACATCATGCATTACAATCTAACCTTTCATAAACAAGCACCCACTAATTTCCATTCAAAGATAAATGAATGAATGCAAAGGTTAATATTTTGTTTATAATTCCCATATATACATTATTTACATACCAGGAATGTAAGCTCAGCCAATATGTTAATTCTTGAATATTTCCGGTTACATCATTAGTCATCATTTTGATTATTATGTAGGCTGTTTTTTGTTTCCTTCAGATATCAAAATACTTCACATAACAAGAAGAAAGACAAACCAATCACCCAGACTCATTTATCCTTAAAAGTTACTGTGGTGGCGTCATCGTGTGTGTGTGTGCGCGCACCCCAGTGCCCAAGTTATGAGACATCACATTGATAAGCTTGGGGTTATAGAAATTAATGGATTTTCTGTTATCTTTCTCACAGAAATAAATGATTTTTATATGTTTCATGTTTTATAAATGGCAGAATAATTTTATAAATATCAGAGTAATCCTTGGAAATATTTTGTTTCACTGTGTCTAATTTTGAATATTTTAAATACGATTTAGTTAGTTTTCTAAAAACCCTCTTTTAAAAGTTTAATTTTTATTTTAAAATAACTAATAAATAATTTTTGTAATTTTGAAATATTTCTAAATTTTATTAGGTATATTCATCAGCTCAGGCTGCCATAACAAAATACTGCAAACTGGGGGGCTTAAATAATAGAAATTTATTTCTCACAGTTCTGGAGACTGGAAGTCCAAGATCAAGGTGCTGGATGATATGGTTTCTGGTGAAGGCTCTTTCCTGGCTTATAGATGGCTGCTTTCTCACTGTGTCTTCACAGGGTGGAAAGAGATAGAGCAAAAAGAGATAGTCTCATAAGGACACCAGTCCTGTGGAATCGAGGCCCCACCCTTATGATCTCATTTAACCTTCGTTACCTCCTAAGGGCCCTGTCTCCAGATGCAGTCACATTAGTTAAAGCCTGAACGTTATGAATTTAGGGGGACACAATTCAGTCTATAGCAGTAGGCAAATTGAATGTTGGGTAAAATTTAGGGCAAAGTTTAAGGGTCTTATGAACCTTCTATAACCTTAAATGCCTATTACTCAGTGAAAGAAGCCTATCTGAAATGGCTCTATACAGTATGACCAGCTATGTGACATTCTGGAAAAGGCAAAACTATGGAGACAGTAAAAATGTCAGTGGTTGCCAAGTGGTTGGTGGTGGAAAGCATGAATAGGTGGAGCATAGAGGATTTTTAGGGCAGTGAAACTACTATGTATGATATTATAATGATGGATACATGTCATTATACATTTGTCCAAACCCATAGAATGTGCAACACCAAGAGTGAACCCTCATGTAAACTGTGGACTCTGGGTGATTATGATGTGTCAATGCAGGTTCATCGATTGTAACAAATGTACCACTCTGATGGGAGATGCTGACAATGGGGGAGGCTGTGCTTCTGTAGGACCAGGGGTGTATGGGAAAGCTCTGTACCTTCCTCTCAATTTTGCTGTGAATCTAAAACTGCTCTAAGAAAATAATACCTTAAAAAAGGTGATAGAACATTCACAACATAATTTCAAGTGTAATCCTTATAGAATGACTGTTCTGTTTTTAATTTAAGTTCTTTATAAATTGTATCCTAGACGTTGAAAGCACTTAGAATCATGTTCTATTTCTTTGGTCTTAGAGAGGGAACAGCTATTATTCAGGTTTTATGTTCATATATTATGTATATTGTGTTCAGTTATTGTCTATATCCTGCTCACCCGTATCTCCCACTGTAGGCACCACACTATCCTACGTTCTTGGCTGTGAGCTGCATAGGTGATTCTCCCAGAGGAGGAATAGCACCGTCCACGGACCGGATTATACATTCGAGTTTCATAGGAGGGCTTTAGAAAAGGCTTGTCAAAGCAATAAAGTTCTGATTGACATTTTAAAGAGAAATCCATAACGTGGAACATTTTTTAAAAATTGAAACAAAAAGCACAGCATCTCCCCTCTCAGATTTTTGTGAAATATAGGTCTCATCAAATGGTAACTGTGTAAATGAATATTCAAGGCTCGATTTAAACTTTTTTTGGTTCTGATAATCATGAAAATTAACATTCGCTTTTATAACACCTCTGAAAATGTAGAATTTTTCCTAAGTTTATGAGAAATATGCCAGACATTCTTCCTTCTCTCCTCTTGTTGTCCTCTTTTCCCTCCGCTTCCTCCACTCCCTGCCCTGGCCTCTTCTTCCAGTCTCTAACTAGTTTCCTCCCTTCTTAACTACTTCCCTCTCCCTTCCTCTCTCATTTCTCTCCTTTCAGAATATATTTATTTAAATTTAGTTCAAGCTTGCAATTCAAGTCAACTTTTTATTCCATTTGGTGAAGGCATGTTAGCCTGGGAATAAAGAGAAAGAATGATGCAGTCATAAAGATTTGCTCTGGTTCAGGTCAGCTGCAGGAGCTCTATGACTCTGGACATTCCTTAACCTCACTAAGCCCCATCTGTGAAATGGGCACATATTACTGACCTCATGTGTTTGTTATGAGGATGACAAAAGGGGCTGGCCTGGTGATGCAGCGGTTAAGTTCGTACGTTCCGCTTTGGTGGCTCAAGGTTCGCCAGTTCAGATCCTAGATACGGACCTACGCACTGCTTGTCAAGCCATGTTGTGGCAGGCGTCCCACATATAAAGTAGAGGAAGATGGGCATGGATATTAGCTCAGGGCCAATCTTCCTCAAAAAAAAAAAAAAAAGATGAAAGATTAAGGCTATGAACTGATGGTATAATTACCAAGAACAGAATAAAAACTCAATAAGATATATCTAATAATTTTATTGTTATTATTTATATGGACTGACTGTATATTAGATTTTCCTAAAGGGGTCAAGTCCTCTTTTCACTAAATTTATCTGTTCCTAAGTCAAGTAATTCTAGTTAACACTTACCCAGGTTTATTTTTTTCATCAGTGAAAATATAGATTATTTTAGAAGATAATACAAAATAGTACTGTATATTGGTTAACATTTCAAAGCTTAAAAATGCTTCATCTGCATTATCTGATCCTCAAAATACCACTGGGAGCAAGTTATTATCCACTTTCAATACCTAACTTACACTCAAGTTTCAAGTTGAGTTTTAAACCGACCAAACTTAAACTCAGGGAAAGTTAAGCAAATTGCTTAGAATCACAAGTGTCTCTTCTCCTCTGTATCCAGTGCTCTTCGGGACACCACAGCGAGCTCCTGGTTCATTTTCCAGAGCCCTGATGACTTGTGACAGTTCTAGAAATAGGAGGGAAAGTTGGCATTCCATAGCTGCATGTGTAAGATAGGGGTTTTGGAGACAGGCAAGAATTCTCCTCCTGTGGTCCGCAGATATGCCAACATCCACGTCCACAAAAACTTCGATCCTCAGCTGAAAAAGGAAGAGTGAGGGAACGCACCCAGTAAATTTCACTATCTAAGAAACATCTGACAGAATAAAAAAAGCAGAGAAAAACATTGAAACTGCTACCCTGCTGTGGTGATAGGCTCAAACTTGGGAAAGCTTAGTAAAGTGGCAGATTATCACCCCTTTGTTTGCGATGACCATCCCAGTAACGTTGTGTTTTTTCTAGTTCCCTCTTACTCAGTTCTTTCTTCCATAACTGCCTTTCCGCAAGATGTTGTTGCTCTTATTCTGTTTGTCAGACCATGTCGTTTGCTCACTAAACTTCCAGTCCTTGGACATATATCACTAATCCCCCAGGGAGAAACACCACAAACAAACAAAACGACACAGTAAAGCGAACAGCACTCAAAGCGGTGCCAAAATGTAGAGACAAGGAATCAGTGGATTCAGAATATTTCCAAAACTTAAATTCCCTTTGGACTATGAAACATTTCTCAAAGTATTTCTCCTAAGTTCTTCCTGACTTTCTATCCTGAATTATGTCTGTTTTGTGTTCTAGAGATCTCCTTTTAGAAATACATATAGATATGTATGGATATTTATATATCTTCATAAGAACCATAATGGCCAATCCTAGAGAGGATGTTAATGTTTTTTACGTCTTTATCCCATCTCTGTTCTATTGTTCTAACTACTTGATAGACATTGGTAGTATACACTATCGAGCCAACAATTATAGCATAAAAATATTCACAGACATGTTTTCTTATTTTTTTCCTACTTGTTATCAGCTGTCACAATGCTTTTGAAATCTGTATAAAGAATGTGTGCCTTGAATAACCTTGCTTAGGATCAATTATCAAAGCTTTCCTCCTGATCATTTTGGAATCTTGGTGATAAATGCAAAGAATTCTTGCTTTTGTCTACTCGAACACTGTATTTGTCATGTTTCATTCCCACAAACAGGCTAGGGAGTTTTCACATTTTTACTGTCAGCCTAGTATTTTTTTCTAACCCATGTGACAGCTGTGCCACTGTAGATGAAAATCCTCAGGAATACTGAGGAGATGTCTGCAGTGGCTCCTTCAGCTTCTTGGAGCAAATGCAGGACTTCTGTTAGTGCTGTTCATGCCTTTCCTAACTATGTACACAGAAACTTGCTTTGAGCTCCTTAGAGTTGTGGTTATAAGAATACTATCTTATTGAAAATCATTGCTTCTGAAGAAAAAAATTTTGCTCTTTATTTTTCTCCTTTTTCTGATTGCTTTGGGAGTTAAATATGTATGCTAACTTGCTGGACACTTGTGTCTTATATTTGCATTGTTCAAAGTTATTGCAATCATATTGATTGATATCATATATTGTATATTCATGAATAGGTATATACGTGTATTAATCTTTGTGTATATATATGTATATACACATACATACATATTAGTTTTCTGGGGTGCATATCTGAGTGTATGTGTAATTAGAAGTTTTTGTACTTTCAGGAAATGCTTGCAAAGACGTTAGAAAGAAAATATATTTGTATCCATCCCTAAATTGATAATGAAAGTTCCCTTTTATGCATCTCTATGAAAACTTTTGCCAGTAGTCTTTTCATTTCTGGAAAACACATATTAACCCATTTGTAGTTATCTTCTAAATCTCTTTTATATCTAAAGGCAAACATACAAGTGCGATCCTGGAATATAGGAAAATTCTCCATCATTATAAGTAAACCTTCGATTTTGTCCAAATCAGTCCTAAGTAATCAATCAAACGTAATTCGGTAGCCACAGTTGAGTCTGGCGGCCCCTCTTTGTCTTAAGTAAATCTGCGGCCAATCCACCCCTTCTCTTCCCAGTCCCCGATAGGCCGCCAGCACTTGGAGCTCGTCAACTGGTCTCAGCACTTCGACCTTTCGCTCCACAAGCTGCAGGGCACCACGTTCTCAGTGTGAGGCAGCTCCTGTCAGCCCTTGGCTTCAGCCCTTCGCTGACTTTCCACGGTCTTTGGAATTCGGCAGAGCCTCCTATGGCCGGCAAGCTTCACCTGCTCCTCCCCCACCATCTGCTGCCGTTTCCTCCACCCGCCGGCCTCGGGAGCCGACATCCACTGCCTCCCCACACCCATCTCCTTCGGACCTTGGGGCCTGTACCATCTGCTCCCACATCCCAAAGGGTGGCCTTTTAAAATTATTTCCAATGTCAGCTTTAATATTGACTCCCTCAAGGAGGACTTAGACCATCCAATCAAAAGTTCAAGTTTTCTGTTTTGGAGCATCCTGGTTTTGCCCGCGTGGCACTTTTTGTAACTGTAATGTCTTCTTTATGTCCTTACTTCTCCCCCAGTAGACTGTAAACAGTCTGAGGTAAAATACCACATCTTTTTTCCCTCTTTGTACTAAACCACTAGCATAATGCTGGTATAGGGTAGGTGAGCAAGAAGGAAAGGCAAATTATTGAACATATGTTATCAGCTTTATCCATTATCTGTTAGAATTTCTTCACTGTTACCTAATGGTTATTTTCGCCACTTCCACTTCTGACTTATTAGCTGTGTGATCCCTGGGAAATCACCTGGGCTCTCTGGTCCTCAAGTTCTGAATCTACTAATTAAGGATGTTGGACTATATCAATGAATTTAAACTTTTAAAAATTATTATGTAGCAGCAGATCGCTCCCCCAAAAGAAATAGAGGAAAGAGAACTCCAATTCCTAAAGCAGATGGAAGATGAGCATCTTTGCTGAGGGCAGCAGAGACAGGCCCAGAGCCCTCTACAGCTGTCCACTTCCTCCCTCCTCCAAAGGCAACCTCAGGGAGCTGCCAGAGACTTTGCCATTGGTGTCCACGGCCCTTTCTAGGTTTTTGACTAGCTGCGTAACAATGCACCCCGTTACCGCACACTCATCCGCGGGGCACGCACCGTGCCAGGCCCTCCACAGGAGTTTAATTCTTACACTCCTCTATGAAGACAGATACCGTTATTTGCCCTATTTTGTAAGAGAACTGAAATCGACTTAATGTTAAGAAAGAAAAACGTTCAAGGTCTCAGAGAGAAAGACATACCACTCGATCTAAACACCGTTCACCCAAGTGAATACAAGTAACTGATGTCTTAGATTTAGATGAGCTTGAATTTCCCCTTATTCAGAGAGGGGAAGCTCAAATCAGTGTGAAAGATTTTTACCTGAGTTAGCATGACTGATGCAAAACGCAGAATGAGAAACTGCCTGGTCAAGAAGCCTGCAGGGAGCTTCAGCGAGGGGCTGGGCGGTCCTCACTGACAGCGGTCAGCCTCTCAGCACTCGGGGCCTGCGAGACTCTACAAGGTGGAACCAAGTGTATAACATTAAAAAACTGACATAACATAATCCCCAAACTGATTTTGACAACCCATAAAATATTAGGAGAGCTGGAACATTATGACTTCTATTTTTATCAGCAACAAGTTCTAGTTTTTGGATACCACTCTTAAATTATTTAGGTGAATGTTTCTGACAGTATCAAAGCTGTAAAGCTATGCCTCTAACCCAAAGTTAAATGACTGATTTTAATCAAACTATGTTATATGTTCTTTGTATATTAATTCTGAAATTTATTTTGAAACATGTTTCTTTTAAATGCTGCAAAAACAGAAAATAGTAAACTCAAGGTGTTGGCTGAATGTGTGCATGTTGGGTGGAGGGAAGAGGCTTGTTCTTGACGTTTCTGAGGTCTGGAGTATTTTACAAATTATTTTTTTAATAAATAAATGTGCTGCTATTGGAATAGTGTGTTTCCCACTTATACAAATGGTTGCGTATCCAATGCCAGAGAGCCCACTGCCATCACAGCTGTCCAACTGGAAGACGTAACAGACCCCTTCTGACTGTTTGAGATTCTCAGTAAAGAATTTGAGTTTCTATTATCAATGCATTAGGATTAGAAACAGTCTGGGAAAACAATGACCTGAATTTATGAACTCATGCGAAAGATTACATTTTGTGAACTATTTACTAATGTCAGAGAAATAGTCTTAAATTTAGTTGTTTTAGAAATGTCTAATATTTTTCACTCCATAAACATTTAGCTGGTAAACAGTAATATTTAATTTCAAATTATTTAGCAATGGAACATACAATAATACAATATATAATGCAAATACAAATATAAAAGGGAAATACAAATATAGGATACAGTCACAAATGCAAATAATACACATTAACTTACTGTTACTGAAAATGCTTTATGGGCATCTGGACTCACAGAGGCATTGATAAGAATATTCTTGTTCTTTTGCTCCTCTGTGTTTGACATGAGAAAACCAAAGCTGTCCTGGTTTATTAAATATCTACTTTTCAGAGTATATCTTACGTATATTACATTAAACAATGCCCATTTCTAACTTGTAAATGATAGATTGATGGGTTTTTTTGTTTTAAACGTTGCCCAGTTTTTAGCCTGTGTCACTCTATGTTAAATTGAATAGGAAAGCATTTTTTTCTTTATGACAGAGTTATCTTAATCTCACAGCTACTTTAATCTTAAGACTAATGTGGAGCAGAATAATAATCACAAGCCAAAATTCTAGTGTCTACTCTTAAAATGCAGCCTCCTCCTCATGTGTGCAGAAACTGAATTCCAGGCAGACTGCTTGCCTGCCGTGCCAACAACAGGAACGTGAGAACAGGAGAAATTTGCTTTAGCTTGGGGAACACTGCAAATACATGAGATTTTCAGCTGCCTGTCTCCCGGAGGCCTCAGTGCAGTTCAGAGCTGTCTAAATTATAAGTAGGGACTTGCAAGAGTTAACATGCTGAAATAATTTTGACAGACTTATTGACTTTGAGAGAGGTAAGGCGACATTCGGGCTGTGTCTGTGTATGCATGTGTGAGTGTGCCTGCACGCTTCTGGGTATAGAGCAGAAATTCTCCTCTGAATACATTTCTCTGGGGCAGTTGAATTTTTTGTTCCTTCGACATGAACCATTTCATCTTATAATAACAGTTTCGAACTCAGATGGTCTTTAAACTTTGACATGTAATTGAAAATGGAATATCCAACTGTGAAGAAAGTTGATTGGAAAGCAATTAGAATTGATCTTATGTATTTTTTCCCAGGTCAAGCTAATGCCTCCCGCTCCAAATGATGACCTAGCAACGCTCAGTGAGCTCAACGATGGTAGCCTGCTTTATGAAATTCAGAAGCGCTTTGGGAACAATCAGATATACGTAAGTGCCCTTGAAATTGCCTTTGGCGCTGCTTTTGTCTTGTTGCATATTTTCACCCTCCAGTCGTGCTGATATTACAGGTAAAGGGCTATTGTTGCTTCTGCTCATGCTGATGGCTTAAGGTGGATTTCTCAGAGTTCAGGTTCATTATTCTGGTCCAGTTATAAGGCAAGTTCAGCAAAGATCCACATTTCAAAGTTGTTAAGTCAAAGTTAATACTTTGGGGGTAGACAGCTTTCCTGTTGCCATGATTGTGGTGGAAGATCTTGCTGGATCCAGTGGGATCCACTTATAAATCACTTATAAAAATGCTGTTTGTTTCATCTACTTTAGCTTAGCCTGCTAGATCTGGAAAAGGAAGCTAAAGAGGAAAAACTGACTACGCATGGACTGCTTCTCTATTTGCATGAATAGGAAACTATTGTTCCTTTAAATTTTCAAGAAACATCTTTGTAAAGTAAATGATTTACACACATCTCTGATAATATGATACAAATTTATGACAGATGACAAACAGCATGGAGAATCAATTTGTTGTGGTTCTATCCTGGTTTATATGTGTTATTTCTTCCAATACTCATAACAGTGTAGACATCCTATAATCTCAATCTCTCTCTCTCGCCCCCTGTCTTTCTCTCTCTCTGTCTCCCCCTCTCTGTCTCTGTCTCTGTTGCTCTCTCTCACTGATTTTGTTATATTCAACTCTGAGCAATTCAATCAGAACGTCTGTAGAGAAATCTGATTATGCACGTCTGCTATCCCTTTTTGATAACGTTTTTTCCCTAGTTTACTGAGAAGGTGATTAAGTAATTTCCATGTAAATGTGAAATCTGAGATTTCCTTACAAGTAATAAATTGTCAGGTGCTGATTAGCCTATGAAATTTCAATGCAACATCTTAATACTTGGATAAATTGCCTGCCACTATAAATACACTTAAAATTAAATAGTTCTATCAAAATTAATGGAATTGAGTCATGGACATAAAGTGGTGATCCCTGATTACCTGGGTCTCTGTCACCACCCTGTTACTTGTGTACTGTTTTTATTCCGCTGTCTGGCCTTTCCCAGCACTGTGTTGATTCTTCTTTTTAACTTCTTAATTATATTACCAGAATACGACTGCTTGAATATTTTTGAATCCCTTTATTTCCTTCATGCTTTTTAAATGACTTTGTCTCCCAAATATCCGTTTAATCTACCTCTCTTCATCTCTCTGGCCACCATCCTCATCAAAGCCACCATCATCCCTTCTCCGACAGCCTTCTCACTTTCTAGAGGAAACTTCATTCCCTTTCAATCTGATCTCGCACTGAACTAGAGTAATTTTGGTAAAGAACAAATGTAATCTTGAAACTCCCAGTCTTAAAACTTTCCTACACCTTCTCATTTTTCATGAGTTGACCACAATTCTTATTCACCATCTGACCCCAAACTCTATCCGTGACTCTTAGCCGCTGATCATGCCCTCCTTCCTGCGTCAGGGACTTCCTTGGACTGTTTTCCTTTCTCCTAAAGTTCTGTTTCTACCCCCATGAAATACTTAGTTTTATAAATTCCCACTCAAAAGTTCTTCAGTCCTTAAATAAACCTTCCCAGACCTTCCAGGTTAAGTCACTTTGGACAGTCTTTCCCATCGCTTGTGATTATGTGCCTCATTGATGATTTGATTAATGTCTGGCTCCGGAGCTAGACTCTGAGCTCAGGGAGAATAGCAGCCGTGCTGGTTTTGCTCACCACGAGGCCTGGCCAAGCACTTTCTAGTCTTAAATGACAAATACTTCCTACCTGTTTATCGGAGTCATGGCTCTAACCCCTCGGCACAGTGGATCATCTTCATAGATACTCTGCTACTAGGTTTCTCTCTCTGTCTGGATAATCAGATTTAATATTCCCTACTTTGCTAAAGTTCATGTAAAATATAAATTTGCCACTGTGTGAGACATGATTTTCCTTTCCTCTATACCTGAAATATTGAAGAGGTAAATTGTTTAGGATCAATTTTGTGATGAGTGCTCTAAGTTATGGCATTTGAATTCATGTCTAATGGATAGGCAAGCAATTTAAACATTATTGATTGAATAATAATAAGTGCTTCTTAAGTATATTCTGTGGACCATTGGATATATGAACATTTATTACAGTCTGTAATGAGAGTAAGCGTTAAGAACTCTTACAGCAATTTGAAGATTTAATTTCTGTCTGTTGATTATAATAAGAATCAGGGCTTGCATTTTGTATGTATTTGTCTTTTTTCAGTTTCGTTTTTATTGCATTTTACAAAAGTATCAGTGCATGATAATTTGGAAATGAAAGCAAATGTTCCTTCCCCACAAATACAAATTAAAATATTCCAGTCTGATCATCTGATCTGGACACCCACTCTCCCAACATGCTCCTTTCATGCCTTTCCCATCCTGGTTAATGGCAACCCCATTCTCCCAGTTTTCAGGCCAAGGTGCTTGGTAAGAGTATTGATGCTCGTTTTCCTTCCATACCCCACATCTGATTTTAGTACAAATTTCATCAGCCGTACCTTCAACTTATACACAGAATACAACATCCACTGCTGTGCCCTGGGTCCATCGAAGCCAAGACGAAATATTTCAGCTGAATTAATATTTTAGCTGGGATTGTCATCTCTTTTTGCTATAGTCTCATTTGTTCTATAAGATGATCTTTCAAAACAATCTGTGAGTTGCTCTTTTAACTAAGTGTACAGCATTCCATTTGGACATCAGGTTGAGATGTTTCCATACAGTCTGAGCAGTAGGAAGTTCCCAAACCTCAAACAGAAAATGAATTGCAGGCGATGAGACATCCGCTTGCTAGGAAATGCACAGAATAAAGGCATTGCAGTCCCTGAATAATTATTGTCCACAGTAACAGAGAGAATAGAATGTGCCGTCAGATCTCTTCACAGATGGCCGATAAGCATGTAGGCAATATTCCCTTTACAAACACTAGTAGAACTTGAGACTCATCGAGAAAAAAACCCACCAAATAAACACAGGAGCTCCCATAATATCTAATTAATCATACATGGAACCTGGCTCATTTCAGCCACTTAATAACTTAATGTTCCCCGCAAGGTGACCTGGTTGGATCCAGCAGGTCTTCTTTTAAGAGCATTTTAAGAGGTAAAGGCTGACAAGCTGGCGTCAGAAGTTGAAGTCTCTCTCACTTCAAGAATATTTGAAGTTAGGTAGATGGACACATTCTTCCCAAGCTAATACTGCCGCCCAGCCTAGTTCTCTAAGCCTCATCTGCAATATGCTGTGCCATACCTGCTGCACCACTCCTATCATCTGCTCCATCTAGAAGACCCTTTTGAGCATTTAACATGTGTAAGCTATTAAAAAAAAGTAGTGTGTTAGAACGATGAGCTGAAGGAAGTCTCTAGGTTTCTACAATTTAAAAAATTCTTGGGCCGGCCCCGTGGCCGAGTAGTTAAGTTTGTGTGCTCTGCTTTGGCGGCCCAGGGTTTCACTGGTTCGGATCCTGGGCGCGGACATGGCACTGCTCATCAGGCCGTGTTGAGGCGGTGTCCCACATGCCACAACTAGAAGGACCTGCGACTAAAAATACACAACCCTGTGCCAGGGCGCTTTGGGAGAAAAAGGGAAAATAAAATCTTTAAAAAAAAAATTCTTTCTTTGCGGTACATTTAAAATGCTCTATTTCATCAAAATGCTGTCTTCAGAATATGGCATAAACCTATATAAAGTTATACTTTATGGCTCTCATTAACATTCAAATCACATCTTTATAAACTTTTTTTTTTTTTTGAGGAAGATTAGCCCTGAGCTAACTACTGCCAGTCCTTCTCTTTTTGCTGAGGAAGACTGGCTCTGAGCTAACATCCATGCCCATCTTCCTCTACTTTACATGTGGGACGCCTACCACAGCATGGCGAACCCCGGGCCGCCGAGAAGCAGAACATGCGCACTTAACCGCTGTGCCACCGGGCCCGGCCCTGTAAACTATTTTTTGTTTGTTACAAAATGTGTTTTCAAGAACAGTCTCAAATTCCTGCAATAATTAAGCCAATATAAAAACTATATCTCAGTGGAAAAATGCAATTTAGAGATTTTTTATTTGATTTTAAAGTTCTTCATCTTCTTTAATTAGCAGATTTCTTAATTCTCCCTCAATCTACTTTCTAATCTTATTTTTCTTCTCTGGAACTTAACAATAATTTTCAGATGCTTCACTAATAAGATCCTTCTTTGGTTCAATTATTTCACTTTTTTTTTGGGGGGGGGGAAGATTAGCCCTGAGCTAACAACCACCGCCAATCATCCACTTTTTGCTGAGGAAGACTGGCCCTGAGCTAACATCTGTGCCCATCTTCCTCTACTTTATACGTGGAACTCCTGCCACAGCACGGCTTGATAAGCGGTGCCTAGGTCCGCGCCCAGCATCCGGACCAACGAACCCCAGGCCATGGAAGCACGGCTGGTGAATTTAACCACTACACCACCTGGACAACCCCTACTTCTTTTCTCCTTTACTCGGCTGTAAAATCCCGGCCAATCTTTCTTTTGAGTAAATGTTGTATTGAATTACAACATATGAAGAGAATAATGCACAACTCAGTGTATGACTTCATTAATTTTTATTTTGTGAACACACCTATGTAACCAGCAGCTTCATAAAGAAATGGATTATAAGAAGCCCCTTCCCCAGTTTACTCTCATCATTACAAAAGATTATGGCACATACATTTACAGGTTAGTTTTGTATGTTTCTTACTTTGTAGAAAAGGAACCATCCAGAGCGTTCTCTGTAGCGTCTGTCATCTTTGACTCATCATCATATTTCTGATACTCATCTGTGCTGTGGTTTATAGTGGAAGTTATCCATTTTTATTCCTGTATGATAAGCTGCTGTAGGAATATATCCTAATTTATTTATTTAATCTACAATTGAGGAACCTTTGAGTTGTTTCCACCTTTTGGTTATTAAGAATAATGCTGCTATAAACAGTCTTATGCATGTAGTATGATCAGTATTATTTTTTGTATTAATTTTTTTTCAAATTCTAGCCCTTCTGAGAGTTGTGCAATGGTATCTCATTAAGCTATTAACTTAAATTTCTCTGGTAACTAATGATGTTGACCAATATTTGTTTGTTGCTCATTTGATTATCTTATTTTGTGAAGTGCCAGTTCAATTATGTAGCCATTTAAAAATAAATGGGTTGTTTTACTTTTTCTTCTTGTCATATGGGGCTTTTTATATATTCAAGATATTGTTTCTTTGTCAGATGTACATACTGGAAGGCTTTTTTCCCAGTTTGTGATTTGCAATTTAGACTTCTCGTAGTGTCTTTAGATGAATGGAAGTTTGTAATTTTTACAAAGTTCTTTAGCATTAGTGCTTTTTGTGTTCTGCTTAAGAAATTTTGGCCTCAGTCATGAAAGTATTTTCCTATATTTTCTTCCTGCAGTTTGGTTGTTTTAACTTTAACCTTTAAGGCACACTACTAGTGTGGAAATGATTTTATGATGGTTAAAGAGGACGGTCAAGATTAATGTTTTTCCCACATGGCTGCCCCACTGCATTGCAGTGGTTCCTTTGTCATAAATCAGGTGGCCACAGGGAGTGAGTCTATCTCTAGAATCTGTCTTCTATTGTATGAATTTGCTTGTCTGTCTGTAAACCAACACCAAAATATATTAATTATAAAAGCTATAAAATAAATTTTGATATATAGAAAGACTTCTGACTGTTCTTCAAGATGTCTTGGCCAATCATGACTCTTGGAGATCCATATATATTTTAAAGACAATTTATCAATTTCGATTGAATTTTCATTTGTTATTGCACTGAATATATTGATTAGTTGGGAATCATTAAAATTTTCACAACAAGTGATTTTCCCTTTCATGGAATGTTATAACCCTCCTTTGGTCATCTTTAATTTCTCTGAAACATTCTTAAATTTTTGGTGTAAAAGTCTTGTCCGTTTGTATTAGGTCTATCTCTAGGCATTTTTCAAGTTTTGGTACTATAATAAATGTTATTTTCTTGGTGAAAATAGCAAGCAAATTTCATTTTCTAATTGTGGCTAATATAGAGAGAGACAATTTTGATTTTTTATATTCACCTTTTATCCATCAAACCTGCTAAATTCATATGTGAATATTAATTTAGATGGAGATTCTTGTGGATTTTCTGCATATGTTGCCATATACTGCAAATAATAACTTTTTTATTTTTCTCTTTTAAATTGGTAACTTCTTTACTTTTTTTCGTGCATCATTTCATGGGATAGGACTGTCGATAAACAAATGACTAGAAGTGACAGTAATAAGCTTCTTTGTCTCATTTCCAATCCCAGGAAAAAGCTTTCAATGTTTTATCATTAAGCAAGTTGTTTGCAGTAGCTATGCCACAGGTAGAATTACTTTTTATTAGATTAAGGAAGTTCTATTATATAACTATTTTTCAAAATTATTATTTTTAATAACGAATGGACATTGAATGCTATTCAATTTTTTTGGCATTTATTGAGATGCTCATATGACTTTTGTTTTACTTCTTAGTATTGTAAATTTCAAGAGTTGATCTTCTAAAATGAAGCCAAGCTTACAGTACTAGAATAAAGCTTATTTGGTTGAAACGTATTATCTGTTGAATGCATTGCTGTATTCAGTTTGTCAATATTTTGCTCAGAATTTTTGCATGTATTTTAATGAGAGAGAACAGCTTGTAATTTTCCTTTCTTTAAATATACTAGTTATGTCTTTAATATCAAGTTTATGCAGCCCTCTTAAAATGAAACAGTGTTCCCTTTTCTGTTATTTTCTGGAATAATTTGTATAACATTTGTTTATTTTGTATATCAACATTGGGAACAATAAGTCAAAGTTTTCTTTGTGGAAAGGTCTTTAGACATGGATTCAATTTCTTTTACAGAGAAAAATCTAGTTAGATTTTCTGTTTCTTATTGTGTTGGTTTTAGTGAGATGGTGGATTGTTCTCCACCTATTTCAGTATCCAAACTTAGTGGCTAATATCCTCTTCAGCTGTTTCAATAGCAATATGATTGCTAATATCCTCTTCCCTGTTTCATGTCTGTAAGGTCTGTAGTGATGTCATAGTTCTGATATTGGTAGTGTTGCCTTTCCTCTTGTTTCTTCAGTCAGTTTTGTTATGTTATGCTCTATCTTATTAGATTTTTCAAAAGATCACCTTTTAGCTTTTGTTTTATATCCCATTAGTTTCTGCTCTTATCTTGATTATTTTTTGTGCATAATTTGATATATTTTGATGAGCTCCTTGAAATGGATACTTAGATCATTAACTATTAGCCTTTATTCTTTTCTAACATGCATTTCAGCTGATAATTTTCATACCACATATAGCTTTAGTTGCATCTCACAAATTATGATATGGTGTAATCAAAATATTTTCTCATTTGCATTATGATTCCTTCTTTGGCTCCTAAGTTATTTGCAGATGCATGAGTTCCAAACATTAGGTGATTTTCTATGTATCCATTATTTATTTCTATTTTAATTCTACCATCATCAGAGAATATATTCTCTGTGACTCAAATCCTTTAAACATAGTGAAACTAGCTTGTGTTCAATTTCAAAGAATGTACATTCTGCAGTTGTTGGTAACAATGTTCTGTATAAATAAATTGGTCAACTTGGTAATTATTTATTTCAAAATATCATCTGCTTATTTCATGAGTTACTAAGAAAAAATTGTTAAAAATTTCTCACTATCATTGTGAATTCATCCTTTTCTCCTTAACAGCTGTGTTTTTTTTTTTCCATACATTTTGTGATAGATTTTAGTTTCACAGAAATTTAGAATTGCTGTATCTTCCTGATTGTTTTGTCCTTTTTGTGACTGGTATTGCTTATTAGCTTAAAGTATATTTTCTATGAATTGAGTATCGCTAAACTAACTTTTTTGCTATTATTGTTTGTATGTATATCTTGCTTCATTTTTTAACTTTTAAATTTTATTAGTCTTCATATTTAAAGTTTTTCTCTTTAAAGCGGCACATAGTTAGTATTTTAATCCAGTTCATAATCTTTGTGTTTTAATTAGAGTATCTATTGGCTTTACATTTGATGTAGTTGGGTTTACATCTATCATTTTATTATTTGATATCTATTTGTTCCGTCTGTTCTTTGTGCTTTTGTATCTCATTACTGGTCATTTTTTAATTAAAACAGTATCCTTGTTTGCTCTCTGTGCTTAATTAACTTTTCAGTTATGCATTTTATTATTATTCTGTAGCAACATAGAACTCAATACCCTATTTACTTCCTCCAGTATATTTTCCCATGTATTTTAATTTTGTATTTTATATTCAGACTGGTTCTCACAATACCCCTTTAAGATAGATTCTTAGAATGCAATCATTTCACTTGTTATGTGTTCAATGGAACAAGCCTATTGGTTTTATTTTATTTGACATTGACTCTTCTATTTCTTTGTTAACAAGCTTTTAAAACAATTATCAAAATACTAAAGTATGGTTTTTACTTATTCTCTCTATTTTCACAGTGATTTTTAATTTTAAAAGTGCTATCTATATGGTTCAATAACTATTGATATCCTTTTCTTTTAACAGACTTTTATTGGGGATATCCTCTTGCTTGTTAACCCATTCAAAGAGCTTCCAATTTATTCTACTATGGTGAGTATAAAATTTAAAATACTGCTTAATAATGTACAGTAACATTCACCAGACATACTTATTTGTATCAAATGACTGATTAAGAAGAAAAAACAAAACAAAAGGTAAGGTCAAACTTTTCAGGAAATTCTAACTGGAGTTTGTATAATAATGACTCAGATTTGTCTTGAGGCAGCACTGAAAAGGGAAGTTATTTCATCAGGAGGTTCCTTTGCACTTATAATATGTACTTGCTCTGTAATTGTAGTCACTTAGACAGACTTCTAAAATTAAGTAATATATTGCAGTGTTTTCCATGCATTCTTGAGTAATTCAAGATCAGTTGGTTTAGAGTCCTTGTTTGAACATCATGATCTCTTATGGAGATCTATGATGTTAAAGCAATGGGAATAAGAAAGGATAATATGGAATTTATACATTTTCCCAAATAACTTGCCAGTTTTAATCATGAGACTGTCAAAATTAAAAGAGAAATTGCTTTTGGAAAAATTATTTCAGGCAACTGAATAATTTTTCTTTCTTGTACTTTTCTTTGTGGGGTTTTTTGTTTTTTGTTTTTCTGCTGAGAAAGATTCGCTCTGAGCTAATATCTGCTGCCAATCTTCCTCTTTTGGCTTGAGGAAGATTGTCCCTGAGCTAATATCTGTGCCAGTCTTCCTCTATTTTGTATGTGGGTCCCCACCACAGCATGGCTGATGGGAGGTGTAAGTCTGCACCTGGGATCTGAACCCGTGAACCTGGGATGCCAAAGCAGAGTGCAATGAACTTAATCACTACACCATGGGGCCAGCCCCTTTTTTAGTTTTTAGTATCAAAATTATGCTGGACCCATAAAAGGAATTGGAAAATATTTAAATTCTGGACTTAATTTTTTGACATATAGGACTGGTCATATTTTTTATTTCTTCTTTTGTCAGTTTTTAATAGCTGTGTTTTTCAAGAATTCTCTTCATTATATTTAATTTTCAAAAGATTTTGGCATAAAATTATTCATAATGCTATTTATCTTTTTAATGTTTGTGTAATTTTGAGTGATTTCTTTCTATTCCATATGTTGATAATTTGTGACTTCTCTGACTTTTTAAAATCAGTTTGCTAGGAATTTTTAATTATATTAGTCTTTTCAAAGAAAAGAATCTTGATTTTTTATTTTTTTCTATTGTATATTTATTCTCTATACAATTGATTTCTGCTTTTTATTTTTATTGTTTTCTTCTTTCTACCTTCTTTGAGTTTGATTTGATAGTTAAGTTGTATAGTTATATCATTGATTTTATGTCCTCCTTTTATAAATAAGTATTTGAGGACTTTTATTTTGCTTTAAACACAGCTTTACTTAATTCTGCATCTTTGATATTTCACACTTTCTTTAGGTATTTTCTTTTCTGTTGTGATTTCTTCTTTGCTGTATGAATTCTATGAAAACATAAACAATTTTTTTCTATATTCTACACTTGTTTCTCTTTGATCTGCAGTCTGCATATACTGGCTGACCAGGTTACTAATTCTCTCTTCTGTTGTTTTGACTCTGCAGATAAAACTGTCTATTAAATTGCTGATTTCAGTTATGTTATTTTTTCAATATTAAAATTTCCATTTTATACTAAGAGATTCTAGTTCTTTGGTGAAATTCTTTGTCTTGCCACCTAATTTCTTGAATATGGTAATGATTTATTTTTAAATGTGCCTGATAACTCTAATAAGAATATTATTATTATCAATCTAATCACTCTAATACTAGAAAATCATAATTCTAATCTAGCCTAATGATAATATCTAATATCTGGGTCTGTTTTTAGTATGTGTGTTTTGGTCAATTGGTTTTCCATTATGTGGACATATTTACTGACATTTCTGGAAAATGTTGATTGAATATCAAACCTCTTATATAAAAAACTATAGAAGCTAGGATAGTGTTATTTTCTTCCAAAGAAGTTTTGATTTTTTTCGCCTGGTGGGTGCATAAACTGTAGGCAGATCACGTTGACTCAGTTAAGGCCCCTTTGCTTTGTATTTGTCTTGTGCATAAGGTGTGCGCCTCATATAGGTCTCAAATGAGAAGCTGGGATGATGTCCATCTAGGCTTTCCTCTGTTACTGAGCCTTGACCTTGAATTTGTGTCTCCCCAGCAGTGTGAGCCTGCTAAAATCTCCGCTTAGCTTTTCAGACACTTACATTTATTTTCCATGAGGCCTCTGAGTTTTACTCAGCAAAGTGACAATGTATGGTGGGAAAGAGTACGGGGAGGAGCTTCTTGGTTAGATGTCTTTGACACTCTCCAAGACCTTGATCCACGAAGTCCTAGCTGCTTTGGTGATTTTCAGAGGCCCCTAATTAGGTGTTTAATTTGTATTTTATCCAGCTTTTATGGTTGTTCGTGGTGAGATAGTCTGATACCAGTTACTTCATTATAGCTATATGATAAAATAGGCCATACCTATTTTTATTGCATTGGTGTCAGACAATCATTTAGCTTCAGTGTCTAAGCTTGGTTGAAATTCTATGTCCCTTATTGTTTAATTCAATATGTATCTTTCAGAGAGGGGGGAACATATGCTATTTAGAGTTAACTACTGATGAATTGTTCCTGGCTTATATTACAGTGTCACATTGGATGGTAGAGTTAACAAGAATCTTATGGTGAGGCAAAAGTCAGTTGTAAATAACTGAGTAAAAATATAGGGGCTGGCTCAGTGGCGCAGTGGTTAAGTTCACACACTCTGCTTCTCAGCAGCCCGGGGTTCACCGGTTCAGATCCCGGGTGTGGACATGGCATCAGTTGGCACACCATGCTATGGTAGGTGTCCCACATATAAAGTAGAGGAAGATGAGCACGGATGTTAGCTCAGGGCCAGGCTTCCTCAGCAAAAAGAGGAGGACTGGCCGTAGTTAGCTCAGGGCTAATCTTCCTCAAAAAAAAAAATATATATATATATACATATATAATTACTATTTAAATGCTTCTATGGATCTGGAGGTCAAATTATATGTATTAGGGAAAATGTAACACAATAAATTGCTATAGTATGGCATTACCTATCATATGAAATTGTATCTTGTAATGGAAAACACCTGTTATTTTGTGGTTTGTTTTTAGGGTGTCAACAGTATGGCAGTTTTATGGCTTCAAATAATATGTTGTATTTGCACTTCTTTCAGAAATACATGTTAGAGATAAGGAGAGAAACATTAAGAGACATATTTCTTTATTAATGTAGAAATAAGATAGAATGCATTGAGATTTTTGCCAGAACAGTTCATTAAAACAAAATGGTGAATGCAACACATAAATTATGTGTATCATCCTTTATATCCATCATTTCCAACTGACTCTGGCATAGAATTTATGAGGAAAATAAATATATTTAGGTAAAATATGCAGTGATGTAAAACTTACAATCAAATTACCCACTTTTTACACATCATAGTGAAATTGTACAGTGTCTGGTGCTTTTGGAATTCACATCCATTGTGTAGAATCAAATAGTTTGTACTTTCCTGATCTACAAGTAATAAACCATAAAATTATAGTTAAGTAGATACAAGGACTTAATTTTTAGGTTGAATTAGAAGGCATCCTCTGTAGCAATATTTGTACCTTGTAATTCTAAATCAGGTACTCATGTACTGAACCACATTAAAATTATCTCATCGTCCTAGGATACACAAGAGAAAGTTTCATTTCCTTTTGTGTGTCTATTGATTATAATTATATGTATGTTTATTATTTTAAGTGATAAATTTTGTTCAAATAATTTGGTTTCATACCGTGTTGATTAGTTTAATAAAAGAAGAAGATAGAACATTGAGCATATTCATATCCATAAAGATTTTACAGACTTGGAGAATGACTTCTGTGTTTCGTGTTAAAAAGAAAAACTCCACATGCACCATCTGTGTCTCGCTTTTATTTTGTGACCATTAACTGAGTTATATTAAGCCTTTGCATAATATTCATTTTTTATTTCTAGCAGGTCATTAATCACGGATGTAGAACAGCCTTTGTGGCAAACTTCATTCTGAGACTAATATAAACACATGACAGCAAGCAGCCCCATCCGTTAGATAGCTCACTGCCCTAAGCAGTGTTGATCTGATGCTAACAAGCGCTGAGGAGAAGTGGCACTTAGTGGGCCAGGAGGCAGACAGTTCTAAATGAGGTATAACGAAAGGGAAGGGTTCATTATGGTGCTGCCCACTTATGTTGAAGGCAAGTAACATCACTCATTTTAAACATGAACAGGTGGAGGAAAAGGAGAAAATAGAAAAGTAGCCAGATCTTTCTGAATAGGCTTTAGGAAAAAAAGTAAACTTATAATCAGAAACAAGAATGCTTCATCAAATCAACAAACATTAGTTGAGTCTATTAAATACAATATGTTGCATTCAATATTTAGGGATGCTAAGTAGGAGTCTCCTTGTACTTAAGAACTGCATAGACATTCTAGAGACACGACATAAATAATGGCGAAAAAGTAATCACAAACTTCACGTGTACCTGAGGACAGTGAAATAGCAGGATTGAGGGCACACTATTAATTGACAAGTCAGGAGGTTAGAGTGAAGGAGATTGTATCAGGATAAGAAAGGCATTTCAGTCTTGAAGAATGAGTAAGACTCTGCAGAGGGGACAGGGGGTGTATTTTGGAAAATTGTCTGGAGCCACATTATAGAGATGAAAACATATAAGACCATTTAGAGGAATGCACAGACCAATTTGGTAAGAGCAAGAAGTTAAAAAAGTTGAATGCATGAAATCTGATTTAGGCCTAGATTATAAAGCTAAATTAGAGAATTTGGATTTTATTTGTAGAAAATACAAACAGTGTTTATAAGTCGCCTGCCATCAGTTTCAGAAAAAGACACATTTAGTCAAGAAGACTAGTTAGGTATATACTGAATCAATCCAAGAGGAAGGTTATCAGGGCCTAATATGGAGTGGGCAGAAAGAGAAGAAATTGAGTGAGTCTATGAAAAGACAATAAGAAGTATCTATAGAGTAATTTTATTTGAGGACTGAAGTAAGAGGAGAAGGTCAATTGAAGACACAGGTTTTGAATTTGTGAGTGTGGGAGAGTAAGGGTATCTATAGCAAAAAAGAAAATGAGAAAAAAGAAATTCATGAGGAAAAGTCAGGTTCAGGTGAACATATGAAGTTTGGGGAAGTTGAATTAAAATAATGTTTGGATTCTATATTGGGTACAAGATTAGGAATAATTCACATAGATATTTCCTTTTGTAAGATTACTTAGGATTCACACTATTTTTAAGGAATGAGGTAGAAAATAATAGAAAACAAAGATCATGATAGGAGAAGGGGAGGTGGGAGACAGCAATGACAGGGAAGATGGCGGCCACCAGAACCAGGTCTAACGCATTGGTGAAGTCGTGATGAGAAAGAACGAACGTCTTAGATGTTTGTATCATTGTGGAAACCAATAAATGAGTAAATGTCGTGAGAGTAGACACTTCAGCAATAAATATGCATTGGCCCCTCGCACATCAATATCGAAAGCTTTCTCAGATCTTATTGCTACCTTTTCTGTGGAGTTCACAAACCAAAGATGGATCATCGTGAAATCTCAATGTGCAAAATGATGACACCGTTCAGGATAAAATACCTGGGGATAATTTCTCACAATTATATTTTTGAGTACACACGATACAAAACAGATCAGTACTCGTTCTCTTTTCCTCCTCTGTTTGTCAGTGCGATTGAGCTGTCCCACTGTGTAATCTGGTATCTAGTGTGAGATGCCAGGCTTAGGGCTGTGTTTGATTTCAGATTCCACTTGCTGTTGGTCTCCTAATATTCCCATTTCTAGGCATGTTCGAGTTTGGCAAGCAGCTAGAGTGGCTGCACAGGGCTTACTATGGATGAGCGGGCCTGGGAAGGAAGATCAGTAGTTGGCGTTGTTTAGGGTTTATTACAGGGCAAGCCTGGGGCAAAGGGCTTTACACATAAATGTGATCTATTCATCACATTTGATCTCAAAAGGCAACCCGCTCCATATAAGAATTACCATTTCCACTTTGAAGATGGATAAACTGAGACTCAAGGGGATTAAATAAGCTTTTCAAAGACTTGCGTGATTGGCAGAGACCAAATTTAAATCCAAGTCATGTAACTCCAGAGCAAATGCAGGACAGGCTACCCTCAGCAACGCAAATGCTGAGCCCAGAGACACATATTTTTTAAATTATATTTGATCTTTTGCAAAAACAAACACACTTTTTTCAGAATATGCCACCTTATATATATCTATAAATAATGAGTGGAAAATCTAATCAGGCAAGTAGAGTGACATATTCATAGTATAGTGTGAAACCCACAGCCCGTGCCAAGTCAAGCCATTGGTGTCAGGGAGGTTCCAAGGGTTCCCAGGATCCTGACACTGGGGCGTGTGAATGGCCCTCTCAGAAGCTGTGGAACCACGTGATTGGCTTCAGAAATCAGGATGTAGCAGGATCCTGTTATCTCTTGGCAGTTTATTTAGAAGTATCACACACAGTGGAAAAAACAAGGGAAGTGAGCCATAGAGAAGGACCTTATCCATTCGAACCAGAGTCCAGCAAAGAGCGATAACCCCAAATGAGGCTGAGGAGATGCCATCTCATCCATGAGCTAAAACAGAGCACTTAAAATTCCCACTGACCAGAATCCTCCTGTTGCCAAATGATGCAGATGGGGAGAGAATGGTGAAGTAGAGAGAGAAGGCATGTGCAAATGAGAATGTGCAATAATACTGATAATGATAATGATAAGCAATATAAAAGATAGCTTGTCAGTAACTCAGAAAACTAGGACTGCATAAGTGAAAATCTTCAAAGTTCGATAGAAATAATTAAATGGGAAATACATTATTAATATTATGTCACATTTACATTACTTATAAAGCATCGAGTCAGCACCAAGCAAAGTATTACCAGGTGGTAGCAATGAAATATTCTACAATATACACTCAACTGCACGTGAAAAGGAGATTTAAAGAAAAGGAAGCTGAAAAAGGTCTTTAGTTTCAACATCATGAACAAACTTTATTTAGATACTCAAGATCCATCACACCTAATCTCTAGAAAAAATTCCCCTAAAGAGAATATGTAACCCCAAACAGGTTTGAGACAGAGTAGGATTCATCTCCACTCCTGGGTCTCTGGTCTCTCTTTGTCTGTAACATCTAATGAAATCTCCAGCAGGATTTTACAAGGCAGGTTGAGTTTAAAAGCATTGTGTCAAACTATGTTAGGTACATGTTAGACCTGGAAAGAAGTGAAAGAGTGCAAGTTTAAAATAAAACAGAAATTTGTCCTACAAGAGAAAAGAGCTGGGCTAAAACTCCCTGTTGGTTTAGGAATTATAATGGATACATCACTATTATTAATTATTTTTAATATTTATTTTTAATTTTTGAATAATTAAAAATACAAAAATTGCAAGTATGTATGGATTTATCTGGTTACTAGAGAGTTTCTGCATCTTTTTTTCATATTTATTGGCCATTCTTTTCCACTTATATTATTTGCCCAATCTTTTATTTTATTTCCAGTTTTTCTCATTGATTTGTAGGAGTCATTTATAAAATACTAATAATTTATTGATTATACACACAGCTTATTCTCTCTGTCTTTGCTTGACTTTTTGTTTTATTATTACATGTCTGGCGTTTGTGGATGAACAGGAGTTAAGGTTAATGTTGTGAGACTGAGCCATCATTCCCATTATAGTTTGTGTTCGTGAGCCATATTTCCTTACGTCAATCATGAGAGGATCATTGTGGTACGTGTGTAAATGTTTTAAGCTTTGCCGTGGGTATTTGGGATGTAACTCCTCTGGAACTCATTGCTACACATGGCACGAGACAGAGGGCAGCGTTTGTCTCCTTTACAAACAGATCTTCAGTTCTCTTGACACCATCCTTTACTACCGATGCAGCAGTGACACGGCACCTGCCATACACCAATCCCCACGCCTGTGTGGGCTTAAGTTAGTTCTCTGGTCTGTTCCAGTGAGCTCGTTTCCTAGTCTCTGCACCAGAACCACAGTGTTAATGATTGTGGCTCTTTGAAGTTTTTATGGAGATATAATGCGTAGAGGAAAGTGCTCCTTTCTAAGTGTATAGTTGGGTACGTTTTCACGAGAACTCAGATGCAGAACATTACCAGCATTCCAGAAGCCCCATTCTTGCTCCTTTCCAATCACTAACACTTTGTCCAAAGTACCACCAACCTGACGTCTAACAGCGTCAACTGGTTTTACCTGTTTTTATACTTTATGTAAATGGAATCTTATAGTATGTTCCCTTATGTGTCTGATAGGTTCCACTCAATATTACATCTGTGAAATTTATCCAACTATTTATTGTCGGTGTAGATTATTTATTCTACTTTTAAAAATTCTTGCCCTTATTTTAAATAACTGCAAACTTATGGAAAGTTTGCAGATAAATACAAACGACTTTTCCTCAACCATTTTCAGATAACTTGCTGGCATGTGGTCCCATCAACCTTGAATACATGTGTTGTGCATTTCCTACAAACAAAGGCATTCTCCTGTGTAACCTCCATAAAACCATCAAAATCAGGAAATTACTACTGCTACACTGCTGTTGTGTCATCAAGAGGCCTCCTTCAAGTCTTTCCCACTGCCCCAATCATGCCCAGATAGCCAAAGATCAAGGCCACCATCACACGCTGTGTGTGTTGAACCACCAGGTCTTTCCTCTTCAGTCTGGAGCAGGTCCTCAATCTTCTCTTGAGCTTCTCAACCTGGACATCTTTGAAGATACACGCCAGTTATTTTGTAAAATAAAAATTAAGTTTTTCTGATATTTCTTCATGACTCAGAAGTCTTCCTATCATTTAGTTTTTATCGTAATGTAATCGAATTCACTAGAAACTCAAAAGGACTAAAAATACTGGCACTCAGTCACCATAGCAATCACCATAAATGACTGTATCACTAAAATCAAGTTAATTAAATTTGTCTTAGTGAGGAATTTGTAAATGCATAGGCATTTTAGCTGCAATGGCCTTGTCTTCACATTAAAAATCCTTGCTATCTTGCATTACTGGAATTAAATGTTGCTGAGAGAAAGTGTATTTGATGTAAATGACCACAGTTTCAGCTTACTATGGGTAACTGTTAAACTTGATTTTTGTGAGTCGCTTTTCGTAAAGACAGCGGAATAATTTAAAGCCTGTGAACCAAGTCACAAAGGATCAGATGTATGCTGCCATTTTGTCATTAGGAATGCTTAAAACGTGCTGAGCAAGGCATAATGTTTACAATGTTTTAAAGTTACAAGTGAGGTCCAAAGTTAGAGATTTGTTTGCTTTCGTGTATTGGAAATAAGTCTGTTGCATCACGAGGTAAAGGATCGTGAACCTTTTCACAGGAACTTGTCTTCCTGCTTCGTCCTCTTTCAGGTCTCCCAGCTGTACCTCAGCAGCACCGGGCAGCCGAGCGCCTCTCTGCCACCTCACATCTTCTCCTGCGCCGAGAGAGCCTTTCACCAACTTTACCAGGAGCAGCGACCCCAGTGCTTTATCCTCAGGTGAACCCACCCGCCCCTCACCCCATCTCAGATGCTCAGCTTTGCCCTGGGGCTTGGTGTTTCTTATGGTTTACGCTTATTTACTTCCTCAGCAGTTTGCAGTCCAGGATGTCTTTGCAATAAGTACGTTTGACTCCTTACAAAGAAGAAGCATCTTTGTTATTAGAAATAGCCCCAGGTGTGGCTGGATCAATAGCAACAAACTTAACCTGAAACTCAATTCATTTTGAAGATTTACAACTTAGAACCAGAGTGTTTTTGCTTTCAAACAGAAAACACGGGGAAAGCAAGGCACCGCATGTTGGTGAATCTCTACCTTAGTTCTCCAAAAGGTGGTGCTGCCCCGAATATAGCTTACCACCTTGCAAATGCGTTTTCCCACCTGCTTCCGGGTACTTACGTTTGCTCGGATTTCAACAAAATTATACATCCTAAGTAATTTTTTATTAAAATATAATGGTAACACTAGCTCATAAATATCAAGATGCTCAGGAGAATGATTTACCTTGGAGCAAAAATTCTTCACACCTAAAAGTAAAGTGTGCCTCAAGACGTGGAGGTGAAACGTGATGATGTATTGACAGAGGAGTAAAGAAATTTTTAGGTGTTAAAATAAGATCTGCATTGAGAATTATGTTTTAGATTAGGCCAAACCTCAGCAAGAGGGAGACTTCTACAAATACTCATGGCTTTGCTTTAGGTGTCATCAGTAGCGTTGGTTGAAAAGGGTCTGTGTTAATAAAGCATTGCGTAAATCCAGTCGATGTGAAATGAAAGCGTGTGAGGACGGAAGTCTGGATTGAATCCGAGGACGCTTCCATAAGCACTTGTTTATATACTTCTGCATTGTCGATTTCATCAGAAATTCTGGGAGGGTCAGACCGATGGGTCACACACTGCAGTGCTCTAATTTTCAAAGTAGTGTGCAACTTTTCACACTTGTTCAGAAGTGCCCCAGGGGCAAGAGAGGCATGGTGTGGGGGATGGGGGGAGTAGCCCCTCCTATGCTTGAATCTAGCAACTCTATTTTTATCTGCTTTATCTATTGAGTTTTCTGGCCTGACTTTGATAAAAAAGAGAAACCCTTTTTTAACTGTAAGATTATGGGGTGTGTGTACAATAGTAACAACTAATATTTATTGAGGACTAAGTGCCAGGAGCTCCACTAGGTGCTTTCCATGTATTATCTTATTCTTTGCTTTAGCAACCTTGTAAGGCAGGTATTATTATTGATGTTAGTATTATTGTCACCATTATTTATATCAGTATTAGAAGAGTTAACTAATTAGTCCAGGGTCTCATGATTAGTAAACAGGGAATCTGGGCTTTGAGCTCAATAGTGTGAATTAGTAAATGGTGACTAATTAGTCTAAGGTCTAATAGATGGTGTATCTGGGATATGAGTCCTTTCGTCTGGCTTCTGAGCCTGAGTGAGGCTGAGCCACTTTCATAGCCAGATACCAGTGCATAGCTAGCCTCCTGCTGCTAACCTAACCTTTCCACAGCCCATCCCTACCTTCCCTAAAATGAAGGTCACAGATCCATGGATTTACCTAAATTCTTATTGAATTCACTTGATTCTAAAGCAGACCACTCCAGCTGTTGCTCATGGCTTGTGAAAGACATCGCTCCTTAGCAAAGCTCAGAGGAGCCAATGGATCCATTTCCTTGGGGAATCTCCCTATTATAGAGTTCACAATGTCTAGCAAGTTCTGTCAGTAAAGAAATCTGTTTATCTTTGTTTAACCCTACGATTTCTATGTGTATTTGCTCATGGAATTATTTTTCCAGTGAGACTTGTTAGTATTCTGCAGAGCTAGTATCCCTTTGGGACATTTTATAAGGCTAAAATTGCCATGTGTCAACCTCTTATTCTGAGAAAAAGAATTCTTCGTTCAAGTTTCAAGAGAGTATCCCCTGGTCCTGGCCTTCAGAATCAAAGAACAAATCTGTGACCATAAGGATTTCTTTTCAGTCATTCTCTTTTTTTCTTTCAGGATTGGTGTTTTCATTAGCTTCTCTACTTGCTTGGTTGTCTTGACTAAGATTAGACTTTCCCCATTTATCATTAAAATTAACAAATTTAAAATTCAATTAAATACATTGTCTAAAGATCACTTATGGAGTGTCTGTTGTATCCCATAAGTAGCATTTACAAAGGATAGTTTTTAGGATTGGAGATCAAAACTCAAATATTCCTGGAATAGATGTCCTATAACTTAGTACTAGGTCAAGAAAATTTTATTTCCAAATTTTAATTTTATTTCTCACTTTCCTGATAATTTTAGGCCCCAGTAGCACAGTAGGCCTCATCTTGAGCAATAGTCTTTAATAATTTTCAGACCTTTGTCCCAGGCTATGCCTGAGAGTTTGGAGTCTACCGTAATCTATCTTACTTTTAATTTCCTGAAAGCCTTGATAGATGGTTTTAATTAATTGTTTGAGCATGTATGCCAAATATTCATTATCCTAACTGTATTCTGAGCAAACCTAAATTAATGTTATATGCTGAACACACAAGTAACTTGTGAAATAAGCAGCATAGGGTCTGCCTCTGTTGTGTACAGATTTAGCAGACAAGGCTGTTCAAATAAGCTTCGAAATATAGGTTCATGATTGTCACAGCCCGGAATCCTTGGTCAGTTTCTAGTCTAATCATAGACTTGGATTTTCAGATCAAGGAATGTTTCTTGAACAAGTTGAACTAAGATTTTTAGTTTTAACCTGATATCCCTATGGAGCCAAGCCTATCATAGCCCACCTTTTCTTTTATTTTATTTTCTTGTATTTTCTCAAGGTTTATATGAAATATGGCCATTTTGAGATTTTATGAGATGGTTAAAATGCATGTGATTTTAGCTAGCTAAGAGAGTTGATCGTTGTCCCTACCCCCACATCTGGCA
Source organism: Equus asinus (assembly GCF_041296235.1). Classification (NCBI taxonomy): domain Eukaryota; kingdom Metazoa; phylum Chordata; class Mammalia; order Perissodactyla; family Equidae; genus Equus; species Equus asinus. The sequence continues at coordinate 80,485,231 of NC_091800.1, forward strand.
ATCAAGTAAGTACAATGATAGGGAGAAGAGAGAGGGGCTCACCTGACCACCCAGTCAGGCCCATTGACCTCGCGTGCCTCTGGGTTTCCACCCCTGCAGAGACTGTGTCAGCCACATTCAGCACTCTAGACTCCCCACCTATTTCAGGCTGCTCGGTGGATGCTCAGGAAACCTTGGATGAGTGTTTAGCATTGGATAAATGCTGCCTTCTATACTAGCCCTGTCCTAGGATCAGCTCAACGCTCACCTTATCCAGAAGTCTTCCCTGGTTCTCTCCAGGAGATGCAACTGCTCCTTCACCTGTGGGCACATTGCTGGCTGTGTCCCATGTCACTGTAGTTATGTGTTATGTATGTACTTAGTGTTTACTGTAGACTATGCCCAATGGATGGCACAGGGGGCGGTATCTTTTCACCTCTGTACCCCCAAAGCCTCACATAGATTCTGGCACACAGTAGGCCCACTGTAACTTTCCTGTGAGAGAACGTGCAATATTTTCAAAAGGAAAATGGTATTTTCAAGATCGATCCCTGAATGAATCCAAGCAAAATCTCTATAAAAACAAGAGTTCATGAAACATCAAATTATTTCGCTGGGTAGTAGAATTTTTGTAACAACAAATATAATGGTAGAAATTAAATTTCCATTATGAAAGATCTAGATTGTTTCTGCCCTAAAATTAGGTTAAAAGAAAAGGTCTTTGAACTGAGAAAAGGAGCTGCTTGTTGTGTGTGGGTCGCTGTCACCTGCTCGCCCGAGGCTGCTTGCTGGTGGTTCTGAAAGTAGTTAAATGTTTATGGTCAGCCCAGATGAGAGGAATACAAGCATCATTAACAACTTGACACTTGAATGACAGAATTAAATTTCAGCTCTTCTTTTCTGGCAAATACCCTTTAATCACATTTATTAGAATAAATGTTCAAGGGAGAAACTCAAGAGAGCACTAGTAAAGGGCTTTATATATTTTTTAAATGTTTTAGCTATTAGATGAATAAAGACTGTTTTTATGAATATTCCAACTGAATGCAGTAAAAACTTTATTTTATCTCAGACCACTTTGGTATGGTAATTATTGTACTAGAATTTTATGTTAACCCTATATTGTGGAGTGTCAGGAATACAATATAGTTATTTATAGAAATTAGACAAGTTATAAAGTATGCCTGGGAAATATAAAAAATGTTGTCATTAGAAATAGCAAGTTTAGTTAGTACTTGTTCCTAGATTTGAGGAAAATGGAAAACATGGGATGTCAGATCTGACAGCACCCTCCAGAGGGATCAGGCCATTTTAGGATCGGCTGCATGCCAGGCCCTCTGCTCCCCTAGTCACAGCTGACCATCCTACCCACTTAGTTTTAACAGCTGCGTGCTTTATGTTCCTTTCGGAGAAAAGGGAAGGAAAGTTCAAAACGATGTAATCACTTTTCCAAGGAAGACATAGTGTCTTTCCTGGAAGGCAGAGAAAGATTTAACAAGGCCAGGCCATGTGGCTCTAGGACACATGCCCCTCCACAGTAGATGGCTGTCACCTTGGGACCAGCTCACTTACTCTCACTTATGAAGCTGAAGACAAGTGGATAGTGTCTGTATATTCAGCCTAGCGCCTTTCTGCTGTAATCCACCCATATGCGTGGTTCTACAACGTGAGATACTGGATGGTGGAAGTTGCATCATATTCATTTGTGGTCCCAGCATCTAAGACACCATAGGGCACATGACATAGTGTATATTTACTAAAAATTTTGGATAAGTGAATCAAACGGAAGAGTTAAATGATACCATAAACTCATTCAAAGTTATGTCATTCCCTCACCGTCTCTGTGTCTGAGAAGTCTCTTTGGTTATTTAACTTTGTACTATATTCTCCAAAACAGTAAACTTGTGTTTTCTCCCTCTGTTTTCTTTTAGTGGAGAGAGAGGATCTGGAAAGTCTGAAGCCAGCAAACAAATAATCAGGCACCTCGCCTGCAGATCAGGCTCCAGCAGGCCTATATTTGATTCCAAATTTAAACATGTAAGTTTCTTCTTTGTCTTGGAAAATATGTTGAACCAAGAAAAACATAATTTACAAATAAATGGGGACATCATAATACACTATAATTTAACTATAAATTGGTAAAAATTGGGGGAAATAAAGAAAAAAGATTGAGGCCTGATACAAATTAATATTATTCCAGTGAAGTTTTATTTTCTTACATATATTTAAAAATATTTTGAACATAGTCTCTTTTTATATTCACTCAGAAGGGTTGGATTGAAAATATGCAATATAGTTAGAGATTTTTGTTCATGTAGAAAGTGCCACTTTGGTGTTTATATACACTTGGGGGGATTGGCCCAGCAATCAATTTTTGTGGGGATTATTGAGAGCTGATGATAAAATTTCAATGTATGTAAAACAATTGATAATGGTAATGTCATAAAGTAACCTTAACGACATTGATGAGCGGGTAATAAACTTTCAACCCCAAACCTGATTTTAAGTTATATTCTGTAACACTTGCGTTTATTTAAAGACACTTTATCTTGCTACTTTATCTTCCTAAAATACTGCCAGGATTCAAGGAGGAACCCAAAAGACTTATTAGCTGCTAAAATAAAGTTAAAAATTTTCATGCAATAAACTCCGAAATGTAACTCAAGGAAACACCTACAGGTTCTTGTCCATAGACTGATTGTCTCGTTTTCACATAGTCCCAGCAAATTTTGTTAACAGGTTTTTTCCAGGCCACAGCAGATTGAAAGAAGAAACTCAAGGATTTCTAGAAAACTCCACATGCAAGAGGGAACCCCTAGCGGCAGGGAACAGACAGCAAGATGATCAATAACCAATCAAGAAAATGGTCAGAACTCCAAAGTGTCTTGCTCTGGGAGCCTTTACCTACAGAGCTGACCCTCCACATTACAACATTTTTAGGAAGTCACTCCAGAATAATAGGACTTCATGATGATCGTTCTAAGCTTGAGACAAAATGAGACTCCTATGTACGCCCTGTTATTTTAGGGGACTTGGAGTCCTACTCTGCCCTTGCCTGTGCTCACTGGCCCCATGATTGTGTCCCATGTATATGCTGTCACTCCCCATCCTAATCTCATCCTCCTCTTCTTAAACTGCAGACCCACCTTTCCAACAGCCTTCCTGGCCATCCCACAGTGCACCTCAAAGACACCTCCAGAGTTTAATTCATTGTCTTCCTTCTCCCCAGTGTTCTCCTCCCAGGTGACCCATCACAATAAATGGCACAATCACTTCCTGATTTCCACAGCCAGGAATCTGGAATTCACTTTGACTCCAGCCTCTCTCTGTCCCCCACACAATTACAACATCCATCAATCCAGCTCTTTAGGATCCATCCGATTTTCTTCAGGCCCATGATCATCTCTATTGTTGAGACCATCATCTTCTGTCCTCAGATTTTCTTTAAGAGTCTCCTAATGTGTTTCCTTGCTTCCCCCACTCTTGATGGTCTCCCGATGCATGTACATGTAGCTGGTCTTGACTGACAGGTCAGCTCTCCTCCCCAGCTTCAATCAGAGCCCAGGTTCCTTCTAACTCATTGCTCTGTCATTCCCCAGGGCACTGTCCCCACCTGCATGGTAAGGCATCCACATTGTAACTGACAGGAAGGGAACAGGAAGCACGAGAGCAGGGAGAGGGTTTATCTTGTAAGGAGGACGTGCATCACTTATTTTCACAGTGACAGGCTTGGACTTCGTCACTTAGCTGTGCAGTTAGAACTTGTCTCTAACTAGGCAGCCATGTGCTCAGCTTCAGCTGTTGATTTTGGTGAACTATTAGCAGCTTGTATCATAACTCCATTGCTCAAAACCATTACATGACTTTCTTTCCCTTTAGATCAAGTTCAGTAAGTCAGCAGGGCCCGACATTCTTCAGGATGGTGTCATTTTCTTCTCCAGCCTTATAGAGTTACTTCCCTCTTCTCTTATTCTTGCTGAAGCCGCATTTGGACACATATCCCTCCCAAAGTGGGCCGTGAGGTCCTGTTCATTTATTAATTTATTCAACAATTACCTATTAAGTGGCTGCCTTGAATTCAGAGACACAGCTTAGTACCTACCATATGGTAAGGGGTCAATTTCTAGGTGGTAAATGAAGGAATAAATACCTGAATAAAACATTTATCAGTAGTTTAGCACACCTAGGAAATATTTAATTATTCACAAACCTAAATTAACTTACTCTAGTGTTATCAAGTAAATTTATTGTGGATAAACCATTTGTATGTAATCAGGACCCTGTAAATTTTGTGTTGTGTGTGTGTATGTGATGTGTACAACCAATATTGTCATTTTCTTGAATCTGTCTTACCGACCTTTAGTTAGACAATGGGAATTTCCCCTTCTCTCTCTTTTGTTTTTTTAAAATAATCATCATTTATTTTTTTGGTTGAAGTTAGGAAAGACATATTTGTTCAAAATTTTTAATTATTATCTCTCAGACCAAGAAACCATTAACCTTATGTGTCAAAAATTACGTTCAATTCCTCACACACACAAGAAGAATATAAGATTTGCTAACAATAAATCAACATGCTCTTGTATTCAAGAAAATGTTGTCCACATATATGTATCATTCTCTTGACAAGAAAAATGCATCGTACACATCTTAGATCATGTCATAGCAGTACACACTCTGGCTTGACATGTATTTCAAAGTGAGGTATTGCAAATATAACAATGCAGTCTCAAGTTTACACGGCCAGCCCCTCCGGAATCTTCCCTGTCCAGGCCTCACTGTACACACATTTGCAGAAAGACACCTGCATTTCATTCAGCAGTTGTATATTTAAAAGTATCTGATTGCATTGGAATAAGAACAGTTGCTATTATCTTAGAGCATTCCCAAACACAATGCCTTCTCAAAGCCCAGATGTTAAACATTTAGAAACCTATTGCACGATGACTATTGTGCTGTTTATATTTGGTTTTGTGTCATCTGCCCTTTTCGTCTCGAAGCTGCAGGGCAGAGTTATTTCTGTCATGGGAACATTCTGTCTATGGGAACATTCTGGAAATTTTAGTATCGGATTCCTCATTTAGAAATGAGAGGAACTTATTTTTAATTTATAGATTGTTATAAAAAACATTTTCTACTTTTGAGTAAGAAGCCCTTAAAAAATTAAATCTTAAATTTGCTCTGTGGATTCTCAAGCTTCTGCCTGATTCTGGAGATTTTTCTCTCTATGAAGAATGTATAATAAATCAATTCTGCCGCATATCTATGGCATCTTATGTGTTCATTAATAACTTTAACTCATAACCATTTATTAAGCTCAAACTATGTATCAAGTACCTGTGTAATTCTACAGCATAGCTCAAAATACTTTAACATTTTGGGTCAACTTGGGAAGAATAGCATAAATTATCTTCTTTGTTCAGATATTGTAATATACTGACTACTGGCACTTAAGGATTAGAGAATTTATGAAACAATACGGTCATAAAATAGACTCAGGTTGTATAATAGAATAGCAGGATCTATTGGCTTCATTGTAATGACAAAGAATAATAGCATCTACTGTAAATTATAGACTAAAACAATGATTTATTAAAATGATCCTTTAAGAGCAGGCTGTGTAATTTCTAAAATGCAATCTAGATTACTTTATGTAAATTGGCTTTGCATTTTAGCTTAAGTGAATTCATTCTAAGCTGCATTTCTTTGGATAAGATAGAGTTAACTCTTCCAAATTAATTAGCATTTGGGAATCAATATTATAACGTCAAGTAAAACTACTTCAATTCATTTGTTTTACTCATTTCTCATGGCAAATTGAGGATGTCATAAATAAGTGTTTTCTAGTCTCATGAAATAATTTTGCCCAGGTTTGAGTATGGCTTAAACTTAAACTTCACGTTAATTATGCTTTTTTGGGTTTCCCTTTAAATTATGATCTGCATGAATATCATTGTGTCCAAGACGTTCTTGAAAATTACCCAGCCACAGTTTTTGCACAGAGTCAAGTGTGTGTGTGGGCATTAAATACAAGCATTGGATAAACTTAGGAATCGATTGTAAATCTTTAAAACATCACAGAGGTTCAATGAAATTATGTACATTTAAGAGATGAGCCAATACTTCCTGCATGAAAGAAAAATCTGATTAAGGAGATGAGTAGAAAAGAATATTCTTGTTATATGGGACTATTTCGTAGAGAGCTTGAAGCTCAGTGCACGATGAGATGAAAGGAACCTCCGTTAGGTGGCCCTAAAAGGAGAGGAGCCAGTGAGCTGAATTAGAGTTGGTTCAAGATACTGACACAGGACACTGGCAGACACAGTGCAAGATGCTGCCACGCGGTGGCCTGCATGCTGTGCCCCACAAACACACGCTGGTTCTCCACCTGGGAAATGCTGGTTGAGGCTGGACCAAACAAGTTTGCCCTGGACGCTAGTATAGTGTGAGAGAAGAGCAGTCATTGGAGGTTACTCTGATCAGCAGTTACCAAAGAATCAACAGTGAAAGAATGGTGGAGACATAAGAAGGACATATTAGGATGGTCTTCCACAGAGAATCATGTAGAGGCTGAGGACTAGGCCCACTTTCCTTGTGGTCTACATCGACGGCATAAGTAAAGGTTTATCAATGAAAGATTATAATCTGGAGTGTGGGGAGCAGAAGACCAGAATGAAGAGGTTTGGGAGAAAGCTGGCCGTTTATAAGCTCCACGCTGCCATGGTGAGGGGTAGTTTCTCTCCAGGGCAGGGTGCACAGGGGAAGAGAAGGACATGTAGCCAGCATCTGGAAGGTGAGGTAGAGCCCAGCACTGAGCTCCAGGCATGATTTTTGGTAATTGTATGCAGGTGATACATGTAGTTTTAAGGGATGCACAGCTGTGAGGTTTCAGCGTGTTAACCTTTTCCTCAGATATGCTGTCTTAAAGGTCTGCGTGGTTTGCATTCGGCCTTTGCTTGGGCTTCAGATGTGCCTTCCACGGTGGGCAGATGGTTTGAATCCTCTCACTATAAATATTGCTTTTGTTTCCTGTACAATTTCAAAACAGCTAAGATCAGCTAAGAAGGCTGTTCTTTCTAATCCCTCTATTTGAATTTCAAACTGTGGAAGTAGGGGATTTTCCGTGGCAATAGGTTTATTGGAACAGAAAAGTCATGTTTTGGGAAAAAAAAATAAAAGGCTGCCTGGGACTTTTTACTCATTCTGGCCCAAATGAGTTTCAACTTTAAGGAACATTCAATTCCATTCAAATTACTGAAATAAACATTTATTGAGCAACTGCTTTCACAGAGCAGAATGATGAGGTCAACTTGATTAAGCCATTAGTTTTTGTTGAGGAGGCCACCGTATTTACTTTTAAAAAATACAAAAGGTTAATAAGACCATGATAATGGCACATAACTTTTAGTGGCATAACTATTAAAATTTTATAGAAAACACACCATACAATATGCATAGACAAAAAATCACGCCAGTAAAATTTGAATCAGTAAGTACTGAGGATGTATATACTTACATCTCTTTGCCTATATATTTATGGAAAGGGTTTTAGTTTACCACATTCTCATTATTGTATTCAGTCAAGGTGAACGGTGCAATCATAGTAAGTTTTGCGTTTCTCGATATTTCTCAACACATTGGTTGAGTGCCACCTATTGGCCAAGTGGCTAATTAAAGATAGAAGCCACTCTGGTTATTTCACTTTCATCAGTGAAATAACTTGAATTATGGACCAGCCAGCAGTGCACAATGAAAGAAAGCTTTGTGAGTATTTATATTTTGCTCAGTGGTTTTATTTTTATGCCATATTTGTCTTTATTGTTTTTCTAACAGTGAAAGCCCTACACTGCAGAGATTTAACACACCACTTCTGCAGAAAGGTTGCTTGGGCTCAAACCCCAGCTCCACTATTTACAAGCTCTGAACCTTGGGAAAGTTACCTCCTCTCTCAATTTCCTTTTCTGTAAAATGGAGACACTAGTTGTGAGGATTATAAGAAATATATGCATAGACACACACACATGTAATACATATATGTGTGATTTATAAATATATTTATATATATAAAGCTCGAATAGTATCTGGCATGTAGTAAGCCCAGTGTTAATGTTTTCTGTTGTTATTAACAAACATAAAGGTAATCCGTGTTCTTAGTTGACTGCTTTCTATGTGCAGGCACCACCCTGAGGGCTTCAGACCCTGACACTGATAACCACTGAGGGAGTTATTCCTGCGTTAGAACAAAGGGAGCTGAGGTTTGGGGAAGTCATGAAACTCGCTCACTGTCACGTAATTTGTCCTCAGCAAAGCTGGGACAGGGGCAGCTACTTCTCAGTCCAGAGCACACACATCCCTCTTTACTTCCTGTTTGCACACGTGTCATGAATTATCTTTCATGTCCCTTTTCTATGATAATAAAAAAATCAGGTTATTAGCAGATACAGCACCAAAATAACTAGAAGCCAAAATATCTTTAAAAATTCATTCTAATTCTTTTTATGATCTTTTAAACTGTTGTTTAATATAGTAGTATACATGTTTAAAATGTGATATAATTACACTATTAATTTCACTATATATTTATTTAATATTAAATTATTGGAAAAAAAGCAAAAAATAGGGCTCTCATAAATACTATTCCATATTATTTTTCGGAAAACATTTCTACCGTCACCATCAATTCACTGTTACGATCTTTAATATTAGGTTATTATAAAGAGACCTAAATCATAGGGTTTCTGTAAAGACTTAATATGTTTCTCTCCAAAAGTTAAAACTTCAAAAAACCGACTTTTTAATATATTTGACTATTACCACAACTTTTAACATTTTTTATTTGTAATTAGAATCAAAGTACTGTTTTATAATCATTCAAAATATAAACTACTTCCAGGTGAACTGACTGCCTTGATCTAGCAGTCCCCAGAAAACTGAAAGGTAGGAGCAAAGTGGTTTTTTTTTTTAAATTTAGAATAAAATTATGAAAATATACTATCACCACAAATTATAAGGAACACAGTCTATCAATTAGGTATTATTGTACTCCCTCTTGTGGCTGATGCAGGAACTGCAGTTAATGTATTCTTATTTTGAAAGAAAAACACCTTCCAACCTTATTTTTTGGAGAATTGCTTGGTCGTCACCATTATCACAGACAAAATCAATTGTGAGAATAAATGCTGTTTGTTGTATAGTCAGTGTTTAAGGAAACACATCAAGAAAGAATTTCAGATGTCAGTTTGATCTGAGGAGCTTTATTAAGGGCATTTTAAGCTGCAAACTCCCCACTTCTGAAAGAGAGCACATGGAATAAGGAACACTGAATAAAGCAGCTCCATCCAGAACCCTGCCACCTGTTCCTGTGGGAGAGACTGGTTGGCGTGGAGCAACAACAGGGCAGAGGGAGGGTCGTAGGGGGGCTCCGGGCTGAAAAGTATGTGTGGAAAGTAAATACGAGTTCAGAAGAGGGGGATAAGCCAGTGTTCAAGGGAATTTATTATTTTTAAAAGAAATTCTGACTATTGCTTATATTAACTCTAACTCCTCCCCTGGAAAGCTACAAAAGCTTTTCACTGTTCTTCTCAACTTTAAAAGCTCAAATAACATGTGCTGAGTTGTTTGTATATGTGTGCAAAGAGAACGTCGTCCTCCACTGACACGGAGAGGACAGCGAAGCGAGGGAAGTGAGGTCTCTCTCCATCAGTATCTTCGTAACATCTGCTGCAGTTTGAGACAGAGGATGCTAAGCCTTTGCACTTGAGGAAAGAGTGACCTCGAAAATCCAACATGGTCTTATATAGCAATAGAAAACCTCTTAGATAATGGAACATTCCCTGTGTCTCTGCTGTTATGCTCGAATTCCATGGAAGAAGATAAGTAGTTCAATAAGCGTGTCTCTCTTACTACAGGTCATGTGCATCTTGGAAGCCTTCGGACATGCCAAGACGACTCTTAATGATCTGTCCAGTTGCTTCATAAAGTATTTTGAACTCCAATTCTGCGAGAGGAAAAAACACTTAACTGGAGGTAAGTTTAAAATCAACAAAGGGAGATCTCATGAGCTTCCAGAAGAGGGCAGAGAATCACCAAGTGTGGCAGCAATGGGCAATGCTGTGTGTGCCTGTGTGTGTATGTGTGAGTCTGTGTGCGTGCATCTGAGATGTTAGATTATGAGTTCTAAAAGTATTGTGAATTGAAAAATATTTTGAAATGAAGGTGAACCTTTTCAAGATGATTATTGTATAAACTATATAATATGCAAGCAAACCAAAAATAGTTGACATGAATCATACTTGCTGAACATAGAAGTGAACTTAAATACTCAATTAAAATAAATTATGAGTATATAATTTCTTCATACAACACACATTGAAATCTATCTCAAATAAAGCTAAATCTATAGTTTAGAGTAATTGAATTAAAACAAATCAAAACATCAGAATGATCACTGAACTAAACCCAAACAGAACTGTTTCTTATTTTTTTAAATACTTAATGTGTGCTTTATGAAAACCTCTTATTTAAAATTTAACTAATTTAAAATTCACTTAAGATTTTACATCTTTCAATCAAAACAGATTATCCATGCAAACTAACAATGTAAATACAATTGTTGGTGTCCCTCCTAATCTTCTTGGAAGGATCAAATATTTTAAAAACTTTTATAACAACTGTCAGCACACAGTTGTTAGTTTCAGTGATTTTTGAAAGAGATCGATTTTATTTGGCATTTTCAAGTTACCCTATCTTTCCTTCAGGAAACAAAAGTTAGTTTTGACCATAATTTAGAAACCAAAACCCTGTCTTTTGCAGTAAGTGTATGCCAAAATTCTATTACTACTAAATGAAATTTGGTTAAAAATATATGAATAAAAGGAGTAGCAAAAGATAATTTCAGATGTTGAAGTTAGAGGCTGAGATTCCGCAATAGGAAAGTTATTGTTTTGATTCCAAGGCTAAGAGCCTCATTCGAAGGTCTACGTTTTAGGAAGACCTCAGGGGAGAATGTCTCGAGGCATCAACTCTGGTCTTCACGTCTTAGTGTTATAACACCCCAGCGACAGTGTCTCGCCAAGCCAAGGGCACAGTCTGCTCCCTTCAATTAAGAGCGTCATTCCCCTGGGCTTTCAGGGACCTGTGGTTGGAGCCGGAGAAGCTGGGCGGTAGGGGTTTCCCAAAGCTGAGTGTTCCAGCCCCTTGTCGCTCCAATGTCTGACCCGAACATGAGCCTATGGGCATAATTTGCGAGCTTGTTAGAAATGCGGAATCTTAGGCCCCCCTGCACACCTGCGGAGTGGGACTCTAACGGGATTCCCAGATGATTTACACAAATACTGAAGTTCAAGAGGCGCTATTCCAGCGCCACCCCGAGCAGCGGCTGGCCACCCGGGATTGCGCGCAGTTGGCGCGGAGGGGAAATCTCTTGTCTGCGTTATCACTCGCGCAACTTTTCCCCTCCATTCAATATTCCCTTTACCAAGATGAAGATCCAGTAACTGAAGGTCTTATCCGTTACTGATTTTGTTTACTTTTTTTCTGGGTAGAATTTAACACGTCCTCTTCAGGAATGTTAGTTCAGCCAAGCATTACATGCATGTGTAGAAAAAAACTGGGAAGCGCTGCGGTGAACACTTACTGATGGAGCCTTCCGTTAATCAGCGGTCTCTATGAGCACGCGGTCCCACGCAGCGTCAGCACAATCAAACCCTCAGACACCTCTCACGCGGCGTCTGCAGGCAGCACCCTGGGCCCGGAGATAATACATATTCATAGAGGTGATCCTGACGCACCTCAGAGCCTGAAATGCTCTCCGAATCGTTAAGCAGCTATGAGCACAACTTGAGTACATGTTGAGCATAACTGGGTTTATTCTCCTCTTAGGAAAACAGCAGTCCAGGCTTCCATGCAGGTGGTCTCTACCTTCCTCCGCTTTCCATATCGTTTTTCCCTGCGTTCTGTCCTCCTGATGAACGCCCTTAACCCAGTGCCTATAGCCTATGTTTGTTTGTTTGGTAGTTTCCTGCTGTGCTCTTTTAAAAATCTGGCAAAACGATCTGATGACTGTTTTTATGTTTTTTTTTTTTAAATTAAGAATAAAACAACTGCTAATAAATAAACCAATACAGCCAGTGCTAGTTGAGACTGCGTGAATAAAAGCGTAGAGCCTGGAACATTAGTGGTGGGGGAGTCTGAAGAGGTCAGAGTTCTTTGTTTTCTGTATTTAAGAAGAAAAATAAAAGGAATGTGTTGGGAGAATGTTTATGAGGAGAATGAAAGCTCAAGTGCCATGTCTTCAGAGTGGGCGCTGAAGAATGAAAACGTTTATCCTGGAAAAGAACAGACACAAGGGAAATAGGACAAGTGCCTTCAAAATTCACTACCACGTGTGAAGAAAGGGTCCTGAGGACGAAGATTTGTGACGTGTACCATGAAGAGTTGGTAGATGTTCCGGAGAAGGCGTATCTTCACTTAGTTACAAGAACTTTCCACTTTACTTCATGATTGCAACGTGCTTTCTCACCCCAACACTGGATGTGTTCAAGCAGGATGAAAGAGCAGACACCTAACAGCCCTAAAAATAGTGTGACCCGAGGTAGGACCCTGGGACTAGCTCATCCTAAAGATGTTGTGGATGCTCCCCATTCTCCAAGTCCAAATATAAGCATTCTCTTAACCGTTGATCAGATGCTCTGACGACTACAGAGTGACTTGATAGCATGTATTGTCCTCTGGTGCCTGTCAGCGTGGAATAAACAGAGTTGATATGAGAATGCCATAGAGTGTGCTAGTGTCCAAGAGCTGCTGTGACAATACACCCCAAACTCGCTGACTTAAAACAACAGAGATGTCTTCTCTCACCGTTCTGGAGGCCAGAAGTCCGGAATCAAGGTGGCGGCAGGGTTGTGCTCTCCCGGGTCTCTCCAGGGAAGAATCCTTCCAGTCTCTTCCAGCCTCTGAAGGCTGCTGCCACGCCTAGTGTTCCTTGGCTCATAGAGGCATCACTCTAGTCTCTGCCTCCCTTGTCCCAGGCCTTCTGTGTCTCTCTCCTCCTCTTCTAAAGACACCAGTCATATCAGATTAAGACCCACATTACTCCAGTATGATTTCATCTTTTTAAAAAAAGCTTATTCCATGTTTTATTGGACACTTACATGTTTATACTGTTGTGTTGAGTGTTAGCTCTAAAGTAAATCAGATTGGGTCCTCCCCTAAAAGGCTTGCAGAATAGTCAAAGAGCTAAGTCTTGTCTGTCTGTCCATCTTCCCCACCAGAGTGTAAATTTGTGCTCATCGCTGTATCCCCAGGGTCTAGCACAAGGTCTGGCCGAGTCAAGTATTTGGTAAATCCTGAGTGAATAAATGGATATAGTGCCGATTGAGCAAACAGAGGTAACGCTAATGTCGGGAGGGAGTCGTGAGGGCTGTAAAGGGATAGTGGATTGAAAGCTCTGGGTGTTTACTGGTCTTTGTTAGATTCCAAAGAGCCTGTGAAGCTGATGTCATCACACTGAAGTCAAACCCCAGAAGCCTTGAGGCTCAAACGCCGTGTCCTAACACTGTACCTATTTCTGTGCCTTTGATCAAATCACATAGACTCTCTAAGTTCTATCTCTAAAATGGAAAGGTTAGACCACGAGACCAGCCAGGAAATGTAAATGAATGAAGTAGAATAAGTGCAAGATAACGGGGCAGGTAGGGGCTGTGCCGATCTGGAAGACACACGACCTGTGGGCTGACCTCATCCCCTGAGGAAGGTCACCGTCACAGGTGCTGGAGGAGGACTGAGGCATGTCTTTTTGTGGGACACAATTCAACCCACACAGAGAATACGGCGAGAACGACTGTGTGAGTCTTTACTTTTCAAGTTATTTTCCGTTTAAGAGCAAGTGTCGTTGTCAATCCCCAAAACACACCTGGAATACTTTAAGAAGCTACAAGTCAGTTTGACACTTCTGAGTAATTTCATCTGTTACTGAAACTTCTTCTCTGAAAGAAAAATAAGAGGTACAGATTTAAAGTATTTTACTCAATTTTTAAGGAGAGCTGAGTCACTCCAATCGGTCCCCTGTAAAAGCTTTCTGAATTGTAAGTGTTCACTACAGTAGTTAATCCAAGTGGAGTAAGGTGAGTACACCTCAAACGAGGTCAGAAAAATGTAGCTTATGGGTTCATTTTATGCTTTATTGTAGTCTAGGTTTAAGAGGTTAAAGTATAAATATGAGGAAGACTTTGCCAGTGAAGATTTCTTTTCACTCATCCAGAGCCTTTCATTTGAGACTTGAGGTATTTTCAGGTGTCGTTGTCTGAATCCCTAATGACTTATATTTTTCATCTAAGAGTACAAAGAGCTTTACCTGGGATGACGTACAACTGCGCTTACTTAATGGCAGAGACTACAATAGATGGCATGTTCTCAGTTCATTCTCTTATGATCAGGATCATCTTTGGTCTTTTAAGGGAACAAAAATATAAGGTTGTCATTCACTTTAGTGTATATGCAAATTTTTATGCTATGCAAAATGGTCTTACAGAATATGCATGGATAAAGTAGACTAATATAGTATATTCCTTCATTCTTTTCACCAGCTAATCATTTTATTGTTCATAAATCTTTAAAAATATGTGTACAGATTTTCTTAGTTGGCTCTTTATTATTTGAATTTCTTCACAAGTCACCCACTTCTTGTGAACTACAACAAGACACAAAGGCTTCTTCATGCAAGGCAGCCTGGCATGGTGGAAAAGGGGCATCTGCATTGAATTTCAGCTTCGCCACTGGCTTATAAGACCCTGTGAATGTCACCTCTTTCCCCAGCTACAAAATTAAGAGACCCGACTTCACGCTCTCCTGTGTTCCTTTCAGTGTTGTTTCATTTAATTGGAGATTAACTACTTTTGAAGTTGACAGTTTCTCAGTCTTAGAACAGAGCCATAAATGGTCCACCACAGCTGCCTTACATTGTGAAAAGGATGAAGACAGTGCTGAGAAGGTGATCCTGAGTCTTGGCCTAAAGTGCACTGTCTCCGCCTACCTCTCCACGTAGCTGAGCTGGCTGTGAGTACAGCATAATTCTAGCATACTTAGCTTAGCCTAGGATAGTCTAGTTCAGTCTCCAACTTCAGTTGGCAGGTAGACGGTCAAAACTGAAACATTCTCTCTCTCCAAGGTAGATCTAGCTACTAGCCTGATGATTTGTCAGGCAATTTAGTATCTCCCCTTCTGGGATATTTGTGTTGAAGAGAATGCTATTCACTAAGCACTAATTGAAGGACTTTTAATTTACTGCATCCCTGGAAACATGGGGTTTTACTGTCCTATGTGCTTACCTTGGCGTAGGGAATGGTCTCTTTCTGGGATATTTTTTCCTTTTCTTGCACTTTCCTATAACGCTTACTTGTTAAGTCCTGGTAGAAATTGAGAGTGGATAAGGCTTTTACTGCACCCTGACTGTGCGGAGTGCCCAGTGTGTCAACATCAGCAACATATCCAGGTGGATCCAAAGACAGTGTTTGCAGGATGCCGAGTTCCTGAGCTCCCTTGAGTGGGCGGGGGCACAGGCCCTAGAGCCGCCCTGTCTGGGTTGGTCCTGGCTCTTTTCCTTTCCAGACCTTCACCTTGGGCAGGTCTCTTGACTTTTCCGTGCCTCACTTTCCTCTTCTGTACAAAGGGGTCCAGTCATTGCCCTGATCTCCTAGGGTCCTCATGAGTTTTGACTGCATTAACCTTCCTCTGTAAGTCACTCACCTTTTTCTTTTTCTTTTTCTTTCACTTTCATTTCAAAGCTGAGATTCCCCCTTTCTCACCATTTGGAGAAACGGCCTTTTCTTGAACCTTGACGAACGTCTCTATAATGGAAGTTGTGGAAGGTTTTTAGAACACCAGGCATATCGAGACTAGTTGAGATTCCATATGATTTCCTAACTATTTTATTGTAGAATTGTACATTCTTAATAATAAAAAATAAGCTGGAGATTTGAAAAGTATCAGACTGTGTAATATGAAGACTATTAACTAAAACTTCAAAAACCTTGGATGCAGCTTCCGTAAAGTCTTTGGAGACTAAACCGACTCCTTTCTAGTCTGTCATAATCTTAACCTACTCTGCCTGTCCTGTTCTTTGATCATTTTTATTCCAGGGTAAACAAATATTATTATTCGCGTGTTGTCATGCACTTGGGCTCTGCCAGGACTCACTGATGTGTGAGTTCAGGTGAATCACCAGGAGAAGCTGGATATGCTGGCTCCCTCCTCCCTCGTCCCATTTCTCTCATCCCCAGTACTCCTGGCAGTCCCTCACACCCCCCTTCTGCTCCACTCTGGGCCCTTGAGTCGCCCCACAGTCATAACGTCATCTGTTTCAGCATGCATGAGGACCCTCCCTTTCTGGTTTCCACTTCTCTAGAAGCTCTCAGTGACGTCGTGTGCCCACGTTTTCTGAATCTAGCCTAGTGTGTAACAACCTTCCCTCCGAAGGCCACAGACCCAGCCCACTTTGTCTGTGGTTTTCAGAACTGCTTGTTTTTCAGGTCATTGCCTGATTTAAATGCATACATGTTAACTACAAAGATGACATGCTGTGGTAGCTCGGTAGAAATTTAAATCAACACTTACTGTCAGGTGTGCCATTAGACCTCCGCTGTTTCCCCTCTCAGTCCCCTAAGAGGGTAGCCCCTCGCTGGTCTCTTCAAAATGTCAACTCCAGCCTGACAGTCCCTGGCTCAAACCCAGGATTGGCTCCTAGTTCTTTCAGAGTGACATTCTGAACACAGCCTGTGAGGGCCACTGTGCCTGGGTCTGCAACGTCCTCCCCTATCCCCAGCCCAGTCCATGTTCCCCAGCCACACTGGACTGTTTAGGTTCCTTCCATGTGTAAGACCAAGCCTTGATTTGTTCTCTTTAGCTGCCTAGCAGTCTCTTACCTCTTCTCCTGGTGTGGCCTGTCACTTATTGTATTAGTCTTGTTTCAAGTCTCATCTTTGGAGAAACCCCTCCTTCTTCCTCAAACCCCTGTTTCTTAAAGTGTCACTCCATCCCAGCTCTGTTAACTCTAGATCATGTCTCCTTCCTTGTTTCTTCCAGAGCACTTGTCAAAATCTGAAAGTATCCTTTTCATTGTTTGTCTGGTTGGTTGTTGTCTGTGTCTCTTATTAGGACATAAGTCCACTGATGGCAGAGGTCTTGTCTGCCCTGGCTTATAGTAGGCACGGGTTAAGTATTTGTTGTATTAATGAATCCAAAGAAGGGCAACGTGAAGTGACGATAAAGTGAAGCAGTCATTATTCAGCTTGGGGAGGAAGTTGTATAAAGCCATCATGAACTCATTCGTGACAACAAAGAACATGTATTATTGAGAGTGTGAAATCGATACGGAAAGTTATCAATATTTAATTCTGGATTTTTTTTTTAAATTAGAGTCAATTCCTCTTCGTAATTGAAGTTTATATATGCTAAGCATAGAAGCATATACTTTTTCTACTTCTTTAGTGCCTGCTTTATCGTGTAGGCATGGGCAAAGCAGAAATGTGCTGAAGGGTCTACAAAGGGAGGAGGACCCAGAGCCCACATGTGGGAGGTGAAGAATACTTGTCTCCTTGTCTTTTCTGTGCCCTGTGACACATCTATTGAGGTCGACGTTGAGATTTGCTGACAATCAGAAACGTCTCCCGATAAATATGCCGAGGCTGCGTCGTCCACTTGGGAAACCTAAGCCTTAGAGGTAACACTGATGAGATGGAGAATAGATCAGGGCCTTTGCCTTGGGTTTTTTCAAATCTTCATTTTAAATAGACCAGAAGACGGTCTTCACCTTCCTTATCATCATCATCAATTATCCTTAGTGTTGTGCTCTCAGTTGGACATTCTTTTAAAAAGTTTCAGAGTGCTTTAGCTGATCTCATCCCTCTGAGGAGCAGCACCTTTTAGGGCAAAGAGCCTGGGCTTTGGGGAAAAGCCAGTTGGGCTTAAATGTGAAAAGACCTGCAACAGAGTTTAAAGGAGGCGATGTCTGAAAAACCTGGTGCACAGTCGGTGCGTTAGGTGGTGGTTCCTTCCTCGTGGAGGCCACAGGAAGCTGAGACCTTTGGATCTCTTTCTCCCCAATCATGGATGGGGAAAGTGAAGTTAAGAGGGATGTGGAGACTGGCAGTGTCAGATTCAGGCTAGGACCGCACTTCGACGCCTAGTTGAGGCACGTTTCACTTATAGCAGCCCTAGCATCAATGATCATGAAGTCAAAAGAAATGCATATGTGTGAAAGGGAGACTATTTGGCTATATTAATTAAGCAATAGTCTGCTTTTGGTGATTGCCAATGCAGGAGGGAAAAGCAAGGGGAACTTCATGGAGGGGACAGCCTGGCTCTTTATCTAGTTGTGTAGCTGACAATGTGTTTATTCAAGACGGATGTCTTTTAAATGGACGTCTTGTCAATCAAAAGCTTAATGTCAGGGGCCGCCCTGGTGGTACAGCAGTTAAGTTCACACGTTCTGCTTTGGCAGCCCGAGGTTTGCCTGTGCAGATACTCGGTGTGGACCTATGCACTGCTTTGCACACCATGCTGTGGCAGCATCCCACATATAAAGTAGAGGAAGATGGGCACAGATGTTAGCTCAGGGCCAGTCTTCCTCAGCAAAAAGAGGAGGATTGGCAGTGGATGTTAGGTCAAGGCTAATCTTCCTCAAAAAAAAAAAAAAGCTTACTGTCAGGCACTTACACTACATTATGTCATATATCACTGCAAATGTATATATTTTTATAGTACCAAAACTTTTTGAGAAACATATTCTTATGTAGATTTCTGGAAAGATAGAGAATCCTAAATATATTTCTAGTCAAGAATATTTCTGACTTACAACTTTAAAAAAATAAAAGTCTTGCGAAGTCAAGAAATCAGTTAGCAGAAAGTTTCTTTCTGTGTGTGGACATTTGCATGAATGAGTCAAAAACGTCTCCCCTTGGGTGGGGCGGGTGAAAGGGATAAAGGGGCACATATGTATGGTGATGGATAAAAATTAGACTACTAGGGATGAGCACAAGTATTTAGGAATGGATAAACAATAATGTACAGAAATTACACAATGTTATAAACCATTATAATCCCAGTGAAATTAATTGGAAAAAAAATAAAAAAAATTTTTAAAACCTCTCTAACTTGAAAACCTATCAATTTCCTTCCATTATCACAGTTTCATTTCAGACACAACAAAAAGGCCTGCATTTTCTCCATTTGGAAAAATATTAGAGTCTCACGGAAATTTGAATTTTTGGTTGTTATGCATTTCCTTCTACCTAAAAGCTCCTTCAAGATGTTTTTTCAGTCCTACTGATCAGAATCCTGCTCATCCACAGCAATTTTATTCACTGCTGGAGATGAGCTAACTAGGATGATTACTAATTACACTGTTTTTGAATTTAGATGAAAAGTGTTGAAGTCACTGTATGGTGTGGAATGTGATTAGTTTTGAATGCTGCTTTAGACTGAGCTTGTACCTTGGCTGGGACAAGTGGGCGTAAAGTCAGCCTTTTCTCTGAGTGTGGAAGCTCGATGGTCAGAAGGTCACCCTCGGCCCTCCATTCTCACCTCATCTTTCTGTAGGTGATGACTGGAAAATACTGGAAGAGAACAACTATGGCAATTTATTTCGTCCGTGTGTAGATTTTTAAAAATATTCTCTCGAGCAGTTAGTTATTTCAGGGTTGATATTATTAATCTTAATCAGAAAGTGTTTTCAGCAAATAATTTGCTTGAGATGGAAAAAAAAGTAAGGAAAATTTAATAATTAAGACCTCAACTTAAAACTACCACCTGATTAAATACTCATGGAGAAGTGGAAAAGAAACTACGCCACTCCATTCTAATTTTAACTTTCCTTTGGGCCACTAATTAGAGGTATATTTTGAAAGAGCCTTTTTTTATGCACTTATGACAACTTTTCTAGAAAGGTGTCTGCTAAGACAACTTTTCTTAGTAAGGAATATTCATTCTGAGACTTTATTTTAGCAATGGTAGTCATTCTGACTGGCTAAATTGACCACTTAAGAAATTTACAAGAGGTAAAGCACTGTAATAGTCGTTCCTTTGTTCAAGTAGGTTTTCTGGGTGAGACCAAAATTGAGAGACTTCACATTTTTGCTTTTAGAGGCTGGACTCTAGAATAGTTACTAGCAGATTCATTATACAAGATGTTGTTTATAGTTCACACATAGGGAATGATTAGATCCATTTGCCTTCCTAAGAACTGCAACCTTGTTTTTTCTTTCTTTCTTTCTTTCTTTCTTTTTTTTTTTTTTTTGGTGAGGAAGATTTGCCCTGAGCTAACATTTGTTCCCAATCCTCCTCTTTTTTTTCGCTTGAGGAATATTAGCCCTGAGCTAACATCTGTGCCAATCTTCCTCTGTCTTGTATGTGAAATGCCTCCATAGCATGACTGATGAGTGGAGTCAGTCCCTGCCTGGGATCTGAACCCATGAACCTAGGCCACTGAAGAGGAGTATGTGGAACTTTAACCACTCGACCACGGGGCTAGCCCAAAAAGCTGCTACCTTTTGATCCAAAAAAGTTGTTGACCAACTTTGAATTCTAACTTTAAAGTGGAAAACTACAGTAATTCACAGTTGAATTTGAAATTCAAATACATAATTGCTTACTAACCATTCATAATGTTAAGAATAAACCTAAATTCAAATAAAAAGAATGCTCCAGAAACAATAGCATTTTCAGCATGCCATACATATAGCCATAAATTCTAATTAACACTAGCTTCTGAATTGCCAGTGCTAGCTCTGAGGCAAAATTGAGGTTGTGATTCCCATGCAGCCCACTTTCGTCATTGTTCAGCTACTGTGAAATAAATTGCAACATGTTTTTATGATGTGGGTTATTTTTTGTTTGCTTTTGTAATGTTTAAAGGTAGAGGATGAAAATAATGAATATTAGGTATTAGTCTTACTACAGTAAATGCGAGGCCACAGTAAACTAGGAAGATAGCTGGACTCCATTCACAATGGGCGTGTGTCACTTTACAGACACATCACCTGCCTCGCACCCTAACCGGCATGCAGACTTTATTGTTGAAGTCTGTGTGTCATTGTCAACAACTATACTGTAAACCATGATTCAGGTCCTTTTTATCATTTCAATATAGGTCTTGAAACTTTCCTAATGTACATTCTATGTATTAAATTGTACCTGCATAGATTCAAGTCATTGTTGTCTTTGCTGCAGTGGGCTTCTTCCAGTGTTTCCAGCAGTGGGAGACTATTGTCTGTATTTCTGGTCCTTAACCGTGAGGCCATATACCCTGGCGATCTGTTTGCTAGTAATACTTGTTAGTGTCTACAACACAGCACTTCATAGCCAATGTCTATTGATGTATAGCACAGCCAGTACTGGTACTCTCAAATTGTGAGACATTAATCAAGAAAATTCTAAAACTTCTTTTGATTCCTTTGTTATAGGCAAAGACATGTCTTGTTTCAGACTATATTTCTGGACAGAAGTTCTGTGTCAGGAACAGAGTAAGACTATCTCGAAGTCTTGCCACTGCTTTTCCATATCATAACAGAAGTTCCAGCTAATGTTATACGAAAAGAAAAAGGAACAGGGGCTGGCCCCGTGGCTGAGTGGTTAAGTTCACGCGCTCCGCTGCAGGCGGCCCAGTGTTTCGTTGGTTCGAATCCTGGGTGTGGACATGGCACTGCTCATCAAACCACGCTGAGGCAGCATCCCACATGCCACAACTAGGTGGACCCACAACGAAGAATATACAACTATGTACCTGGGGGCTTTGGGGAGAAAAAGGAAAAAAAATAAAATCTTTAAAAACAAAAAAAAGAAAAAAAAAGAAAAAGGAACAGAAAAATGGCATGCAGATTGAGAAGAAAGAAATCAAACTGTATTTATTCACAGATAATTGTCTTATTATCTCTGTAGAAAATCCAAAAGAATAAACAAAAAAAAACTCCTGGAACTAATATGTGATTATAGAAAGGTTGCAAGATCCATGATTAATATACAAAAATCAGTTGGTTTCCTATATATCAGCAATGAGGAATTTGAATTTGAATTTAGAAACACAGCACCATTTCCATTAGCACCAAAAAATGAAATAATGAGGTATAAATCGAACAAAATAGGTACAAGATCCTTATAAGGGAAACTACAAAATTCTGATGAAAGAAATCAAAGAAGCTCTAAATGAAGGGAAGGATATCTCATATTCATGGGTAGGAAGGCTCATTATTGTTAAAATGTCAGTCCTTTCCAACTTGATTTATAGATTCAACAAAATCCCAATAAAAATCCCAACAAGTCATTTTGTGCATATCAACAAATTGATTCTAAAGTTTGTATGGAGAGGCTAAAGATCCAAAATAGCCAACACATCATTGACAGACAGCAACGAAGTCAGAGGACTGGTGCTACTTGACTTCAAGACTTACCATAGGGCTTCAGTAATCAAGACAATGTGGTATTGGTGAAATAGCAGACACGTAGATCAATGGAACAGAATAGAGAGCTCAGAAAGAGATCCATGTAAACATGGTCCACCGATCTTTGACAAAGGAGAAAAAGTAATTCGATGGAGAAAGAATAGTCTTTTCAACAAATTGTGCTACAGCAATAGGATATCCACATGCAAAAAATAAATCTAGACAGAGACATTTCATAAAAAGTAACTCAAAATGGATTATAAAACTAAATGTAAAGACAAAACTATAACACTTTCAAAAGAAAATGTAGGAGAAATTCTAAGTGACTTTGGGTTTTCCAGCAATGTTTTAGATACAACACCATAGTCCATGAAAGGAAAAATTGATAAGATGGACATCTTTAAAATTAAAAACTTCTGTTCTGTGAAAGACACTGTTAACAGGATGAAATGAGGAACAACAGACAGGGAGAAAATATTTACAAAAGACAGAGCTGATAAAGGACTATTGTCCAAAATATACATTCTTAAAAATGAACAATAGTGGGGCTGGCCCTGTGGCCGAGTGGTTAAGTTCATGCGCTCCACTGCAGGCAGCCCAGTGTTTCATTGGTTCGAATCCTGGGCACAGACATGGCACTGCTCGTTGATGCACGCTCAGGCGGCGTCCCACATGCCACAACTAGAAGGACCCACAACGAAGAATATACAACTATGTACTGGGGGGCTTTGGGGAGAAAAAGGAAAAAAATAAAATCTTTGAAAGAAATGAACAATAGGAAAACAAACAACCCATTTTAAAAAATGGACAAAATATCTGAAGAGACATCACCAAAGAAGATATACAAATGGAAATAAGCATATGAGAAGATGTTCAACCTCATATGTCCTTAGGAAACTGGAAATTAAAACAACGGTGAGGTAGTACTACACACCTATTAGAATGGCTAAAATCAGGACCCCTGGCAACATCAAATGCAGGCAAGCATGTGAAGCCGCAAGAATGCTCCTTCATTGCTGATGGGAATGCAAAATGGTACAGCTTCTTTGGAAGACAGTTTCTTACAAAACTCATCATAGTCTGACCATATGATCCAAGAATCTTGCTCCATAGTATTTACCTAACTGAGTTGAAAACTTACGTTCACATAATGTGAACATGAATGTTTATGGCAACTTTATTCACAATTGCAAAAGCTGGAAGCTACCAAGATATCCTTTAATAAGTGAATGGATAAACAAACGGTAGTACGTTCATATAATGGAATATTATTTACTGATAAAAAATGAGCTATCAAGCCATGAAAAGATGAAAAAAAACCTCGAACACATATTGCTAAGTGAAAGAAGCTCATCTGAAAAGGTTATATACTGTATGATTCCACTATGTGACATTCTGGAAAAGGCAAATCTATAGAGAAAGGAAAAAGATCATTGGTTGTCAGGGATCAGGAGAGAAGGAGAGATGAATGGATAGAACACAGAGGGTTTTGAAAGCATTAAAAATATTCTGTATGATACTACAATGGTGGATACATGACATTATGAATTTCTCAAAACCCGTAGAACTATAGAACACAGAGAGTGAACACCAATGTAAATTATAGACTTTAGTCAAAAATAATGTATCAGTATTGGTTCATCCATTTTAAAAAGCGTACTGCACTAATGCAAGATGTTAATAATAGGGGAAACGATGTGTGGGAGAGGGGCGGGGGAGTATATTGAAACTCTCAGTACATTCTGCTTAATTTATCTGGAAAACCTAAGAAACTTCTCCAAAAAATAGTCTATTAATTTTGTTAAGACAGGTCTGTGTTTGAAAAGAAGTTGCATTATTTTCTTTATTAATTAATTAATATTTGTAAATTTATGGAAATGAAGCTAATAATGTCATTTAACAGAATTGCTTTTCTTTTCTTAACCAGCCAGAATTTATACATACATGCTAGAGAAGTCCCGACTTGTTTCACAACCTCTTGGCCAGAGCAATTTTCTCATTTTCTACTTGATGATGGATGGGTTGTCCGCTGAAGAAAAATATGGACTTCACCTTAATAATTTATGCGCACACCGGTAAGTGACTACGTATTTCCTATGTAGTAGTTCTGTCTTCAGTTCTGATTGCATTTCAGTGGTCTGAAAATTTTCTCGTTTTTTGGACAAGAAATGGTGACTAAAAGAGAATAATTGGATACTGTTAGGCTAGAAGCATCTGTATAACAGGGTTATAACAGTTTATTGAATGTTTAGGTGAAGTTTTGCTTGTGTATAATAACTTATGTTTCCGTTTTCCTAGTTTTCAGATTAGAATAAAAAAATTAGTGCATATATAAGGTTTTATATTCCTTTTGGGTATTTTGGATATAACATATCATGACATTAGTTATGCATTCCTAATCTTTGGTAGTCTTTGAAATAATGGGAAATATCGTTTGGCCAATTACTGTTCATTGGTAACAGATGAGGCTCCATAATGGCTTAAGAGGAACAGCACACAGAGACTGAGGAGCTGATTTTCTGCACTGGAGGCAGGAAGCATTTGTTAAAATGAGGATGCAGTGGTCATAGGATGGTGATGGATGTGAGGTGGTCATAAAGATACTGAGCTGAAGAATGTCTTTGTATTGTGTGCATTTCTGCCCACTGCCTGATCCAATGTGTGTCCTCACAAGGACTGGTTCAGATTTGCATTAGGATGAGAACAAAACAATAAGGAGAGTAAACTCCATTCGGAAGAGAAGTAGGAGGGAGGAGGAAGCAAGAGGGAACCAAACTCACCAGTAAATTTGTAAATTCGTGGCAAGGCATGCAGGAAGTAGACTCTGGAAGAGATAAGAATGTACTTCAGATATCTGTTAACACCTGATTTATAGTTTATCGGGTGTTTGTTAATAGATTCAAGAAGAATGGTGTGAGTTTTCATAATTTTATGAGACCTTCGTGAGAAAAATTAAAGAATGCTTAGGGAGGAGGAGTGTGGCTCAAGGATGAAACATGCCGGTTTTGAGAGTTGAAGGTGGAGAAGCTGACAGACTGTCAAGTAGAGGCGTCACCTACAAGCTGGACAGATGAGGGGTTTCCCGGGGTGATGGAGCCGTTCTCTTGGAAGGGGTCGGAGAAGTGACAGGACAACTTCTGTGGTCACCACTGCTGTGAGGTTGAATGATGGTGCAGCATATGGCCAGGGGAAGCGAATGAATTGGCCGTATTCTAATTTACCCTTGCATTATGAACAGTCTCATTCAATTCTTTGAAATATTTCAATTGAAAATTTTCAAATCTTTGAAAATATTATGTTCAAGAGTATAGACAGAGTTTGTCATGTTGAGTAGGAGAAAAGTAGTCAAGAAGTTAAGGAAGCCTATGAAAATTGTGTTTTATTTCAAATGAAAGACTGTTTGGGGGTTTTTTGTGCCCCTAAACAACAGAAATTCAGAAGAAAAAGAGAATACTTATATTCAAATGTGGTAGCCCAGGCAAAAGTGATGAAAAAAGAAAAAGAAATTATAAGCTTCAGGGCACTAGAAATGTTTTTATCAAAACCTGTCTTTTTTTTTCAGTTATTTTATTGAGATAATAATGGTTTATAACACTGTGTAATTTGGGGTGTACATTATTATTTATCAGTTTCTGTATAGACTTCATCATGCTCACTACCAGTAGTTTAATTTTTATCCATCATTATACGTATGTGCCCCTTTACCCCTCTCGCCCACCCCCAGCCCGCTTCCTCTCTAGTAACTACTAATCTGTTCTCTTTGCCCATGTGTTTGTTTATCTCCCATATATGAGTGAAATCATACAATGTTTGTCTTTCCCTTTCTGGCTTATTTCGCTTAACATCATACCCTTAAGGACCATCCATGTTATTGCAAGTGGGACAATTTTGTCCTTTTATGGCTAAGTAGTATTCCATTGTATGTATACCACATCTTCTTTATCCATTCATCAGTTGATGGGCACTTGGGTTGCTTCCACATCTTGGCTATTGTGAATAATGCTGCAATGAACATAGGGGTGCATTTATCACTTTGGATTGTTGATTTCAAGTTCTTTGGATAACTACCCAGCAGTGGGATAGCTGGATTATATGGTATTTCTGTTTTCAATACTTTGAGAAATCTCCATCCCGTTTTCCATAGTGGCTGCACGAGTTTGCATTCCCACCAGCAGTGCGTGAGGGTTCCCTTTGCTCTACATCCTTTCCAACATTTGTTATTTTTGGTCTAATTGTAGCCATTCTGACAGGTGTAAGGTGAATCCTCTCAGTTTTTAAAGGAGGAAATCAAACCCAAAGCCATAAAGAGGCTTGTACTGAAGTGAATATCCTATCCAACAGGAGTATTGAACAAACCATTACCTGGAAATAGCTTTTTACTTTTCTACATGGAATATCCCTAATGGGACATGTTCCTGGGAAGAATGGCATCAGACTGGGGACTGTGGGTTAGGTGTCCAAGGGTTGCCTGTGAAGAAAAGAAGTCTTGGATTTCTGTGTTCCTAATCTTTCTTGCAAGTGAAAACTCAAAGCTTTAGTAGACCATGGGTTTAGAGAGTGTGCGTGTCTGTGCATGCACATGTGTGCGTGTGTATGCTTGGCGTTGCGGACATAGAGCCACTGACAGATCAAAGACAATAATCAAATCTACCACTAAAAGAAGCAATTAAATATCTGTGCTTTGGACCAGTCTTTTGAAGTGTGTGAGTGTGTGGGAGAAAACAAGCATTTCTTTATGGAGCTCCAGTTCTAAGCTTCATTTCTCTTTGCAAAAGAGTTTGGACTCACTTAGGCTGTTTAGAAAGTCAAACAGTCAGGAGTTGCTTTGTGAGAAGCTCCAACAGGAAAGAACTCAGCAAAATCATGAATAATTCAATTTCCTTGAACAAAGAAGTTATTTTATTAAAATGTATTATAAATGCCTAAGGGGCGCAAAACAACATTCTTCAATAAAAACGTATACCGTTACTCCAGATTCATAAATATGTCAGTTGGAACATTTGTCCAATGACAATTCCACAAAGTATTCTTTAATAATAAAACCAGCTGTTTGCAAGTTATAATGCATTATATATCACAATATTTTTGTGATTTGTGTTAGGTGGGTCTTCCCACTTTTACAGTGCTGGTAAGGTTTGAGGAGTTTATATTTGTATGATATTTGAACTTGTGTTGGGGTCTAGTCTTTCGTTTAGTAATTACATATATTAAGTACCACAATTCTGGAAATTATTTGGCTTGTTTGCAATCAGTAGTATAAATCTAAACTTGCTAGTTTTCTAACCCTCCACAAATTGATGATCTTTCTGGGTCTCTTCCTTTTGAGTACTGTAGGTAAAAGAGATGACTATACATATATATATGTATAGATAAATACGTATATATGTATATATATATAAACATATATATGTTGTGTGAATGTATGTGTGTATATAAACATATAACATTATTATTGAGTGCTATTATCATCACATCTACTTATCTGGTTTTCTTTGAAAAGATGTTGGCATATCTATTAAATAGGACAAACCAGCCCCAGCGTTACCATCTGAATCTCTCTTTGCTCGTTTAATCCTCATTCCATGTTATAGCATGTCATAAAATTTTGATGAAATGTATTGTCTTAAGCAAATACTAGAAAAACTTGCAAGCCTGCTTCCTTCAAATGCAGTTTTTCTCTTCTTTATTAATAAAAACTCATTACCTGCATGAAACCTCAAACAGACATATAACAGTACCTGTGAGCTGAGGGCATACTCAATAGTTATCATACGTTCTGATGTGATTAGAACCCTAAAGAGAGGAAAACCTCATGGTAACTAATGCTTTTATAATTAAAGCTGCAAAAGTGTTTTGTTTTTCTTTTAACTTTGACTCTGTTTTTGGAACTAAAAGTTTTCAAAGTATTACATGAAATTTTATGGGCGTTTATTTCAGCATTAACATAAGAATACTTTCCTGTTTGTGAACTTGGAACAATACCTAGAATAAGCAGGTAGCACTCTTGCTCAAGTATAGAATATAAATGGTACAGATACAGACATCAGCTCCTATAGCTTAACTGCATGGAAACAGTATTTATAACACTTGGTGCAAGAACCTTCCCGTACAGATTGTTAAAACAGCAACAAGAAAAAAGTGTCTGGGTCTTTAACATTTTCAGCGGTGGCGATAAGATTGTGTTTATTGAGAATTCCCACTAGATGGTGCACTCTCCACAAAGTCAGACAGCGAAACAATGCTCATCCCTAAAGGTTTCTTTTTTATTTACGGTTCTTCCTATGATTTACTGTTTTTTGTGTTTTTTTCCTGGCTGTTTATTTTTCAAGTCCTATTTCAAGTTTTTTTTGTAAGTATTACTAACATGACATCTGGGGAATAAATGTCGTTTATGTTCATGGGAATCAAGCTTGAATGAAAGTTAGAAATAGTCTTTAATTGCTGATCTTCAAGCTCCTTTAAACGGCTTTTATGGCTTTAGTCCCAGAAAACTTGGGTTCCAAAACCGAAAAAAGTTATTCCTGATCTTCCTTCGTATGGATTAATGATGGAAATGATCGTGGAGCTGCATCATAACATTTTCGGGAAAGGTCAGATTTTGAATTATACGCTGAGAGCAAGCAATCGTTTGACTCAGAGCGTGTGACCTGTTTCTAACCTTGGGTGTCAGTGAAGGGAAACTCTGACTCACCGAGTGTTTGAACTTGTGATTGCTGCCCGGGAGCGTGCCTGTCACAGCAGAAGTGCCGCCATTAACTCTCAGCAAAAGCTCATTTTTTGCAAAGGGTTTATTATGCACGTTGAACTTAATTTGAGAAAGTCTCACATAATTTTTAAAAAAGGTAAGAGCAAACAAATATTATTTGAGGGTGATTCTTCATAATTTTGTGATATAATAAGATATTTACTTGGCCACACATGTTAGACAAGGAAAGTGTGAAGGTGATCCCAAGACAAAGGTTTGACACAGGAGGCATTATAACCTATTTCTTACTGACTCTATTATCTATGTGACAATCACAATTGTAGTACATACAGCTTATGGAGCGCTTTCCATAAACAGAGCTCGTCCTAGTGCTCATCTCCCTTGTCTTGATGAATCCTCATTGTGACTAAGCGGAGGGCACACTACGTATCTGCGCTGGCTAGCCCAGGACGTGAAGATAGAGGTCAGCCGGGAGCTAGATTTGAATCCAGGTCCTGTTGACTCCTAACCTTAAGCCTATGCTGTCCTGCAGCTTTGCAGCCTCGTGTCCAGGAGATTTTAAAGAAAACGGAAGGGAAAGCACAAGGTCAACGTCTGTATGTGTGTTTTTAGTTAAAATTGGCTAAGCAAAACTAACTTATGACGTTCTAGGGTTTGTCCCCTCTAACTACCATAAAAAGCAATTTGGGGTCATTTCTTTATCCAGTAGTGTAATAAAAATTTTGAAACTACAAGAGCTTGCATTACCCTAGCTGAAGGTTATAAGATTGAAAATATAGAGAGGGTTAGCTCACCTCTGTAAATGAGCAGGGACATTTCACTTGTGAAAAGCCAACAGGAAGGAGTCAGGTCGATGGCTTTCTCAGGTCCTTCTATTCTTGAATTTTTTCTACCCAAAAGAGGAGAGAGGGAAAAACACGTGGCTGTCAAGCACTGTGTGCTGCCTCTTTAGATTTCAAAACCCTGCGGATGAGTTACAGGTATCCTAAATTGTATTTGTAATAAATCTGAGACCCAGATGTGTAATTTAGTCAAGGATAGTTAGCTGGTAAGTTTAGCACGTGGACGAGCAGGATTCCAAACCCAGGTGTATTTGGCTTCGAGTTTTCTGTTAATCAGAGCTCTTTGATCGCTAGTGTCAGATCCCCACCTGTAACACACTTACGAAGAAAGAAAAAGGTGGAGGGCTGAGAGGGTTATGTAACTGGAGAAGACAGCAGTGGTGCTCGCCATGGGGATGGCTAGATCCAGGAATTCGAGTGCTGCCTCTCTCAGTCTCTCTCTTACACACACACATGCATGCATGTGCACACACCCACACACACACACGTCTGTTTTACTTTGCATGTGTTTTCTAACACGGAGAGGAGTGTGACACACACAGCCCTAACTTTCCACATTTTAGGCAGCAAAGCTTTTCTCTCTCAAAGAGGCCATCTTGGTGGCCCAAGTTAGGCCTCAGGCCCATCCCTCATCCCAGAGTCATGAGGGAAACTATTTAAGTGAAAATGGGGACAGGCACAATTAAACACAAAGGCTGTTCCCTCCATTCTATTATGCTCCAACCGCTAGGCTGACCCCCAGCCATCCAGGGGGAGTGTCAGCCCCATGTCAGAACATCATGGTCAGGAAACCTGAGCAACAGACACAGGTCTGCCACTGCTGAGTGACTGTGGCCCATCTCACCACCTTGATTTTCCAAGTAGCTGGTCAAATAGCTGCCCATACACAGGACCACTAATAGGGTAAATTTATTTCAGGAGGCCTGAAAATAAAGACTGTCATACGTTTCCACATAGTTTTGGGTTTATATATCTTTCCCCAAAAATGCTCAGAGGTATTAAAGTTAAAACAACGCTGTGATCCACCCAATCCACAATATTATTAAGTAGCTGGTATATGGGAATTTTGATATCTGAATACAACTTGAAAACTCAGATTTCTACCTTACCTTTCAGTGGTTGACGTGTATGATATGGTGGCGTCTATTATTTTTGAGGTTGTTGGTTTTGTGGTTGCTATTATGATACTTCTGAAACTAGTACTACTCATTGACTGAGTGCTTCCCATCGATATTTTTCTACTCGTTGTGACTGTGGAAGGTTGTAATTGATCTCTTCAGATTGCAGATGGGGTAACTGAGAGCTGTGGTTACTTGGTTAACTAACCAGCTTGGAGCAGAGGTGATATTTGAATTCCAATCTGTTCAATCCTCAATTATTTGTATGAATAGTTTTGAAATTATTCCACATAGTAAATGAATTTGCATTACAGATAAATTTTACTGCCTCTACTACAGCAAGAAAATCATTGCTAAAATTAACTTCTCAACTCTTCTTTCTTTTTCAAATTTTTGAGAATAGTAGCATTATTAAAATTTTGAGAGTGCATTCATGCACAAATAAACATGCAAACACATATGTACATGCACATAAAAATCAACAAGAAACTACTTTTAAGACTGCATTCAATGTTTCAGTGACATTTATTGAGTGCCAAGCACTACGCTTAATAATTACTTGGATTGTCTCCCTTAATTATTTTAACAACTTTCTGAGATAGATACTAATATGGTGCCTGTTTTATGGATGGGGACACTGAGACCCGGAGAATAAATCACTTGCCCAAGGCCATGTAAAAAGGAAATGAGGGCACAATGATTTCAAACCTGGTGGTCTGTGTCCAGACCCCAGAGCTTAGCTTTCAGCTACTGAAAGCTGTTTGTCATTTGGGAGGAGTGATGGCAAGCCCTGTAGTTGAGAAACTTACACTGTATTCCAATACATAAGTGGTAAGGCCACTGTCTGCACAGTCACCATTTGAGGAAGACAGATGAAAATATACCTTTCCTCAGCAAACCTAGACTTATACACTCTTTTCAGAGTTTTGTTTCTAGTCCTTGGCATTCCAATTTGATTGTGTCCATTTTCTCAGTCACCAATGCAAAAAGAAGATACTATGATCCCCAAACGTTCACACATCTTTGCTCTTTAAATGCAACACCAAGTGCTGACCATTTTGATATCATCTTCTTCCTTCCCCGGCCAGGCCCTTCCTAGCCCCACCTCTCTACACAGCTTCTTATCTGCCTGCCTCTTCAACCCCACCCTCTATGCCCACGTCAGATTGACATTTGGTGAATTCCAATTAACTGTGAAACCCCCTAGTTCAAAAATCTTAAATAAACATTGCTTTTCTGTCTTATCAAATAAAGTCTCCTTGATGAAGGAAAGCAGCAGAGCTGGCCAGGCCTTAAGGAATTTAGAAGAAGGCATTGTTGATGTGTTCTTTAAGATTCTCTCTATCATCTCAGTTTTTAAGGGTGGAGTTGGGTATCAGTCAAGTGAAAACTTATTTTTTGCCAAGTGAAAAAGATAAACTCCCTTGAAACTAGATGGCCAGGCAGTGTCTTTCCCTACAGTTGTGAAAATAGAGAGTCACCCTTGTATGAGGGGAGAGTTAAATGCTCTGAGTCTCGCTCTCCCAATCAGCATGTTAGGTGTAGTAACACATTCTCCGGGTTATTATGAGTGAGTCATCATGAATTTAAAGCACTTTAGTGTAGATCTTCAATTGATTATTCATACTCCGCAAATCCAAAAGTTCTGAAAACCAAAAGTTTATTTATGACTCACGTGTGGGTAAAAAACTGACACTGCCTGAACTCATTTGAAGCAAAATTTAAACCTGAAGTGATATAAGTATTTTTATAATCTTTATATATATATATCACTTATTGAGAAAATCCATATAGTTTTCCCCAGAATTAAAATGTCTGATTAGGAGATGCTGCCCCAACCCTAACCTTACCGGGGGTATAACACCACATTAACTTTCAGAATCCCCCCAAATATATATATGAATATATTCTTCAATTGTGAATGTAGTCATATACATGTAGAACAGAACATATTTATCACCAAAAGTTTAGGGGGATGGATTGTGGCTTGTGTCATCCGGTGTCTGTAGGTCTGAGAACATGGCAGCCATTGTGTTGCTCACCAAAGTGAAGATGCATCTTACCTCAGGACCACAAGGCAAACATTCACCCAAAAGGCCTCCTCATCTGCTTCTGTGGCTGACATCAGGGTCCACCCACCTTTAAGACCCTCTCTCCCCTCCCTCCTTCTCAACCTCTCTTTGTTTCTCTGTGTCTCTGTTGTCTCTCTCCCTTTAAAACAGATTTTCCTTATAAATAAAAATTACTGTATTGCATCCTAAGATATGAGGAATTGTATCGAGACACTAAACAGGCATGGACTTAGAGAACAATCCCTCACTTCACTAATGAAGCTTGTAGAGAAAGGCCAGTCTTCTCAAGTGTTTGCTTGGGGACTCCACTGCCATCTTAGAGGGACACATTCACAGGTGCGTGTGTGAGTGTGTGTGCAAATGTGTCTCCTTCTTTTCAAAACCTGCCCTGTGACTGTAGCAAATAGCATCCACACTCGGGTGGGACCCTCCACCAGTCCCGCCTGCCCATGGATGTCCAGCCAATGTGGTCGGTGTTTACTCTCTCCCAGCCCCACTTGGTAGTCCCTCCTACCCCTTGCACTTGGCAGACCCACATGCTGTGTTCACCAGGCCTTCCTCTGGGTCAGGAGTAGAGTGACCATCACCCTGTGACAGGACTGCCCCATGAGTCATCCACGGAGCCCAGGTGAGCCATCATCCACCATCCAAGTCCATGTCTGCTCCAGCCTGGCTTCATCCCTTGCTGGCTCAGTGACCGTTCCCCATTTTCTTGACCATGACACAAAAATATCTCTTATCAGTGCTTGTCATCTGCACTCTCCCCAGTGGTCCCCCAAGATTTCTTTGTAGTTCACAGGAAGTATAGGATAGGCAGGCACAGTGGAAGGTGAGGTGCTGTCCTTTGTCCTGTCAGTATAACCACATTGCCGAAATGATACACGTGAATGGCTGTTAGCAAAATTACACCTATATAGCCTACAAAGTCAAGTCCTGCACTTGCTGACATTTAGGGGGATTGTGTCCTTGGTGTGAGACGATTGTCTTTTGCATGTCATGAATATTCAATGATAAATACGTGTGAGCTGCTGAAAGCAGGACACAGTTTAAATTAGGACTCACCTCTCCCTGGCTGGGTAATTTGGGAAAATCATGCAACCTCTCTGTGCTTCCCTTTGCTCATTTGTGGAGCAGGGCCTTCCTCAGAGCACTCTTGAGAGTGAGGACTGTGTGGGCTGCCACGGGAGAGCCCTTAGGGAGGCACCCACCCCGGTCGGCACTGCAGAAGGACCAGCTGGTATTGTCGCTGTTATTATAGAAGGCTCTTCTCCATGGAAGTCCCAGGAGAAGAAGTGAAGTAATAATTATGCAAAAGATATGAGTTAACATCAGTGCTTCAGTGCACGTGGAAAAAGCGGAACCTCAGGAAGTCTTTTTGCCAGTTTATGTCTCCACGTCAGTGCAGCTCTGCCCAGGAACCTTCCGGAACTTCTGTTGTGCGTCAAGTCTGGGCATTGATTCGTCATGTCACTGTGATGAACTACTTATTTCAATTATTTAAATTTAACTGGATCTTTTGATGAAAATCAACACAGCCTTTTTGAAGCGGTGAGGGCTACTGAGAGTCGACATGGAAAGCTGTGTGGCGGGTGAAGGGGTGCAGCCGGGGCTGCTGTACCCAGAGTTCTCGGGCTGGTCTCCCATGGGCCCCACGGCCTGGCTTCTCTGCATTCCCTCACAGCACAGGAGGAGAGTGTCACCTTACCCAGAGGCAGAGAAAAGTACGACCTAAGGCAGAACTTGAACACTTCTGGAACACTGCCCGTTTCACATTTTCCCTGGGGCAAAAAATCAATTCGAATGCCTCAAATGCTTTGCCTTTCTGTACCAGCTAGAGGAGGAACAGACAGAGATTTTCCTTTAAGTCTAAAAACCTGCGCTTACTTAATCACAACAGATGATGACCTCAGTAAGATTTTGCAATGCGTCATTTGTCACCGATCGTCTGTCTCCTCAAGTGAATTCTGTTGGGTTCAAACCAGACATGCACTGTGTATATTACAGGGTGAGTTTTGAAACTGATAACACGGTGTGGATATTTATGTAGCATCCTACCATAAAACGTGTGTGTTTATGTGTACACACAACTCTGAAATTACATTCCACGCAGTGATAAGAATGAGCACTTTGAAGCCAAGCTCTTTGTTCTTCTAAATCCACAGCCCGATCCAAAGGCATGTGGGAGGCATAGTTAAAATCATAACAATCAACATTTGTCCGCACTGAGTTTAGGAAGGGAGCTGAGCTAAGAACTTGACATACATCATCTCGCTTTATCCCCAGCCCAGCCTGGCACAAGGCAAGGTTGAGTGAATCGCCCACAGTCACAGGTGTGGAGCGCGGTAACCAGGG
This sequence comes from Equus asinus, assembly GCF_041296235.1. Taxonomy (NCBI): domain Eukaryota; kingdom Metazoa; phylum Chordata; class Mammalia; order Perissodactyla; family Equidae; genus Equus; species Equus asinus. The sequence goes on from NC_091800.1 coordinate 80,520,730, forward strand.
CTGTGTGCAGACTTCTCTTAAACACCTCACAGTTCTGCCTTACAAATGTTGACGTCTAAATAGCAGGTGACAAATTTTGTGGAAATATTTGAAAAGGAGCCACAGTGGGACTAGAGCAGTCAAAGAAAGGACTTCTAACACACAAGGAGAGGCTGGAGCCCAAGGGCACAGATGACAGTTGCTCATCTCCATGGCCCTGGTCCTGGGTATCCCACTGGGATGGCCGAGGATGCAGTCAAGTATGGTTAGGAATGGTCATTCAGACACAGGAAGGAGGGAAGAGATACAGGAACTGGAAATGAAGTGATGACAGTGCAGCTAAATGATTACAGTTTCTAACAAGTCTTGGACTCCAGGAGAATTGTTTCAGAGGAAGTGGCTGCCACACTAGTGCAGGCGTCTGAGCCAGGGAGGGCTGTGGCTTCGGCAGTTTGCCGAGGGTTACGGGGTCTCATTCTCAGCATGGTGCAGACTGGAAAGTGAGGACGGAGAAGGAAAGAGAAACTTGACCTCCAGCCAGCCTGGGCCCACCCACCGGGCCTGCCCATCTCCATGCACCCTCCCTCACCTGGGCCTGGAGCCTTCCGGCTTTCACTTCCTCAAGTATGTCAGGCTTCTTGCCACAAGCTTTCTGCCTGCACACTTCCTTCACTCTCTGCCTTCTCAGTTCCTGCTCTTTCTTGCAGAAGTCTCAGAATTTAGGCCAAGCACTCTGGGCTCTGCTGTTTTTCGCTTGTTTGTGGGATTCTGCCACACCAGGACTTCACGTTGATCTCATCATTAATGGACATGCATAGATTTTCTATTTTGCGCTAATTTCTCCTAAGCCAGATCTTCCCCAGCCAGCCTTTGTACACTCTGAATTTGGAACCCGGGTGGGGGCATCCATATGTAAGCTGTTAGCTTCGTCTGTTCTGACAGCAGCGTCTCTTTTATGATTGAACTCTCTCAGCTGCATGAAGCTTCCCCACAGTCTCGGAGGAAGCAGAGAATTCTCCCATCTTCCATCACCAGTGTGTGGCCTTGGTTGCCTTTAGAAGAATTAGCTTATTAAAGCATTTGCCTGCTGGAGCTAATACAAGAAGCAAATTCTTATATGAAGATCTATTCACATGCCCCCCTAAGCACTTGGACGTCTAACAGAAATCGAACATGTCCTGATGAGTGAGCCCCTCCCCCAAACCTGCTCCCCTCCGCCCACCGGCAGCTCTAGGCTCCCAGTGCCCAGAGCAAACTTCCCTGCAGCCTCCCTGACACCTTTCTTCCCACAACCACAGGCCACCCATCAAGCTGGCTCTGCCTCTCACTTTCTCCACTGCTTCCACCCTGAGGGTGTCACTTGTGTGCCTTGCTTGGATGATGGCGCACATCTTCACAGGTCTTCTTCATCCCTATAAGTGACCAGAACTCAATGGAATAGTCAGAGTGATTGTTTGAACTGCTCTTCTGCCAACTCTGCAGTTTTTCCTTATTTCCCCGAGGGTAGTGACCATCCACAGCCTCCCAGCTCTGAATGATCTGGTCCTTCTCAGTACTGACCTCCCTTCTACTCACCCTGTGGCTCCTGCCTGGCCACCATGGACTCCATCTCATGCCTCGAACACCCCAGGTACATGCCCATGCTAGGCTTTGCTCTAGCTGATCCCTCTTCTCACAATGCTCTTCCTCTAGATTCCACCTTGGCTCACTTCCTTACCTCTTCGAGACTTTGCTCACATACCCCATTCTCAGGGAGCCCCTGATAGAACTGCCACCTGAACCCCGGACGCCTCTCTCCCAAGCCCTCTCAGCATGCCCTGCTTTCCTCCCTCTATAGCACCCAGCAACTGAACACGCTCTATAACTTACTTGTTTGTGATATCTGCTGTGCCTTGTCTGTCCCTCCATGGGAATTTAAGCTCTATGGGAGCATGGGTGTTTGTTCAAATCATTGACTAAGTGAAAGTGGCTGGAATAGTTGGCACAGAAGAGGTTCTGAGTAAATACTTGTTCACTGTGGAATGTATGAAAGTATCAGTTTAACTGAAGTCATTGAGAATGTCTTATTCTTATCCCCAAGAATATTGTTTGTGCTTAAGATAGAAAAGATTTTCAAAATGATGCCATGACTGTCCGTGTTTGGGTTATTTACTGTAACCTGGAGCTTTCCAGCGCTAGTCCTGAGGATGTTTATTTTCAGACTTGGTTAGTTTTGTCTGTTCTGACACTGATATGTCTTTTGTTATTGAACTCTTTCAGCTGTCGGAAACTTCCTTACAGAATCTTGGAGGAAGCAGAGTTTCTACTGCCTTCTATCACCAGTTTAGGGCCATAGAGTCAAAACTATGTTAAAATATACCCAGTAAACTCTATGTTTATACACACAAACAATTCATTTGAGTAGGATGCTTGGCTCCATCAGTCTGCCCCACTAGGCACCACAGAGAAGATGTGTGAAGTGCTGTGACAATTCATAGCCACGTAAGTTGAACCTAAGACACCGTAAGCTAGTGGAGTCGACTCCTCCATCACCCCGCTCCTTCCAGTCACACTAATCTAAGGGGAGCTCCAGAAACACAGCAGGTCCAGACCATGTGTTTGAGTCACGGGAAAGGTCATTAACTGTGCTTCTGCCCCCTATTCCACAAATACCTTCCTCTTTGCAAATATAAACTGCTGAGTGATCATTACTCATAAAGTGCTTCGAAGAGCCATTCTCTTCCCTTCGTGTTCTGAAGGGTCGATGATGCTTGAACTTCGATAGGAAGAAATTCTTATTATTCAAGTCAGTTGTATCGTATCAGAATCACTTAGAATCAGATTTAATAGAATGATGTCCTCAAACTTTCTTCACTTATTGATTTACACGTGCTTCGATTTCCCATTGCTTCAGAGCCCTGCATTCACAGAGCCAGAGCGTCTCCTCCTCACAGGAGAGAAGTCCATGGGGACTGTGTTGGAGGGCATGGGCAGGCTCTCTTCAGCCACATGGGCTGGCCTGCGAATGCACCTCTGTTTGCACACCTTCTGCTATCTGTGAAGGCTAATGGATTCTGTTTAACACCTCAGTCTATTTTAATCTGTTTGTCATACCCTGAGGTATTCAGCTTAAGTTTTTCATGTTGATTCATATCAGCAAGTAAATGATCTCTGAATTTCATTGCTCTGAATGTGACATCTCTTTCCTTGATGACATCTTCATGTCTAAGAAGACTCATTTTAAGCCTACAAAGGTCTGTCCTTGTCTTTCCAGCAAGGGGGTTTGGGTTCATTGGTTCCTGTGTTCTGCTGCCATTGGGTTGCTCAGAATTAAGTAAACAACATCATTTTGCATATTTAGCTGAGCATCACCCAGAGGCACCCCAGAGTTCAAGGATGTTTGACGTATGACGAATGGAGTGCCCTTGATCCTGAAATGCCAGTGCTCTCGCTAGCAACAGCTTCTCTGTGGCATCTTTTAAGATGTTTGACTCATCTTTAAAACAGTGAAGTTCTTATAGTGCATTTGTTTTCGGGAATAGCAGTGGAGTAAAGAGAGATGGTAACAGAGAGACGAATCAGGGTTGAGCTAGTCACTAGCATGTGATACTTGACAGTTGTGTAATCCCTCTCTGAGCCCTGCCTTTGACTTACTTATAGGTAGAGGTGATTCTAATGATCTTGAATGGTTGATGGTAGGCTCAGAGATAGGGTGTATGTAAGATGACTTATAAATGAGTAATAAAAACAGTAGTACAATTCTAGTTGTGAGTTTTTAGTCACTTTGGTGTGATCATTTTGATTTTCTCCTTAACAAATCTGGTTCCCCCACCAAGACTGGTCCCCCACCTTGAAAACGCCCAGTGTTTTCCCCTGGAGGGCAGAACAGACTTCAGTCTCTTGGCTTTGTGCATGGGGCCTCTGTTCCAGTCTGTCGCCACTACTGAGCTGCTGCTGCAGCCACCTTGCTCTGACATCCACTCAGAACCACATGCTCAGACGGCTCAGCCCCCTGACTTCCTTCTTATCATTCAGCCATTGCGTGTTCACAGAGCTCTTTGAAAATGAAATGGACTGAGGACTCCCAATGGTGTACTGAGCAGAGAAGGGAGGAGGCTTGAACACTAGCCATCAAGAGGCTGCAGGCCACCAATCCAAGGAGGCCCAAGTCTTCACTCATCTTTCTCTCACTGATTCAAAGTAGGTCTGATCTCTCGTATCACAGGCACAATGCGCTTTTCTCAGGATACAAAAATAAGAGTTGGTCACTGCTCTAAAGTTACTCAAAGTGTACAAACTCGATTGCAGTGTGAGAAATGTTCCGAACTCCTGCCTACCAGGTTCCAGGAGCGCTTGAGGATGCTTTGTGCCCCGACTGTGGGAGAACTGAGAAGCAGGGCTCAAGCAGGGAGACGCATGCAGGGTGACTAGAAAGGACGAAGTGACAGGGAAATATGGGCTGAGTCTAAAGGTTCTTGGGGCAGGAGCATATATACAGAACAAGTGTCTGGAGACCAATGGCCTCATGTGACCACATAGAAGAAAAACAGGAGTGATATTTCTCATGCAATTTCTGGAGAGAAATAAGAGCAATGCCATAAATGAAACCTCACCAATGGTGGGCCCTTTCTAGATAGGCTCTTTCCTTACCTAAGAATACATCCTTCACAGTGACAAATGCGGAAAGTGGTAGAGAGAGACCTCATGACATCGAGAGCACGCTCGGGCTCTGGGTCTGACGGATGGCTTCTGACATTCCAGAGCTTAGGTTTCTCTGCACTTTACTTCTTTCCTTATCAGTAGAGATGACAGGAAAGGCCTGCCTTCTGGGGTTGTTGTGAGATCTCAGGTTGGTTTGAATTTCTGTGATGTGCTCAACACTCTCCTGCCACGGCACCAGGGAAATGTTACATCCATCCATTAGGTTCCCATTCCACACAGAAGCATATTTGCCCTGCCTGACTTTACCTTGTCTCAAAGGAAAATTTGTGAAATTTCAAAAGCTCTCTAAAGTATAAATACATTTCCAAGTCAGATGGCCTGATCTGAGAATCAAGTCAACAAGCTGGAATTTTATTTAGGTTTCACAGGGAACCTCTGGAAGGTTGGCGCCTGCAGAATGACAGCACCTAATTTACCTGAGATGGCAGCTCTCTTTAGAGCACATTAGAGCACATTAGAATCCCGTGGTGGTGAATCTCAATGTCCAGGTCATTGGGACCAATTATATCTGAATCTCTGGGAAGGAGGGAGCATCAACAGGTTTAACATGCCCCAAGCGATGCTGGAAATCACTACTGTAGAAAGATCACTTCTTGCTGTTGTGTGGAGGAAGGCATAAGAGAGAAAAGATGCTAAAGAGCAAACGTAATTCATTATTTACTACCTCTTCACTTAGGAAAATCATTGGTGTTTGGGCACGACACATTCATTTTCTCTGTGTCCTTTTTTTGTGTTCTCTCTCCATCTGGGACATTCACTCCCTCCTGTATTTGGTGAATGCCTACTCCTCCAATCACTAGGGCATCATGCTGTTCAAGACATCTTTCTTGGCTGAGGCCCACAGGTGGATCTCATTTGTCCTATCACCCTTTAAGGTCTACATCTGTCTATGGTTATTTTTCGCACTAGGACGCTGGAAATTCGGCCACAGGTTATTTTACATTTTGGTACTCTTAGCCTCAACGCAATGCCTTTAACCCAAACAGAACTACAATCTGAAATACATTATTCCTATGGTATGTTATAGTCTTGTATTATTTAGAACTGGCAATTCAAAGAGTGTACCGATAATGAGTTGGAGAAAATGCATAGCATTGATAAGGAAATAAAGTGCAGAGAGACCTAAGCTCTGGAATGTCAGAAGCCATCTGTCAGACCTGGAACCTGAGTGTGCCTGAGCTAGCCCGAGCGTGCCCTCGATGTCGTGAGGTCTCTCCCCACCACTTTGCTTTCCGCCAGACACGTTTTCAGTAAAGTGGCCAGGAATTGCTCAGGAAGGGGTCCGTCTGAAGCTTCTCCATGGGATTTCTAGAACTTTCTATCTTCCTAAGTCTCTCGTTTTAGAAATCCCTGCTGCAATCTCCCAGCTTGTCTTTGCCCAACTCAGTGTTCAGCAGCAACTCTTCCAAAGAGGCATCTGTGTGCTTGCCTTCGGAGCTTTCTCCTCTCCGCAAACTCAGAGAGGAGGAATGCCAAAGATGGAGGGATGGAAAAAAGCTTGGAAAGGAGAGGAAACGAGGATGAATTCCTGAGGTCTTTAGGAAAAGAAGTGAGAAGAACACACGGGGTCAGCCTGGCAGTGAGGAAAGGCTCTGAGGATGAAGGGCGAAAGGCTCATGCAGGTGCCAGACACTTCATCATATGCTACACCAGTATGCGCTTTAAGATAGTTGTTAATGATGTTATGTTATTATATAATTATATCAGATATACCACATATCATGATTTTCTATGTAAGTGTTATATAAAATATTATATAGCTATTGACATACGTAATTCCGTGTGTTTTATATCTGAGCAGCAATGTGATACTCATCTAGAAATATGGAAATTCTTGCATTTGGATAAGTCATGTGGAGTGGATGTTAACGTGTAAGAAAAGAAAGACTTATGATATTTATAAAGAACTGAGCATAGGAATAATTGCGAGGAAAAATGGCGAAGTTTGTTAGGCAAAAGCATATATGTGGACAGATTGTTAGACTTAAAATTTATGTGAGGGACCACACAAAGAGCAGTATTGTAAATAAAAATTCACGGAAAAGGAATGGGCCTAAAGCTGTATTTACTTTTACACTTAAATTGCCTGTAGCAAAAAAAATGAGCAAAGATTTATCACGTAAGCAAATGATACCTTCATACCAAAGTCTGTGCTATCAATACTATATTTCAGACCCTTATGGTATACTTATTTAAAAATTGAGCATGTCTTAGGCCATAGAGTCAAATTTAATACATTCCCAAATTCAGAAATTCTAGAGGGTATATTCTCTGTCCACGATGTAATAAAATTAGAAACTAAATATAGAAATAAAGGCAAACAGCCAAAAAAAATCACTAGGAAACTAAATATTGATCATTGGTGATAGAAACAAAGGGTATAACTGCAGAGGTAAGGACACTAAATAAGTAAAAATCTTTTGTACAGATCTGAAATTCACTCTAAGAGAAATGAAAACCGAACGAAATGAATAACCATAGAAGGAACTTAGACTCATTCCATTCCCAAAAGGAGCCATGCCCAGGAAGTTTCTCTGCGTGTACTTTCAAACCTTCAAAGAACAGAAAATTGTTTAAACCATTGTAGGAAATTAAAGAATGAGGAAAATCCTTTGTTCCATTTTCAGATGGCAGCATATACAGAAGAGAAACCCTAGCGTTCTAATAAACATATAAAAAGATGCATATTCTCACAAGTAATCAAGGAAATGCAAATTGAAAGAGTAATTAGATATCATTTCACGATGAAAACATTTGCAACAATAAGAAAAATCAGATAATGCGAAGAGCTAGGCACTCTCACACCCTCCTGATGAGAGTTTAAATGAGTGCGATTAATCTGAAGAACAATTTGGCAATATTTGGTAAAGTTGGATATGTGCATAACATATCATCGTAGGTCACTATTACTCCGCAGAGGGCTCTTGGCAACATTTGGACACGTTTTTAGTTGTCACAGCTTGGGAAGGGAGTGCTACTGGCATGTAGTGAGCAGATGCAGACGGAGCTGAAAACATTCTACATTCCACAGGATGGCCCCACAACAAAGAATTATGGGACCCCAAATGTCAGCAGTTCCCCGGTGGAGAAACTCTGGCTTAGGGCTTCCTACCCACGTGCATAAATACACATGTACCTGGGTCTTCACTGACATGATCTTCAAACATGCAAATAGGTGGAAAAGAAAATCAGTGGCCATATTTAAAGAAATCAATACTTTAATCAGACTGTGGTCATGGTAGAGTATTTTAAAACAATTTAAATAAATGAATCTAAAATGTATGTAAGGATAGATCTTACAAATCCAAAGTTGAGTAAGCAAAGCAATTTGCTGAATGATACATGTGATATATTTATATAATTTTAAATACTCAAGATAACCTTATGTATTTTATAGGTGCATACATGTATAATTTAAAAAAAATTTTCAAAGACTAAAAAGGTAGAAACAAAATTGATCATACTTATTTCATCTGCTAAGGAAGGAAAGTAATGTATAGATGGGGATGTTAACTTTATCTGTGAACTTTTTTGTGAAAAAAATAGATCTGAAGTAACTATGTCAAAATGTTGCTATTTTCATGTTGTTGAAGAAGGATGAATTGGCTGGCTCTGGGTTCCTCTCAAAATTCTTAAGACTTTCCTCATTGTCAAAAATTTTTTAAAAATCCAGCATATCTATGCTATCAACACATCAAAAGATATACCAATAAAAGAATAGACCATTATCTGACTTGTAGATATAGAAGAATAAATAAAACATTAGCAAATAAATCTAGCAGTCCATTAAGAGATACTCAGTGATCAATATTAGTAAACTTCATTATTAGTACACATCACATCCATAAATAAAACAAGAAAAATCAATTGAACATTTCAAAAGGTGCCAAAAGGCATTAACAGTCAACTCCCAAATCTTTCTTTAAATTAGAAGAGGAATATTTCACAAGAAAAAAAATTATTTACCTGAAGTCCTAAGTAGACATCATATTTAGTTGTGAAATAGAATTTCTCTTTGTAGTATTGATCTTAAAGTTGTAATCATTGTGATAAGAGAAGAAAATAAAAAGAAATAATGTTATCAAGAAAGATAAGACAAAATTACCATTATTTAAAGATAATATGATTGTCCACAAGAAAATCCAATAAATCCATGGCAAAGTATATTTCAGTAAAGTTTTAGGTTATAAAACAAACATGTACAAAAATAAAAAGTCATGCATATAACAGCCATAACCACTTAGATAAAATAGACACACGGAAATTGTTCTTTTAACGATGCTGCTCAAGTATCAAATACCTGTGAAGGCGAATAAACCTAATAAAGACACTCACAAATAAAATGCAGTCATCAGGGCAGTGATTTCTGACTCAAAGGGCTCCAATTGTGAGCATGCGTGTGCACACACACACACTTATACAAACATGCTCACTTATACACTCATCTCCTCTTCTATCTGAGCAGCTCTGTTTTACATCTTTTATATATTGGAATTCCTTGAGGTTTAGATTCAAAGTTTTCATGATGAAAAAAATTCTAAAACCATTGCTCTGAGGTATTCTAGTCTGCCTAAGAATTACTCATCTCTCCCTCTTTCTATTACTGTCTAAGCTAATCTCCTACCAGTTCCCACCAAATCTTCTGTTCATGAGTACCAATACGCCTTATGAATTTGATCAGATGCTCACTAAATGAATGAGTGCATGAATGAATGCCTTCGCACTCTTCCTTTTGAGTGGCTTCTCTTTCTCCACCTAGTAAACATTTTCATTCTAAAAATTCATCTTGGGTGCCTCTGTCCTTTGAAGCTTTCCCTGACTCCTTTCTTTGTCCTTTATAGTCACAGGTCGTCCTCCATCTTCTGAACTCTGGTGTATTCTGTGAACGTCTCTACTGTGGAATTCATCATGGGTTGTATATTGTTTGTTTACATTGCTATTTTTACGCAGAAAGCAAGTATCCTAAGACTTGAGACCCTGACTTAATCAACTAGGTCCTGGAACCATCATTGGCACCCAGGAGCTGTGAGATAAAATAGTTGAACAAATAAGCATTGTTACACGTGTGTGCGCATTCATGTGTATATAGATTTCTAGTTTTATTGCAATGATTCTAGATACAAGTTTTGTTTTATTTATTCTGTTTGCGACATCGATTTGCAAATCATCAGAAGCATTTATTTTACCAAGTCCGACAAATATTGGCCATCATCTCTGTGAATGTTCCCTCTTCCTTGTTTCCTCTTCTTCTGGAACTCCCTTTAGATGCGTGCTGTCCTTTGTCATTCTATCTTTCCTCCCCTAACTTTTCTTTTATATTTTCTCTCTATCTCTCTGTGCTTCATTCAGAGTAACTTCAGCAGTGCTTTCTTATAGTTTCCTAGTCTATTGTGATCAGTGATTAATGCGATGTTTAATGCATACATTGCTTTTTAATTTCAATGACTTTTTTTTCGTTTCTAAGAGTTCTGCTTCGTTCTTTTTTAAATCTGCTTTCTCTTAAGTATCGTTTCTTGTTCTTTTCTCATATTTCCACTTTTTTTGGTTGTCTTAAAGATGCTTGTTATACCATCTATAACCATTCATTGTATTATCTGCAGTTCTCAAGCTTCTACTATTGCTGTTTCTTATACCTGCCAGCAGTTGCTCAAGGAGGGCTGTTTCTCCATGTGTTTGTCCTTTAGAGTGTGACTTGGTGTCCTTGGTGGCCATCTGGGAGAACTGTGTGATCTGGGCCAAGGGTCAGTCTTCCACACAGGTTTCCTTTTGCTTTGGGGAAATGCTGCAGAAGTCTTACAGTTTGGGACGATTTTATGTTAATTCTTTAGTTAAAATATCTTAAGGACACATGTAGTCTTAGTTTAAGCCCTAAAACCGGGAGAGGGCTGGCTGCGGGTATGATATCCCTGGGGGAGACATTTGCCCACTCAGGCTCTGCTCTGATGTGTAGAGGTCGTGGGCTTTTGACTGTCCGGCTTTATGTAATTTCTAGGGCCAAGAACGTGCTGCTCTTCCACATGTGGACCTTAGCCCCTTGGTTAATAGAATAAGCCGCAGTTCCCATAAACCCTGAGGTGCGAGTCTCAGTCTCCTCTGGGGGGTTCAGGGACTGTTCCTTACTCAGTGAGATGTCAGCTCTCCCTTTGAAAGCATGTGGTCCGTTTATCTGGCCCGCATGATCCCAGAAGTCTACTAAGCAACATGTTCTTTGCTAACGGTATATTTCTTGTCTGAAGAAATTCCGTTTCTCTCTACTGTAAATCCAGAGTAAATAGAGGTCCTGGGTCATTTGAAGATGTATGAACTGTCTACATGTGTAGAATAGACCGTATCGACGTGTGTGATTGTAAGCATCTTTACCTCCACCCAGGAAACGGCTGTTACTAAATTTCATTACAGCTAGATATTTTGACAAATTCTAAGTACTTCTGTGCTTATTTGGGGTATATTGTTAGAGATAGAAAATCCAGAGCTTTAACTTTTAGGTAGATTAATCTAACACTTTTATCTAAAATAAGGTACTAAAAACATCAACATCAACAGAAGGCACTGGGTGGCGTTACACATACTGACGTCACGCTACTGTCGATGACCCACGGGTCATATATAATGTAATATGAGTGTGTGTGATATCCAGGTGGAGGACAGTTTGTCCTGGGCGTGCTGCAATATCTCAGCTGTTTAAATATTTCATGGTAAACAGAAGGTCACGCGATGATGACTGATTTTATTTCTCAGTTGTCTCTTACATCAAATGCATTAACTTGGTGAAATAATCTGCATGTTGTGCTCGTAAACCCTTATCATGAAAGCGCTGCTTGCTGATAACCTCTGCAAAATAAATTACTAATAAAAAGAGACCCTCAACACTATAAACTGCAGAAAGCACTTACAAGTGATGAAGAATTAAAGTGACGAGATTCTGCTATCACGTTGAGTAAGTTCTTCACAGTGAATCCCTTAAGAATAAAATAAAACTCAGGTATTTTAGCCTATGTTGCACAGTAAACCACCTCTCCTTGTTTTTCACCAGAAGAATCGCTTGTAATAGGTTCCACTAAACTTGGGCCACCTTCCTGTTGTGTTTCTGTAATGGCGACTGCCCTTTACCCTCAGTGTGAGCCACGGGCTGGATATGCTCAGTTCACACAGCTTCCCGAGAGAGCAGGCTCGAGACAAGGCTGGCTGTGGGTGCCTGCTGTGGAAGTGAACCCATTTCAAGTAAGAAGAAGTCAGAAAAGAGAGGTTACTGGGAGTCGCTGCAGGAGGTGGGACCTCAAAATAGACTGACTGTGTTATCCTACCCTCCACTTGAGTCCCTGCTGCCTGCTCCATCCTCCTCAGAAAGCATCCTGGAGGGGAGGATCCCACCAGCTGTGCGAGAGTCACCATGAAAAGAGTGAGCTAGGACAATGCACGAAGGGGCCAGAAAACGGACATGCATGCACATTTGCCCTTTTGTTTTCTTAAAAAATGTTCCCCAAACATTGATTTAATTGGAGAAACTCCCTTTCTCTTTGTATTGCTATGAAAAGCTCACTGCAGCTATGAAAGTTCAAGTTAATCCAAAATTAACGTCATGTTTTACTGCTTTGGGTACTGCAAACACATTCTCCTCCTTGTCTCAAAGCAAATTAATTTTGTTTAATTAACTTTGAATTCTCTTAAACTTCTAGAAGTCAGTTCAATTACGCATACATCCAATAATGAATTTTGTGGATTAATTGATGTAAATATACCCTGTTTTGAGTTTGTAATATAGTCAATTCCACCTTTGAAAGAATACCAGAGAGGCCAACAAGTCTGCATTTCAGGAAGAGGACTTCGTTTTACCTCTTCTATGAGTAGAGATTGGTTTCTTAAACTCTTCCTTTATTGTTTCAAATAATAACTCGATTATTTGACTATCTTTTCTTTGTCTTGCCTAATTATTATTACAAGCACATTTCCTCTAAGTATCTGCGTTGCTTCCAAGTTCACCTCCCTTAGACAAGGGATTTTTATAATGTTTGAAGAATCTCCAGATTATAAAGCCTCCTAGAGAATATGCTGATGAGAGTAAGTGCATGTACAGGATTGTTAACATTTTACTACGTTGCTAATTGAAATGCACATTTAGAGTTTCTGATCAAGCCAATTGTTGGTTGAAACATGCACCAGCAATTCAGTATTTAAAAAAAACAAAACACTCACCTTCTTAAATATCAGTTTGCCTTTCAGACTCAATAATTAAATCATCCCTGCTGTTAGATATAGTAGTATTCTATCTAATATAATGTGTGATTATATTACTATAATTTGATCTTTGTACTTCTCTCTCTCCTGCTGACTTGCATGATGTCTCTGGACAAATACTGTGTCTCATTCATCTTTGAATCTCCAATAATCACTATTCTTGGCACAAGTAGAAACTCAGTATTTTCATTTATTTTACTGAAGCCTTACTATCTTAAATTGGCAGTTTATATTAGTAAAGACATGGAATGCTGTCTCTCACCAGCACACAGTTTGTTCAAGTCTGTCCTTGTAAAGCTTCTCTAAGTCATCAAATCAGCATAGACCTATTGCAATACAGTTACCGCTATCAGAGCGATTTTCATAGTGTGCATTTTTGTTTAAAAACTTCCCTATCAGTGAGTGAATAATGAGAGGGTGGAAACCCTGGTTTGTTCAGGCCTATGTCCCCGATAAGAAAGCATGATTGGTACTAAATTAAACATTTAGAGATAGAGTGGATAAATTGCTGAATGAAAAAAACTTGCCTTATCTGCTGTGACGATAAGAATGTCAGTCTAATGCAAGAAAATACTCTGGCCCAAAAGAGGAAAAGTGTGAAAACATTTTTAAGAGTGCCCTCTGTCCAAACATAAGCACTGTATTTTTAGCATCCGACGCTGGGCAAATTAAATGATGGTTGATACATTGGTGCCTTTAAATATCTGCTTTAACTACAAGAATATTATTTACTAGGATCACATCATAATACATGGTGTTACTGAAATGCAAAAATAACTTGGTAGCCTATCGTTAAACCTCACAGCAATTCCGTGATCTAGACCATTATATAGATAGAGGACAGTTGTTTGAATGTAATATCAGCATTTTAAATGTCCTACATTATCTGATGTTTTAAAATGGATCTTGTTTTCTCTTTGGCTAGCATGTGTGAATGATTCCATTTAGTGAAGATTTTCAATTTCGGTAGGAAGAGATTTCCTATCTGAAAATGTGGCTCAGTGGGAAGTGAGAAGTACATTTACAGTCGTTGTTGTTAGCAAATCAGCTGATTCAGGCTCTAAGCCAGAGGAAGAAAAACAAAGCAGACACAGGCTGCTGTCTGTGTTGTGATATATCGAGAGAGGTTTTCTTCTTTTTGCTCACCTCCTCCAGACTTCTTTCTCCCGCTGCTGCAGTGCATATGATGGGAACATCACTCAGGGAGAGGAGGTGAAAAAGAGAAAAGAAAATCAGAGGCCAGCACACCTTATTTTAAATACAGCTTTCCTAACATCATCACCTGTCTAAGCCAGAGAGGAAAAGGGAAAGAGGACATGAGCGTTCCCGTTTTTTTAATAGCGACAACTGTGGGTTTTAACTCTATTACTTCATTGGTATAATTTAATTCTTCCCCCCAACATTAAGTTTTAGATTTCCTAACAATCAAAAGTAAATATCTACTGATTCTAATCTTCCTGATTTTAGAAGCTTTTATTTTCCTAAAAGTTGAGGTTCAGGGTTAACTCTTTGAAGTATTCGATACCTTAAATATAAATCCTGGGGTCATTGGAAGCAGCAGATTGGGCTGGAAGAAAATGCCGGAGGCATTGGTATAATGTTCAAAGAATCCACAGTGCCAAAAATCCACTTAAACTTATTTCTAAGGAAATATACAGTTTGTACATTTGAAAATTGGAGATAAATTTGATAGTGAAGATGCATCTGAGCTTCATTGTATTTCTCTTTATAAATTTATTTTTTTAACGTTTTTAATAAGTGGAATAGGTTTAGGAAACTATAAAGTTATTTCTATAAAGAACAATATTTCAGTAACAGTAGTAGTAACAGTAAAAGGGTGATCTGATTTCTGCTAGGTCAGAATATCATTTCATTTCCTCCGGATCTAAGGGAAAAGTTAAAACGGAATGTTAACTATTCCTCTAGATTGATGAGCATATTAAGACCAGAATAGTCTTGTCCGCTGGTATTAAGGATTCCAGAATCCATCTCTGGAAAAATTAGTCTTAAATATTTTTTATTGTTTCAATACCTTTCTATGTAACTGCATGCTTTTTAATGTTCTTGTGTAACTTCTTGGATTTCTCATATTAACATCTCAAAATTAGAATTTCACATCTGGAGCTAAGGCATGTCAATCTGACCTTAATAATAATGTTTTCAGAATTTTTGACTTTCAGCTAATTTTTAAGTGTAACGATATAATAACATTTAGACCACACACTTGGGCCTTTTCTGCAAATGTTCTTTCATGTAGAAGGATTTTGACCTAAGAAAACAATACAACATGGTTAGGGACCACTTAAGTAGACTATTAACCTGTCATTTGAACTCCATTTGTTATTTCATGAATAGTGTTTTGTTGTGATTAATAAGTAGTTTAAATTTAGCAGACAGGTGGAAACATTGGAGCATTTCAAAGAAATTCATTGTAAACTGAGAATAAGTAAAGAGCTTACTTTGAGCACTAATGACTTCCTTCCAGTCTTTTTTCTTTTAGACTATCTTGGCTCAGTTTTTAAAAATTCTATGTTGTAATATTATATATGAATTATATTTTTATATGATATATAATTCTATCAAAAATGTGTAGCATATTCATAGTCACAACAACAGGTCTAACAGACATACTCTACTGGAAAATATCCAAAAATAAGAACCAAAAGAGGTGCAATAGAATAACAGGTCTTGGAGTAGAACCCACATCTTCCATCCCTTTTTTCTTGGTTTTCTTAGCGTTAGTTAGGAGTGAAGACGTGTTTTTGTGTGTGTGCTAACATAATCACTTTTATTCAGCTTTTAAATGAGGACTGATATTTAGCAAAAAGAAAAATTAGGATATTTAGTTTAATTTCATTCATAAATCTCTCCTGAGATAACCTTTTCTCATATCCCGCTCCTGACTTCATCAGTTGCATCCTTGGTCTTGGGCAAGACTACTGGGTACATCTACATTTTAATAAGGTGTTGTGGTTAAGGAGATTTTCCTGAATTTTATTTTTAAAATCTTAAATTATAGATACTGTATATTTTTATTTTACTCATTATAAGTTCCTTATAAATATCCCAATTTGTTAAAATGGAGATGCTGATGTTTCTTATTAACATGACAGAAACATTTTAGCATAATTTTGGGGTGCTATCATGGTGCCAGCACCGTGAGCATTCGTCCGTAGACACGTGGACTGGCAGTTTTTTCGGTGACACTTAAGTTCTATTTGTGGGATTATCTTATCAGGAAAAGCCATCAAACTAACGAAGTGAACTAGTACTTATATTTCTGTTTAGAACTATTTTCTCATTTCCTCATTCCTTCCCTCCTTTCCCTGTTGTCATACTTCCCTCCGGCCACACCTAAAGGAATTTCAGGCAGGTTTATCACCTCTGGTCACTTATTTGCGTGTTTGTTTCTTATATTATATTTTCTTCATTAAAACATCTCCCCGATAAATTCTTCATTATAGTATTTGTGGGGTTTTGGTTTAATTTGGGCAAAAGAATGATTGACTTTTATGGCTTTAACTTTTCGCTTGCTTTTGCCCATCTTTGGTCAAAGAAAAAGAGTGGAGTTTGTGTTCACTACTTATTTATCAACCAGCTACATGTGGCCCCTCCGAGGTATATTGGGAACCAATCAGGTATAAACAGAACCAACCAGGTATATATGGAAACTTCGAGATACCTATGGAAAGTTTCAGGTGTATCCGAAACCTACCATACATCCAATATTGACTCAGATTTTACTAGAATCAACCAGAAACGTTAGGACATGATCTCCATCCAGAAAGAATCAAATTGGTGACATTTTATTCTTATATGTTAAATAAGAACTATTAAATATTTGAATGTGTGAATAAGTGGAGTGGGGAAAGGAATACATCTTTATATGTAAAGAGATTTATTACAAGGAGTTTGTTCATATAATTATGGAGGCTGAGAAGTCCCAAGACCTGCAGTTATCAAGCTAGAGACTCAGGAGAGCCGATGGTGACAGTTTCAGCCCAAAAGACAGCAGGCTCAAGAGCCAAGAAGAGCTGCTGTTTCAGTTGGAGTCTGAAAACAGGAAAAGTGGATGTCCTGCCTCAAGACAGTCAGGCAGGAGGAGTGTCCTTGTACTTGTGAAAGGGTCAGCCTTTCTGTTCAATTCAAGACTTCAACTGACTAGATGAGGCCCACCAAATTAGGGAGGGCAACCTGCTTTACTCAGTACTCCAACTCAAATGTTAACACAGAAACAACCTCACAGACACACCCAGAATAAGAATGGCTACTTGGTGTGCTCCATGTTGGTGGGATTCAAGGCTGGCCTTGCCTTTTGTGTGGCAATGCATGTGCAGGCAATTTTGATAGAGTCTGTTGAAGCATCCTTTGGAGGAAATGAAGAGTTTTGGTGAGCTCAGAGGAAGGACGTCTAACCTACAAGACTTCTCAGAGAAAATGGCATACAAATTAAAATGGGACTTACCCAAAATGTTCTGTGGGGTTTGGACGTGTGTGGATTGTGTTCCCAGTGGAAAGAACAGATGAGTGAGGGCACAAAGGTGGAAGAAAGTGGGGCAAGACCTCAGAGAGAATGAGAGGAATGGCTTTGCCAAGACCAGGAGCTGGAGAAATGTACGGAGTCTGATGATGTGGGCCCTGGCAAGCCAGGCAGGAGAGTTTGTGGGGGTTTTTTGGTTTGTTTTTTTTAAATTTTTTTCCTTTTTCTCCCCATAAGCCCCCCAGTACATAATTGTATATTTTAGCGGTGGGTCCCTCCAGTTGTGGCATGTGGGACACTGCCTCAACATGGCCTGATGAGCAGTGGTAGATCCATGCCCAGGATCTACCTGGTGAAACCCTGGGCCGCAGAAGCAGAGCATGCGAACTTAACCACTTGGACATGGGGCTGGCCCTGAGTTTGTATTTTAAGAGCAATGGGAAGCCATTTAAGGGTTTTGATTTGGGAAGTGAGTTCACTAAATTTACATTCTAAAAACGGAAATTTGACTGCAATGCAGAAAATAGATTGGAGGTAAGCAGGAGTGGATCCCGGGAGTCAGTGGCTCCTGCAGGATTGTGTGATTTGAATGATGGAAATGGAGAGTGCCTCTGCCCCTGGCCGTGAGGTGGATGAGCTGATCTCTGGATGCTGGAGGCTGTGGGGAAGATGGGGAGGACGATACACCTCTTAGATTCACTGTGAACAAAGAATCAACCCCATTAGGCAAATTTCCACACAGTATAGGAGGAGAAAAATTTGCACGTTGCAACTATCCTCATCAGTGAAACTGAAAGAAAAGAGAGGGAAATAGGATAAATAATAGAAATAATTCATTGCAGAGGAAATTAAAATTCCCTTTTAGACCTACCAAGTTGAAAGAGATTGCTTGATCTCTTTGGGGGTGACAGTCAGCCAGGTATTTTTGACATAGTTAGACTGCATAATCATCGGCTGCAAGTTTGTGAGTGGGTCCCAGAAGAAACGGGGAAACCATGCATACATTAGCAGTAACTGTCTGTAAATGGTCCTGTGTCTGAAAGGCATATTCTGTAATATTTACATATGACAGGAGTTTCAATGCAGGTGCTCACCTCAGTCAGTATTTAAGACAGGGTTATGTTTAGGTTTACCCTTCATTATAGTGTTACGGGCAGGACCTTACACAATGCTTTTTCATAAAGATTTCCCCTGAGGAGGTTTTTAGCACCTGTTCAATCTTGGCTGAAGCATATTTATAAATACGTACGTATTGCCCTCCCCACGTACAGAGCTGGAGCCAGGTCTGGTGTGAGCTAGACCTGGTGTGAATTACAGAAAGCCCCTCCTCCACACCCGGCAGATGCAGCCCCAAGGCCTTGGCTTGTTAACCAGGTTCTTGAAGGCCAGACCAAGCCACGCATTCTGAGTAAAAACTTCTCTTCCTCCACATTTCACTCGTTTAAATATTGCAGGTCCTCTGTGAGTGTCTGTGTGCCCTCCCCCTGCCAGAGGAGCACAGGCTTGGGGAATGGGTGCGCACCTGGCTTCAGAGCCCCTAACCCTTGTCCTGGGTCCTTTCTGCAGGATGAGGTCACTCTGCTCTCTGTCTCAATCCACATCTCTCCGAATTAGACATTTTCAAGAAACAAGTTATTTGACCATAAGCATTCACTATTTGAAAGATGGTAACAGTTTAGAATTTCTTCCGCCAGATGTTTTGAAGAAATATTCTGACTGATTAGAAAAATATGGACAAACTATTCCGGGAATGTCACAAGACCCAAAGTCTTTCTGAATGCGTAATTTATTAAATGGATTCTGTTCTTTTCCTGAATTTATTAAATGGATTCTGTTCTTTTCCTGAGGACCACTGGCAGGATTTCCTCTCTCCAAAAAAAACAGTTTGCAGCTAATATATTAACATTTTCATTGGTGGAGATTTATGTTTCTGAACCTGTGGTTAATAAAAAATCGTATTCATACTCCATTAGGGGGGAATTTAAAATTGGTTAATACTTTCCAGATAGTTTAAAAACAATAAAGAAAAGAATTTCCTTTTTAGGAGCTACGTGGGGGCGGGTGGGCAAGACGCAGCAGTTTACCATCTGCATTAATAAACTAGTACACAGTACTGTCTTTATTGATGCCAACTGTTTGATTTTGCCTTATCCGGTTTCTGTTTACTTATTAAACATGCCCAAGTAGAAGGCAGCTTTGCTCACAATAGAGAGGACATTGTTCTCTTGTATTTATGAGGCAGCTAAAATACTGAGCAAAACATCGTGTTTGTCTTCTATGAGGCTCTGACCTGGTGAATGGGCCCTGCACATGGTTTTAAGTGGTAATATCTTTTCTTTGTGTGTGAGCCTTCATTGCCATTGTGCCCTGGGCACACACGCAAGCACACAAGAGTTGTTTTGTGTTCATTGAACCCACCTGGTGAGTGAAGGGAGGGCAACTGTTTTATGTTTGTTTGCTAATTAATGATTTTTTTATTGAGATGCAATTACATAGAACGTTGTGTAAGTTTAAGGTGTGCAACATCTTGGTTTGATACGTTTATATATTGCAATATGATCACCATCCTAGCATGAGCTAACACCTCTATCCTGTCACATAATTATCATTTTCTTTGTGTGTTGAGAACAATTACGATCTAGTCTCTTAGCTACTTCAAAGTTTATAGTACAGTATTGTTGGCTGTGCATGACATCTCCAGGACTTATTCCCCTATTAGTTGCAAGTTTGCAGTTTGAATGTGCCCTGTACTACTGTGAGACGGGAGGTACCAGCACCCAGAGAAGGATGAAGGCCCTTGAAACTCCATGGAGTTTTCTGCAAATCGTCGTTGTTGGTATTTGACACTCAGATCGTATCACCGCTACCTTGAATTCCCAATCCTCATGTCAGAGTGGTGCCATAGGCTGTGGGTAGCATTTTCAATTCGCCCCTCAGTGTAGCATATTGTGAAAGAGTTTCCCCTCGTGGACTCCTGTTACCAGGGGAAAATCCTCCTGTGATCTAGTGCGTGCCTTGACTTTATCCATATGTTTTTGGGGGGCTTAATAAATTTATTCTGTGATCTGTTTTTCTTTACCACAAAACATAAGTATCAACACACACACACTACTTACATACATCCTCATACACACATCACACACTCACACACATATACCATACACACACATGGTTTTTGGCTATAAATCTGACCTATGTTGGAAGATGTATATATGAATATATGACGAACTCTCCAAATTCAACAGTCAAAAAAATAGACCATCCTAATCCAATTAGAAAACGGACGAAAGACATTTCACCGAAAATGATATAAAGGTGGAAAATAAGCACATGAAAAGATGTTCAGCACCACTAGCCATTAGGGAAATGTAAAGTGAAACCACAATGAGCTGTCAGTACCCACCTACCAGAACAGCTAATCTGAAAAACTGTGACAACAACAAATGCTGGTGAGGATGCAGAGAAACCGGATCATTCGTGCATTGCTGGTGGGAATTCCAGTAGTACAGCCACTCTGGAAAACAGCCTGGCAGTTTCTTATAAAACTAGAGAGGGGCCGGCCTGGTCGCCCAGCAATTAAGTGCGCACAGTCCACTTCTCGGCATCCCGGAGTTCGCTGGTTCGGATCCCGGGTGCGGACATGGCACCTCTTAGCACGCCATGCTGTGGTAGGTGTCCCCTGTATAAAGTGGAGGAGGATGGGCGCTGATGTTAGTTCAGGGCCAGTCTTCCTCAGAAAAAAGAGGAGGATTGGCAGCAGTTAGCTCAGGGCTAATCTTCCTCAAAAAAATTTAAAAAAAATAAATAAAACTAGAGAGGCAACTACCATATGACCCAGCTATTATACTCCTCGGCATTTTTCCCAGAGAAACAAAGACTTACGTTTATGCAAAAACCTGTACATGAAAGTTCATCGCAGCTTTATTCATAATAGCACCAAACCAGAAACAGCGTAGATGTCCTTCAAATGGCTGAATGGTTCCACAAACTGTGGTACATCCATACCGTGGAGCAATACTCAGCAATAAAACAAACAGATTATCGATACACACAACGAGCTGGGTGACTCTCCAGAGAATTATGCTCCAAGTTTTTGAAATTCATAGTTTCATAGAGATTTTTTTTCTGATTATACATAATACTTATTGATTCTTGGAAAACTGGAGAATATGGAAAAGAGCAAAAAGTAATGTACCATAAACCCACGACTTAGAGAAAACCCCTGTGGATTTGTGAATGTATTCTTTCAATCTGCCTTCTATCCCTTCTCTCTCTCTACTTTGTTTCCTTAGGACTTTTTAAACTAACTCATGGAGATATAAAAAAAAAAAATACCAAAGCTTCATGATTTAAAGTTAACCAACAGAAAGTAAAATTACACACAAATCTCGGAGGTTGTGAAACATGAGATGGCGCTGGTGTCTGGATGAGGAGCGCCAAGAAGGCAAAGACCCTAGGCTCTGCGTGATTCTCTCCCTGGGGGCTGTTTCTTTGCCTAGCACATCCCTGCATATTAAATGCTTGTTGAAAGGAAACATCATTAAGTGACGCTTTTTACATCAATTAGGATTTTTGTGTGATTTGTCACTTTAAGAACCTAGAAAGTTATTTTTCCTAGAATTTGCTTCAAGGAGAAATGACCATGGTTAAATAGTTGGTTAAACTACTGAGAGAAGGAATGAAAAGTAACTGGGCGGAGACAGAGTTTTGCTGAGAAACAGTCTTACCAAGTCTCCTTTTAGTTACCAACTCAACCAACATTTAAGGTCAAGAATCTTCTCTTCACTTATTTAAAACATAACTTTGTATAGTTGATAACAGTGTTATCAAAATTTCTAAAAAATTGGACTACCTGATTTCTACAGTGTTTTTGTCCATTTTTTGTTAATGAAACCTAAGAACATTCAATGAAGGCTGACTTTCCATAGAGGCAGAAACGCAAGCTTTTCAGGTATCTTCAGAAAAACAGGTTGACTTGGTTCTTTTCCTTTGTAGAATATTTCTTCTACTTCCAGAAATCAGGATGGATATAACTTTCCAGTTATATGACTAAATTTTCTACTTTTTTATATAACTGACCTGCAGAATCAGCTTGACCCTACCTGTTTCAGAGACAATGGAGCTATGCAATAAATAATCCACATTAAGCACATGATAAAAATCAGGGTGTGCTTTTACTGTTTTCATTCATCTTCCTGACTTAATATCTCCTTTCATTTTTTTTCTCCACCGTTGAGCAGAGGAGCCAGCACGCAATTTTACTGACTGGAGATTTATTGAGTTAACGAAATAAATCTTCAGTTTTGCATCATTTAATTTACTTTGCTTCAAATCATTTGCTTCTTTATAGGACTGTAAATAGAATTATCCAGTCCTATCAGAGCTAGATGTGCTGTTATGACTACAGATTTTGATATGTACCAATGTACGTTTGTACATTTGATATTTATGGTAGTTCATAAGTCAGAGTAGAAGGTTGATTGGCACATGCACACATGTCCATTATCCTCACACGTGTGTGTGTGTGCACTTCATTTCCTGGAGTGTAAGCATGAGGAGTTGAATCATCGCTGAAATTTACTGATGTAAAATGACACAAGATTTTACCAAAATAAGGTAGCTTGGAGCATAAATATTGTCATCCAATATCAATAGAGGTCATCTAATACAACCTAGTTTCTGATCCTTGAATCTGTTTTTCAACAAACCTGCTTAAATGGCTGTGTAGCCTCAGCTTATCTACTAATGACGGGGAACTTACTATCTTAGAAGCAGTGCATGGCAGGGCCAGCCTGGTGCCATAGTGCCTAAGTTCGTGGACACTCTGCCTCGGTAGCCAGGGTTTGTGGGTTCAGATCCTGAACATGGACCTCCACACCACTCATCAAGCCATGCTGTGGCAGTGTCCCACATACAAAATAGAGGAAGATTGGCACAGATGTTAGCTCAGAGCCAAGCTTCCTCACCAAAAACAAAGCAGTGCGTGGCTATCCATAAAGTTTATTTATTAGAAAATAGTTCCCTTGTATTGTGTTGATACCTACCTCCTGCTAGGTTCTTACAGCATCCTTGGATTTGTGTAAAAACCCTGGTATATAACAAATTCTCATAAAAAGTGGTATTTATAATGATGATGATGATGGTGATGATGACAGTAAGGACAGTGTGTATGGATTTACCATTAATGCAGCCTAAATTTACATACTGCCTTTGGTCAGATTAATGTTTGCACAACTAAATTCTTAGGATTTTACTCACTCATGCTCAACCTATCTTATTATTGTGCAGTGAGTTTTGGGTTAAGATATACATTTGTGTCTATTGGATTTCAATTAGGATCTAGACTGTCAAATTCCTTTCTATGCTTCACCATGCAACACCCTGGCTTTCCCTGTGGTCTCAGCCATCCCAGAATTCCATCCTAATGTCAAAGATGCTTCTACACGTCTGGGCCTTTCACTGGAAGCCTCCCCATGGTGACAGAGACCCCTACCCAGAGAGGCAGCATGCACCTGCCAGCATTTCTGCTAGGCTTCCACCGATCTGTGAGCTACTCCACTTCACATCTGTAGTGCAAGCACAGAGTTGAGTCAGAAAAGAGTAAATTAATAGTAAAACAGCCTATGAAATCTTAAAACTTCATGAGACTTTGCATTCTATGTAAAATAGATCTATGTTTAATAATAATTCCACCACTTTATGTCCTCCCCGACATTTTCAAGCAACATTTTTAACTCTAGAAAGAAGCCTGGGGACGCTGTTCGCTCTTCCTCCCCCTCCCATCTCCCCTGCAGGACACTTGTAACTGAGCTTGAGCAGCGCTGGGGGGTGAGGACAGAGAGTGTTGGTGGGGGGATTCCTGGCTTGGAGACCTTAAACAAGCTTTAGTTCCCCTATCCCTTAGAGGGGCACAATCTTCTCACGATCCATGTGAAGTGCTTCTGAAACAGCCAGTCGAGGATTTGACACGTGATATTAGTTCCCACCGCCTTTCCCTTTGGGTAGAATTAGTCAAATAGTATTCATTCATCTATAACTTTTAACATTATACAGCCTACAGGTTATAGTCTTTTACTCTGTGGTAGAAACAACATCCAGAGCATTCCCTTGATCTGCCAATCTTTTAAAAATAAATGAGTAATAATTCTTGTTTTGACAAATGACAGTCTCTGACGTTTCTCACTCTGCACATTGAGATATCTGTATGTTGCCAAGTGTTACTGTTCCAAGTTATGCATGAGTTAAAAGAAGACGATTAAATAAACAGATTGAGCTTTAAGTATATGATTTTGAGTCGTAAAAGAGATGGTATAAAAGATGTTGAATATTGAGTTCTAAGATTTGACTACTGGGAATTGTGGGACCATTAATAGGTCACAAAGTTGGAAAGTCAGTCAGATGAAACGTTTGTACAGATTCATCTAGCATGGTTTTCTGGCACTGTTCTGAGGTTAGGGGACAACATCAGTGGAGTTTTAGCTAGTCTGCGGGGAAGTCTATAACCGATGGCCCACAATCATTCTTACCCATTTTCAAGTGTAAAAGAGCTATGATCTTTTCTTTTCTTTTTTTGTGTATGATGGTTTTTTTTGTTTTGTTTTATTGCGGTAACATTGGTTTATAATATTATATAAATTTCAAGTGTACATCTTCATTTATTTCAATTTCTGTGCAAATTACATCATGTTCACAACTAAGGACTAATTACTATCCATCACCACACACCTGTGCCTAATCACCCTTCCATCCTCCTCCCTCCCTGATGTTGTCTTTTAGCTATTTATTACTTTGAGAACAGAAAAGCATATTTTATAGTTTAAGACATTCTGCGTTGTTAACAGCATTTGTTATAATTGTTTTAATTTCTCAAAATGTTTCTTTACTTCGTTTGACTTAGTTACTTGATCCAGAGCTCATTAATGACAAAGCACATTGACTACAAGCTCCCCACGGATGCCAGGCATATTCTTTCCAGGAAACACGCATAGTCTATGTGTACACTGCAACCTGAGTGTAGAAAGCATTCCACATACAGTATTCGATTCTCATAAAATTGCCAAAAGCTAGAGATGGAGAATTATTTTACTCCATTTTTACTACATTTTACAGATAATAAAATGAAGGTTTAAATTTCTTCAGAAAGGGTCGAATAGGACTCAACTCTAAGTCTCCAGATTCTGGTTTCAACATTTTACTAGGTATATTTTTCAAGTATTTCTCTGTCCTCATGTGCTGTTTCATTATTAAATGATATCAAGGGGAAAATGAGTACTTTTAAACGCCAAAAAATAAACTTATAGTGCCTTCTTTTTCCTGATACTAACCTTCCCATTTTAAGATACAGTTTGGCTGATAAATAAGAACCATATTTCTAGTGAAATCATCCTAGACACTATTGAACACTGGGAGAAATTTTAAATTTGTATACAAGATAATGAATTCTATTTTTTGGATCATCTTTATGCCAACAAGTTTTCCGGCAAAGAGGAAGATACTCACAACCAATCTTTTTTTTTTTTTTTTTTGAGGAAGATAAGCGCTGAGCTAAGTACTGCCAATCTTCCTCTTTTTGCTGAGGAAGACTGGCCCTGAGCTAACATCTGTGCCCATCTTCCTCTTCTTTGTACATTAGACGCCTGCCACAGCATGGCTTTTGCCAAGTGGTGCCATGTCCGCACCTGGGATCTGAACTGGTGAACCCCAAGCCACTGAAGCAGAACGTGCGAACTTAACCACTGCGCCACCGGGCTGGCCCCCTCACAACCAGTTGTAAAGCACCATTCCTGCCATTAGACAAACTGCCCTTTAAAATCCTCTATTCTGATTGGTTTCCTCCTGGACCGTTACATAATTAACAGCACTGTCTGCAACTACCAGGGTTAATTTCACATGGCTTCTTCTACCCAGAATTTGACTGAAGAAAAAAATGCTATTATATTCATGTTCCCTTATGGAACAGGTCATAGCTGCTATAAATTCTCCACCATAAAGACACCTAAAATGGTGGATGGGGAGGTTTAAAGAAATAGTTGAGGTGGCTATAAGGGGAACTTACCAATTGACACCTTTTTAACAATTCTAAAAGAAACAGTGTATTTTGCATATTTGACTCTGTAATGATAACAGGAGCTAGCTGTTCTTTACAAGATGTTAACTGGCCACTCTCAATGGAATACTAACCTATGTAATGATCATCAAGTAAGTAAGAAAGAAAAGATGACGTCAGGAAGAGGGATGGAAAACTTTCATGAGAACCAGAAGAATTGAGAGAGGTTATAATCAATAAGACTTTTTAGTCACTAAAATTTTGTAAATTTTAGGCAAAATGGCCTCTGACCTTCATAACCCAATCTCTTGCTAATATTATTGCCCTTGACCTTTTCCATTTCTTCCACTGCCCCAAATCCTAACTCACCCATCCCACCTCAGGCAGTGGAGGAGCTCTGGTGAAAGAGAAACCACCGCATAAGCTGGTCTCCAGCTCCACCTGGGCCTCTCTAGTGCCAGCTAAACTTCTGATGTCTCCCTGCTGGATGATCATGTCTCCGCCCCACGGAAAATATCTTAGATTCTTATGACTTTCCTCAAGCCAACTTCACCTAGTCATCTAAACCTCAACTGCTTTCTCTCCTAGAAAAACCACAGCCACAAAGCAGTGGTTCCTCTACCCCAACCTGCAGAGGCTACCAGCCCTTGGACCCATGTGTATGACCTTATCTAGCACCTTCAGCAGTGGGAGGTGCGCCCTGCACTGTACTCTGAATTCCATGCCCTCTTCCTTCCTCAGCAACTTCTTTCTCTTCCAAATCCCCCACATCTTTCATTTTCGTCTTTTCTCCAGTCTTTCTGTGCTTCTACCTCAGTATATAAGCATTCTGAAGTCTCTCCCACTCCCTATCCAGCCTCTCAGCTGCTTCACCTCAGCCCTTCATGGGCAAGATTGAGGAGAAAGAAGGCCCACTTCCAGGCCACCAACTGCAGTCTGTGTCCACCCCACACACCACCCGTTTCCTTCTTTCTATGGTCTCTTTTCTGTTACTATCAATCCTAAAAATGCGTTATTCCTTTGTTTTGATGACTCTAATTTCTTTTAATTTTCCTGCTCCCTTTCCTGAACATTCAATTGTGTCTTCACTCCTAAAATTTTAGTCCCCTTTTGAGTGAGCTCATCCACTTACATGGTTTTAGTCATCTGCACGTTGATGACTTCCAGATCTTATTTTCTAGTCTGTCTGAATTTCAGATTGTTATAGCCAATTATTTCTTGGAACTCCACTTTAACAAGTAATTCGAAGTCAACATGACTAATGTAAAATTTAAGACTTTCTTTCTCAAAAAACATATTCCCCATCTTGAGAACGTTCTGTCATTGAATGAGCCTACTATCCATCCTGTTTCCCCAGACAGAATCTTGAAAAGCATCATTAATGTGTCTCTTTTCTCTTCCCTCTGTATTCAATCTGTCCCCTCATCCTGCCAGTTCGGCCTCCTCGATGCCTCTCTCTCTCCTCCTCTTTTCTTCACCACTGCTGGTCTCTCACTGGATCACCTCACACTCTGAGTTGCCTCATCTCTTTCCCGATAATCTTTCATTGGGCTACCAGAATGTTCTTTCTGAAACAGCAGTCTGATCATGACATTTCTTTGTTTCAGCACCATCAGGACTGCCCATCACTTCCAAGACATAAATTACACTCTTTTGCAAGATATTAAAAACTCTAGCTTCTTCTCCAACTTCATCAATCTTTGCTCCTCTCACCTTAGTCTCTAATTTTGCTGACATACCTGCGTTCCCCATACTCATCATGCACACTCAATCCTGTGTGCTTTTCTATGTGTTGCTAGTTATTCCAGGGACACCATTAAGTCCTGCATTTGCTTGGCAAATTCTTACGTAAGTGTCAAGTCTTGGAACAGATGCCTCTCCTCTCCCACAGACTTTGCTTATCACCCACCGTGGGTCCGGTCCCCTTCCTGCACACTTCCAAACACCTAGCGTGCATCTTTCCTATTCTACTTCCATAGTGTACTCTAGCCCCATCTTCTCTTGTCTCTGCCCCTGGGTACGTTATTTTGTTCCTGTTGAGCTTCCAAGGATGAGTCTGGTACCTTTATATCCTCAGCTGCAGTATTGTGTATTTGGTAGGTGATTCCTACATGTTTAAATGTAAGGAACAAATCAATGAATTAATCAACTACCTCATAATTAAAAGATATTGACAAGAAGAAATAATAAATTACTCTAAATTAAAAATCTTTAATACAGATATTAATTTCAAAGCATATGATAGGACCCGCCAAATTTCTGTATGAAATATGTAAAGCATTGTGAGTTTCTCCTTTCGGTAGGAAGAGTACAGCTAAGGTGAGAACCAAGTAAAACAGTATAAATATGTTCTGGTACAACAAGAACTTTTTTTTTTCCTTCCTGAAGCATCACATGACATTATGTACCAAAGCCTCATAAACACATGAGTACACAATGTCCAGGTGATTTCCATTATTCTGGAGACCAAATACGGCTGAAGTGATTTTTAACCACTGGAGTCTGACTACAAGCCAAGCCATAATGCCTTGTGTTTGTTATCCTAACAGGTATTTGAACCAGACCCTACGAGAAGATCTGTCAACAGCAGAGCATTCTCTGAACAGGGAGAAATTCACTGTTTTGAAACAAGCTCTGAATGTAGTTGGCTTCAGTAACTTGGTGAGTCATATCGTAAACATTTCACTGAGAAAACCAACCATCTACAAATTTATAAAAGTTACTCGTTCAAAAACATTTACTGAGTTGCTATTAAATTCTGGAAATTGTTGCAAACACTCATGATTCAGCAGAGAATAAACCCCAATCTCTGCCTCCTAGAGTTTATATTCTAGTTGGGGAGACAGACAGAAACATGGGCTCAGGATCACAGATACTACAAAGACAAATAGACAGGGACGAGAGGAGAGGCCACTGTTTTCAAGACGGTGGTCAAGGAGACCTTTGCCCAAAATGAACCATGTGAGCAAAACAGATCAAAGAACTTCACATAGACTAACTCAAGGGAAGACTGGCAAATCTGAAGGAACTGTTTACTGCTAAGAATCACTTTGAAAAGTAATCTACTCACTTTATTAAAATGTCTTCCTGAACAATATAAAGCTTTTTTTATCCTTAAAAAATCACCAAATACCTGCAAGCATTATGAGGCCAAAAAGTATAATTTAAAATATTTAAACCTCTGCTGTCCAGGAGAAATCTCTGTGATCATAGAAATGTTCAGGGTCTGTGCTGTATGATATAAAAGCCACTAGCAACATGTGGCTACTGGGGACTCGAAATGTGGTTAGTGAGACTGCAGAAATGGATTTTTAATTTTTCTTAGTTTTAATTAATTTGAATTTAAATAGTCTTGTGTGGTCAATGGTTACTGAATTGAACAGCACAGATCCAGTGAATAAGAGACGTGAAATGATCGAAGCCTTGAGACCTCTCAGAATTCCCACAAATCTCTCTTTTGCTTATGCATTCTCTCTTCCCCCCATTCCATATGGTGTCATTTTGAATTACAGCCAGTTGCTCATTAGCAATTAACATAAGATCACGTGGATAGCTGTGGTATACCAGTAGTTCAGGAACTCTGATTTAGTCAAAGATTTCAATATGTTCTGTTTCTTTTTCTTAAACCAATAAGTTGATGAATTTGGGTCTTTCTTTTTTCCCTTGCCCATGTAGATAAAGCTAATGGGACAGCAACTGGGTGGGAGTGGATGGGAAGGTGGCAGGAGGGGTAAGAAGATGGGGCCTCACCCTAAATGACGTAGATGTGGGCATTTTGCTCCACTCCACCCTCGCCCCATTGAGAGTGGAGTTCTAGGAATGTGCAATCATATGGTATCTTGTTTTCTTTCTTTCTTTTTTTTTTTGTTCTGATTATCCAATTTTTGTCTTTTACTAACACTTAGCCATGTGAACTTTTCTGTCTTTGCACTTGCTACTCTTGTCCTTTTTGTCATCTTTTCCCCCTTTCTCCATGCCTGAAATTTCTGTTTCCTTAGGAAACTGGGATACAGCGTTGGGTAGGAACCATTCTACCAAAGGACCAGTTGCTTGGAAACAGGGTTTTAAAAATCCATGATTGACCTGAAAGGCAGGGTGAGCAAAGTATACCTTCCACCTGAGGTATCTAATAGAGAAGCTAACAGCCTTTTTGGTGAAAGAAATATGTGCATTCTAACAAAAGACGTGGGGGTCGTCACTTCATCTTGATCCTTTGGGGTGACTGGATGGTGAAATCTAGTCCGTTCAGGAGGGGTAGATCGTGTCCAATAAGAGTGGAAGGAAGGTATTTCTGGGCTGGTGAGGCCCTTGAATCAAGACCTGGAAGTGATCGTTGTCCTGGGAGGTCTGTCTATAAGGTGCCTCCACCGCTGCCCTCCCATCACCACCACCAGCAAGATGGTGGGGGATTGTTGCTCAGGAGACACAGAAGAGCAGCCCCTGCCTTCTGCCCACAGAGCAAGGTATTTTCACCTCTGTCATGGTATTCACCCATTATAATTCACATGATGGCTAGTTTTCACTGTTCTGTGTCCACACTGCACTGTAAGATCCTTGAGAATGGAACCAAGCCCCCTCTGTGTATCCAGAAGTGCCTATGCCTACCTCACAGGACGCTGGAAAAGTTCATGAGGAGTTACTGGATTTAGTTAAAAGGGGGAAAACTTGTCAAGTAGTGGAAGAGATAAAATGTTATTCAAACAAGCATAAATGAGGAAAATTTGAAGCACTAATTTATGATTTAGGGGTTACCCAAAACATTTTTAAGAAATGCCCAAATCATGGAATATTATACCTGAAATTACTTAGAGATCATCTTTTTCAATGCTCTCATTTTAAAGATAATAAAATCATACCTCATGATGAAAACTAGAGATTCTGCAGGAAATGCATGGACGTCCCAATGACTAGATTGTTTCAACAGGATATTTATAAAGCAAATAAGTGTTGTTCTCAGTGAAACTCCACAGGCAGGAACTTCTTTTTATTCCCAAATTATGGATTAGGAAAATGAGAATTTAAAAGGTTATGTCACTTGCCCCATATTAAACATAATCAATTTTACTACTGATATCATCACACTAAATATTTGTTACTCTAGAGAAGTATATTTTTTAACTTACAACTTTTTCTTGACTTTCTTTCTTGCCACAAAATGACTGTCCAAAACTAAATTTAAGGTCTAATTTCTTTCTTTTTTAAAAAGTATTTCACTAAGGTCATATTAGCTTATAAATTTGGCTTGTAAATTTCAGGTGTACATTATTATATATCAGTTCCTGTGTAGATTGCATCACGTTCACCACCAATAGTCTAGTTTTCATCTGTCGCCATATATGTGTGCCCCTTTACCCCTTTCACCCTCCCCTGAACCCCTTCCCCTCTGGTAACAACCAATCTGTTCTACCTATGGGAGAACAAATGTGTGTGTTTTTTTGTCTATCTTCCACATATGAGTGAAATCCTATGGTATTTGTCTTTCTCCATCTGACTTATTTTGCTTAGCATAATACCTTCAAGGTCCATCCATGTTGTCACAAATGGCACAATGTTGTCTTTTTTATGGCTGAGTAGTATTCCATTGTGTGTGTGTGTGTGTGTATATACACACATATATACACACATATATATATTGTATTGTATATTGTATATATACATTGTGTGTGTGTGTGTACACACCACATCTTTATCCATTCATCTGTTGATGGGCACTTGGGTTGCTTCCACATCTTTGCTATTGTGAATAATGCAGCAATGAACAAAGGGATGCCTGTATCTTTTTGAATTATTGATTTCATGTTCTTTGGATAAATACCCAGTAGCAGAATAGATGGGTCATATGGTATTTGTATTTTTAATTTTTTGAGAAGTCTTCATACTGTTTTCATAGTGGCTATACCAGTTTTCATTCCCACCAACAGTGTATGTGGTTTCCCTTTTCTTTACAACCTCTCCAAATTTTGTTATTTCTTGTCGTGTTAATTATAGCCATTCTGATGGGTATGAGGTGATATCTCATTGTAGTTTTGATTTGCATTTCCCTAATAGTGATGTTGAACATCTTTTCATCTGCCTGTTGGCCATCTCTGTATCTTCTTTGGAAAAATGTCTGTTCATACCTTGTGCCCACTTTTTGATTGGGATGTTCAACTTTTTGTTGTTGAGTTGTATGAGTTCTTTATATATTTTGGAAATTAGCCCCTTGTTGGATATATGATTTTCAAATACTTTCTCCAAGTTGGTGGGCTGTCTTATCATTTTGTTGATGGTTTCCTTTGCTGTGCAGAAGCTTCTAATTTCTTTCTTTATGCAGCATTCCAGATTCTCCAATATCCCTTCAGCAAACATCCTCATACTTCCTGCTACTTTTTCTCAAATATAGCTCTTACCAATAGCTATTTTTTCTGTTTTCCTTAAAATACCTTTAAAAAGTAGTTAGCATCTTGTTTATCTAGGCATAGTTGTTTCTATTCTGCCTCCCTTAATTTGTCAGCAGAAGTGAAAAATTCTATAATCATAGCTTGGGTTTATCTCCTGAGAGAGATAACTGGAAGATGGAAACCATCACATACATTCTCAGGTGAGGCAGACACGGTGGCTGTGAGGAGCTTCCATTTGCAGTTCTGTATCACGCCTGGGAGGACACACGTGAAGTCGGACCTCGCAGGTGACATCCAGGCAGTCAGACCATCATCACACAATGACTCATTTTTCATTATGATGCTTATCTAGAAACTAGTAATTTCTATCAGAGCATCGCTTCCTTATATTCTTTTGTTTAAGGAACAGAACAATTGATTTAGAGGAAGTGTGCATTGAATTATGAGATTTTGATTTTGAGCTGGAGATTGGTAGTTCTCTTTTTGAACATTTGGGATCTGCAAAATCACAGCCTCACTACTAGGGTCCACATCAGTTTTTTAACCTCCTTTTAGGTTTTTAAAGGATTTGTCTTTTAATCTTGCTTGTAAGCAATCTTAGTCATTTTCTCTATTTGTAAAATGCGTAGGAGGTGGAGAATCTGTTTGTGATTCTAGCAGCCATATTACACATCGGAGACATTCGGTTCACCTCTCTGACTGAGGCTGACTCCGCGTTCGTCTCTGACCTCCAGCTTCTGGAACAAGGTCAGTGGAACAGACCTTCTAACATTCATCTCACGGATGTGCAGTTTTGCAGACGTGTCAGTAGATGGAGACACAGTACAGAAAAGCCAGGTGGAATAAACTTCCACCGTAGAAATCAGCGAGGGCGGTGGCGAAAAGAGGACTGTATCCAATTTGTTCTTCTTTCTTTCTTACAAATGGTTATGGGAATGAATAACAAGATGTCATTTATGCTCTCATGCTGCCCACCACATTGACAGCACTGATTCTTCAGCACATCGTTGGGTTTATTTGCACTGTTCTGAGTGTTCTCTACCCCCACCCCTGCCATCCAGTATATTTTGGGGGCATGTTAATAGCTGAACGTTTGAAACAGAATGTAATTACTTCCCTTCAAAGATCTTGCCAAAAATCTCTCTCTTCTTTGAAGTTGTTTTGTTAGTCACTACCAGATTTTTTCAAAGTACCTTAAAATCACAGATTGTCAATGACCAGCGTATCTTCACCTCATATCAAAGTAATTTAACAAAGGACTGGGAAAAAACATTCAGGGCCATGTGTCAGGGCAAGGAGGGAAAAATAATCCTCTTGTTACTTAATGCAGGAGCCCCACGAGCTCATTAACATTTTAATGACTATAAGCTGTTTCTCTAGTTGAATTCGACAATTAAGGTGGTCGTTTAGTTTTCTTTAATACACACATTTTCTAATGAGTCTATATAAACTTATACATTATAACCATAAACTACAGTGTTCTCGCTGTCAAAAAATAGGTACTAACTTTACATTTTCAATGCTGCTTTAAATTTAGTGGCTGGATGGTTACAAGTATCAACTGATGAATTGGTGTCTGCTTTGACAACTGATATCCAATATTTTAAAGGTAAGTGTTTCTATACTCTGAGTTTCATCTTTGTGCAATTGTGGTCTTCTTTGAAATATGGAAAGTAAATATAACCTTGCCTTTCCCCACCTAGAGAAACTGGTTCTACGAATTGGATGCTAAATGAGAAAAGCATTATGAACCTATTTGGTTACTTGATATGACTCTGTACTGTAAACTCTTTACACTCTATAGAGACCATTTTGATTAACTGGTCACCTTTTCTAGCTAATCAGTCATTTTAGACAAATAAAGTCATCAATCCAAGAGGATTTATTCAATTAAAACATTGGTTCCATTGCCTATGTGGCGCCATGCTGCCCTCCCCAATGAAAAGCGTCCTTTTCCTCTGCCTCATCAGTCATAGTAATAGCTTCCGTTTATTGAGCACTTATGAACTGACGGGAATTGTGCCAAGTGCATAAATGTTGGAATTTTTAAATTCTTACAAATCGCTATGAAGTGGGCATAACTATTTCCATTTTAACAAATGAGAAAACTAAGTTTCAAAGAGGTTAAGTAACTTTGAATGTCAGATCGCTAGTAAATGGCATGTTTGGAAGTAGAATCTAATGCTATCTGGCGCCCGAGGTGAATCCTAAGTTATACACATCTCTGCTCACTGGGCAAGCAGAGTGGTTTTCCTCCGTGCTCTTTGGTTATTCTCCTTAAATCACTGCCTCACCAACCTTCTTCGTTACTGTGATTTTGAGGACACACTGTCCATCTGATCTTTCTTCTCTCCATCACCACTGTTCTTGCCTATGTTTCTATTGGACCTACTTGCAGGTATTTAGGTGCGTGGCTTAGCATTTCTGCCTCATGTTTAGACTTCTCTTCTGTGACCAGATTTCATGAATCCCTGATTATCTCCACTCGGCTGCCCAAAAGTCATTCTTTTTTTTTTTTTTTTTTTTTTTTTGAGGAAGATGGGCCCTGAGCTAACATCTGTGCCCATCTTCCTCCACTTTATATGTGGCATGCCTGCCACAGCATGGTTTCATAAGCAGTGCATAGGTCCATGCTGTGGATCTGAACCGGGGAACCCTGGGCTGCCGAAGCGGAGTACGTGAGCTTAACCCCTATGCCACCAGGCCAGCCCCCAAAGTCATTTTTGACGCCTCTTGCTTCTCCTCCTCTGAGTACATCAGACACATGTCAGCTCTCCTCCATTCCTATCTCTGATTCTTACTGCCTTCTCTTCATTTCCATTGCCACTGCCTTAATTTATCATTCCTCCCTTAGACTATGGCAAGAACATCCTTGGTAAT
This sequence comes from Equus asinus, assembly GCF_041296235.1. Classification (NCBI taxonomy): domain Eukaryota; kingdom Metazoa; phylum Chordata; class Mammalia; order Perissodactyla; family Equidae; genus Equus; species Equus asinus. Next base: position 80,556,431 of record NC_091800.1, read on the forward strand.
CTTTTGTCTGGCCTTATCTCATTTTACCTTTTTATAACACTGCTTGAGGAATAATCTTTCTGAGTGCAAATGTGATTTTCATCCATGGATAACAATCTTTCAAAGATACTCCAACTTCTTTAGAGTAAATCTCATCCCTTCAGGGTCACATAAGGGGTCCTTTATTAATATTCAGGCCATAACTAACTTTTCTGCTTCATTCTTAGCCATTTTCCCACCACTGCCCTTGCATCCAACCACATTAAGTTTCTTGAGGTTCTCCAAATGCATTATGATTTCTCATGACTCTTTAAAGAAAAATTGAACTCACCATTAATATCTGTAATTTAATCCATGCGGGTCTTTTTGTTTACCCTGTCCTGCTCTGCTTCCTCATCCGCCATGTTGGTGACCCATCAAAACCCTTCGATCATGTTCACTCTAGAGACCTCAATTCATAATATCATAGACGGCGCACCTGCTTTCACTGCCACCCTGTGTTGATCCAGATGGCCTTGAACTTATAACTCCCTGACTCTTCATTACCTGCTGCTTTGGTTTTTTTCCTTTTCTCTCAGCCTGTCTCAGAAGCGGTTCTTCCTGACCTGTGCCTCCACTGAAGGACAGCTTACTCGACCCTCATTTCACATGCTCATCGTCCTATAACTTGACTCCCTGCTCAGCCTGAGTTGCAATGGTTGGCCAGGTCAGCCAGTGCCACAGAATATGAATAGCAGTTTCCCATTTCCTCTTGACTCTCTAGCATAAATGCTGTCATAGGCTCAACTCCAAATCATCCTCACTTGTTTTTTTTTTTTTCTTGGTTTCTTCTCTAGTCTATTCTCTTCTAAAAATCTTATCATTCAAGAATTCAATCACCATCTCTTTGAGAATGACATAAAAATTTCCACCTTAGGGCTCAATCTTGTTCCCAAACTCCTGACTCGCATTTTGGTTAGCTAAATCATTTCCTTGAAAATATTTAAAATATGACTAATTTTCCAGATGGCCAGGTTTACCCAGTGCCTTGGGGATGATTCAATATCCAAGCCAGTGAGCTGTTATCAGAACACTTATTAGGAGGAGCCTGCAAAGAATCGGCTCCCTAACTGAAAGGAAATTACACAGCCTGCATCGAGGTCAAAAGCTATGGTCAACATTTGTAGCAAATAAGATTGCAATGTATACGACACTTATTTTACAGAAACATGTTATGTGATGACTGACAGAGACCTCATTTATTAGAGCCATAATATATTTTTTAACATCTTTTGATGTATACAGAGGTATGAGGGATAAGTAGAAGATATAGTTTCGTTTGCTTCTAAATGAAGGAAACCTTGTTCTTATGCCGCCTCTCCTTTCTACTATTTCAGGAGACACGATCATTCGGCGACATACTATAGAGATGGCTGAATTTTACCGGGATCTCCTGGCCAAGTCCCTGTACAGTCGTTTGTTTAGCTTTTTGGTGAATACCATGAATTGCTGCCTCCACGGTCAAGACGAGCACAGCAGGTAGGTTGATGCCTGGTCCTCAGTGTTATTCCTTCATGGCCAACTTAAAAGGCTCACTCTTAAGGATGCTTCATAGTACAGACTGACCCATAAGTTAAACCAGCATTACAACATTTTATTTTAACAAGGTGATTTTACTTGAGAGTTTTATTGACTATTTTTGAGAGATTTAATCCCCTCCTACACACACACACACACACACACACACACACACACACTGATGAATTAATCAAATCGTCTCTCATGTATATATATATATATGGCTCTTGGAGTACCAAGAAGTATAAGAAATTTATAAATCTAGGAAGAAGGCAGTCCAAGAATAGCTAAAGCATTTAAGTTTGTTGAGAAGCCCATGTCTTTCTCAGAACCAATTTGATGATTTTTTTCGGATGGTAATTCTTTCTGTTTTCTTCACCTATTTTGTGGATTATTGACAAAGGGTCTCTATGGTAATCATTTTGACTCATGGCCTTAATCATCTTTAAGCAGTAGCTTTTCAGGGCTATTTGATCATCTAAAGATTATAGATCTCTGTAGCATCTTATCAATGGAAAACTTCATTAGTATTCTTGTCGCTAATAATGACCTTGAGCAAGCCATTGAAAGCAAAATTGCATCCAGAAGTCTTCACACGTATGCTTGTCTTTGAATAAAACCTTTTGAGAATTTCTTTGTTGTCCATATAGACTTCTTCAACAAATTCCTGAAAATTACTGCCTTTAGAAGTTTCTTGGAAAACATTAGAACTAACAAGTATTAATGGGAAAGTTTTTAAATAAATATAGACATCTCAGAAGATTTCAAGGACAAAGAGATACTAAAATTCTCGTTAAAATATACACATATAAAATCCCACAGCACATTGATCAGCATATTCCATATAGAGTCTGTGATTCGAGGGTAGGTATATCATCACCTGTATTTTAGCAGATATACCTTAGTATTTGATATGGGGAGGATTCTTGATTTTATTTCTTATTATCAATTAATTTGTGATTTTCTTTTAAATATGAAGAATATTCACAGAATGATACTAATATGATAAATCTACCAAATTAATCTTGTATAAACTATTGGCTGATCTGCTGAAGTAGACTGAAAAAATTATATAAATCTAGCTGCACACAGAAACTTTTAGAAAATTTCCATTTGACGTTTAAATCTTACAGAGCCTTAAATTTATATATGTGAAAAAACTTGTGCCTAGTCTAGATTTTTGACTAAACGCACACATAGAAAAAAATACAAACATAAACCTTGGAAAACACATTCTTTCCCTTTCAGCAGGAATATTGCCACTGTGTCAATGTGTACATTTATGATGTTAGTCTCATCTTTTAAAATTCTTTACTAAGTAAATGAATAAGGATAGGTATTAGTGGGAAATTAGAAGTGAATTAATGTATTATATGTTTAACTTCTGAGAGACAGTATTCTTATTTGAATTGTAACTCCCATTTTTTTCCTTTCTATTTCTCCCATGGGTCACCCAAACCTGAATTTAAATCCCGAAATAATGCAAAGAAAGGTTATGTTTGCAATATTTCTAACTCATTGAAATTCATGGAAAGCTTAAGGTTTTTCAGATTTACAGACCCATTTCCTAAGTCACAGAAAGGTCTCAAAATTTGGATAAACTTAGAATGGGCTTTCATTGCCTATGAATCCTTAATTTTTTTGAAATGTAATCATGTCAAAAAATATTATATAAAAAATATATATCCCCATGCTTAAGTTCAGCAAGCACTCAATGTTGATGGGAAATATTTTCCACATTATTTTTTTTTGTATATTTTGCATGAGAGAATAAATGTGAATAAGATATACACTAACAAGTTATAAAGGGAAAACAAGTGAAATTGAAGCAGAGGAAATGTTTGTTCTTGTAATGCTGTATTCATTTCCTGGATTTAAAAAGATCCTATTTTTTCTACCTAGATTCCAAATAGGTCACTTCTAGATGAAAATCTTGGCATATAATGCAGGAGAAGCTGAAGATTAGTTAATTAAGATGAGCAAAAGCGGTAGCCATGATTGCCTGGCCAAAGTCGAGTCAGTAAGGGTAATGAGCGGACCTCTACCAGCCTGTTGGCTGCCATGGTCGTGATTTCTGTGCAGGCTGCCTGCACTGATGCCGCAGGCTGGGGACTAACTGGCCAGGCAGCTTTTATTCCAGGGCCACATTTAGTGCAGAAATTGAAACACACTCAAACTTTATTTATGAGGCTTAGTTGAGAATGATTTGGTCCAACTCGGTAAAAGGAATAATGATAATAATAATAATATAATGCCTTCTATTTGTTTAAAACTTCATTGTTCTCAAAGTGTATGCATATTAATTACCTTCAGAAGAAATCCTGTTGAACAGCTAAAAAGACACATTTTCTTGTTGAAGAAACAATGGCTCTAGGAAATTGGGATGCGTGGACCACAGCCTGCTTCTTCAGTCCCCCTTCCAATGCTCTTCCCTTTGAGAATCTCTATAATAATCAGAGTTTTAGTGTTTTAACTATTTTCTGAGACTTTTCTGACTCCTAAAGAAAAGGTTATTTTATATCTTTTAACTTTGTATCAGAATGTGATCATTGAAAGACATTAGAATCCACTGTAAGGCCAGCACAGTTGTGCTCTTTCTGGCCTCACCCTGTTCTCCCCACCCTGACAGACCGCCAGCTGCCTCCACGCTCCCTGGGTCTGTCACCTGCTTGCCAGCTCCTCCCCTCGGTCGCTGCCGTTCCCTACCTGCTGCTTCCAATACCCACGTGTTCAAATTTACTCAGGGCTTTCATGGTCTTTTGGGGGGATTCCCTAATAACACTCACTTTCATGTCTAATTCTTAATCAACTGAGAAATAAGACTGTGGGGTAAGGCCTATGGGAGCCCAGACACCAGTTCCCTGAGTGATCCAGCAGACACGACAGGACATGGCTCTCCTGGGAGGAGCTGCCTCTGACCACCGCGCCCACAGTTAGACTGACTTGCCCGTGTCCCCATGGGCACGCGGGTGGGCAGGGCCCGAGCACGGCCGGGAGGAGCAGGGCCGCCTCGGCTCCATGAGGGGCCAGCGAAGGGCAGCTCTGAGCCAGCCTGCCCTGGTCACCTCCCACACTGTCCAGTGGAATAGGTCACCCCACCGGGGGCCAGGAGAGTTACAACTGGCAGAGCTTCTCTTCATGAAAGGAAACACTGGGCCAGGCGTGAGCATCTCCACCTGACAAATGTGAGTGTTAACGTCCAGTCAGCAGACTTGAAAGATGCGGTAAAGTAGGTGGGCTTTGGGCTTCCTATTCTGAGTTACTCTGGCCTTTTTCCTTAGTGTTGTCAAGAAGATGTCTGCACCTGTCTTGTCAGACCACTAGATATGTGGGATACCCTTGTGGTTTATTCATAACTTGCTATGTGTTCACATTAAACTGATAATATTTAACTATTAAAATCTGATTTTAAATAATATCAAATAACTTCTAAGTTTGATCTTATTTTGGTAGTATTTTTTGGCTCCAACTCCTCTGTGAATTGTCAGCTGACACCCAATGATGAGCATAGGCATAAACATGCTTAGTGTTTAAACCATATGGAGATCCATACGCAGATTCCTGTAGCTTCGTATGTGGGAAATTGACAACCACTAAGGACACTAGGGACATTGACCTTCTATTCCTTTCTTCACTGGCCAGTTTTTACTCAGTGAATCCAGAGGGATGCTGTCCAGGCCCTTCCTGGGGGTATGGCCCTTCTCCCTAAGGAGAAGTCTTTCCTCAGATGCTTCATTCATTGCTGACAGAAGACGTTGTGTTGTGGTCTGCTCGTTCCTTTCAGGAATCACTAAGATGATTGCAGCATTTCTTCTCCTCATTAAGTTAGCCTATTTGATCAGGAAGCAGCAATATCCTGGACTATAGGATTTTCCCTCTTCCTAAGTGAGCTCCATCACCTGTCTGTCCTGTGATAGCAGATACAGTGTGGAAACTGTGGGACTGTCGACTCCTCTCTGTCAAAGCACCTCTCTGTAGCTCTAAATAGGATCCTTTCCAGAGTCTAACTGCTGGGTTCCAGAACATCACCTTAACAACAAATTTTATGACATAGGGAGGATTCTGACAAAATTTCCTTAATATCTCTACTCTTCCATGGTTTATTTTGCCTCATTATTATAGAAGTTGTTTGTGATATTGGTTGGCTGTTTTTAATATAACATTCAAAGTGGAAAGGCTTGTTCTTAAGTATTTGTTGTTCTTTTCCTTAATAAACTTAACAAACCTTTGAAAAAGGTAATTAGAGACACATTAAATTCACCTTTGATCTGAAAAAGTAGCGTGATGAACAATATCATATTGGCCACAAGAAAAGCGTTTGTTTTTTCGTTGCATCAACCTTCTAACTAGGGTTGTTCACAACTTTTCAAACATGTAGTGGTATTATTACTTATTTTGGAGGAACCACTATATTAAACAGGTGCGATTTTCGGTATGAGGAAAACACGTTTTTCTGTCTCACTTTCCTTTAAAATTTGTTCAGTGAGGATAATATTTTTCTGGCCCTGAGAAAAAACATAGATTGGTCCCAAGACTTTTCTACTCTCTTTTAAATAAATTACAATTCTATGAATCTGTACATCCCCAAATATCTGGTATTTGAACAGAAATTGTCCAATGGTGAGCATTCTCCTCTCTCCCTCGCAGTTAGGCCTGTGGTGGCAGCTGACTGCCTTCCAGGAAGCGAATGAGGTGGGCTTCTGCACCCAGCCTGTAGGCTGTGCCTTCAGCTCCCGTGGGAAGTGGGGGCAGGAGCAAGGAAGGGAGGGATATCTTGGCTTGCTGATATCTGGGGGCTTCCCTAGAGAGGAAGATAGCTGTCTCTGACCCTTCTGTTGGCTTCCTCATGGATTCCCTCTGCTGGACCCCACCTCCTGCAGCCCTTGAGATGTGAGAAGGGGGTTCCTTCCTGCATTCATTGCCCCCTCCTTTGCCTGTGGCTCAGGGCAGTCCATTAGACATGGGCTCACGCCACAGGTAGCTTGAGTCCCCACACCCTCCCAGGTGTGCCTCTTGGCCAGGATTCTCTGGGTTAAGGGCAAGAAGGATTTGGGAATGGACAGAGACTTGAGGGGTCGCAGACATTTCAGTTACCCGCTTTTTATAATTGTTCAACAAATGATACGCTCTAAACTGCATTTGACTTTTATAAAGGATATTATCTGTGTGATTCTGAAATGAGATAAATGGTTGGAGATTCTTAGTAAAATGTAATGAATAATACCTTAAGTTTTCTAAAAAAATGATAAATAATTTTACAACCTCTAAAATTGGACCTGTTTCATAATGCAATGCTTATATCCCCAAGATTGAATTATGAATGTTAAATTTAAAATTATTATCTTTTCCTGAATTGACGCCTTCATCAGAATTTTGGTGCAAGCTTCACTACTGCAGAGCACCCACAGGTTGACACCATCTTGGGCAGGCAGAGGGGTTAGGAAACTGTGGGGGACTTCTCCAAGTGTCTCTAGACAGCAAAACCTACTGTTTATTTCCACTCATTTCATCATGAGTTGTGAATACCATGGTTTATATATGGGGACATTTAAGAAATATAACCTGTTTATCATTGCCCTTTTTACCATTGGAAACACCCTAAGAATAAATAGACTGAGAGTTATAAAAAGGTGAAGTTTAAGAGATAACTCAATAGAGGGATGTTGAAGATATACTTTATTTGTTCATTCATTTGTTCATTTATGTCTGCATGTCCTGAAATCCACGTTTTTGGAAGGCACAATTTGACATGTAAATATAATATGGTCAATAAATTGAGTTTCAGGCATACATATGGAGATTTTTTTGATTGTCATTGAGCCTTCAGTTAAGTATGCTTATATTATACTATATTCTTATAATATTTTAGCTGACCTAAGCATAAACATTGAAAAACTTTGTGATTAATTCCATTCAGCTTCAATGAGTTAGAGAAACCTTAGGATAGTTCTCCAAATGTCTTCTGACACCAAAACCTATGGTTCATTTCAACTCATTTTTGTTGTGAGTTCTCATGTATCCACGCCTCTTTCTTTGACACCTGGTTGGACAACTTGGGTTGGCTTCCAGGTTTCTCTGAGGATAAATGCGATGCTGCACATGAGGTTTTCAGCACCATGCCTAACTCACTGTAAAATCATCGTGGCTGTGGCTGGAAAAAAGGCTTCTTGGTTCTTGGTGGTGTATCTAAGGAGAAGGGAGGGTTATAAAAAGTGCAGACGGACAACATGTTGGAAACCCAAGATATAGTCTCTCTCTTCCATTTAATTTTGGTTCAGTAACCTTGTTTGAGTTGGAGAGTAGCAAATAGAGGAATTATTTTTTTAGAAATAGCAATGTCACTCTTCACATACACTACCAACACATAAGGGGTGTTCCCTATGTTTGCTCAGTCTTGCTTTGTGATAAGTAGTGATAATGGGTTCGCATTGATCGGTTTCCACAGTCCTTTCCTTTCTCTTACGACACACTGTGACACATTTGCAGAATGCCTGACTAGGCTCCAGAGCACAGGTTGTGGCCTTTCGTTATTGCAAAAATAAGGTCCACATGGGTTGGAAAACATGATATTTCTCAATCAGTAGGGGTTCCCTGAGGAAAAAAATCCCATGGAAGGACACCAATTCCTAACTGTGGACAGGTGAGTAAGTGGTGCCTGGACCCAGTAGAAGAGGCATTGGACGAACAGGGAACTGGTGCTGTGTAGACAAGTGGATCCTATGGACACCTGGAACCAGGTGGGAGAAGGTTGTCAAGCTGGAATGAAGGCTCCGGGCTTTAAATATGAAAGTGATCGTGGGAGGCATGCGGTCTCCATGCTAGGCAGTGTCTAGAGTCTTTGTCCTTTAATCTATAGATTGAGATTGATTATGGAGAGAGAAAAGAAGACTGTTGAAAAAAATATCACTTGCAAAATTTCTCAAACTATTAAATCTTGCCTCTCCCACCCAGTATAACTGTGATATTGTTTACATAACAGAAGAAAGTATCAAACAGATATATCAGTGAGAAGCCTGGACTGTTTTAAAGAGCCATTGAAGCTTCTTTCCTTAAAATTTTTTTTTTAAATCCACATATCAACTCAATGATTTAATTTCTGAAACCATCAGTAGGATATTTTTTGCATCTTATCCTGTTTCTAAATTCTCATAGTTTGATTATAAGGAAAGTGATTTTGTTAGTCAGTAGGTAATGTCCTAGGTGTCCAGAAAGATTTGTATAAGCACATTTACCAAATGGCCTGTGTGTTCCCCAACCGTCTTGTCGAGGTCATTGTAAAGATCGCAGTGTCAACAGAGGAAGCAGCTTCCCGGTGTCCCACAACTAAAGACTAATTCTCTGAAATGAGAAAAAAAGAACATGTCCAGTAGAACATAAATTTCAGGTCCTATCACTGTACCAGGTGACCACATTCCTCTCCAGCATCTGACAACATTTCAAAGAGTGTTAGCATCTCAATGAATGTAGAGAATCTGCACTAATAAGTCGTGACAAACAATTTAATATCCACCTTCAGAAAAATTGCACTCTTTCATCAGGTGAGACTTGCTATTCTTTCTTAGTTAGAGGGGACAAATATTTCATATAAGGAAAAATAATGATAGCCTTGAAGAGTTCTTCAGGCTGGTTTAAAAAGAAATCCCACATCAGCATTTTGGGGAATCTGTATTGGTCTGAAGACAGTCTTACTGACTGGCAGAGAGGCGGGTCCTGACCCCGGTGCTCTGAAATGAGAGGACGGCGAATTAACTGGGTTCGGAGGACGTGTGATTGATTTAAGTTTTCATTTGGTAATTCTTCCTTAGTTTTGTTCTGAGAATTCAGTTCATATATTATTAGTTTTGAATATTTAGTGGTATATATGCACATATTTGTTGAATTTCCAAGGATTTTAAACAGAGGAGAATATTTTTGCTGTTTATGTTGAAGTGATAGCCAAACTTCTTATGACTTCCGTTCGTCTCTCATTGACGCTGGCAGGTAGTACTTAACGTCCTTATGCAGTGTTGTGGTGTCTCTCCATCTTCTTTAGGTCAACGTCCAATTTGAGAATCTATTAAATGGCATAAACACGCACACACATACACAGCTTTCCATATAATTTCTGAGGATTAATAGAACCCCCCTCCAAAACAAAGACTCTTTGTACCTGTAGTATAATTTGTTGATTACAGAAATGAATCAATTCTGAATGAATACCTTCAATGTGGCTCAATCTTCCGTTAAGTCTTGAGGATTTTTAAGTCAAAATATTCCTTTATAATCATTTTGTTGTTGACCTTTTTTTAATTAAAAATTCTTTCTAAATTTAGATAAAATCTGTAATTTTTAAAAACATAGACAGATGCCTCCTAATAGATAAGTAACATAATTTTTAAAACACAAATATGACAGTAAGTATGTTAATCTATTTTGTGAGATAACTTTTAGTCTGTTTTCAGGTGTAATCGAGTATTTGTCAAGGATCTTGTGCATTAGCAACTGAAAATCAGAAACTTAGTTGACAGTGCTCTGGGGGACCTGACGATGGAGCTAGTGGGAAGCGTCGTTCTGCACTGCAGGCAAGCTATCCAAAACGTCTTCTGGGTTAGGGTTTATACCTACACTATTTGCACAGATCACCTATAAATACTTCACCTAACATCTTATGACAGCTTTCAAATTCCATCTGTAGACTGTTTTTTGCTTTCTATGCAGGAGGTTTTGTTGCTACTGATACAGAAAAGATTACCCATCTTCACTGTGAAACCCTTGGTCTGCTTATTAAATACAGCAGCAGTTGGGAGTATATTGGTATGCTTTAGATTTTAGGACACTATTATTTTATCAAAGTGTAATCAGTTTTTAGCAATGCATTGTATGTCTGGGATCTGGAGTTTCAGGGGCTCACAGCACTGTTGTGGCCCTTTCACCATCTCTGCGTATTTCACGGGATGCATAAGCCTAAATTCAAATCAGGTGTGTGTGTGTGTATGTGTGTGCGTGTGTGTGATTATTTTGTTCTTAAATTATTTAACCAAGAGGCTTTTAAAAACTATGTCAGATGCATGCAACTTATGACTTTTTAAAAGAACTGAAATGTAGCCATAACAGTTATAAATAGTTCTTAAAAAATATAATTTCAGGACCAGACAAGTGGCATGGTGGTTAACTGTGCATGCTCCACTTCAGTTGCCCAGGTTCGCAGGTTCGGATCCCGGGTGCAAATCTAGCACTTCTCGTCAAGCCATGCTGTGGTGGCATCCCACATAAAATGGAGGAAGATTGGCACAAGTGTTAGCTCAGGGCCAATCTTCCTCACAAAAAAGAAAAAAAATGTATAATTTGGGGCCAGCCCAGTGGCATGGTAGTTAAGTTCCTGTGCTCTGCTTCCATGGCCTGAGGTTCACAGGTCCAGATCCTGGGCGGGGACCCGCACACCACTCATCAAGCCATGCTGTGGCAGTGTCCCACATACAAAGTGGAGGAAGATGGGCACAGATGTTAGCTCAGCGCCAATCTTTCTCATTAAAAACAAACAGTATAACTTGTCTTATCTTTTGCAAGGAAATGATGTCAATTGGACAGGTTAACTCTTTGAGTTAAGAGTTTGAAGATTAATCTCCTCCAAGGGTGGCAGCCATTGGGAGCATCCAAGATGATGAGAACTGTCCCTCGCTGGGACTTGAAAATCTCAAAAGGACATAACAGCTTAATTGCTGCCCGCCACGCTGCCTTACAGACAGGTCACCTCTGCTTTGGAGGAGGGCTTGCCACCATTCCCTCCAACAGGAGGGTTAGAGTAGGCGGCCTTCTCCTGCTTCTTGAGTCAGAAGGTTAGGGAGGATTTTATTGAAAAGAAGCAACATGATTTTTCAGAATGTATGCATTCAGAATGTGTGCCCCCCAGCCCCCAAATACAGAACAGAACTTGTGTAATTGTCACCTGACTCCACAGTCAAGTGTTGTCTGCCCTTTGGGACTACCTGCATCACTGACGAGATGATCTGCAGTGATTCTCGACAGCATGGGGTGGGGCATGGCTCAGTGACCATTGAAAAGCAGAAGAATATTAAGATTGATTTAAATATTTTTGCCAAACCACACACATCTCACCCATAATGCTCAAGGAATCACAGTGAGAGTTTTCAATGCCCCTCAGGTTTTTTGAGGCTGAAATAAACTAGGATGTGATCTAAATGGTTAACTAGGTGATAGAGAAGCAGATTAAGAAAAACATGTCTAGAAATTAAATGTTTTTTCACTGTTATTTTGATAGTAAAATTGGAAATTAATTTCCCCAGGAAAACATCTGACCATGTGATGTATTTAAGATCACTTGAGAATCCTAACTAAAATCTCATTCTCTCTCTCCCTCATTTGATATATACTTTACAAATTGCTGTTAAGAGTTCATAAAAGGTCATAGAGATTATCTGTCTTTATTGACGAGACACAAAACTGGGAAGAAGTGAAACTTGCTTCTCATTCGGGGATTGAACGTGTAAACGAGTCCAATTAAAAACCAAATGTTTACTCTACTTATTAGTTTCATCTTTGTCCCTTAGGACTTTATTGAAATGGTTATAAAGATTTAAGCTCTTTAATGGATATTACAACTTAAAAAGATGTCTGTGAAAAAGATAATCTAAAACTCTAGATCATCACTTCATAGGTAATTAAGAGTTGGAAAAATGATATTTTGTGTATTATCTTAGTTGTAATGTAAAGTATTTAATTCTTAATAAATGAATTTATATTGTTAATTCCCAAATGCCTCACAGAAATACTAAAACACCTGCAATGCATCTATGGGAAAATAAAAATAGACTTCTTATCTAGTTTTTTTCCCCCTACTTAACATATGATATCTTTCTTCAATAACTGTCTTTATTTTGGGGGAAAAGATTTCATAGTTGAGAAGAGTACAAAGGGTTATGGTCAAGTCACTCACTTACCTACTATTTAGAATTCGCATTATTAACATTCGTGACTTTTGCTTCAAATTTTTATTAACGTAAAGAAATAGACAATTGCAGCTAAAAGCTGAAGTTCCTTTTGTTTTTCAACATAGTTGGATTCCTCTCCTTCACACCCTATGGAGAACAATATCATCAATTCTGTGTAAATGTTCCACAATTTGTTTTTTTATTTGTCTATATAATGGTTTTTCATAACAAATAGATAACATTCTGAGTCATTAAGAATTAACGCAATGCTCTCATAATGCATTTTCTGTTGCACTTCTCTTTTTACCTCCACGCGGTTTTTGAGATTTAACTATATTGATACCTGAAGAGCAAACTAATTCTTTGTCACTGCTGCATTAATTCCCCTGGACAAAGAAACCACAATATCCTCATCTATCTCCCTTTTGATGGACCATTAAGACTCTTTATATTTTTTTTCTCAATTGCAAACAGTGTTGCATCCTTATAGTGTCTCCTGAGATATATGTTTAGAATTTTCCCTGGGGCGCATATTTAGTGGCGAAATCGTAGGGAGAGCATTAATTTGCGTTTCCCTGATTACAAGTGAGGTTGAATGCTGCCGTGCAGGTTCTGACTGCCCCGTGGTGACGTGCCTGTGGATGCACGGTGAGAACTGTTTGGTTATACAGAGCCGTCTGACTTTAGGGTCTCATCATAGACATTCTTTTCCTCCTCCAAGGTCATCTTACACTTTTTCCTAAAACCTTCAAATTTTCAATACATTAGGAATTTATTTTTATTTATATGATTAATTGATATAATTTTATATTTTTCAGTCGGATATTCAATTATCCCTATCCCATTTATTAGAAATGCTTTTTCACCCCCTCCTGGTTTTTAATCTATTTGACTAAAACTGTATTATCAATAATATATTGTTTTAATAAGTAAGTTCTCATAATAAGTTCTTATATTTCTTATTTGTTTTGGTTGTCCCTGGATCTTTACTTTTGCATATGAATTTTATAACCACTTTGACTCAGTCCATAAAAAAATTCTTCAGGGATTTTGACCAGAAATACACTTAGAGGTTAACATGGGGAGAATTGGCCTTTTTAGGCTATTGATCTTTCTCTTCCACAAATATATATTTCTATTTATTTCTATATATTTCTATTTATTCATGTATATTTTATTCCTTAAATAATGTTTATATTTTTAATCAATTTATTGCATGTTTTTACTTGATTTTTTTTCTACATGCTTTGTGCTTTTTGTTGTTCTGATGAGTGATATTTTCCTGTTACATTTTAATTTGTTTATTGGGACACTCAGTGTTGAATTTCATATCTTGATCTTGTATCTAGAAACCCTGCTGACTTTTCTTATTAGTTCTAATAATTTTCCTGTGGAATATCTTACTGTTTTGTAATGTAAATAACCATAATTGTCTTTTTTCTCTTTGTCGTATCATATCTCATTTCTTCTTCTTATTTTATTGCATTGGCTAGCACTGCTGATATAATTGGGATAGTGGATATTCTAGTCTTGTTTCCAAACTAATGTACTACCTGTAAATATTTGCCAGTAAGTAATCTGCTTACTTAGAGTTCCGGTACATAATCTTTACTAAGTATTTTCAATCATGGATGGCTGCTAAGTTTTATCCAGTGTTTTTCCTTTACCTTAATAGGTAAGGATTATTGTGGCAATCATCTCCTTTTCTTTACGCATGTGGCAAATTGTATTGATGTATATTTTTTAATATCGAATAATTATTCATTTATAGTGCAAACTCTATTTGGTTATGATGTACTAGATTCAATTTTCTAGTCTTTATTTAGGATGTTTGCATTTATTTTCATTAGTGAGATGAGATTTTATTTTTTTTCTTCTTATACAATCCTTTGCTATCAAGTTTATGTTAAAGAGTAAACTGAATAGCTTTCTCTGTTTTCTTCTCTCTAAAATTATTTATGATAATGATGATGATGTGTGCCTTGAATGTCTGGTGAAAACCCTAAAATCTTTTGGGGAGGTGGAGGGAAGACTGACTTGGGTATACTAATTATTTTAAAGTTTATAGGTCTAATCAGATTATTTTGCTTCTTTTTTGTCATTTATATTTTCCAGAAAATTGTCCACTTTAAGATTTTAAATGTATTCACCAACTAAATCACAGCTTTGTTTTCTAATCCTTCAAAGTCTCTTGCAGCTGTAGATTGACAACTCTTCATTCCTGGTGTTGTTTATTCATGCCTCTGCCCCAATGTCATTGATAAGTCTTCCTTGAAACTTGCCTGTGAGAATTATTTAATCTTCAAAAATCAATTTTTTTGTTTTGTTGTCATTTATCACGTTTATGTTATTTATTTTACTGATTTCTGCAGTTTTGCTATATCCCTATTTTGACTTTCTTTGAATTTTTCTTTTCTTTTTTGTTTTTTTGTGACTTTCTGAGTGGAATGTTTGTTTCATATTTTCTGGTGATTTTGTTGACCTTGAGTCTGTAACGTGTCTCCTGAGTCCTTCTTAGTGCATCCCAGATGCTTTATATGTAGCAAGTTCCTTTGTTATTTAGTTCTAAATATTTTGTCTTTATGTTGTTTCAGAGATAAAATAACAAGCAGTTTGTCAGAAAAATAAATTTGACACACCATGTTTTTCCCTCCTTCATCTAAAGTGGGGAGTTTTTTTTCCCATTAAATAATGAGATTTCTTTGATTCTTATGAATTTGGTATGAGTGACTTCTATTTCTGCATAGGCTTATTGAAATGACGGTGCTTATTGCCATGACAACCCAAACTACACAATTTAGCAAAATATCTGAGACAAAACCTGCTTTCTAAATAATTCTCCTTCTGCTCCATTTCTTTACCAAAACACCCATATGTATAATAATTTCCTAAAGAGCTAAGAACCTTTTCTCTGTAATTGTACATTTGTTTTTCATTATTTTGTGAGATCTATTTTTATTTCAAATACAAGGATCCAGAGGAATAAAAAATCTTAGAGTTTTACCAAGGCATCGTGTACGTTATAATACTCAAAAATAATTTTAAATTGCCCCACAATAAATACAAAATAATGGTTAAAAATTTACCACTCCTTATTATGTTAAGTGAAATAAGCCAGATAGAGAAAGACAAACTCTATATAATTCCACTCATATGTGGAAGATAAACACACACATGAACAAAGAGAAGAGCTTAGTGGTTACAGGGGGCAGGGGCGTGGGGAGTGGGCACAAAGGATGAAGGGGCCACCTATAAAATGACTGACCAATAATAATTTACAACTGAAATTTCACAATGTTGCAAACTATCGTAACTTCAATAAAGAAAAATTTACCACTCTTATTATAAAAATTACCGTATATTATTCACACAATAGTGGCTAAATTTAAATATTAATCTGATAATGTGATACATTGTTTCAGGAATGGTGTAGCTTATTGGACCAATAAAGAACTGTATACTTTTCCCTTAAGTACGTATTTTCAGGAGATGGAAGAAGAAAGAGATTTGTCAGATCTATGAGAAAATGACTTTTTAGAATCAAACAGTAGTTGTTTTTCCTTTTTGATAATGACTATTATGTGATTTGCAAATATTATTTGAAAGCCAATTAGATTCCATAAAATGTGTAAGAAAGTCAATGATTTATACGGCTAATAAGAACCTTCTAGCATTCTACTTATCCAGCTCTTTCTTGAGCCAAGAATGCAGAGGCTAAAGCTTGTGTATTTTATACAAAGGATAAAATTCATTGCGCTGCTGGCCATGCCCACTCTCTTGTTTCATTTCTAACTGGGGAAATGCGTTTGGCCTCTTTTCAACCTCCTGATAACCTGTCCTGCTCAATAGAGTTAACCAAATCTGTATTTATTACGCTCCTCTGTGCCTGTCATTGGAGCATAGTGGCAGTTCTGCCAGAAAAAATAATGCTGCAGTATCGTTCAGAAATGAGAGCAGAGTGTCCCATTCCGGGTCTGGGTGACCCTGCTTCTGGTGAAGAAAACACCAGGAGGGAAATGTCAGAACCACAATTTAAATTCTGTTTGCCTTTTTCCCGTACAATTTTCTAGTTGAGGAGGATGTGCTTTTCAACTGAGGGACATTTTTAGTTTTTTTCAGCTCCTTGCTTTTCACTTTTCTCTCTTCCCGTGCTGTCTTATTCAAAAGGCATTTTCCAAGCCCGGCTTCTGTCCGTTTGCCGAGGTGATTACGTGGTGAGGGGCCGTTGTTGTGGTTTCATTTACTGGATATCACCTAGAAAGGAGCGGGGCTTTCAGCTGCGGATCATTGCAGTTAATATTGACCTTAGCCAAGAGGCAGGTGTTATCTTTTTCAGATAAAGAAACTGGAATTCAGAGAGGTTAAGCAAGTGGCCCAAGTCGCAGAGCCAGGAAGTGATGGACTTGGAGTATGAACTCCAATATGCCAGACTTAAAACCTGAGTATTTCAGAAAATGCCTCCCACATTGAAACTGTTGGAAGTGTGATAAAAAAGCATAGTTTTAAAGCTAAATTTTAAAAATTAACCTTTTAAAATATATGTGATTTCTTTATTTCAATCTATGGACATGTTCCTGAGGACAAGACTGTTCTCTGTTCCTTCATATCTGGGTCTTCAGCATCCGGCACAGTGCTTTGCAAAACGAGGTGCTCAGTGCATGTTCACTGAAAAGGTGAATGAGCTAATAAACAGGTTACTTAAAAGCCACTCTCAAGAGGAGAGGCATTGGTAGATTACAAAAGTGGTCCCAATCATTTATTCTTCTCTGAATCCGTGCCTTGCACAATACGACTTTGACACTTCTCTTATCAAGAAGTTGTCTGTTTCCTCTCCCTTTGAATTTGAGATGTCCTGGTGACTTGCTTAACCAAGAGAACACAGCAAAAATGATGATGTGCCAATTCCAAGGCCTTGCACGAATCTGCTTTCTCAGGTTCCTCTCATCACCACTTTTGTAAGCCCAGGCTCACCTGTGGAAGGTGAGAGACACTGTTAGCCAGCCAATAGCCAGCCAACCCCAAGGCATTTGGGTGAGGTCATCTCAGGCCTGCCAGCCCCCAGCCAGGCTACTCAAGCCCACAAGAGGACTTGTGAACCATAATAACTGCTTACTATTTTTAGTCACTGAGTTTTGGGTGGTTGGTTATCCAGCAACAGCCACTTGCTGCAAGTCACCATCTAATTAATGTAATTTTCATTGCTGCTGCTTTGAACCACGAACTGTGAGTACCTACAAGTGAAGGCGATTGTTAGAAAGACAGCTTCCCATTTCACAGGTGATTGGAGAGATTCTGAGATTATTCCCTGTTCCCGGTGTTTTCAAACTCTCTGCTCTATCATCTTCTGGGCAGTAAATTCTCTCACTTTTTGGTAATAAAGATTTATGTTTTTCTAAGCTTCCTATTAAATTGCAAAGATATCCAGAAGTGCTCTTTACAATCCTAAATAGTCAGAATCTCATAAAAATGGGGTTTGGGTTCGAACAGAATTCCTGTGAAGGGAGAAAAGGAACTCTATTAAGAAAAGCCTGATAATTTTGTAATGTATACGTGTATCAAGCCCTCATGTTGTACACCTGAAACGGACACAAAGTTGTATATCAATTATATCTCAATAAATCTGGAAAAAGAGGAAAGCATGATAAGTGAAAAGTGGAACAGCACTTTCTCCTGTAGTCTCTGGCTAGTGGGTTCAAATGCTGTGTGGATTTCATTTTCGTGTATGTACAGTAAGGTCAAGTACGTGGTAGTTAATTTATGTATTTAGTAATTTTGTCTTTTAGTTTGGTTTTAATTTTTTTTTAATTTTATTTTTCCTTCTTCTCCCCAAAACCCCCAGATGCATAGCTGTGTGCCCGTAGTTGTGGGTCCTTCCAGTTGTGGCATGTGAGACGCCCCCTCAGAATGTGAAGAGCAGTTGCCGTGTCCCCACCCAGGATCCGAACTGGTGAGACCCTGGGCCGCCAAAGTGGAGCTCGTGAGCTTAACTACTCAGCCGCGGGGCCGGCCCGGTTTTAATTTTTTAAAAGGTTAATAGGAAGCAGGAGATCTGGATTCCTGGGGCTGGCCCAGTGGCATAGTGGTTGAGTTTGTGCACTCCACTTCAGTGGCCCTGGTTCACAGGTTCGGATCCCCGGTGTGGACCTCACACCGCTCCTCAAGCCCTGCTGTGGTGGCATCCCACATAAAATAGAGGAAGATTGGCACAGATTTTATCTCAGTTACAATCTCCCTCAAGCAAAAAGGGGAAGATTGGCAACAGATGTTAGCTCAGGGCCGGTCTTCCTCATCAAAACAAAAAAAAACAGATCTGGTTTCCTGTTCTGAGCCTACACTTATCATTAATGAAATCTTTAGTAAGACATTTATGTCTTGTGAATTTTAATTTTCTCAATCTCTAAAATTGTGATAATCTTATTTCAATTTTCCTACAAAAGGAGGCCTGGCTCACGTGTCTCTCTGGCTTGGTTTTGGCTTCGAGACGTCAGAGTCAATCATCCTTAGTCAGGGTACATTGGAAAACCTCAGCCATACCCAAATATCTGGTGTTCTTAAAATATATTCTGTTGGAAAAATTGGACCAATTGGTAGTTTACCCCAGAACCCAGTTTTCTGATTGGGGTGGCTGAAGTCACAATTATTTAATGTCACATGTTCTTTGATTTTTGTTTTGACAATTAAAAAAAAACCCTTTTTCATTGATATGCTCCTCCAGACTGCCAGTAATATTTGGATTTTTAGTGAAAATTATGTGCATCTCAAGGCCAAAGATGAAATCAGAACAATAAAGGTAAATTGTAATTTTCTAAATTGTTTTGAGGTGTAGAATAAAGATGCCATGCAGAGAAATGTCAATATCCTTTTTCCAGAAACAAATGCCAAATATACTATTGATTTTCTCTCCTTTCTCTCCCTCTCTCTCCCTCCTCCTCTTCCTCCTTTCCTCCAATACATTTCTCCATCTGAATCTTGCATCAGAACCGCGGAAGGAATAAGATATTTTACAATAGGACAGTGCTTTAGAGAGCATGTTCTGTGGATTAGTCCAAGAAGTTCAGAAAACAAATAAAAACTTTCAATAAAGGGGCTTCCTATGGTCAAGAAAGGACTGTGCATTGTCTTGGAGAGGCACAAAGCACAATGTGCTGAGAAGCTTTGAACTAAAGATAAGAGCATCCAGGTCTAGTTGAGCATAGAACTGAGGACACGCTGGGGAAACTGTTCAGTAGCCAGTATAAAAAGCTGAAGGAGCGCTGGAGCCTGAAGCTGCCTGCCTTGGTGGACTGGGGATCTCCTGCCAGGCTTAGTGTGCAAGTAATTCACAGTTACTAAAGCTCGGAGTTTCCCAAATAGACTGAAAGCTGCTTGGGGATGGGCACCATTTCTTACACTCTAACTGTTGACAGGCTGAAGGAAGTAGTGAACCTCCACTATACCTTTTACTTGACAGACTGAAATAGGGAGGAACTATCCATAGACTTCTTCAATTTGCAAGGCAGTTCTTTCGAGTCTTTCATCTCTTTCATTGTCAACAGCTGACACAACTGCCGATGGCATTCTTCCTGCACCGATCTAACATCAAGAAAAGGCAAAACAGGATTAATCAGCCCACGCAAGTTTTCCCCACCAGGAAGAGGTGATTGATTCAGGAATTCCCTTAAATAGCCACTAAGTTGAATGACCTGTTCTTAAGGCTCAGCTGGCAACTCCACGTCTTCACCATGGAAATTCTCCCTCTGCAAATGCAACCTCACTACTCTATGCCATAATGGGTGATCTCTGAATTGGTCCTCTCCAACACAGATTATGCTAAAATGCGTCAAATTAAATGGATCCTTGAGTCTTAGGAGAATTGGTAGTACCACTATTAAGAGGTGAATTTTAAAGCCTGCAGATCAGATAACACCTGTAAATCCTCATAACCTTGACCTAGGTTAGCTCACCTCTTCCATTGGCTCTACCCTAACAAGTCCAAACTCCACAGAAGGGCTGGTACTCCACAGAGAGTCTAGACTTCTGAGTGTGTTGTCACCATCCACAAGCATTTGCCATGGCGGGCTTTCTTTGCAAAGTAGCATGTGCCTGCTAGCACTTGTCCACCCATTCACATAGGGCGTTCCCACTTAGGAGAGACTCCATTTCTCCTAATTAGTAATCATAAAAAAAGTCTCTTCTTTGAATATCACAGAAAATTGCGGGAGAAGTGCTTTGATGGCATCCTGAAAACTAGGCCCATCTGACCTACCTGGATTATCCAACCCTGTTGGGATCCTGCCTTTACTCTGCCTTCCGAGCCACACCCTCCTAATAGGGTTTCCCACCTTCTGAGTTTCCCTACATTTTGTCCTGAGAATTCCCTGACTGTCCCTGGCCATATGCCATGACTCACCATTTTCCCTTTGAACCTCAGGCTTGTCAAAAGCCAAACATGAAATGCAAATACACCTTCCGAGTTCACTCTCCTCTCAAGGCTGTCCTCTGTTTGGTGTGCATGGATCCTTTTAGGGCATGGGTCTCCCAAACACACTGAATCAGCCTGATGCAAGTCCTGAATCCTGATGCTGCACTTTGTCTCACAATCATCTACCAACTGTCACGGACGAAAAGGAAAGGAGGGGCATCTTCTTGATACAAGACTGAAATAAACATTTCCTTGAAAGACAAATAAGCTACAGAATTCTTGCATTTTCATATAGGTTTCAATTTTGACAGTTGCCGATTTATAAAAGGTAGTCCAAATGCAAGGATACAGGATCCTAGTTTAGAGGCAGGTAGATATAATACTACTTATTGTACGGCATATAGAATGATATAGTTGGTCACTGACTTTAGACAGCAGGGTAAACCACAAGTAACCTACAGCTGAGTTGATTTTATTTTGTTGTTTTATTTTGCTTTTTCAAAAAGCTTTGAGGCCTGGTGTGCTTCAGTTGCCGTGTGCTCTGAAGGAAATCCATCACCCCTCCTCGTACTGACACACGTCAACAGTGAGGAGCCTCCTTCTAGTTTCTCTCTGACTCAGCTATCCAGATAACTGGTTGAACGTGAGAACTTACTTCTCTGTACTTTTGTTGGAGGGACTAAAGTAGCTGGTCTGAAGGCATTCCCAGGAAATGCAACTCTGCTTTCAAAGAGCAGTAGGAAGTTGCCAAAAGAGTCAGCAGACATGGGAAGAGGATAGATATAAATCTCAAACATAAATGAAAACAATAATGGGATAAGTACTGCTCTAATGATATTCAACTGCTTGAAGAATGTATTTCCATCTCTTCTTTAACCTCTGGACGGCTCAAACATCTTGTGTATCGTTGTCTTTCCTACTGATGCCTTTATGTTAATAACTGGGGCTTGAGCCTCTTGTACTAGCCAGCGTGAACTGTAAGAAAGGTCACTACTCAAACATCATGTTAGACTCAGCAGTAGCGAGGTAAACATGCATTTGAGGGCTTCTCATTTAACAAATATTCAGCTAATAATCTCTCCATCCCTATGCATAGTCATGATCCTAGTGAGCATACGTTTTTTGTACTGTTTTATTGAGGTGTAACAGCTGACAAGCACATATTCTGGATACAGGTCAATGGAGTTTACACGTGCAACAGGACCACATAACGTCCACATAGATTGAGGTATAGAATCAATCCAGCACTCTGGGAAGCTTCCTTCATGCACTGTTTTTATGTCTGGCTTCTTTTGCTCAATGCTGTGTATGTGAGATGCATCTAGAATGTTGAGTGCAGCAGGAATTCATTATTATTCTATTCCTGAGTGGTGTTCCCTTGTAACAACATGTATAGACAGACCACTAGTTAGTTAGTTGTTTGATGCTGATGGGCACTGGGTTGTCTCCAGTTTTTGACTACATAAATAAAGCAGCCATGAATATTCTGTATGTGTCTTTTTGTTGTTGTTGTTGTTGCTGTTGTTGTTGTTGAGAAAGATTGGCTTTGAGCTAACATCTGTTGCCAATCTTCCTCTTTTTGCTTGAGGAAGATTGTCACTGAGCTAACATTTGTGCCAGTCTTCCTCTATTTTGCATGTGGGACACCGCCACAGCATGGCTTGATGAACAATGTGTGGGTCGGTGCCTGGGATCCAAACCCACGAACCCCGGGCTGCTGAAGTGGAGCATGTGAACTTAAACCACTGTGCCACCAGGCAGCCCCCCGTGCGTTTCTTTTAGTGGACCCACGCCCTCATTTCCCTGGGTGCATGGAATGTACCAGGAGTGGAATTTCTTAGTCACTCAGCAGTCATGATAGGCTTTAACAGATGAAGCCAAATCATGTTCTAAACTTCCCATTTAAACTGCAAGCAGCAATGTATGAGGGTTCCAGTTGCTCCACATCCAATGCATGCAGTTTTGTATCTGCCTCCTTTATTGTGATAACTATTTATCTGTGTTTGTATACATTCTTCATAACCATCACTTTTAATAACCACAGAATACTTGAAGGAGCAGTGATGTCATAATTTACTTAAATAGTGCTATTGTTCTAAAATGAGGGCTGTTTTAGACTAGGAATGTAAGAGTTCATATAAACTAATAGTTTTAAAAAATGTAAATTGTGTGGTATGTTGATTCTTGTTTCTAAAGATGCTTTTGGTAACAATACATGCATATATATCACTATTGTAAATTTAGCTCATAATGACTGAGGACATATGTTTATTAAAAGTACTGAGTATTAATGCTTTTCAGCTGTAGGTTGTAGCTTTCACTGATAAGAAGGGTTTAAGGGATCTTGTGTTATTTATGGTCTTATTACTCCTGGGGAGACTTCCCTTCCTGGTTTCTCTGCAGTTCAGAATTAGACTTGTTTAAAGGACGAATAATTGGAAGCAGCTTTATGCGGGACCTCATAGGACTTACAGACACAGGGGCTAGTGTCAAACGGCCTGGGTTCAAATCCTGCGTCCATCTAATGCCAATGTGTGCCCTTGGGCAACTTAAAACATCGCAGTCCTCTGTCTCAATATTCTCCTCTGTACAATGGGGGTGATTATTGTACTTATCTCTTAGGTAGTTCTTAAGGCTAAATGAAGGAAGGCATTTTAAATGCTTCTAACAGCGCTTGGTACACAGTACTCGGTAAAATTTTAGCTCTAGGTTTCACCCTAATCCCAGGATTTTCTTGAATATCCAGGCTAATTAAGTCCAATTTTCACCTCAAGGGTCTCCAGTTTTTCACTTCCTAACTTATATTTCCAGTGGAGAAGTGCTACCAGGACCGCATTTAGGAACGAAGTCAGGATGCCTGATGTCGCGAGGATGGAAGGAGGCAGCGGCTGCTTTGGCAACCACCAGCCCCTCCCACCACCCAGCTTCTAGCGCACCTTGCCAGCAACTGCAAACTCTTTCCCCAGTTTCTGACATGTTGACAGAAAATGATAAGCCTCAGGTACTTTGCTTGGTCAAATAATGAAAGGGAGAAACTCCCAAAAGTATGCAATCCTGGAGTCACACCTCTCCATCCCTAGTTCATCTCACAGACTAGAGAAAACCCTGTGAAATTCAGGTAAGCTTTGGGATGGGCAGAGTTAGGCTCCACAAAAGGTGCACCGTGCAATCAACAACAGAACTTATTTTAACCGAGTTCTACGGCATATTGGCAGTAGAGTTGGTGAATGATGTAGCACAGCCCAACCTCTCCAGGGACTTTGCCCTGCTGACCTCTGTGGAAGTCCATCTGATCCCCAGGGCAGTGTGTCTGGACAGCCAGACTGCTTGAGTCTGGAATGCTTTTATATTTCATTCTTATCCTGTCTGGGTTCCTACCGGTCACTGATCCACTGGAGGGGCTGACTCAACTCTGGCTCAGTCTAAGGGTTTTGTGCCAAGCAGGATTCAGCTATTTCCTAAACTGACTAAATACTTAGGTGACCATCTAGCTAATCTCCTTGCCTAGGGATGACTGAGGACAGAACCTGACTTCTAGATGCCACTAGACCTCTCTGCCCAAATAAAATTAGTTCATCCAAGCTCTAGGGTAGACATTTTAGTTGGGATGTTTCCCCTTCCCACACCCACAGGCATGGAAGGCAAAATCAAAAGCAGACAGATGCCTTGGCATTTAATATTTTGTCTAGTGTGAAAGGTGTCGTATTTTACTAATAAAATAGTGCAAGTTAGACAGTTTTGTTAACCATCAGGAAAGCCCTCAGGAGAATTCTAAGGCAGAATTTGAACTAAAACAGACCATCTCATTAATATGTTAATTTTACCTATAGGCTTGAATCCCTGTTGATCAGATGACCTCTGTCTGCTCCTCCTTGCTGGAAATTGGATGTTGAGTTAAATGCCTGTGTGATGTGAGTGGAGACATCAATAGGAGAAATGACAGTGATGCTGACTGCTACACAGTGTGGGCATTTTGCTGGCTACAAATTCTTATAACCCTCTTGCCAAGGTTGCTATTGCAATAACAGACACATATTTCATTCCATCATAAATGACGAAAGAGATTTTTGAAAATAAACACGTTATGTCTGTCAGTAGTTGCAAAAGTAATCCTTAAAATGCATTAAACCTGAATTTAGTTTTTCTCCTGACAATGGTCTTTCCTTCCTTCCTATCTTTTTTTTTAATAGCATTTTTGTTTTGTAGCCAAATATAGTTTGGAAACCAGTATCTATAAAATATGAAAAAAAATCATTTAAAAAGAGTGCTCTTTCAACCAGATTTATGCTACTCTAAATTACTAATTAATAATTTACTTTCCCCAGTCTGAACCAGAATCTTTAACACATTTGCTCACCACAAATGCCTGGGCAGCCTCAGCCTCCACCCTTAGCTTGTCAACACGAAGTCACCATCCTTATGAAAAGGGGAAGGACTTATGTGGTGACATCATGTCACTGAGAGCTCTTGCCCTTCTTCCTGACTTTTACCAGCATTGAGTGCTGTTATTATAGGGCCACTGCCACCAAGGCCAGCTGGGTGGGATTCAGGCAGGGGAGTCGGAGATGAGAGGCTAGAGGGAGATTCTGGTATAAGTTGGCAGGAAGCGTGCATACTTGTGAACAGCACGTGGCCTTCCGGAAGCACCTCTGCTTTTCTTCTCCTGCCTCCTGAGGTCTCTGCTGACCTTCTGTTCCTGGAAGACCAGACACCTGCCCCACCCTCTCTGCTGGGCTCCACTTTCTTCTCTCTGCCCTGAAAGTTATCTTTGTCCTTTCCTCTAACTCACAATATGCCCAACACGTGCTTAATCATACATCTTTTAAGGAGAAGTTAATCATAAAGAGTATTATAGAACATTTAAAAAATTAAGAAATCACCTCTTGGTCTACCATTTAGGAGATCTACTGTTAACACGTGCTGTACTTTTTCTGTGACATGGATTCATTTTTAGCATGGTTGAAATTATACAATAAGTTACTATAAGGATATAAAAGGTATAAATTTTGTTTCCAGCTTTAGTTTTTAGCTTATTGTTGTTCAAGGACATTTCTCATGGTTTCATAGTGTCTTTAGAAACATCAATTGAATATTTACTGGTTATAAAAATAATTGTGTTTCACTATAGAGACCTTAGAAAATGCAAAGCAATAAAAAGAAGTAAACAAAACCATCTCTATTCCTCTTCTCAGGCTGACTGTACTCCTTTGTAGGTCTTCTGGATATATCATGGGGTTATTCTTTATACAGAACTTGTATAGTGCTTTCTGTTAACTTGGCAGTTTCACTAAATTAATCCATCATAGGATGCATGCAATTTAATTAATTGTCTTTACTGTAGGCTATTTGTTATTTCTTTTGTTGTTGTTACTGTAATTAAGACAGCAATGAGTGTCCTTGTTCATGAGTCTTTAATGGCATTTCTGATCATCGTTAGTACAGATTCTTAAACTTGGAAGTACTGGTTCAAGTGATATGGACATTTCAGAGCTTTAAGCCACATAACCAAATTGCTTTTTAAGAAAGATCTACCAATTTAAACTCCCAACAAAAGTGTAGGAAATATTTTTCTCTCCCTAATTTTTAAAATTTTATTTCTCTTGCAATTTTAATGACGTTGACATTTTTAATATGCCTACTAGGTATTTATATTTCTTCTATTAGCTACCCTCTTCATTTCTATAGCAAGCTTAAACAACGATTTTTTCAAGAAAGCAACTTCCAGTGACTGGTTATGTATACCAGCTATGTATGTGTATGTATACCAGTGTATACCGGCTGTTATCCTAGAACTTTATGGACATCATCTCTAATTGTAACAAGCATCTAGGTGGACAAACATTATTTATTATCTCAGTTTTATAGATGATGAAACTGTAGCTCAGAAAATTTAAGTAACTTGCCCAAAGTTATCCAACTAAAAATTCTTTGAACCAGGATTCCTACCCAAGACTGAACAACTCAAAAACCTGGCAAACTTCATCACTAAAGCTCCAAAAGAGAAACAATGTAGCTCATTCCATGGAAAATACGCGCACACATACACCCCCCAAAACAAAGCAGCCAATCATCCTAAACCTCAGCACCATCGTTACCGGCGAGTAAGCATCATTCCCAACATCTCTGCGCACATTATAAAGATAGCATCATTCCCAACATCTCTGTGCACATTATAAAGACAGCAGGAGGGCAGGAAGCGTGGGTGAATGGAAGATGGTGTCTTACTGAACATACAGGTTTTTCAACAACAGGTTGAAAAAAATCTATGGAAATCAAGAGGCAATGCAGCTTAAAATAATACTTACCTCTAACAGAATTTAATTTTATTTGTGCTGTTTATTCTCCAGAAGAATTTTGTATTTGGGTAATCATACTTTTAAATTTTCTAAAAAAATTTTTCCCAGAACTGAAAGCAGAAAAAATGGCCACATTTGTTTTCTTGTACATTTTTATAGTTTCTCATTCTAACGTTTAACTTTCTAATCCACGTAGAGTTTATTTGGGCACACAGGGTGAGCTACAATGCTAACTTTATTTTTTCTTCTAAAACACTCCATCAATTACCCAGAGACATCCACTGACTGAGTCTGCCTTTGCCTCCCTGCTTTATGTTCTTTGCCATGTGAAGTTTACATTAAAGGCTTTTAAAATACTCTCCCGCCTACTTATGAAGCTCGTATTTGTACCGTCTACAACAAAGAATCTTAGAGACAGGATATCATAGAATCATTGCTCTACCTTTTTGGAAGAAAAAAAATGGTCATTTAAGTGACATATGGCAGACCCTAAAATATTATGATTATGCAAACAAAATGCAGGTACAAAAATGGAGTTGGTTGCCAATGTGGTTCTGCAGTTTGGACAGATTGAGTAGAGAAGAAACAAGAACAACAAAAATGCCTTCATCAACAAGCACAGTGGTTTTGAAACCATAAACACCATAATGATGATGGACTATCAGACCCATTGGCAGAAAATGGGCATAGTAGTCATCCTGCTGATGATCTAGACCAATGATGTGAAAGGGAGGGTTGTGTACCCTCCTGGTGACCAGCATTCTGGAATCATCTGGGGCTTTCTTTACAAGAATTAGCCTCATGCACACTCCCCCTGCTGCCTGCACATCCCCACAGAACCCAGGTTGTCAGGGCTGCTGTCACAAACCAGGGTTTCTTTTTCCTTTCTTCACTCACTGTGAGGGTTCCAACATCTGTGACTTGACCATCCAAGACTGGCAAATTCCAAGAGTGATAGCTTACACTGAAAAAAGAAATAGTACTTAGATTGACGTCTGCAACTTCACATCCAAGTTTCATGGTCTTTATTCTTCTTTATTTATAAGAATTCCTGTAGGGAGATTATAATATGATTTTTGATGCAGCTCAATTTGATCTATCAAAGAACACACGTGGCTTAATCGTGATTGACTTGTACTTAAGTGTGATGAAGAAATTGCTTGGTTCACTGCTTGTGTAACCTAACAAGATACAAGCGTTAGCTGGTGAGAACCACTAACAGGTCAGTGCAAACTCCGTCAGAGAAAGCAAGTGTAGTCAAAGGAGACAGACACAAGGACTGTTTCAGAGAAGCAGATATTAAATCACCCATGTAGTGTTCCATTTTAAACTTATAAATCAATGTATTTTTGTTAATCTATTTGTGTTTGAATCAAACCATTAAAAGAATACTTTTCTCCTTACTTTCAGAGTTTGTCACCAGACTCTGACATAACTATTTGCATGTTTTTACTTCAAATGGGCAGTGACGCCTAAATGGCTGGATTTCTCTGACCTGAAGTAGCAAAGGTCATGTGAGAGCTTCAAGTACGCCTGTTCACGGTTTTATTGTTCCCTTACAGCACGCAGACCTGGGATATTGGAATATTAGACATCTTTGGTTTTGAAGAATTTCAAAAGAATGAGTTTGAACAAGTAAGTGAGTTTCTTTTGAAATTTTATAAACTTTGATGGTTTCTTTTCAACTAGTAAGTTATCTCTTTTTAATTCAATAGAGACTATTTGCATAATTAGTTGCAAACACAGAATTTTAAAAAGTACTTTGCCATCTTGTAAAATTAATGTACCTGATTTGTGGACGTGTTCATTTTTGTGTGGTCTTGTAAACAACTGGCATAATCATTTTTTTAAAACAGAGGCAATTGTTTTAAAAGTCAATGTTAGACAAAGACATGAATTGTGCTTGTGGAAATATTATTTCAACTGGGCCAGAGAGACAGAGGGCATCTATATTTGAAATCAGGGCAAGAGTCTTCAGAATCCTTGGCCCAAAATCAGAATGGAAATTCTCTCTTATGCTAACTGCTGTTGTTTGTAGATTCATCTTTACATGACATTCATATCTGTGATCATGGGAAACTCATGATGGAATAAAGAGATATTGATTATTTTTAACCCATTTACAATTTAGGGCACTTCAAAAAGCACTGAATTCTTTAGGTATCTTAATAGCACTGTATGAATAGTTTAATCAGATTAAATATGACTAAAAAGTAAGTGTTAAAGAAGAGAGTAGAAATAGCCACATTTAGATTCTAAAATTATTCATATGTTAAATATCTAACTCCATCTTAAAATATTTTCTGCTCTATGATACTGAATTTTCTGAAATCATTTCAGGAACTCATCAAGCTATTGATAACACAGTTTAAGAAAAAACTGAATGAGGAAATTTATTTTCTTTGCATAGCAGAACCCTAATATAGTGTACTTATGTTTCTAAAGAAAAATAAGCAAAGGGGCTGGCCCCGTGGCCGAGTGGTTAAGTTCTCGCGCTCCGCTGCAGGCGGCCCAGTGTTTTTTTGGTTCGAATCCTGGGCGCGGACATGGCATTGCTCATCAAACCACGCTGAGGCAGCGTCCCACATCCCACAACTAGAAGGACCCACAACAAAGAATATACAACTATGTACTGGGGGGCTTTGGGGAGAAAAAGGAAAGAAATAAAATCTTTAAAAAAAAATAAGCAAAGCAGTTAAATAATGAGATGTCATTTTAATGTACTTCTTGCAATAATATTGGATTCTTTGTTTAACAATAGTATGGTTGGAGGTCTTCTTCAAGTAACAGTTTTTGAAAACTTGAGGAAATAAAAAAAATGAGACGGGGAAAGCAATTTTGAGCATGTACACTGTACATTGAATGACATTTTTTCCTCAAAACCTTGTAACTTAAACAATATCACCATTTTGGAGCTAAAGAAACAGAAGCTCAGATCATTTAAGTAACTCATAGGAGAAAACACAGAACTTCAATCTGATTCCAGAACCAATGATCTGTGCTGTTTCCAGCTCCAAAGGTTCTTTGAAAGCTAGAGTTAAACTTTTATTAGTATACATTTTCTAAGCTTTAACTACTGCGCATTCAGGAAAATATTTGTATTTCTCTTAGGACACTACATGATTCTAAAAAGGAAGAAACAATAAAACAGGAAAATATTTGTTTGTATTTCTCTTAGGACACGACATTATTTATTCTATTAAATGTAGAAACAATAAAACTTTTAATGAATTTTACGTGCCATGAATTATTGCTTCCCTAGCAGAGCTTTTCACCAAATCTGCTTAATATGAATAAATAAGTAAGATAATGCAGGTTTATCTTCTTCGTGTAGAGTGCCAGGGTGATTAAAAGAAATGTTACAGACGTAATAAGAAGAATTAATGGGTTTGAAAATGTACATCAGTTCATTTTAGAAAAGAGTGGATTGAATTAATGGCCACGAGCCAGGAAAAAGCTCAAATTTGCAATAGTAGCTGTCCAGATATTAAGTTCCAAACGTGCTAATTAAGAATATGGTTTTCTTTAGTTTTCTGCTAATAATCAATAATGGTTACACTTTCTTGAGCCCCGACTACGAGTCAGGTGCTTCTGCTCCATGATCTCTGACTCCTATAGCACCTCTCTCAGAAAGTTAAGGGACAGCCCAGAAGCCTTTTTGGGGCCAAGTGGAAATTTGGGTGCATATGCCTCGGGCCCCAGAGCCCAGTGCTCTCTGTGCTGTGCTGTTTCTCTCTCTGACACCTTCTGACTACGCCCCTGAAGGGTCAGTGGTTTTTTTAGTACCTCTAAGTTTTGTATTTAATCCTGGATAATGACAAGTATTTGAAAAAGAACAATAATTTCAGAAGAAATCAAATATTAGTCATTGTTTTTAGGTTTACATTATTAAATTAATACGAAAAGAGGAAGCATATTGATTAAGCTGAGGTTTCTTGCTGAAAAAACAAATTCATTTTTCATTAAAAAGTGATGAACAATATAGGATCATGCCCAAAGTTTTAAAATAAAAGTATTTCGACCAGAAGTTATGTTTCCGACTCCCAGGCATGGCTTTTCTATAAACTGAAGGATATATTTTATGTACAAGATATCATCCAAAATATTTTTTAAATTTTTTTCTTTTTATCTGTATTTTTCAATCCTGATGTTAGCATATTGTTATATAGAATACGGCAATAAATTTAGCAAATAGGTTTGTTGTTGGCTGACCCCTTCCGTCAATCACTTAAATCCCCAAGTAGTGATTATTTATGTTAAAGGAGATTATAGACACAAATTAAACCCATTAGAATATTGGATTTATTGTATTAATCTATGTGCTCTAAGTAATAGAATCTCTAAAGGAAATGTTGTCGAAAGTGACGATCTGTATAAAAACGATGTCTTTATGCCTGTGAAGTAACTGCCATCCATCTTTGCTTAAAACCTATTACATAGAGTTTGATTTTAAAATCTCAAAGGGAAACCAGAGGAGGAAAGTATGTTTGGTTCCTTTAAGAAACAACAATCCACCAAAAAAGCGGGGAGGGGAGGTGGGAGTAGGAAGGGCTAAAATCAGCAAAGCCAACAAACAAAGGAGAAAGGAAGGGGAGCTGGGGCGCCCTGGGCCTGGGCCTGGGCCTGGGCCTGGCTCCCGCGGGCGGCGGGCGCTCATGGCGTCTGTGGCCCCAGGTTCCAATGCAGAACTCTCCAAGGGCAGCAGTCCCCCCATGCGGCATCTGCCCAGAGCTCCGGCGTCCTCTCTTTATTAAATCCTGTCAGATTGTTGGCAGAGGTGGTGTGGTCTCATCAGCAGGTTGAGATAGATGGTGCAAAGAGAAGTCAACGTGACCTTTCCTAAACCAGGGTGGAGAGAAGAAAGGCTCCCCAATGATAGGAGATTCAAAGAAGGCAAAATCAATTCTAGAATTTTAAAGCTGAAACAAATTAGAGAGCTACTGCCTGCCCCGCCCCTGGCCCCCTGCACCTGCCGCTTTACAGATAATGTGCCAAAATCAGCAATAATTGATTTGCTGTGGAAAGCACATATAGCAGCCTCTTAAGCCCCAAGGCTTTCTTCAAAAAAGTAATTTGGAGATTCACAGTACACTTGGCACAGTAAAGGCCCTGAGAAGTCCCGCAGAGACGCCCGTTAGCTTAGCTCAGTGTTTCCCCACTAGGTTTGTGTTTCACTGTTCTCTAGAAGATAGTAATTGGCATCTCCTACAATGAGTGTTCTGCGGAACATGCTTAGGAAATACTGAATATCTGAAATGTAACATCACTCCTGTTCTCTCATACATATATAAATGTACGACATATATATATAAATATATCAATTGATGAGCAAATCAGTTAATGGCTTATGTATGCTCTGTTCCACCATCTATCTCATTGTGTTCAACCATGTCTACATGTTAGAATCACCTGGAAAGCTTTAAAATACATCAATGTTTGGGCCCCACTCTGCTTTAATTGGTTTGGGGTCAGCTCAGCCATCAGCCTTTTTAGAAAGCCCCTGGTTAATTCCACCGTGCAGGAGGCTTGCGAATCACTGTCTCACGCCGGGGCTCTGCCTTCGACGGCAGTCAGCTTTCATTAATCTCCTGCTTTAATTCTGCGATGGAGATGTCATGCTCTATTGTATTTTTGCTTCAGATATATTTCACTGAGTAATAAAAATAAAGGAAGAACAGTTGGTGAAAATTTACTCAAGAAATTAAGTTTGTCATTAATACAAATGATAGGCCATCTGGATAAGCAATCACGTCCTGTTACTAGAGTGCTTTCAAGGGGTGCGCAATTTTTATTATTAAACCACTTACCAACAGCATTTAAGGTACAAAGCATGTATTTTAATCAGAAAAGGATGCATGCTAATTAAGCAACACAATAATTGTTCATTATCGTCTATGAATACTCACCTTTCACCCACGTTCAAGTCTACTCTGAGAAATACCTGGAAATTTAATGAAACCCAAACGCAATTCTGATGGATAGTGTTAAAAAGCAAAAATAATGATTGTTTTGCATTGAAGTCAATGATGTTCTCAACTGTTTATGTAGATTTATGCTTCTAGATACATAAACTAATTTGCCTATAAAAATCTTACACTGTATCGTTCTCTGACTGTGTTTAACACAGACTCACCTATGTACACGAACACAGTTCAGTGAAGATACATCAAGAATAAGCAGATTCTTGCCATGATTTTGGCTATTTGGTTGGTGGAATACATTTTTCCAATTTTCAACCAGGTACCTGACATATGGTGATTGTCTGTATTAGTCTCCGTGGGTACATTTGCTGGCAGTTTTGAAGTTCATGCTAGAGCACTCTTTTATATTTAACTTTGGTTCAAACAGTGAGTGCTTTGAACAATTCAGAATAGAGAAACGCAAACTATTCTGGTAAAAAATGTTAATGTACACAATTACTTCAAAATGAGTTAGAAAAACATTCTTCTTCAAGCTGCATATGCTCCCAGTGGTTCCCTTTACCACTCAGCATCGCTCTCCTCTGTTAGAAATACAAATACGTGTTCTGTTTCAGAAGGCACCACTGTCATAAAAGCTACAAGTCAAAACTCACTCCACAGGCTACTCAATTTTGCACATCAAGCTGGAACTTTCCCCATGGGATTTTGATAAATTACATCTTTTTTTCCTCCAGAATACAAAGAGCGTGATCTACAATACAAGATTCAGCCGTATTGTAAGGATCACCCCATGTCACAAAGTACCATCGGATCCTGCAGCTTAAAATAGTAAAGCTCACCAGAGAAGCTGTATGTTTTATGGATCATTTTGACCAGGAGAGTAACAAATTGTTATTCTATCAAAAGCACAGGCCAAATCCTTTTTCTGTCAGCCAAAGTTTGGCAGATTGCTTTAGACTTTCCTGGAACAAAAAAAAAAAAAAGGGAAGAAAAAGAAGACTGATATTCTGACCCCTTCCAGTTCTTTCTAATTTACCAGTGGCTTCGTCCACATTCCCACTTGGTATCACCATTTTCACTAAAACAGAGGATCAACTCAGTGAAGCCAATGTTCAGTTCAATAAAATATTAGTAAACAAAAACAATTAAAATATCTAGTTTCTATTATAAAAATGCTCAAGTAGTCAAAACACTACAGCTGGGTCAAGAGCAAGAGGATTTAGTCAGATTGTCATCGAAAGGAATTTTTCTAACTACAGAGCTGGCATCTATTCTGAATGAAAAGGATAAGAGAATTATATTAAGTATGCTTGAGACATCCACATCTAAGTATTTTCAATTAGAGAATCTGAAAATGAGGGGAAAGATAAGTGTCACATAATTTGGATGTTTCTTGTACAATAGAGAATTAGCCACTGATGTTCTTATTTTGGAATCCTCTATCAGATTTATTTTTATTGTTTCACATAGTAAGAGACATCGCCTTATTTTTTGTGGCTTCAACATTTATTTCTGAGAAACCTATTTCCTAACATATGTTACATTTAGGCACACGTTCCATAACCGCTTTTAAATCAAACTCCTGAGATATAGGATCTATTGGTCTTTTCTTAAATGATTCAATGTATTTTTTTAATATTAAACAGTTTGAAAAATTACAATTGTGTCTATCGAATAAACAAAGAGAATTGTTTCCAATGTTTCCATTCCATAAGGGAGTCATTTGTTTTCTGTACATTTACTGTATTTCACCCCAAATTTTAACAATCTTTTATAACATTTATTGATCTTTAGTAACAAAATTACTTCAGCTTTAAGAGAGTTTGCCATATTATTAGATTGAGAGAAACACCTTAAAATATTGTTTTTTAAGCAGAGTGAAATAATTTTTTGAAGTTCCACTTTTTTTCTCTAACAATAGTTTTCTGAAATTTCTATTTTTCATTTATGATCAAAATGGGGGCAACTATAGATGTATTCCTTTCACAGTGGGGATACTACTGTGGATAGATGCTACACAGTTTTATAGAAAATGGTTTGTCTTTCCAGAATCATTCCTGGAGATTTATACGCTGTAGAATAAGACAGACACAGATATTCATCTACTGGTGTCACTTAGTTTTGATCTAATGATACAAGGAGGTGAGTGTGTAGACTTAGTTGCAAGGAGGAAATATTTTTCATATGATGTGTAAATACTGAGTTCCATGCCTCCCTTTTCCAGCTATAATGTGCAGAATTTATTGGTCTGTATCTATATTCAAACTGTTTTTGCCTTAACAACAAAGCGTGTAAAGTTAAATGTCCTATATGGTATATTCCTAACCAAAGTTACTATAGTTTTAATATTTTTGCATTTAGAGAACTTATCAGCAGGAGTGCAGGTTTATCTAAGAAATGTTTACCTTTGAATTTAAATAACTGTCAGCTTTGCGTATATCTCATAAAGTCTAGTTGTTAAGGGGAAGAGAGGAAAAGTTCTAGTTAACTACTGGCCACATCAGATAGAAGGAAGAAAATTCAAGAAAGTCAAGAGACCATGGATGGAGTGGTAGGAAGAAGATGATGCAAAGAGGGATTCCAATATTTTTGTATATTTCTAGTATATCAATTATTCTCCACCTATTATATCAATAATGAAATATTGTTATACATTCATCATTGAAATAACTTGACTAGATTCAGTCCTAAGAACCTCTACAGTTTTCAGCTCCCCAACCCCCACTTTGGTCACAGTGGCCCATGCCTGCACTCCTGTCATTCTCCAGTCACTCCGTTTCTGAAGATGTTCGAGCTGTCTGTACCTATGCACAAAATTCTAACCCTGGCAAGAAGTGAAGAAAAAAACTTCACAGCAAATCAACCCTGTCTCAGGACGAACTCTCTTTGTGATCTGACCCTCGTCCTGCGCTCTGATACGATTGTTTCTTCCCTGAGAAATTTTCCCTGTGAGACTTCTTCATGTCCCTAGCATCCCATAAACTTCCATTTTCCCAAATAGCTGGGTCTGTGAGAAAATGGCTCTTTCCTCCTATGTGCATGCCATTCTTAATTCCTTAATAGCCACACCCCTCTGGGCAGGCACAGACACCTGCATGGAGAGCGAAAGCCTTCCTCGTGGGGGTCATTTGAGAAGGTGGCTCTTCTCACTGGTTGGAAGCTGGAGCATAAGAGATGCTCTTACGCGAGCTAGAGAGAAGCCGTGCGCTCTCATTAGAGGGACACGGATGTCTAAGAGGAGCTCCTAGTCAGCAGGCATTATGGTGACTTGATGTTATGTTATGATGCCTTGGAGAAGAATTTGGGTACAAGGAAAAGAGGAACCCAGGGCGGTCTTTCTCTTCTCTGATGACTATTGCAGTCTTGTGTGATTTACAAAAGCTTTGGCATTTTCTTTGTATAAACATAGCACATTTCACATCAAGTAGAATCCTAGATATTGTTCCCTTTACAAATGAGATCTGATTTTCTTTTAAAAATTTTTACCAATTATTTTGGTTTATATAAATTACTCATCTCTATTTTCAGTGGGTTACTGAATTCTATTTCCCAATGCTTTTTGGATTTTACCTAGTATAACATAGTGGTTAGCTGCAGCTGGGAGAACATGATGGTCTTTGAGACTGAATGAGCTCATGAAGAAATTGGGTGCAGATAGAGAAGACATGAGGCCCACAGACTGAGCCCTGGACCACTCCAGGATGGAGTTAGAGAAGGAGATAGAGAAGGTGTGGCCAGTAAGGTCGGAGACCAAGAAAGTATGAAGTCTTGGAAGACAGCAGAGGCAGTGCCCCAGGGAAGCAGAGGAATCGATGGTCAAGTATCACTGGGAGGTCAAGGAAAACGAACACTGAGAATTGAACATTGGATTTAAAAGTGCACACATCACACTGTGGTGACTTCCACAAAAGCAATTTTGGTGGAGCAGTGGGGGCACAGTTTTATTGAAGGGGTTTCAATAGTGGAGAGGAGAGGAATTTGAGATAAGACATCTCTTTTGAGGCTTTTTGTTACAAAAGGAAGCAGAAGAGTAGGAGAGTGGAAGTAAGACTTCATTTTGGTTAGATCAGGGTTATTTTATTCTTTAATATTTTCAGATAATTTTTAAGACTAAGAAATTAAAACTTTAAGATTAAGAAGTAGCATATTTGTTTTCTGATGGGAATGTCTTCTGAAAGGAGAAAAATTGACAGTTGAAAGAATGTAAAAAAATTTCTTATAAAGAAAATAGTTTCTAGATACAATACTTAGACTGGTTATTTTTCTAAAAGAAACACCATGTTCCCTTGCCCATCGTGGATATGCAACGGAAATAAGGAGGCAAGAAATGCTTGTCCTTTCTCAGGGATCTCATGGCAAATCCAGCTTTTATCTTCACTTGTTGACAAGAGCCCAAATATAATTCCTTTTTGGAAATATTATTTAAATACTCAAATATATTTTAGACTCCAAATTTGCAAGTCAATGTTGTAATTATGCTTCTTGTTGTTTTTAACATACTCACTTTAAATTGAATAATCAGACCATATGAAGTCAACAATATCAAGTAAAACTTTACTTTGACTTTTCAGGCAATACTGTCATGCTTTATCTCAATAGACTAATTGCTGTTGAATATTCTTGAGTCAGTATTTCACAAATCTGAAAATGTGTCATACGAGTGAATCTGCATGGCCATATTGTCTTGTGAATTGTTTTCTTTTTCCCCACAATAGCTTTGTGTCAACATGACCAATGAGAAGATGCACCATTATATCAATGAAGTGCTTTTTCTACAGGAGCAAACAGAATGTGTACAAGAGGGAGTTACCATGGAAACAGCTTATTCTCCTGGTAACCAGACTGGAGTTTTGGAGTTTTTTTTCCAGGTATTCATATAGTATAATTAGATACTTTACAGGATGCATGCATTTAAATATACAGGAGGCAGGGAATTTATTTCAAGGGCCTTGTTTTTGAGATATCTTTGTGTATGAGACTCTGCAATGTATTTATAATCTTTCAGTGTTGATTGAGGAGCACAAGTTACCTTTCTCTGAAGGGTCATCTGAAGGATTACCAATTCATTGAAAGGACAAGAAATATCAGATTATCTTGTTATAAAAATATTCAGCATTGATTATTTGCTAAAACTCTCCTTTTGGCACAGTTACAAATGCCCAATGTACAAAATTAATGTTTTATAAAATAATATCTAAGGATAACAATATCATAAAACAAATTCAACAGAATATTTTTTATTTATCTTCAAAGTTTTTAAATTTGTTTGGAAAAATTGGCAGTAAAAATATGTATACATGTATATAATCTTAGGGATCTGAAGGTGCTCATACTTATCTTTGCTTCACTTTACAATGCAAGAATCTTTGCCTCAAGACCTCTGACATATAAACAAAAATCGATCACATAAACAGCAATCTCTGTCTACTAATATATGAAGACATTACAGTCATGCGCCACATAGTAATGTTTTGATCAATGACAGACCAAATAGACGGTGTTGGTCTCATAAGGTGAGTACCGCACAGCTTAGGTGTGCAGTAGGCTATCCCGCCTAGGTTTGTGTGCACGCCCTCTGTGATGTCAGTACAATGACGAAGTTGCTTAACAATACATTTCTCAGAACATATCCCCAGCGCTAAGCAATGCATGACTGTATGGAGACTTATACATAATATCTCAAACACTTAGAACGTGATTTAAAACTGGTACCATTCAGCTATTGGGAGCAGAGTAATTAGTTTTTTACCTTTTGTTTCTATAAATGTAGATTTATAAATTTTTGTATGCATTTTCCAAGTATTGTAAAATACTCCTGTTCTTGCTACCAACTATTCAACATTCTTTTTTTTTAGTTACAGAGGAAGCCCTCTTCCTCCAGAAAGCCCTCCCTCATCATACACATTTAGTATATAACTTACCTATCTACGATTCAAAAGCGTCTTCAGGGACCAGCCCAGTGGCCTAGTGGTTAAGTTGGCATGCTCCACTTTGGCAGCCCAGTGTTTGTGGTTTCAGATCCTCGGCTCAGACCTATGCACCGCTCATCGGGCCATGCTTTGGAGGCATCCCACATACCAAATAGAGAAAGATGGGCACAGATGTTAGCATAGGGACAATCTTCCTCAAACCAAAGGAGAGAGATTGGCAACAGATGTTAGCTCAGGACCAATCTTCCTCACCAAAGAAAAAAACGTCTTCAAACTGACACTAATATATACTTAACTGTGTAACAGGAAGCTTCAGGCCCCTCCACCTTCATTCTCACTTGCTGCGATATCCTTGACCGCTACAGAGTGGCCAGAAGAATGAAGTTGTTTCTATCTCTTTGGCTATCCTCCTTGAGGGCTCGTCTTTGGGATCATCATTTCAATAATAGGACTTTTATCAGTATGAGTTGGAAATGAGAGTGGACAAGTTGACTGCTACTCCTCTGTGATACCCGTAAAACTGGAATGAAAAGACGTATCAAGTATAGGGTGAAAGATGTAGGTCAGTATACCAGGCAAGCACGTACCCCACAAAACAAAACAAGCTGCTTGTTTCCTTTCTAGCACCCATAGACCCCTACTGCGCACAAGCATTTGTCATTTTCTCACAGGCCTTATTTCTGTTTCACTGAACATAAATTTGTCTTATGTCCCTGAGGGGGGTGTGGATCCAGATTCTTAGCAGATCCTCCAGGCATCTAGGACATAGGACATTGTGTTGCATGCTCAATATTGCTGCTTTTCGTTGTTAAGATGAAACTACGTATGATAACCTCTCACGTACAGGAGAACAATTCAGTCTCTCCGAAGCCCTCACTTCTGAAGGAATTGAAGGCCTTTAATCCTCTTTTATGACTTAATTCTCCATGTTCTACTTTCTTCTTCAGACACTCAGCAAGTTTTCCAAGTCTGCCACCTTTCCTTCATGGCTTTATATCAAACATCCAGAAAGCATTGCACACATGAATTTTTAAAATTTTGCAGACAATACAAATTATAATGCTGTAAAAAGTATCTTGTTGGTAACCAAGCACCCCTTCCTTGGAAAATGTCATCTTGCTTTTGGAGCAGGGTGGTTTAGCTCTTTCTGAATAGATCCCTTCCCTTACACTAATTGAGGCCTTGTCTTTGAATTACGGAAACATCCATTTAAGGCCTCATCAAACAAACAAAAATTCTCATCTCCAAAGAGGAGACTGTCACTGCCCCTGCAGCATGGGCACGCTTGCATACAGCCTTGAAATACCCCGTTTGTCTTCACGGCATGTCTCTATTGCCTGTGTGTGTGTTTGTGTGTAAGGGTAACAGCGTATAGAGAAGTGCCGTGACATCATGCTCAGACTGACAGATGAAGGCACGACTTCTGATCTTACAATATCAATATTTTACTTATTGTTCAACAAATAGCTTGCTATAAATGGAAATAAAGAATTTCTGATTTTTGAAACATCCCACACAGAGCCAGTCCTCAGCAAACTTCCTACCTTGACTGTTTTCTTTTAGGGCCTCTCCCATCCATTTTGCATACCTATTTATTTTTTTGGTTTTTCACCTCTGGGCTCTTCAGGGGGCCTCACCATGGGGTTCCTGGCTACACTGAGATTTTGTGATGTACCATGCAGAATTGCCTGCTGGGCTAATGCTCCCTGGAATGGACTTTCTTCTCCAAATTTCCTTATCAAAAAACATGTTTGTGTTGGTAAGACAAGTCTCTCCAGGTAGTAGTGATCTCAGTAATTTGCTGAGTTGGATGAACTTGCTTGTTACAGGCATTCCCAATTTCTTCCAGTGCCATTTTCCATCTCATCAGTTCTTCCTTGTCCGTCCCAGGGAGGCTGTCTGGCTGCTCATTCTAGAGATGACCATCATAGTTGCCAGATGTCTCCAATAGGGCGCCCTCTGGTGTGTGAGCCCCCACCAGGTGAAGGTCGTCCCTGGGGCTGGCTCCTTTAACCTTTGTTCCCTATGAGTGGCACCAGAATGATTACACTTTTGCAACCCTCAGACAACAGTATATAGTCTGAGTTTTCTTTACTAGGAGCGGGAGACTCCAAAAGGCTTAAAACTACTAGCATGAAGAAATGACTTTGTATTGGCCAAATAAATGACATCATGAAAGGCCTATGGTGGCAGGTTTGGTGACCTCAGGTCATAATACAAAGTGAAATTGCTATAGGGGTCAGTCCAGGTCTCTTCACATCCTGAGAAGAATTATTCTTATGGTATTCACACTTTTGAAAGCACAGAGTCGATGTGAAGAGTTAAGATATACAGCAGAATAATGTAAACAAGTAATATGTTACCTTATTTTAAAAGGTAGATTTGACATGTCAACAGAAGAACTTTCCTAAGAAAGAAAAGATAAACCACACAGCGCTGAGTAAAAAGTTATTCAACTGGTGTGTACGCCCCATGGGCAGAAGGGTGCTCTGTGTTTGGGACACAGTGTCAGAGGTTGGGAAGTTCTGTTAAGCAGCATTTTCCTTCATGTGAGATTAATTTTACACTCCTACTTCCTGTGCAACTTTACTTCCCGTGTTTGGCAGCTATAAACTATCAGACTTCTAATTTAAATTTTACAAGTTATAGCTTCAAACTTTCTTTTTCCTCAATCAAAATACCGGAACATCATAGAGTCATTTCTACCTCATGCTGAGTGGGATTTTGCCACAATTTTTATGACTTACATCATTGTAGGTTTTGTTTCTTCATAAGTTACTTATCTCACCATTAAGTATAAAGTGTTCAATAGGGGTTTTAGGTCAAGAAAAATTACAACTTTCCTGTGGTCAGAAATTTTATTTTTCTTGTTAAGAATATACTTGTTAATAACTCGAGTGTTCTAATCACATTATAATAGACTCCTTCGTTTATTTCTTCATTCCTCTAATCAATAAGTAGTGTTGAGGACCTACTTTGCACCAGAGTTTTGCGAGGGGGTGGGCATCCAAGAGTGAGCGAGAATAGATGTGTATTAAAGGTAAAGACTAATTCATTTTCTGCGTGTTTATATGAACATAATGAAAAAAGAAATGCATGACCAACAACAAAAATACTAAACTGAGCTATAGAAGAAAACTCTCTCTTCTTCACTTTCAGAAGCCATCTGGATTTCTCTCTCTGTTGGATGAAGAAAGTCAAATGATTTGGTCAGTGGAACCAGATCTTCCCCAAAAGCTCCAGAGTCTCTTAGAATCCTCCAACACCAATGCAGTGTACTCCCCCGTGAAGGATGGCAACGGGAACGTGACCCGCAAAGATGAAGGCACAGCGTTCACTATTATGCACTATGCAGGAAGGGTAAGTTAAAGGAGCGCCATCAGCTATGATGTGCACTGAGGGACCAA
Organism: Equus asinus; assembly: GCF_041296235.1. Lineage (NCBI taxonomy): Eukaryota > Metazoa > Chordata > Mammalia > Perissodactyla > Equidae > Equus > Equus asinus. Next base: position 80,598,850 of record NC_091800.1, read on the forward strand.
AGGTCTTAAGGACAAGCTTTAAAGTTGCAGCATTTTGGAGTTTATTACTTTGATAAATGAAAACTGGGTGAAGAGCCCACACAAATGTACTTTTCTCAGCTATTTTCTTTTAGCCTGATGAGGGCTTCACATCTTCAGAACGTGGGCGATGAAGCATGCAGTATGATCCTTCTCATAATGTTCCGAGAATTATAATTTCATATGAGCAAAAAGAGGCCTGGATTGAATACAAAGGGCTCTGTTACGAACTTTGAGACATTTTCATAATCCAGAGAAACATTGGACATCTAGTTTGCTTACCCTCAATATAGTTTTTAGTATTAAATTATTTTTCTTGAAGCCTAGCAACCCCAGAAAAGAAAGCTACTGTCAGATCTCTGTCGATTCCCTAACCAGCTTTGTAACACGTGCTTCTTTTTCAGAACTTCCAAGGACCAGCTCTCACCTGTAAACATTTTCACACTCCTCAGGCTAGGCTCATATTGGGCTTCTCCAAGCTGATCCCAATCATTTTTTCCATGACTTATTTGCACACCGCCCCCCCCCCATTCAAAACCTCTGTTCAGGTTATTTTTTCTAACGCGCTGGCTTTTGTCCTGCATCTCTCACATTCAAGCTTGAAATATCCTCCTTGTCTTCTTAACAGGTGAATGTTTATCCATCTTTTAGTGCTGAAATCCACATCTCACTTGTCCTCAATTCACCTCCCATCTACAGTTAGTATCTAATATCTTCCACCTGTGAATTTGTAGCCCTTGGCTTTTCCCCTCATTTGGCACTTAGTACAAATTACACATTCAAGGGTGAGATATCCAGTCACTCTCTCACACTCGGTGTCTTTCAGTCCTTTTTAACCCATGTTTACTGAGACTCTGCTATAAGCAAAGCCAGAGCATTCGAGACTCAAAGTTGAGCAAAACATGTTCCTTGCTCTCAAATATCTCACTTTCAAATAAGGAAAAGGTGAATTGACAAATAATTATGATATAATTTACTTATAAAAACATTAGCAACATAAACAAAGTTCTGTATTACCACAGAGAAGGAAGCAATTATTTGGCTCCCAAAAAAGTGTAGAAATGTTTCCTAGAGGAGGTAAAAAGTGATCTAGGCCTCCAACGGCGAGTCAGAACTCAGTAAGATAAAAGGAATGGGCCTCCAGTAAAGACACGGACTTTGGGAAGTGAATGGACGTGTGCCCCTCTGGATTCAGTGGCATAGGACGGAATCCACCAGAGCTGTTGGAGCAGAAAGTAACTTTAGTGCAGGAAAGTAACTGCTGAGAGACTCTATGTTGAACCTTCCAGTAACCTTAAAACCACGCCACAGGACAGGGCTACCAACATAGCCTTGTCATTGATCAGGAAGCCTCCAGCCAAATTGAGAAGCTGCTGCCATAGGTACTGACTCTCAGTTACTGCTACCACCTCCAGCAGTGAAATGCCCGTGCGCTGGTACTCTACAGGGAACAAGTTGGTGTCTGGGCCTGCAGATCTCCACTGCCAGAGAAAAACAACACCTTCAGCACATGCTCACTAGGGAAAACACAGAAACAGCAGAATTGGGGCCTCCACCACTTCCACCTTCTAAATCTCGTGCAATAGTGCTGGACGAGTGGGAGCCACAGAGCGCTCAGACCCTAACAGCAAAGGAGACTGGGAAGGATAACTTTGTGGCTTCCTGATGTCTGCAGTACACGGGGGCAACGAGGGCGAATGCTCCATACCATTCCACCATATCCACCCACATCGTGTTTGGGAAATGGGGCAAGAAGTCCAGTTAAGTCTATAGAGAATGGTAGGAAAGAAAGTCTAAAAAGGTTATTTTGGCCAAATCATGAATAAATATGCAGGCACTTAGGACTTTGGACTCTTGGCAGTGTTAACTTATCAAATATTTTTAGACAGAGTGGGGGATGAAGTAAGTAAAACAGACATCATGACATAGGATGGATTGGGAAAGAAGTCAGAGCGCTGTGGAAACCCTCAGGCCAGGACTGCACTGGAGCCGGAGCGTGGAGCACAGAGGAGCCGGCGTCAGAAGGCAGAGGGCTGGGGACCATGACTGACTGGACGTGCAGAGGGAGGGAGACAGAGCTTGAAATGACACTGAGCTTTCTCAGCCCGCTGACTGGTGGATTTTTTTAATGCCAACCCAGAGAGGAAATCCTGCAGAATGAGGTAGTTTGGAAGGAAAGATATTCAGTTTTAGATGTTTTGAATTTGACGTTTTTAATGGGAATCCCAAGAGGATGCTAAAACACTTGATGCTGGGATGAAAGAGGCTGGTTGTTTGTAGATACATAGTCACATTTTTGGAAATGTGTATCTTGATAATTTCACCCAGGAAGAGCAGGGAGAAGAGAGAGAGAAGAAGTTAGTAGGAAAGAGAAGAATCATGGAGGCCAATAGAAAAGGAAGAGGATAAGGGGTCAACAGGAGGTGCCCCTGTGTGGGACATGGGACAGTTAGGCCAGGGAGCACCTCTGTGAGAAGTTACAGTAGATGGTGCCAAGTGATGGCTTAACTGGCTGTGGATGTGGAGAGGAAGTTATGGAAGATTTTATATATATATACATATGTAAATATATATATTATAAATATAAATGAAATAATGTATTTATATATAAATAATATATAAAATAAAAATAAATATATTATACAAGTATATAAATCTAAAAATATGTATATATATTTTCCCAAAGTGTTAAAACTATCTTTTATATTTGAGAGATTTAGCCTTTAAAAAGTCTTTCAACAGTATCGGTCTCTTAGTCCTGTGTTCAGATTTTTTAATTTATATTTTCTTTGTATTAAGCATTTACTGAATTCATAGGATTTAGTTGAGAAATAATAATAAGGTATAAAATTCATGGAAGCTTTCTTAAGTCAGTATATACCTGATTTGGCTTATAAGTCTGTTTGATTTATATCTTGGGGATATATTAGATGTTCAATAAATACTAATTGTGTTATACTGAAAGAGACTGAGTTTTGACATAATATTTTACTTGTTAATTATTTAATGATCACTTTAAAAATTGTTCTACAGGCACTTAATAAAATGCCAATTTCAATTGTTTTAAGAAAATTTGGGGAAAAAAACAACTAATGGTTTGAATGAATATAATTATTTCACTGAGTTCTGATAGCAATAAAGCAAAGCAGAGAAAGCCAATAGATTAGTTGCCACTGAGCCAAAACCCCATGGAATCATGAAATTCCCTGTAAAAACATCTTTATATTTTAAGCGGGATTTTCCATAACCAGAGTCAGTTTTGTGGTTTTATAAAAATCTTTCATTTCACTGAGATATACTAATGAGTCTTAGCTCAAGGACTCCCTAAGGACTCATTCACATGTTACAGCATAGATTATATGTAATTTGTGGCAATATGTCAAGCTATATGCCATTCTAATCGTCAGTTGTAGCTACATGTACTTAAATTTTGAGCTATTGCATCTTCAAGAAAAGCAGCACATTCTGCATTTTATAAATCAAGAGATGTAAAGAGCTAATTGGTTTCAAATCAGCATGCAGGGTCTATTTTGGACAGTAGGATGAGCATTCGTGAGTAGCTCTTTGATGATAAAGCTGCTGCCTAAGGAGAGCTCGATGCCTCTGAGGTTCTTGGGTTAGTTTGTAGTCTCCTCTTTGGCCAGATGGGCAGGCTGGAGAGTCTCATCACCACTTGCTCCTCCATGACTGGTTTACCTGGTTTTGTTAGTAAAACCTTCCTACGTCTCATAGGAAGGATGCTCATTACTGCTGGTGATGATATTGACATCCAGCCCCACCAGGATGGACTTTCCCATCAGACTCTTCCGCTCCAACTACGAGACCCTGCCGTGCTTCTGAATCTGCCTTGGAGCAGAGGCTCAGAGGTCCTTTTAGAAATGTTTAAGCAACATTATTTGAATTATAGCTGAAGATCTTTCCTAAACACATTTGAATTTTTCATTACTCACAGGAACCTGGTGTATTTTTCAATCTCCATTACAGAAATATTTTAAAGTAAATGGGAAGAGACTGTGCATGAAATATTAACAGGGTCTCATTAATGAGTATGAATCTGAATTAAAGAAGGCTGTGTGTTGTGTTTTGTTGTTGTTGTTATTTGTGCTAGCAAATTTTAAATCATATGTGGCATTACCTGCTTTAGGACTTGCTCTTGAACTTCTACTGGTCATTTAAATGATGGATAAGCGTTAAATTCAGAAGTTTGTCTAATTTTATTGGCTTTTAAAATTAAGAATCTCGAAGGAAAGAAGAATTATGATTTGGCAAAAGACATTGGCTCTTAGGAAAGTTGAATTTTCATTAAGGTGATTCTGAACTAACTCCAATAGGACATAGTATTCTGAAGTTCCTAAATTTTAATGTGACAAAAGGGACTAGATCAGGAGATAGTAAAGCAATCTGAAGTAACACAAATTAAATTAATGAAAATATACGACAAAATTAATAGTTGTAAAATATATGACGCTTAAATATCTGACCTTTGTGTTGTCTGCTTGTATCTTTGTCTAAAAGTTGTTTATTTGATGATTTATTTTATCATGAAGTGATTCTTTTTGGATCTCAGATAAGTGTCCCATTGTATGATTGGCTTTGATGGTTTACGCAAATCAAGTTGACAATATTGTTCTTTCTGAAGATGATGTGTCTGTGTTTTAGCCTCCTTCTCACCCCAAACACTTTAATATTGTAGTGGGTCCAAAAGGATCCGGCCACGTGCTCATCTGTAGAAACCTTAAATGGGATCTTATTTGGAAAAAGCTTCTTTGCTTAGGTAATTAGCGTCAGGATCTTGAGATGAGGAAGTTGTCCTGGATTATCTGGGTTGGCTCTCAGTCCAAAGACAAGTATCCTTATAAGAAGGAGGCAGAGAGAGTCGAGAGAGAAAAGGAGGCCTTGTGACCATGGAGGCAGGGATCAGAGTGATGCAGCCACAGGCCGGAGAATGCCTGGAGCCACCAGAAACTGGAAGAGGCAGGAAGGAGTGTCTCCCAGAGCCTCAGGAGGGCACAGATGTTGGGCCTCCACAACTGTGAGAGAAGAAGTTTCTCTAGTTTTGGTGGGCCCAGTTGGTGGTTATTTGTGACAGCAGCCCTAGGAAACTGTCGTAAGTGCTCATTGGTTTGACATTTACAGATTAGAAGAGAAGTGAGCAGTTTTAACTCATAACATGGTAGAATTTCATTACCACATTCGATGCATTTGAAAGCGGCCCTGGCGATTTCTCTGTCTGTTTGTGCTCAGGTGGTTTTTCTCACCCGGAATGCTGCTTCCCTCTTTCTTTCCAAATCTGATCTGCCTTCCCAAGGATCAAGTTCCTGACCTAAGACCTAATCCAAATTTTGTTGATCTCTGCCTTCCCTGATCAGTCATGATTCCTGATGCCTGCATAGCATTTTCTAATTTTCAAAGTCCTTCTGAGATCTTTCACCACAGCCTTGTGTATAAATGTGACTGTGTCGGTTTTCAGGTAAGTAAGCTTTGGTGAAGTTCAATGATTCACCAAAAATTGTACAGCTGGGTATGAGTCTCCAAAGTGGCCCTAACAAAGTCCCACACGCCAGGCGGCTTAAACAGCAGAAATTTATTTTCTCACGGTTCTGGAGGCCAGAGTCGAAAATCAGGTGTCGCAGGGCTGGATCCTTCTGCAGGCTCTGAGAGAAATCTGTTCCTCTCCTAGCTTCTAGGCGTTGCCATCAGTCGACATTCCCAAGCTTGTAGACACAGCACCCCAATCTCTGCCTCTGTCTTCACATGGTCTTCTCCCCATGTTTCTCTGTGTTTATCCTCTTCTTCAAGGAGACCAGTCATGGGATTTAGGGCCTACTCTATCCAATATGACTCATCTTGACTTAACTAATTACATCTGCAAAAATCTTATTTCCAAATAAGGTCACGTTCTGTGATTCTGGGTGGACAAAAATTTGGAGGGTACGCTATTTACTCCACTACAGGCTAGTAGGTCACAATACCGTGTTTCATTTTCCTCAAGTCCCGCATGTTTTTCTCTCTCCACCACGGTGTGTGGTGAAATGCTTACAGTGTTTATGGTTTATAGTCATGGAATCTGTGTGGTGTATGGAAAGAGAAGATGTACTGGGGTACACTGGGGCTCCATTGCTGTGACCTTGAGGAGGACACTGACCCTCAGTTGATGCACTCATGAAGTCTGTAATTAAGGAGAATGTAATTATGAAACTCATAAACTTGTGCTGAAGGCTAAGTGGTGGGCAGGCAATAAGTGCAAGTAGGATTATTTTGAGACATTGTGGCAAATGTGTGAGTCGTATTTCCCCAACAGTAGCTGAAGGTCTTTCTATGCAGGAATACTGTTATATTTAGCAAAATTTTGAACTCATCAATTGCAGATATTGAAAACCAGAAAATATTTGGGGAATCATCCAGCAGGCTATATTTCCATATGAGAATATTAGAAGCCCTATTGACTTGCTCAAATTAAGCTAGTGGTAAAATGTCATTTATTAGTTAAAAAAATGTATTTGTCAATTCTTATATCTTATAAATGTGCTCACATTGCATAAAGCAATGTTTTATCAATCATGTTAGAATATTTCTTTTTACTTATCACAAAGTTGTCAATATCACTTCAGCAGATGACAGGGAAGATGTAACCATTAAAGTTATATTAAATATTTTTTGCTCTTCCAATCACACTTGGAAGACTTCAGTGGAAGATAAATGCAGAAAATTGAGATATTTCTCCATCTGTGGAAAACATAATACTAAAAGAGAAAACATTTAGATAAATGTTTTAACTTATGTTAATGTGACATTCTGTTTTTCAATGAATATACAGGTTGTTTTCATGATGAGTATCTCTACCTTGATTAAAGAGAATTTTTGCAAAAAATTTTGTTCTTTGCCATTTAGCTTTATGACTAATATTTTAATCGAGCATCCAGGTGTGTAGAATTTTACCACAGATTTTAAAAGATTCTTTCAATGTTATTCCCCTAAAGAAAATTAAAGCATTCTCTGCCATCTATATACATATTCTGAGATGTAATTTTATGACAGAATGAAAATGTATAGCCCTTTTATATGATGTGCTGGTAGACGTGTCTTTCTGTGCGTGGGTTTTGATTGTATTCATCAGGATTCCTTTTCCATGCCCCTAAACCAATCCTTGCAGATGAGTTGTAATCCCAGACAGGGAGACCCTGATCATTATTGTTCATGTTTCTGACTTCCACAGGCCTTTACGGAAAACATATTACTAAAAGGTTGCTCAAAAAAGTCATGTGGAAAAAAGGATGATGTTACTGATTTGTGGCCCGTCTATAAATACCTGATAGTTTTTCCTTCTCCTTGAAAAGGATCCACCCCTATTGTTGGATAAACTAAGTTTGAAATGTATACATTTAGATTTATGCTGTTACCCGGACCTCTCAGAAGCAGATCTTTATCTCACTGATACTGCAGTAGACTCTAGGTGGCACACAGACGAAAGCCGCCCTCTTTGCCCTTAGACATACTTACGTAACGTGTATGCAGGGGATACCTCTTGGCCTGTTCAATTTCCCTACTCCACCTGTGTCGGGAACACCTTCTGTGGCTTGTCAGCTGGCCTTCACCCCCAGAGATCTGTGGGAGACAGAGTGGGCCCAAGAAGACTCTGAAAGTGAACCTTGAAATCAAAAGGAAAAGGTGGTGGCTTAATCAACGCAGAAGACTCCATTTATTTCTTTTTCTTTTCTCCAGGCAAAAACCCCAGACATAACAATGAAATCTGTCTGGTTTAAACTAAGCTGATACTGTTAAAGGTTATTTGACAAAGATATTTTGACCCACACAGAAGGAGTTCAATTTACATTTGTGTTTGGTCACCTCCTGGGCAGACTTTTAGAAAAATAAGAATTAACTCCACCAGGCTCCTGGTACTCTGTTGCTTATATCAATTTCACCTTTGGTATAAATTTTTGTAAGAGACAAGATAAATGTTTCCTTACCCAGAGTTCCGTTAGGAAGAGAAAATTCAGGATCCCATTTAGGGAATCTTACTGTTTCTTCAAAGATATAATAGATTCCATTATCTTCATGGGCTGACAGAAGGTTATAAATAAGGAACTTCAGATTTTCCGGAATATTGATATCTTACTGTTAGTTGATTGGTATTTTTTTCCTTAAAAGGACCAATGAAATAATGTTCACAAATTTCAGATATGTCAATTTCAAGGCCATGTCCACATCCAGAGTCTAGATATCTAGAAAAGGACTCTTAATAATACTATGCGCTCCTAATAACTGTCTGTGTTAATTAGTGTTTATCAACTTAAAGTGAATCAGAATGAAAGCAAGCTAAGCTATCAGATAGAATCACTTAATGGAAAAGTAAAAAATAGAAGCCTCTGCTTATAAATACTGGTGCTGTAGACATGAATTTAACACTACACATGAAACCTCAGATAGAAAGCTGAAACCAGGCAAGAACAATTATCAGACCCATTTATATTTGCTGAAAATGATCTCATTTCTTCTGCTAAAATCCAATCTTTACATACATTCTGATGTGATCTATTGAAATCAAGAGTGTATTTCAAAGTTTTGCATTTTTATCACCTGCTAATCCCAAACACCTCTTTTCTAGGGATTATATTTTGCATCATGTAAATAACATGGTGGAGAAAGGGGTTATAAATTTGACTGATAAGTGAATTTACCTCCATTCCATAAATATTGATGTTTTTCAGGATAATACTTTATGTCATGTGTATATCCTCTCATGATTCAGTTTCGTAAATGAGATGATTCTGAACCTCCAGTCTAACTATTTCTCCTGTGGGCTTCGTACTTGTGTATCCACTTTTTAATTCCATACTTGGATGATATCTTAATTCAACAGATCCAGAAGCCAACTAAACTAAATTCCCTAGTCACCTTCAAACACTCTCTCCCTCTCAACTTATTTCAAGAAGTAAATAAATAAATAGGACTGATTTTTCCATATTTGTCTCACTTTTCCACTTACGGTAAAATCAGAAACCCAATTAATTATCGAATACAATCTACTCGCCCCTATTTATCTCTCGAAACCAAATACTACTTTTCTTATCCCAGTACCTGCGTTCACATCGCCCCCTCAAACTCTTGGGTTACTTCAATAGTCTCCCCACCCTAACTGATGGAATAAGCAATAATTACCAAGAAAAGGATGAATAACTACTTTTACAAGCGACACTAACTCCCTCTATTTCAGTCATCTTTTGGCTTCTCTGGTAATGCTTTTCAAAGTTGTGATGATTCCGATTTGACTTGTTAAGGGTAGACCTGAACTAGTGGCAGTGGTGGCCCCCTTCTCCATCACGTGTTCATACACTATGCTTGCGAACGCTTTTGCCTCCCAGCTTCTCTGTCCCTGGTAGAATAATAGACTTCGCTTTCTCTCTGAAAAATCAGATCTTCCAGATTGTCTTAACACTCTCGTTCTTCATGTACCTGGTAGTTGAACATGCACAGCTCGGGGGATGTAATCAGGATTCAGTTTTATTTTTGGCTCACACTGCTTTTTAAAATATGTTCAGCAGGGACAGTCCTTCCCTGGTAACCAGATAAAATATCCCTGGCAGCTCCGGTGATATTTTTGGGCTCTCTCCAGTAATAGAAAGTCCTTTATTTGCTTTCATTGGCACTCACAGACTCAATTCAGTGATGAAGAATTTCTAGTCCTATATAATAATCAGAACTACAGACTTAACTGAAAGTTAAGTCCCCTCACGCCTCAACCACAGATGAGACACTCTACAGTGGCCGAGGCGTCCTATTTGCTTTCTTTTCTTGCGCTGACTCCTCTTGTATTGTCACAACGTGGTTTCATGAACACCACACCTTCTGATGTCTAGGGCTAACTCTCAGTTGGGTGCTTTCATGTATCCCTGAGATGCTCCTCCCTGGGAACCTCCAAAGCCCTTCTTATGACCTAGGTGATACTGATTCTCCCGGCTGGGAGCTCCCCCCAGGGCCCTGGTTTCTAGTGTCCATTCCTCATAGACTCTCTCCATTGGATTCCATTATTCCCAGCTTCCCAAGCATGCTCTTGGGCAGGATGTGACAGAACTCTGGTTTGTGGACCAGATGAGAAACATGCCCTTGGTAGTTCATCAAAAATGGAATACGTTCTATGCTCTCCACTTTCAAGAGCTGCCCCAGAACAGCCCAACAGCCCATTCCGTTGCAGCAGGGCCTGTTCCTCCCTCCCATCCCCATCATACTGCCCATTTCTGCCTTTGCGCTCCTTAGTGAGGGCCAATCACCAGTTCCCAATCTCTCTAACTGGTGAGACCAGGTCAGAGTGCGAGAGGTTCTGTGAAGGCTCCTCCCTCTTGCCATATAAAACAATCACTACCCTGTGCTCAGATTGGTGTGAGAGCAGTAGGCTCATAGATCTACAGATAGAGACGTGGATGTATAAATCAACTACAGTAGATAGATTTGTCATTGTTAGTGCAACTGACTGGATTCCAACTCCTAGGGACCCTGTGGATGGCAGACTGGAGCCCTGTCCAGTCTATTTGCACCATCCTCCAATTTTTTCAAAAGTGAGTGGCCAGGTCCTTCTTCCTAGTCAGTCTTAGTCTGGAAGCTCCACTAAAAACCTGTCCACCCTGCATGACCCTGCTGGAATTTGAAATCTTGGTGGCAAAGCTTTCAGCATCACAGCAACACACAGCCACCACAGTATGACGACCAGCAGACGAGGGGGTGTGGGGTGTGCTTGCCTGACCAGGAAATGAACCTGGGCCTCTTTAGTGAGAGCACAGAATCTTAACCACTGGATGACCAGGATTGGCAGATGATAGATACATAGATAGACAGACAGATAGATAGATAGATAGACAGACAGACAGGCAGGCAGTTAGATAGATAGATAGATAGACAGACAGACAGACAGATAGATAGATAGACACACACATATCTATAAATCAAATATCGGTATTGCCAGAAACACATGTAAGTTACCCCTGCTACAATCTGGGATATCCTGAAATGACTAAATTGTCGTTTAGGGTAGCTTCCTTAGAGAAACTTTAATTTTTAGCCCTTCAAACATGTGGAAATATAGATTTCCATATCAGAGCTACATTAATGATGTGATAATGTAAGTAGCAGTTTGGTTTGTCCATGACATATTGCCTTGCACAGTGGAGTGTGCACGCCGGAGGAAGCCATCTCATTCTACCGCAGTGTGTTGTGTGTAAGCCATGAGTAACGTCTTAGCTAGGGAAGACTAAGACAAGTGGAGTCAAAGCAGTGAATCTCTGAGTAATGCCACAAGAGGCTCTCCTAAGCGTATACGACCATGGTTCTGCCACTCAAGCATTTTTCTGTTAGCTTCCTGATTTGGGCCTGAATGAAAAATTGAAGAGCCATTATATTTATGTTTCTAGCCTGAGGTGTAGTGCTCTGTTAGTTTTCATTTATTCTTCCTCTAACCTGTAGGGTGGTGCGTCTGCAAGGATGCTGGGACCCATTCTGCTCTGTCCACGTGACTCATTTCATAGGCTTCGGTATCTCCTTTCACACTCAGTCTTTCTAGAATGAATGGTTCTTATCACTTGGTCTGTCTCCAGCCATGAGCCCCTCTAGTCCCTGCATCATTCTCTGTGCTTTCCTTTATACTCTCTTTCTTCAGGTATTTGGAACGGTGGCGAACACGGTGTCTGTCCTTGTTCTTTTTTGAGCTGCAGAGCAGGTAGAAGCATCAGAGCTGTCAGCACCAAGACCAGAATGGACAAATCAAGAAATTGGGAATGGCGGCGGTCGGTCAGGCTGCAACCTGGAAAGGAAAATACGCCAAATCTTCAAGAAGAAAAGGAGTCTGGGTGGGGAATAGGTTCCACAGGAACAGTGGAAAGAGACACGGGACAGAGAGGTGGTGCATCCCCAGTGGAAGCAGCCACCTCCTCTGAGGCTGGGGAGAGGCAGAGAGGAGACGAGACTAATGGACCAGGAGCTGAGGGCAGCAGACACAGGCTGGAACCAGGGAAGCCTGCCCCAGAAGAATGGGGCCATGAGGAGTGGGCTGAGGATGAGCCAGGGAGGAGACTTGGCACTCTGGGATAGGATGGGAATTACCAAGGCTTCTGCCCTGCAGTCTTCTGCCAGTGCCTCCTGCAGCAGCCCTAGCTGGAGGGCCCGGTTAGGGACCACAGAGCAGACCAGGGCAGGAATTCATTGCAGAGACAACAGTGCATGTGATAGGAAAGGCATTACCCAGCACACTGTGCAGAAAGAAGAGTCCTATTCTTCTGAAAGTACATACATAGACAAGAATAGGTTTGATAGATAGATAGATAGATGAGATATTGGCCAACTCTGGGAAAAAGAATTAGAGGTAATTTTTATTTTGTTGTTTTTAGTATTTTCTAAATTTTATAAATACACGTGTTATATTTTATAATTTTTGTTTCTTTCTTTGTGAGGAAGATTGGCCCTAAGCTAGCATCCATTGCCAATCTTCCTCTGTTTGCTTGAGGAAGGTTGTCCCTGAGCTAACATCTGTGCCAGTCTTCCTCTATTTTATATGTGGGACACCACCGTAGCATGGCTTGATGAGCAATGTGTGGGTCCGTGCCTGGGATATGAACTCACGAACCCCAGGCGACCAAAGCAGAACGCATGAACTTACTCAGTATGCCACCAGGCCAGCCCCTATAAAATAGTTTTAAAAGATCAGTCCTAGCAGTTTTCCTTGCTTTTTTTTCACCAAGCGTAGTCGTTTAACACAGATAATGTCCAAAATTCAATGAAGATTGTATTTATTAATTTTTGCTATTAGTCATTTCACAAGCAACTTGAAAATCTAAGTAGATGGTGTCCACTCATGCCCATTTACTATGGCCATATATAGCCTTTTCCCATCCTTTAAAATAGTTTTTTATTGATGGACTATGCTAGTAAAATCATTAAACTTAGTCTGAACTGGCCCCAACTCAACACTCAACTGAATAAATAAACTGAGGTTCAGAGAAGCTGACTCCTCGTGTTCCCACAGTTGATTATGGCAGCCTGTGTCCCATCAGGGTTTTGTAGGTTGATGGGTGTACAGTAGAACAGAACCCTCTTCATAACCCCTGGTCCGTTGCCCCTTTTACGTTAGCACAATTTTGTTCATTTTATTTTCCTCAAGTTTTTCACACTATATATGGCTTATATAGGGCACCACAATAATCAGAGTTATTTGAAAAGTACTAGGTTCTATTGCTGTGGTCTTAGATAGAAGTACTTGAAAATTCTTTCTCTACAGTTTTTTATTAAATTCTAACTCTCTTAAGAAAAAAAGTTTAGCCTAAGTATAATTATTGTGTTGTTACGTGCCATCAAGTGGACTCCGACTCCTGGTGATCCAATGAACGAATGATGTCCTGTCCTCAACAGCTCCACTCAGCTCCTGTGGACTCAGGCCTATGGCCTCCTTTATGGAGTCAATCCATCTCATACTTGGTCCTCCTCTTTTCCTGCTGCCTTCTACTTTCCCAGCATTATTGTCTTTTCCAAGGAGTCCTGCCTTCCCATGACGTGCCCAGCGTAGGACAGCCCCAGCTTTATCGTTTTTGCCTTCAGCAATATTTAAGGCTTAATTTGCTCTAGGACCCACTGGTTGTCTTTCTGGAAGTCCAGGGTATCCATAGAGCTCTCCTCCAACACCATATTTCAAATGAATCATTTTTTTTTCCTATCAGCCTTCTTCATGTCCACCTTTCACATCCATACCTAGTAATTGGGAATGTGAGGGTGTGGACCATCTTGGCCTTCATCTCTAATGACACCTCCTCAACACTTGATGAGCTTTCTTGATTCTTTCGTTGCTCCCCCTCTTCCAAGTCTTCTCTTGATTTCTTGGCTGCAGTCTCCATTTAAATTCACGACTGAACCAAGGTAAACAAAATCTTTAACAATTTCAATGTCTTCATTGTCTGTGTTAAAGTTGGGTAGTTCTTCTGTAGTCGTGACTTCTGTCTTCTCGATGTTCAATTGCAGCCCTGCTTTGACGCTCTCTTCTTTCACTTTCGTCAGAAGTCGTTTTAAACCATTGCTGCTCTCTGTCAGTAAGATGGTGGCATCTGCATGTCTTAGATTGTTGACATTTCTTCCACCAATTTCCACTCCTCCTTCACCTGAGTCTAGCCCAGCTTTTCACACGATATGTTCTGTGTATGGACTAAACAGATGAGATAGAATGCACCATTGTCTGACACCTTTGCCTAGGGGAAACCATATAATTATTGTGTAGTCTCATTTTAAACTTATCAGTTTTAATACGTGCCAATATCTGCTCTAATAGCTGTTCTGTATCTAAAATGCCCAGGAAACATTTATCCTCTGCAAATCCTGTCCCTGGGCTCCCTTATTGCCTGCCAACGTCACAGAGGAGGACAGAGTTTGTATCATAGGTCACTAGTACCTGAGCCATTATTCTCAAACTTGAATGTGCACCAGAATTAACTGCGGAGCAAGTTAAAAATGCAGGTTCCTTGGCTCCACGCCTGTAAATGACGTTGAAGAGATCTGCTTGAGGTCTAAAAGCTGTGCATGTTTATTAAGCACCAGAGAATGTTCTCCTGCAGGTAATTTGCAAACCACGTTTTCAGAAACACTAAAGGTATCAGCCGCAGAGTAGGCGCTCAGTTTAGCACACACTCCGAAACCTCCCTCTGCCTCCTACTATGTGCCAGGCTCCTGGAGGGGACCGAGACTGCAGACAGAAAGAACACACTAAGCGTCAGCCCTGGCAGAGCTCAGCACCTCCCTTATCGAGGTGGAGGAAGCCACCTGCTCTTGCTCTCAATTCAGGGAGTTAAAATCGGTGGCAGTGGATAGAGCTATATTTGTGGAGCTCTCTTTCACCTTTGGATTCCGGTTTCCTTGGTGACTAGCCAAGCATGAGCTTGACAGCCTTCAGTTCGGAAGAAAATGCGTGTGGCTTGGTATGTTGTAACTTTTCTTTGTCAACCCTGGAAACTAGGCGTCTTCATGAACCGTGATTCACAGCCATGGTGAAAGCTTTATAATCCCTTTTCATGTATAGCTAACATAATTTATCTTGTAATTGTCTTTGTCGCAGTACTGGAGTGTTACCGCGAATTCTTGAAAAAAAGCAGCATACTGCCCTGCTCCCTTGCTCATGCTGCACTCCCTGTTTGGCATGACCCTGAAGCACTTAGCCGAGCACTGCTAACTGCTGAAACGTAAACAAAATGCTAAATTTCCTTTGGAGTCATTTTATTCAACAGAAGCATGCCAAAGTAAATCTTTGAATACGTGACAGTTTCCTTAAAGATTTGTATTGGGCTGTATGCATGTAAATTTCTCTATTACTCGCATGAGGGATGCTGTCACTTAGAGTGTGAATCCTATCTTCTAATCCTTAAGAGGGAAAAAAAAAAAGTCTGAGGTTCAGTTATGTAAAGATAGAAGGGAAATGGAAAGCATTTGACCCGGCCTCTATCATTTGTGACTTTCATGTTTTTCTCCTTTCATCCCCCAAATAACAAAACAGCAAGAAAAGGAAGGGTAAGCCTATGAGCAGATAGCTGTCCCGAATGACCTAGAAAGACCTCCGTGTAAAACCTGCTTCTTGCTGCTCCAGGAGTGCCCATCGTGTCCATCCTGAGGTGCACAGCTGAGAGGACAGACCCTTATCTGTTCTCTGGACATTGCAGACTCACGAAGCTGGAGGTGATTTCTAGGATAGATTGACTTTCTCCTCGGTGGCTTCCTTTCACAGATGTTCCTCTGTCCATTCAACTAGGCTCTGAGGCTCGCTTCCCTTTGAATTGCCTGGGAACCCAGTGTCCTCATCCCACTAAGTTTTGCAGCCTCTGTGGTTTCTTTTCTCTGCAGTTATTGCTTCCTCCGCCTCCTAGAGGCCATTGCTCTCAGCGAGGTCCAGATGCTCAGGTGTAGGTGGCCCAGGAAGGTAAGGGGCTGACCCTCCCAGGAGGCTCGTTTTGTTTGGAAGCAGTTCCTTTGTAAAGTAATAAATGGATTTTGACTGATAAAATTACGAGTACAGGAGGAGAGTCTCCTTTTCAGATGGCAGCCCATTTAGCAGCCTCAAATTATTGACCAAGGTGACCCCATGAGTTCTTCTCAAGTCAACAATGTAAAAAAATTGTGAAATAGGTCTGAGAAGAAGGGACAAGTGAGCACTAGAAGCAGGTATATTGACTAGGGAAAGCTGGGTACTAATAATCTTTTTCGTTTATCTTCAAAATTACCTTGAGAGAGATGGAGAGAGAGATGAAGAGAGAGACAGTGACGGACACAGAGAGGGAGGGCGACAGCACCTTCTATGTTCTGTAGATGAGAAGTCGTGAAGTCTCAGTATCTTGACCTGGGTTATCTATCAGGCCTTGGACTTGTTGAAGCTGGAACCGGAAGGTATGTTGCCATGCAAGCTGTGCTCTTTCCGCCACGGTTTGATGTCCCCCAGAGGAGTTGGGCCTTGAAAAACAGACTTGGCACTGACAGCTGGAGAAGTTGGAACTGTCGATGAAAATAATCCATAACCAATATAATTTGGGTGAGTTTATTCTGAGCTGAAATGTGAGGACCATGGCCCGGGGCCTTTCTTGCCGAAGGAAGAAAGGGCACCAAAGAAGTGGGGTGCACAGAGTGGTTATGTACCCCCAGAGAGGATGTTTCGCATAGGATTGAAATGTCTCTTTTACAATAGTTGCGAGGCTGCTCTGTCAGCACAGCGATTGATGGAAATAGCAGGTAGGTCTTCTGTCTCAGTGACCACAGCAGGGTGGCAGTCTGTTGTCTCCAGCTGAGTGGTCACAGGTGAGCACTACAATCAGTTCCCAGCCTAAGGAAAGATGCTTAATCTTTAAGGAAATGCCAACGTTGGGAGGGGGAGGGAAGTTGCACCTTTATCTCAAGGGCCTTTGTTCTTGCCATAGGAAATGTATATACAATGCATACTCAATGGCCACAGTCAGGCCCTTTTGGAAAAAACAAAGTCAGGCCGAATTAGGTTTATACCAAATGGCTTCCTCATATACTCCAATATATCCTATTGCTTGACATTTTTATTTGTCAGAAAGAAGGATTGAGGTCAAGGGAGGAATTTGGCAGCAGAGTGTCAGAAAGCAAGTAGAAAAGTACAATGAGAAGCACCTGGAAATATGCCATATATGGAAGGATTTTATTAGGCGAGGTGGACATCTTTCCATAAACAATGAAGATTTGTGGGGATTCAACATGAGCAATCATTGAGTTAGATTTTTGGTTTTCTATTTCCATATTTTTCTCAAAATTGACTTCAAGCTTTTCTGTTTATTTGGGACAAAAAGAAAATGTGTGAGTTATCATAGTCCAGATTACAATAAATTTTTAGCTGTAGCCACTTCATTTGCTATGAATTTTTTTTTAAAGTGAAAACAGCAAAAAAAAAACATTTTAGTTACATTCATTAAAATTACAGTTTTCCTTTTAGTGTATACATTTTGAAACACTGAAGCATATTTCGGATTTTAATATTGTACTAAGTTCCTGAATTTGTATTGTGCCCCCACCTCCCCGTTGCAGGGGGAATGTCAGAGGAGGCCTTCTGGGAGATCAGGACTTTGGCCAGGAAACTGTGACTGGAGGCCCCGTGGAGACCCAGAACTCTCACCCTCACCCAGCAGGAATGAGCATCCCTACTTCTTTTATGTCAGAGGAGATTGAGTGCAGAACCTGGCTTCTCCTATCTGGCAGTAACGGGGTGTGCCTCCCTTCCCCTGCTGAGTGGTTTCAGAGGAAGCCAGTTAAAATGAAAGATTAAGCTGGAAATGTCAAAACCCTCCTTTCAAGTGATAGAACTACTACATAGGAAATCAGCAAGAAATAGAAGACCCAACACCGTCAACCAACAGGATCTACTCATTTCTAGAACACAAAGCAACAAAAGTAGAAAACACATTCTTTTCAAGTACTCGCAGAACATGTGTCAAGAAAGACTGTGCTGGACCATAAGTCAAAACTAAGCAAATTCAGGATTGAAATCCTACAGAGTGGGCTTACCTGCCACAATGGAATCAAACTAGAAATCAGTATGAGACAGATGACAGGAAAATCTCCAAATACTCAGAAACTAGACAATGCGCTTCTAAAAAATCCATGAATCAAAAAGGAAGTCTCAAGGAAATTCAAAAAAAATGTTGAACTGAATGAAAATGAAAATACAACATGTCAGATTTGTGACACAGCTAAAACAGCACCGAGAGGAAAATTTCTAGCACAAAATGCATATATTAGGAAAGAGGAAAGTCTGAAATGATAATCTAAGCTTCTACCTCAAGAACCTAGAAAACGGAGAGCAGAATAAACCCAAAACCAGCAAACAGAAGGCAATAACCAAGAGCAGAAAAAAATAGAGAAAATCAATGAAACAAAAAACTGGTTCTTTTAAAATAACCATAAAAATGACAAACCTCTAGTAAGAATGACAAAGAAAAAAGAGAAAAGACACAAATTGCTAATATCAGGAAAACAACAGGGAATATCACTACAGACCCTGCAGAAAACAAAAAGATCAAAGAGAATACTACAAATAGAGATTTGGCAACTTAGATGAAATAGATCAATTCTTCAAAAAATACAAACTACCTCAATTCACCCAACATGAAATAGATCATTTGAATAGACCTGCA
The DNA here is from genome assembly GCF_041296235.1 of Equus asinus. Classification (NCBI taxonomy): domain Eukaryota; kingdom Metazoa; phylum Chordata; class Mammalia; order Perissodactyla; family Equidae; genus Equus; species Equus asinus. The sequence goes on from NC_091800.1 coordinate 80,617,527, forward strand.
ACCATCAAGGAGATGAATTTGTAATTTAAGTCTCCCCAAAAGAAAAGTTCCAGTCGCTGATGGTTTCCCTGGAGAATTCTACCAAATACTTAAAGGAAAATTAACACTGACTTTACAAAATCTTTTCTGAAAATAGAAGAGAGAACACTTCCCAATTCATTTTATGAAGCTAGTATACCCTTATACCAAAACCAGACAAGGTTAGTTCATACACACACAAGAAAGAAAACCAAAGATCAATATCCCTCATAAATATGGATGCAAAAATACTTTTAAGTATTAGAAAATAAAAGTTCACAATATGTAAAAAGAGTCATACACTGTGAATAATTCAGTTTTTTTCTGGGGTTGCAAAGTTGTTTCAATATTTGAAAATCAATCAAGGTAATCCACCACATTAACAGGCTAAAGAAGGAAAAAAATCACATAATCATATCAATTGATGCAGAAAAAGCATTTGATAAAATTCGATATCCATTCATGATAAAAACGCTCAGAAAAAATAAGAAGAGAAGGACATCCTCAATTTGATAAAGAGCATCTGCAAATATCTTACCGTTCACATTATATTTAATAATGAAAGACCGGATGTTTTGCTCATAAGATTAGAAACAAGGTAAGGATGTGTGCACTCACCACTGTTATTAAAGATCATGCTAGAAGTTCCAGCAAGTGCAATAAGGCAAAAAATGAAATAAAAGGCAGACGTATTGGGAAGGAAGAAATAAATCTGTCCTTATTGGTAGATGGCCTGATTGTCTGTGTGTAAAATCCCAAGGATCTACCAAAAAAGTGAAAAAGAAAAGAAAAAAACTCAAAGAACTTATAAGCATGGTCGCAAAATACAGCACAAACACAGTAATCAATTATATTTCTGTGTGCTAGCAGTGGGCACTGAAATTAAAAATACAGTAACATTTCCAGTTGTTCATAAAAGTGCAAATAGGTATAAATCTAACAAAACTTGTAAAGAATCTGTATGCTGAAAACCACAGAATGCTGATGAAAGAAATCAAATATCTAAATAAAGGAAGACATATGTCATGTTCATGGATTAGAAGGCGACACAGGCAATAGTCAATTTACTGATAATCAACAGAGTAATAGTCATTTCTCCCCAAATTGCTACACAGGTTTAATGTAATTCCTATCAAAATCACAGCAAAATTTTGTTTAGATATAGAGATAGAGACAATATTATTCTAAAATTTACATGGAAAGGTGAAGAAATTAGAATACTTAAAACAGTTTTTATAAAGAAGAATAATGTGGGAGGAATTAGCCTACTTAATTTAAAGTCTTATTATGAAGCTTCAGTAATCAAGACAGAAGTGAAGGGATAGACACAGAGATCAATGGGACAGGTTATAAAATGCAGAAACAGACTCACACTCATGTGTTCAACTGATTTGGGGGAGGTGAAGATGTCCATAAATTGGCAAGATGCGGGATCCGCACGGTCATGTGAATGTCCTGCATCTTCACTGCGTTAACGTCAGCATCCAGGTTGTGATGGTTTTGCAGGATGTTACTATTGCAGGGGACTGGGTAAAGGGTCCACAGGACCTCTCTTAAACTTTCTAAAACTTTGAGAAATATTTAGAGGTGATAGGAGCAGGTTATATATGGACGTAATAAATGGGCGTGAGTGGGTATCATTTATTTAGATTTTCAGATTGCCTTTAGAAGGCCAGTATCAAACTTCATTGGATTGAGGAAATTATCATAGTTAAAAGACCAAATTTGGAATCAGGCTATATTTTATCTTTATAGTAAAAGAAGGAAAAACCTTCGTTTATATGAGTGTGTATTTGTGTGTATATATGTCTACACACGTGCGTGTGTGTGTTGTGTGTATTTCTCAGATCTGTCTGCTGAATGCTCCTATAAACATTGACTAACCCATTAATAATGTGTTACGGTGTACCTCTAGGGTCCAGATGGTGGTCTCTGATTTTAATTTTTTCACTAAAATATGCAAGAACTCCTTGAGGAAATACTTGATGCCAGATTTGGGATCAGGGGAAAAGACATCTGGAAACAGATGTTGACATTCCACTAATGCCAGTTTTCTGTAACACATCCCCAGTCGTTTGCATTATTATATTAATTGTGACAAAATAGCTGAGTTATTTGGGGTAGTCTTTCATACTTGTGTGGAGCTGTCAGCTCGGATTCTGTCAATACTGCAATCATCCACGTCTTATGAGTAGGGTCAGAAGTGCTTAAAGTTGGAGGGCCCTTGCAGAATGTTATTTAATACATGAAGATGGACTCAAAGAGCTAGAGTAGTTTGCCCATTATCACAAAAATACATAAGCTCACCTGCTTTATGATTCAGTAATTTTATACAAAACGCTTTTTTTCTTTTTACTTGTTTTTTGTGAGGAAGATTGGCCCTGAGCTAACATGTGTGCCAATCTTCCTCTATTTTATGTGGGATGCTGCCACAGCGTGGCTTGAGGGGTGATGCTGGGTCTGCACCTGGGATCCGAACCTGCGAACCCCAGGCCACCCAAGTGGAGCATGTGAACTTAACCACTATGCCACCAGGCCTGCTCCTATACAAAATAATTTTTGCTAAACCCTATGCTTCCTACAAGCATCAAATTGCCCTTGTCAGATGTTTGCGCTTGTGTGTGTGTGAAATATCCTTTTCTAGGTAACCTGACCAGTTGGAGTCTCCAACTGGGATGTTTTGAGCTTTAGCTTTAACTGGAGACCTTCAGCTTTTTCTCTGGGTATCTAAGTGCAACCAGGGTGCCAATCATGAGAACTTTCCAAAGCACATGTTTTTGTGATAATAAGAGACTCATCAGCATGATCGTAAATTAAAAAGGATAGCACTTGGGGGCCGGCCCTATGGCATAGCAGTTAAGCTCGCTTGCTCTGCTTTGGCGGCCCAGGGTTTGCCAGTTTGGATCCTGGGCACAGACCTACACACTGTTCATCAAGCCATGCTGTGGTGGCATCCCATATGGAAGAGCTAGAATGCCTTACAACTAAGATATACAACTATATGCTGGAGCTTTGGGAGGAAAAAAAAGAGGAAGATTGGCAAAAGTTGTTAGCCCAGGGCCAATCTTCCTCACCAAAAAGTATACCTTAAAAAAAAAAAAAATGGACGGCACAATGTTATGCTATATGTGGTCACAATATAACGAAACCTTTCTATTCATTTCACCAAATATATATTGAACGTGCCCAATAGACAAGGCATTTGCTACAGGGAGACAGAGCTGAACAATACATAGTCACTGCCCTCAAGGTATGGTAAGAATTTTACTGCAAGGGTTAGGAAGGCCATCGCAAAACAAGGCCATACCAGGAGCAAAGACAGACAAGGAAGGAATGTATTGAGAGAAAAGCAGGTAGTCATCAGATTCCCATGCAACGAGTGGGCCAGAACTGTAGATTGGAGCCATACAGAGGAGGCCCCTGCATGGCATTATCAGCTCGGGGACACGAAACGACCCGGCAAAGTCCATGTAAATCCAGAGTGGCTTAGAAAAATGTGTCCTGACTTCTCTTCCGTGGTTTCCCTGGGCACTGCTGTCCCTTTGCAGAGAAGACAAACCTCTAGATAAAGGTTTCTCAACCCCCAAACTATGGACATTTGGGGCTGGAGAATTTTTCATGGTGGAGCTGTCTGTCCAGTGCACTGTATGATGTTTAGTAGCATCTCTGTGCACCCACTCCCCAGTTGGGACAAACACAAGTGTCTCCAGACACCGGCAAGTGTCCCCTGGGGGTTCCCATCAACCCTGGTTGAGAACCACTATTCTAGAGTATATAAAATGGTTCATATTTAACAATGGATAACATGTAACAGAATATATCACTCTGTCCTGGCAAGGTGGATGATTGGGAATTGATCTGGGGGTATCTGAAAGTTGTTTTGTTTTTTGGCACTGCCTCTTAGCTCAACCAGTCTTCGGATCCAAATTCATGGAAAATCTGAGAATCTGCAGGATGTCTTGGGACTACTGTGCCATTTAGGTTCTTATGACAGCAAAGAATAAAAACTCAGGGGGCTTTATTGTAAGGATGGACATGGTCAGGCCCTGGAACTTGGAAGTCATTTAGGATCAAGGCTCATTAGGGGTCATGTGGCCTTTTCCTAGGCTCCTCTCACTGGCCACACAGCCTCTTTCTTATGGATTCTTTCTCAGTCTGTCTAGTCCCTCCTTGCTGCCGATGGGACAATCCTGTCTGGGCTGTCTAGTTAAAATTCCCGAAGGAGTGGAGGTGATTATTGCCTTTGTTGATCTAACCGCCCATACCCCTCATGAGTGATGCAGCGTGAAGAGGTGTCATCGGTCGGCTCCCTCCCTAGCTCAGTCCTGGTCCACCCAGGACAAAGGACAGGCTATGATACCCAACCGTGGTGCTGTCCCCGAGACATTTCCACAAGGAGCAGAAGCAGCTGTTGAAGCAGATAAGCCTAGGGCCGACCTGACTTCTCAGGACCACAGAGGGAGTTCACGCTTAGCTGAGACTGAGAGAGGCAGTAAGACTTATCTGTCTTCAAAGATCAGGTCTCCTAGGCCAGACTGGAATACCAGTAAAATCGGGCAAGAAAGTCGTCTGGAAGGTATTTGTCAGTAACCCGCGGGGAAGAAAACTGTCCTTTGAATAATCCAGAATTAATTGTTTCACATGTATTCTTCATTATAAAGACTTCAGATAAACTGTTGAAATGATCCAAAAGGACCCTTTTAATAGAGACCATTGAATTCCTCAAACGGAAATCACATTCCTTCAAGGTGTCAGGGTCTTTGCACTTGGGTTAGTGAGTTTTCTGAGCAGGTAAGAGACCTGGAGAATAAAGGGGGCTACATGAGTCTGAGTCCCACCATTTTCTCTTAAACTCGTGCTCAGAGGAGGGCTTCGCACGTTAGAACAGGAGAGGGGGCCCTTGTTTAGGGCGCCAAATGAAAGTGCACAGACAGCGCTTTGAACTTGCGTCCATGTGAACTCGAAGCCCTGAAAACACTTCTTTTATGAATAATTTAAAACTCCCGCTGAGTCAAGTTATCCTGTAAAGGAAATTCGTTTTGCGGTCATGTTTAATCATTCATTAGTAATTGTGCTGTTTTCTTTTATTGCAGGTAACGTATGAAATTGCTAGAGCAATTGAAAAAAATAAGGACTCCCTTTCACAGAATCTTCTGTTTGTAATGAAAAGTAAGTTTTTCCCTCTCGCGGTTAAAATGTCACACGTTCCTTATTTTTCTCTCTCTGAACATTGTCGTATAAAATATGCTACTAGCTAAGGGATAATTGAAATATCTTTTGCCTCCTAATGCCCAGAATAATAAGGAATGGATCTTGCCACCCTGTGCATTGGTTACAATTTAATTTGGAGTCTAGTAGAAACCATAATTTAACTAAGCTTTTAGCAGATAGAAATATAAAACACCTTAACCACTCTAGTGATATGAATATAAAAAAGCTCTTTTGTGAAGACTAATGAAGATGAATATGGCTTCCAAAGTTATTTAGGCCACAGCAGGGTGAATTTCATTGCTGAAGATGACTCTAGAGCACACCTAAGGGTGGTATTTTATTCTTATGTACTTTCAGTTACAAAGAACTAATGCTCGTGAGGTAGAAGGAGCGTACAAATTTATATATACACACAGACATGCATATATGTGTATATCAATATAAATTTGTAGGCTCCATCAACTTCGTGAACCATAGTACTTTATATACCTGTATCTATAATTCCACACTATATGTAAAACTACAGACTACATTTATATCTGGTATAATTGTGTATATATATCAATATACATAATTCTATCTTTTCTAGTCGTTATTTTCTTACTAGCAGCTCTGCAATGATTCTCATTTTCTTAATAAGCTTTTCAATGAATTGAAAGGTATCATCTTTTGTGCTTGAAGTTGCTGTAAACGAGGTAGAGTCATTTCCCTTTCCTGGAGAAAGAAGCACACGACAGCCCTTCAGGAAAGAGCCGATGTCTTTGAGCTGGGAATAAGACATCCATATCACTTCTGCTTTGAGGAATGTATTTACCTTAAATCAAGCAGCACAGTTGCAATATGTTGTTTTTCACGGGGAAGTACTCCGCTCGCCTCTCAGAACTTATGCTTATTGAATTCTCTTAAGGGCTGAGACTAATGATAAAAGCATGGACTTGGAGTAATATCGTGTAGAAAGAAAGAATTGAAATAATTGATCCTACTGATTATCATTGGAAATATCTTCCTCCTAGTTTTCAATTATTTGAACTTTCATTTATAACGTACTTCCTTTTAAGCCATATATTTTATGAAGATCTAATAGCATGTTTTTAAAGTTGGTGCAATACCCTTTTTCTTTGTTCTTGTATTTCACGGTGATAGAATGTACATTTAGAATGAGAATATGATGGCTAGTGATATTGCGATTCTGCTTATCTTAATAAAGGCCCTATACTTTAAAGGCATTCTTTTATGTACACTTGCTAACAAGTTCCAACAGAAAACAAGTGAATCTTGTTTTATTCTAAATACTTTAGGCTATGAGTATATCTGAGCAAGAGCACAGAATTTACATTGTGCTCTTATATGTTTACTCAGGAGATGACAAACGTTTTCTATAAAGGGGCTGAGAGTAAATACTGTAGGCTTTGTGAGCCATAAGGTCTCTGTTGCCACCACTCAACTCTGCTACTGTTATAATGAGAAAGCAGCCTTAGACAATACAAATGGACAAAGCTGTGTTCCAATAAAACTTTATTTATGAAAACAAGCAGTGGGCCGAATTTGGCCCTGGGGCCATAGTTGCTAAACCATTCTATTGTCTAAGCAAAAGATGCACACTTGTGATAGTATTTTATGAACCTGTGGAATGTTTTGATGCTGTAAATAGTTATTAAAAGCAAATGTGATTTATAGATAATAATAGTAATTTCTATTTCCAGGTAACTTGCTAAGTACTTTGCTTACAGTATCTAATTCAGTCCTCTCATCATCAAAAAGTTCAAGCTGAGAAAGGTGGGAGGGTCTGTTGTGGGATCCAAATAAACAGGCGTGTCTCTGAGACACCTGCCCAAGTGAAGGCAGGGAGCTTGGAGGCTTGGCTCAGGCGGAAATACAGCAAGGGCTCTCGTCTGTGCCTGAGACTAGAAATAAAGTCCACTTGACTCAGAAAGAGGCAAAAAGAGTCAAAAGTCAGACGATTAAGTATGCTTATAAGAAGAGGAAAATCTCAGATTTACTGTCAATAATGTTAACAACTGTTGAGTCTTTTGTCTCTACGTGTCTCTGCATACCTGCTCATAAACTGCACACACCTAAGTTAGCTCCTCCCATTTTCCTGGCAGAGAGACACCCACCCGATTCAGTGCTCACAGACCCCCAGAGGGATGCTTCCCATTGCAGTGTGTGTGGAGAGTGACGTGAGCAAATGGGCTACAGCGAGTGACTCTTTGGAATAGGAAAGAAAGGCAAAACTGTCTCTTCACCAAGCTTCTTTATCAGGTTCTAGGAGGCAAAACGATGGCAGAATTTCTCTTCTGATGTCCCAAGGAAGCTGTTCTCACCTCCCATTTCCTCAGCTGTGGTCAGGGCCCTATTGTTAGGGTCCCAATGCATGATGGCATCGCCTTGTGTCAGTAGGATGACACTAGTCCCCCTGTATCCTCATGCAGCCTGACCATACGATGCAGGGAAAAGACAGAAACCAGTCACTTACCTGTTTGGGTCCATATTTATGTCTAGTTTTCCTAGATTTATTAAAGGCTTTTTTTTCCAACTATAGGAATAACGTGTTATACTGTTTATCTATGGTTCCATCCATACATAGACTTGCTATAAATATCATTGTTTTTTACATCTTTAAATAGGGCCGTGGGACTGTATGTATATTGTTTAGCTGTTTATTTTGAAATGATTTCAAACTTAAAGTTACAAAATTAGCACAAAGAACTCCCATAGGTACTTTTCCCGGATTCACTATTTTCATTTCCTTTCTTCTGCTCTCTCTATCATTTTCTCTCCCTCTCTCCCCTTCTGTCTTCCCTCTCCTTCCTTCCTTCCCTCTGCGTGTGTGTATATGCGCATGAGTGTGCACATACATTTTCTGAACCACCTGAGCATACGTCACATGCGTCTTTGTGTCTAAAGACTTCAGTGTATCTCCTAAGATCAAGGACTTTATCTTATGTAACATATCCTGCATAGCGTATCTTGTCAATCGTGTGCTCATTACTCCCCTGGTGCCTGGGCTCAGCCTGTCCTATGGGCTGCCGCCTGCTGGGAGGTTGTCGTCACTATGACTCTCACCAGCAGTGCCAGCTCCTTCCCTTCCCTCAGGGATGTACAAGGGACCTTTGGTTATTTTTAGCTTCATTGGGGTTTTCTGTAAGCCTTTTGGGGAGTCAAAATAGATTTCTTACCTTTTTTCTACTATTTTTTAGTAGAAATTTCCTCTTTTATATAAGGAATCCCTGTCTCCCAGGCCCCTTCTTCTAACCCCCAAATGTGACTTCTCCCTCCATCACCCAGTCAGCTCTGTCCTGCACAGGGTCGGGGGTGGTCAGCGGTGTCCTGGGAGGAGGGAGGGGGTTGTTCACCCTAGACAGCAGTCAAAGGGAGCTGCCGTATTTGGTACTGGGGGGCGGTGTAGCTTCTTTTGTTACTCTATTTCTGTTAGTCATTTGTGTAAAACACCAAATAAAGCAATAGGGGCAAACTAAAAAGAAAAATTATGGAATATTTAACATTGAGACAATACTAAGGTCTAATCCAGAGTCCCTATAAAACGTCACCACTTATCCCCCTAATGCCTTTCATTCAGGTTCATTTGCTTCATTTAGTTGCCATTTTTCTTTAGTCTTCTTTAATCTGGGTCATTTGCTCCACTTTTCTTTTTCTTTCACAACATTAATATTTGTAAAAACGAAAGTTCAGTTATTTTGAAGAACGATCCTCCGTCTAGGTTTATTTGCTGTCTCCTCACGTTGGCATCAGTTATGTGTTCTTGGCAGGAATCCCAGAGACGTGATAGAGTGTCCTTCTCAGTGCATCACGCTCAGAGCACGTGATGATCATTTGAAACATCATTGGTGACATTTGATCACTTCGTTAAGGTGGCAAATGTCATGTTTCCCTAGTCAAAAGTCACTGCTTTTTCTTTGTAACTGATGAGTAATTTGTAAGGAAGTACTTTGAGACAAGGTAAATATTCTCTTTCTCGTCAAACTTTCACCCATTAGTTTTGTACACATGAATGGTTCTTGCCTAAATGGATGATTTCTCTTATGGTTGCAAAATTATGATTTTCTAACCCCATTTTTCCATCAACAGTGACATTCCACTATAAGAACTCCTTTTTCTCACTAATTAATTAATTTATTTATTTATTATCAATATCGACTTGTGGATTCTTATGTTATTCAATGAATCATAATCCTTTACTATCATTATTTTGATGCTAAAATTGCCCAAGACCTGGCCGGTGAGAACCCTTCAAGTAGCTCCTGTGTCCTCTTGACAGGTTCTCATGACCTTTGTTTAGCACTTGCTGACATCCTGGCCTTCCAAAATGTTCCGGGATCATCCATCTTGCCTCAGATTTAGAATCAGCTACGTGTCCAAGAAGACTTGATTCACTCTAGGGGAACATGGTACAAAGAAACACTAAGCCCTGGGGACATGGCGAGTTTATTTCTACTGGGGTGTCATTACTTTTAGGATGTTTCAAAACTAGGAAATTTAAGATACAGATATAAATAATATATAGATTTGTACGATTAGACTAAAAATCATGAATTTACTTTGATACCTCTGATTTCAACCCAACACCCCAGGGCTCCTTTTTGCCTTCCTGTTTTCCACAATTGTGTCTCCCTTCTCTGAAACTTCTCCCTAGTTCCCTGTTTGTTTATTAATGTAGTGACTTTTCTGTATGCATTGCTACTAAATATATTAGCTTGGGCAAGCAAAATAACCTGGATGTGGAAAAGGCAGAAACTAAACTGCTTTGCTACTAGACAGCGCTAACTATCTGATGGGCTAAGCATGATCCTAAGTGATTGATGCAAGTTATTTCACATTTTAATCATGTAGTGATCCTCAAAGTAGGGACTGTCATGGTCATTTTATAGAGAAGGAGACTGAGGCTTCAAAACTGTCTGTATCCAGGGGCTGGCCTGGTTGCATAGTGGTTAAGTTCATGCACTCCCTTTCAGTGGCCCAGTGTTTGCTGGTTCGGATCCTGGGCACAGACCTACACACGCCTCATCAAGCCATGCTGTGGCAGCATCTCACATACAAAACAGAGGAAGATTGGCACAGATGTTAGCTCAGAGGCAATCTTCCTCAAGCAAAAGGAAAGAAAAAAACAGAGGAAGATTGGCAACAGGTATTAGCTCAGGGCCAATCTTCCTCAACCTCAAAAAAAAAAGAACCTGTCCACATCCAGATGTAGGTAATACAAGAACATGCCTTCTAGATCCTTAACCACCGTATAGTTTTCACTATGCTATTCATATTTGTAACCAACAATCCATTCATCCATGCTCCAGTTTTTCAGAGGTGTGGAGAGAGGAATATGGGCCCAGAAGTATTAGAATTTGTGTAACCTAACATCTAAAATATGTCAGCTTACTTTTCCCTTTGTAGCTTAACTGGGTCAGAAAGAGACACTTCTTGGCCCTAACAACGGAGACAACCACCTGAGACAGGCTCTCTCCCCAAGTATTTACATGCTGCTCTGAGACAGGGTAGCTCCGGGGGAAACGTATTCCTGGGTAGTTGTTTTCCTGGAGTCAGGAGTTGCTGACAGAAACCATAAGTCTTCATGACTTGGTCAAGTGCGCCGAAGGCCCTTAAGTCTGAGCAGGTAAGATTTGGTTCTAATGACTGGAGAGTAAGAAGTGCCACTCAGAGAGCAAAGGGCGGAGGGCACAGTTGGAAGACAGGCGAACATGGGATCAGGACTCCTGGCCAAGGTCAAGGAAGGTCAGAATTCATCAAATGGTGTGATTAATAGTGGGGAAAATAAAGAGGGGCAAAGACGAGAGACTCCGCAATTACATCTTGCACTCAGAATGTTTAATGTTTGAAACACTTAGATGAAGAGTAAGTTTAATGCCCATTTAACTAATAATTTTAATGCCACTTACGATATTCGTTTATTTGTTTCCCAGCTAGTGAAAACGTCGTGATCAATCATTTGTTCCAGTCGAAACTGTCACAAACAGGATCCCTCGTATCTTCCTATCCTTCTTTTAAATTCAGAGGACATAAGTCTGCCCTGCTCAGTAAGAAAATGACAGCTTCTTCAATGATTGGAGAAAACAGGAATTACCTAGAACTTAGCAAGGTGGGAGTTTTTAAGATTCTTGTTTGATTGTTTTTAAGTTTGCTTAGCACATTTTCTTCTTTTTTTAAAAAAGGGCACAATTCTGAATACTAATGAAGAGAAGTTGATATTTTAATTTAAAAAATTAACAGAAAGGAGTCCTACCTGAAGTATAATCGTGGGAGGAGGGAACCGTACCGGAAAGCACAGTAGAGTGAACGTTCCATAGCAAAGAGAATTAGTGATTTTATAAAAGGTTGTCTGTGCGGCATCCTGTTTATGTTTCATCTCTATGACTGTCTTTGTGATGAATGAGAAGAAACTTCAGGGGCAGTAGGCTTGGAGGGAAGAAGCTCCCCGACCTTATTCTGTGGGCATCAATAACTTCAGAAGTTTTAGGTCTCTACACGATACGTTGTAGTTTCTCTTAGAGACATAGTGTATTTTTCAGATGCTAGAATGTTTTCAGTGTGTATTATGTGGATTTTTAACTTATTCTTGTATTATGCTAATTTTTAAATGTGTGTTTGTCCCCCATAAATGTGTTTGCACTTACAACCTAAAGGTTCTGACTATTTGTAAAATAGAACTAAAAATTCAGTGAAGAGTTGTTTCAAACTGACATGTTTTAAATTTAAGAATTCAGGGCCTGATTGTAACCCAGTTTGTTTTGCTTGCCTCTGTTCAGCCATACAAGATGAGAAATATGTTTGGGAAGGCATCCAGGACAATCGACTTTAGAAATTCAGTTGTTGTAGCTTGCTGGAATGCATTTTAGCTTACCAATTAAAACAAACGCATAATTAAAATCAGCCCTATTTTAGAAGAGTGACAGAAATGTATATAACATATTAGAAATCAGTGTGTGTGTGTGTATTTCGCCAGTAGACCCTAAAATTAAGGATTTTGTGATGTAGTTGTTGCAGCACTGGAATTCAATCTCACTGCATCCAAAATGGCCTCTTTTACATAAAAAAGACAGAGGGTCGCCCTTTGGAAGCTCTCTGTTCCTGAGGGTTTTGCTGAACCCTATGGCCCTTTCTTTCTCAATCATCCTGGAAATCAAGAGCAAGAAATTGCCACACACTTCTAAACTGTAATTTCTAACCTTAATTATTAAACATTACCAGGCATAGATTCCATTAGCCTTTTCCCCAAAGAACTGCAAAAGGGAGATAATTCACAGCACTTCCTCCTCCCTGAAAGGGAAATTGAGTGTTCAATTTCAAGAGATGGAGATTTGTTTATTTTGCTTATTCCTTAAATGTTCCGTTCCTCACTCACTTCCCTTCCTACAGTCCTATCCCTGCACAGCCGCCCCGTGACCGCCAAGTTAGGAGTCTGCCCACAGTTTAACTGAGCATCACACTTGACTTTGTGTTTGTAGAAAACAGGTTGGTGTTGGACTAATGGCTTCGTTTTACATTCTCCTGTCAGTTACAATTCATCGTTTCAGTTTGACAGTTCATCTTAATGGAAGGAAATGTGCTCTTGCCGTGATAGCAATAGCAGCAAATTGACGAGAACATTTTATCAGAATTTTTTCTTCTATCAAGACCTTTTTCTTTTAAGATAAATGATTTTGGATCAATAGATATGTTTGGTCTAAGTCTGTATGATTTTATGATGTGAAATGTAATAGTACATTAGTGGCTGAGGTCCTTTTAACCCTTGGTGGAATTTAATTAATTACCTTCTGCCCTTATTTCTTCACCCATTGGCTCATTTCCACTGACTTCTTTTATCTCCATTATCATATACTCTTTGCAACGTATGAATTTGTTAAAGAGCTACACATAATTACTTATCAAAGAAAACAATCTGTTGTTATTTTTCAGACTAAGTTTTCTAACCCCTTTTAGTAGGTAAAAGAAAAAGAAGAAGAAGAAGAAGAAAAGGAAGGGAAAGAAAAGGATGTGTAACAAACTAAGTGTAGTTAAACATACGGGAACAAAGCCATGATTGTTAAAACATCAAATCTTTGTAACATAAAATAATATCCTTTTGCCCCAGAGTAGGCTACATTACAATGAGTAGCACAACTAGGAGACCAGGGTGAGTTTACTTTACCACCAAGAGTCTGGGTCTGTGTTTATTCTCGAATCACAGTGGGTGCAGAGTGGGGATAGCCGCATACTGGAAAGGTTGCAGATACGGTTGTTATTGTACAGGTAGTTGTCTGTTTCCCCAACTTATAGCACCATTACAGACAATCATCTGGTACTCATTTTTATAGTCTGTTTTAAATCTACGTCTGCCTGTAAGTGAATTTACATGAATGGGAGGGTTAATTTCTTTCTTCTACATGGAATTTAGTGAAATAAATCTGCTCACCGTTTTCTTCTTTTGGTTTTCGTTACAGTTATTAAAAAAGAAAGGAACTTCCACATTTCTTCAAAGACTAGAACGGGGAGCTCCAGTCACCATTGCATCGCAGCTCAGGGTTAGTAAAGTTTTCAGATTTCGAAAACATAAATTTTGATTATATCAACTGTAGAGCGTTTGCGTAGAATTTTTTCCCCATTTTTGACCACTTAAATAACTTCAGAAAAAAGTAAGCATGTGCACCCATGTGCGCACACACACACAGAGAATGTGTGATAAATAAAAGAGCCATGGATTGAAGATAAAGGGGCCAGCCTGGTGGAGTAGCAGTTAAGTTTGCATGCTCTGCTTTGGTGGCCCAGGGTTCACTAGTTCGGATCCCAGGCGCGGACCTAGCACTGCTCGTCAAGCCATCTGTGGCAGATGTCCCACACATAAAAAAGAGGAAGATGGGCACAAATGTTAGCTCAAGGCCAGTCTTCCTCAGCAAAAAGAGGAGGATGGACAGAGGATGTTAGCTCAGAGCCAATCTTCCTTAAAAAAAAAACTCCTTTATATTTTCAGTCAGTTTCTTCTTTGGAAAATCAGTTTGGTTGTACTTCTCTCCTTAGAAATCTCTGACGGATATCACTGGAAAACTTGAGATGTGCACTCCACACTTTATTCATTGCATCAAGCCCAATAACTCCAAGCTGCCAGAAACCTTTGATAATTTTTATGTGTCTGCTCAGCTACAATATATCGGGGTCCTGGAGATGGTGAAAATCATCCGGTATGGATACCCTGTTCGGCTTTCCTTCTCGGATTTTCTGTCAAGGTAAATTCTGCTCTTGAAACATTGTGTCCGCTGTTCAGTGTAGCATATTGATGATATTGTAACAGGAATCTTCTGTTTTCTTCTCTGGCATTGCCTTTATTGTTTATATTTTTCTATCTTGCGTGAACAAAATACTCTGGGAAACAATGAAATGCACTGATAAGGCTTATGTAAAAATTTATTAAACTTTACTGAAGCTTGAAAACCATTTGCATGTTCCCCTAAATTTGTGGATTTCCTTGCATTTGAAGATTTATAAAATTGTTGCATATAACGTTTACATAAAAGTTATAATTTAAAAGAAGAACATATATATGTGTTTATTTTTTCCTTTACATCCACGAACAAGACTTTTTTAGTTCAGGGGTTGGCAAACTGCACTCATGGACCAAATGCAGCTCACCACCTGGTTTTATAAATAAAGTTTTATCAGAACACAGCCACAGGTGAAAATAATGAGAATGTCTGTTTTTAGGCAACCAAAAAATGAAAACGGGTAGGCAGAAAGAAAACTAGAAAGTATTTAGTAATCTTAGATTAAAACTATGAAATTTAAAAATAATATTAATATAAAATAATATCAACATTACAAGTATGAAACTAGCATTTTGTGGTTAAAAACTAACTGCAAAACAATAGTATGGAAAAATCTGTTTGACAAGTTATTCATCTAAAAAAAGAGATTTTAGGACTTTTGTTGACCAGAAGTTCAATTTGAACCACTAGTGTGATGAAGCTACAAAAGTAAAACAAAGCAAACCAACCCAAAAACTGAAATCACGAAATTGGAAATACTTAGCTCAGAACACAGGCTACGATATTTACATTATGGCTAAAGTTTTATGTTCAATTCTTATAACATTTGTTTTTCCATAAGAAAGAAGTAGCGTTTGTTTCTCGTGTATTTTGGTAGACTTCACAAAGACACAAAATAAGAAAATAAACATCCTATGAGTTCGTTTGAGCCATCCGTTTTAAAAAGACTGACAGACTGTCTTCAGAAGAGAGAAGATAAAATCAGCCACATATCAGGATAAATTATTTGGGGAATGAGTATGTTTAACCTGCAGAATATGTATTTCAGATAGACAAATATTTCTGTTTAAAAACTTCAGAGACGCTTATTAATGAGCTAACAGACACACTGTCTCCTCTTTATAGGGAAGAACTGCAAAGTTGGGCATTACGTAGGGATACATTAAGCCTGAATATAAGAATTAGTTTGTGCTTCTGTTGGCTAGGGGTGGTGGCGTCCCGTCGCTGCTCGTTGTGCTTTAAGAGGCATCAGGTGAGGATTTGCGTCTTTCTGGTCCCTCAGTGGAGAATCATTCGTGGTCTTCAGAAATGTTTGGCCTATTAAAGAGTATATATATTTCCCACACGTTGTCATTTGGGAGTTAGTCGCCCCTCCTGCCCATTTAAGTACAAGTGGTCTTTGGATCAATGAGTTTAAAACCTGCCCATATACAAGTTTAGAATAATAGATCCCCAAATTCATGCCAGACCTTCTGAGTGACAATCAACAGGGAGTGGGATCTGTGGACCCCTGGTTTGTCTCATGGTGAGGGGTCAGGTGGTATTACCCGCTAGTGGCATATGGTTTCAGAGGGCCACAGGCCTGGATCAATTATAGTTCACCCAGCAGTAGTAACTCCTTGCCCAAGCATCGCTGAGGACAGAGGTTCTCCAACATTAGAGCCCATCAGAATCACCGTAGGCTTGTTAAAACGCAGACTCCTGCACAGCAACCCCAGAGTTTCAGATTCAGTAAGTCTAGGTGAGGCCTGTGAATTCGCCTTTCTAATGAGTCCACGGGTGATGCTGACATTGCTGGTGTGTGGACCCTTCGAGAACCACTGGCCTAGTGACTTGGGGATAACGTCTTTGTTTGGTTTGGTTTGGTTTTGTCCCAGCCAAAGGTTGGACGTATGTGAATGGTTTGATAATCAAAGTGACTGTGGTGAGAACGCAAAATCTCAGGCATTTGTGGATTTACTGACAAAGTCTATAAACTTGTCGAGATTCCTAAGTGATCTGTATGCACTTGAAGTTTGAGAAGTGCGTGGATTCCTACATTGTATATGAAATAGATTAATCTCACTAGATGAATATTTTTAAAGGGCATTTAGTGCATTTTCTTCTGTTTCTTTATTTTATTAGAGTGTCCAAGAGTCACGGAATCAAAGAAACTTTGCATTAAAGGGTCCTTCAATGTTTCTCTAGAATAATCTTTGGTAGCTGCATGATTACTCCATTCCCAGGAGAGTGTGTGAACATGGATGTGTGTGTATGCATGTATACAATGTTATATATAACAATGATTAGAAGAATTGTTTTACCTTTGTTTTTTGTGTTTTTCCAAGTCTAGTTTGACATATCTACCCTGCCAGGACTAATCTCTATTAAAATAGTATATGCAGTAAATGTCTCTTAAAATGAAGTACAAGTTTTTGTATGTATGCATGTCTTGCTAGACTATGACTTCTAGGCTAGGACCGTGTCTTATTCAGTCACAACGCCTGTGCATTGTAGGTATTTAATCAACGTTTTCAGAAAGAACCCGGCATTGGGAGATTAACTGTTGTTCAGTTTAAAGTAAGGTTTCTGCATCACAAAGACCATGGCTATACTTTATTTGGTTAAAAGAGCAGTGGAGATGGGAAATGATACTTTTCGGTAAATCTTTCCATGCCTTTCATCAGCCCCTTACCTGAAAGGAGTCATGATTTCTCCTTATCATCCTTATTTGCAATGGCAGATCAGTAGAAATGCAATTACTAATTTATTTCAATCGAAATTTGCCACCATCTCTCTTAAATGAAAGACACCATTCTGAAATATTATCACGAAAAACACCGATATATTCTGTGTTACACAAAATCCCAAGTCAGTGGCTTGAAACAGCAAAGGCTTATTTCCCTCTTACAGTACTTTGCCTGTGGTTTAAAGGTAGCACACCTAAGCCCAAATCAGTTCTCATCTGGGTCTCTTTTTCATAATGGGCCCCAGTTAAAAAATAGCCCAGATCTAGGGCATCCCCTTTTGGTGAAAGAGGGAGAAGAGAAATGGCAATGGCTGTTACAGCTTCTGCTGAGATGTGGCATATGTCACTCCCTTATATCCCATTGGTTAAAGGCAGTCACTTGGTCAAGGCCAACATCAATAGGGTAGAGAAGTGTCCTACTCATAGGAGGTACTGGAAAACACATAACAAAGAGTGGAATGTGTACACTTCTGGCTCAGTTGTCTGTTGCTGTGTATCAGGCCACCCCAAAACTTAGTGGCATAAAATAGAAGTTTATTATTTCTCCCAGTTCTGGGTTAACTGGGGTTAGTTGGGCAATTCTTCCTTGAGGTCTCTCCAACAGTTGCAGTCATATGGCAGCAGAGGTTGATGTTAGCTGGGCTGGATGTACAAGACGGCTTCTTCACTCACCTGTCTGGTTCCTCAGTGTTCCTCCATATGGCCTCTCTCTCCAGCAGAATAGCCTGCCTTTCTTCCCTGGTGCCTCACGGTTCCAAGGAGCAAGCAAGGACACTTGCAGTCCTCTTGAAAGCTGGACCTGGAACTAATACAGCATCACTTTCCCTGTATTCTATTGGTCAAAGCAGTTGTAGATCAGCCCAGATCTTTTTGGTGAAAAGGAAGCAATTGACAATGGCCAACTTTGGGACAAGCTACCACATCCTCTTAAAGGGAGAACGTGCAAGTCACTGAGAACAATAATCTTCCACAGCCACGCCCATTCATATCAACTGCTGTTATTTCATCTCACCCCAGTACGTGTATATGAGTTCAGTGTGTTGGATAATATAATACTATCTTTTTTTTTTCCAAATTAAAGAGTTGAGGGAGAGAATAATATGAGTAAATGCTGATTAAGTGCTTTTGAGGAGTCCTTAAAGGTGTGGTACCATGCCTTGTACCTTGTAGGGTACCCTACCATCATTTTCCAAAGCTTGCTTTAATATGCTGCAGTCTTGTGACATTATAAGTAACATAGCTTTTCAGTGGTTATCAGTGCCAGATTTTAGTGATATGTATCTCTACTCTTCTCAGGGTCCTAATCCTGTAAATTTTCATCCTCGTCTAGACTTAGGAAGGACATCTTTTGGAATCTAACTCTGGATCCTGGGTGGAAGCTTCTAGGGGTCATGCCCATCATCATTCATCCATGGGCTTATTTATGTTGGTGGGGAGAGTACAACGACATCACTACAGGGAGAGGTTGACCCTTTAATGAGGTGACCTTATTTGGAGAAGACAGAAGGGCTTGTCCAGTGAAAGCACCCCAGGGACTGGTATTATGCTTGGCATGGTGAGGGAGCACGATCTGTGCTTTGAGACAGCTACTGGATGAGATCCCTGTTAGAATTAGTCTGAATCATTGAGCTTGTTTAAATGACACAGTTGTTGCTGAAAGGTCAAGCAGTGAAAGAACACAGCCGTGATATTAAATTGGGTGTGGGGAGATGGATGAAAGAAGACACACTCCAGTTTATTGGATTAAACTAATGGGCAGTGGCTGCCTGATGAAGCAAAATCACCAATCACAGATCTGGGTTGGAATCTTCTAAAAGTTTTCCTTGTTACACAGAAGTGAGGCCAGTTCCTGTCAATGCAGCTCTAATAGAAATGTGAATTAAGAAGTTCAGGAGCTATTAAATATTCTAAAAGCTTTAATTGGCAAAGCATGAATTTTCTTCAGGGTAATTTTGCCAAATCTAACTGTGCTCTTTCTGCTAAAACCCTCCTGCAGGATTGGCTGATTGTCTAAGGTTTAATGATGTTAGAGAGGGAAGAGGACTTATTACTTTTCAATGAAATATAAAATAGGAGAGAGAGGTATAAGAAATAATCCTAGAAGTCATTTCAACCTAAACATTATTAAGTATATTTTTATTGGGAATTTGTTACACTGCCCAGTGGAATATGAATCATAAATTCCCCCATAATCTACTCTGGGAATCCGCAGATGCCCTCTATAAAGGGTCACATGGTAACTATGGTGGGCTTGCAGGCCATAATGTCTCTGATGCAACTGCTGAACTCTGCCTTGTGGCCGAAAGCAGCCGTGGAGAGTATGTAAACGAATGGTGAGGCAGGGTTGCAATAAACTTTATTGGCAGAAACAGAAGGTGGGCGGTTTTGACCCAAGGGCAGCTAACCCTTTATGTAGTCTCATTCACCCCCTTTCTGACAGAGTTGGAAAACAATCCACAGAAAAAGGACAGGCAATGAAAGATGACTTTGATATTTGCTTTTGTACTTTCGTAATCTAGCTTAGATCTTAATTTCTACCCTAACAAGTTATATGATCTCCCATGATCATTTATTCACTCATTCATTCACATGCATTTCTTCACTATTCATTAATTCACTCTTATTTTATCAAGCATTGTACTGAATCTAAATGTCGTATGGCTTGGGAAGTCGCTATCAGCAGCAGCAGCAAGGGCATCACCATTGGCTATCTTTGTGTACCTGCTGTGGGTCAAAGTCTAAATCTACACTTTATACTTAAATTCCCTTCCTCATAATAACATTTTTAGGTAACTACTCTTATTATATAGATGTTAGTTATTGTTTAATTAATAACTGCCAGAGCTTTGATTTCAATTTACCTTAAGTAACATTTATCAGTGCTGACAGAGCATTGGGCACTGCGCGTGCCAAGCTCTTTACAGGCATTATCTCGTTTCATCCTCATAACACTCCCATGAGTTTACTATTAGTAGCGTTCCTGTTTTATAGCTGAAGATACGGAGGTCCCGAGGAGTCAGGTATTGGCCCAGAGTCTCCCATCTCATCCCTGAGGGTGTTTTTAACTCCTCCACATGCAAGATTTATACTGATATTGGCACCGTTCTGCTTTTCTCATTAGGATGGGCAATCTCTTGATTGATTGATGGGCTTGATTGTCACTAGCACCCACAGGCACAGGAATGCCAGAATGGCACTATGTCATCAATGAGGAAAAGAAATCCCTGGACATTCCTAACATTCAGTGGTGGGCCCTTCATTCTGGATTATCTTGTTCTGTTTCCCGAAAAACAGCCCAGTTCATTTTGCTGAGTTTCTTGGACTGCGGTTATTCTCGTACTTAATCTTGCAAATTTATACGATGGCAACAATGTAGCTGGGTGATGGAATGCAGATGCACCACTGATGACCTCTGAAAACTTAGCTCAAGGAAGCGGAAGAAAAGTTATCCTGAATATGCAGAACTGCACATTTTCCTTTGAAATAATGTAAAAAAATGGAAACAAAAATGACTTTAGTAACTTTATAACAACCTTGGAAACAATACCCCAAACTGGCCATTCCAAATGATTTTAAACGAATATGTAATTCCACTTGAGTAAGCATTCAATACGAAACAAATGAAATCAGGGTCATTATTGCTATTCCAGGAAAATAGACAGGAAGCTATTTTCTGCATGAATTCAATATTTTGACAGTTGCGTTGTATTTTTAATACAATTTTGGGAGTACATTAAAAAGTTCAATCCCAGAATTCTGAATCTTATTTATCATTTGATGTATCTGGGCTTCCCCACTTCCCTCCAGTGATGTACCTTAATGTTTTTAATTATAAATTATGTCAAGCAAAACATAAATGCAAAATGACCTTGCTTTCAGGACCAAGACAGTTTTAAATAATTACCTAGAAGTTGCCTGTTTCATTACTTGTAAGTTATTTAATTCTGTTTATAGAAGAATGATGTTGTTTAATGTGACCGTTAGTACGTGATAGTTTTCATTCATTATATCTAAATAATCTTAATAATTCAGGAGTCTACAAAGAACCTCAGGCCATCATTGGGATCTTTGAGGGAAGCTAATCAATATCATCTTTTTCCTTATCCAATTTTTCACCAAAATTAGAAGACAAAAATGATCAAGATGTCACCTTTCTTGCACATAAAGTCTAGGTTGAACGACATTGTTTGTCATAAGAGGCAAAAGCGCCTGCAAAAAATACTCAGAATTGGGCAGAATTCCCCCAAGTTACAGACAACTTGGACTCAGGTAGACCTCCCCATGAGGAAGACTGTTCAGGGAAGGCGTGGAGCCTGGCAGAGCAGAGAAAACAACTGCTTCTTTGCAAGCAGTTTGTTAATAAACAGCTGAGAATGCTCTGTTTGTCTCACCAAAATTATCAATTAGATTGGTCAGTCACTTCACCTTCCCTTGTGAAGTGTGAAGGATTAGACGGTGACCCCGAGTGTCGGCCTGCTTCTGTCTCTAAGGAAACACAAGGAAAGAAAAGGAAGCTCCCTCAGTACCCCTTGGCAGTGCCTCGTGTTCCGGAATCAGTGGACTCATCCAGTGAACCTATAAATAACAAAGGGGGGAGGTGGCTATACCCCTGAGGGGGACATCTGTAGTCTTTGAGAACATTCTTTATCCCGCTGTCATGAGCACCCCACTGCTTCTTCGTGTATCCTTCTGAACCACTGATAAGCAGTAGACATTTTGCACCCAAAGATTCTGAAGTGGGCCAACAAGGCCTTACTTTAATGATTTCAAGGCCTCTCTGTCTTTGGGGCTGTAAATGCATTCTTACTTCCCATCCCAAACCCTGTCCTGACAGCTAGTCCATCTGAGTCCCTCAGGGATTCTGCAAGCAGAATAAATGAAAACGTTAAAATACAAAAAAAGAGCAATTCAAATAATAAAATTCCAGTAGCCTAGATATTCTTCAAATTTGACTATAAATCTTCTTCATTATCAAGTTCCCAGTGAAAAATGAAAGTTCAAAGATTAATACATCTTCTAAATTAAAGTCCAGAGATATTCGATTCCAAAGGAATTGAAATACCAAATCTGATTATCTTGCCTTTCTGAGTTAAATGTCCAAAATTCCATATGCATAAGTTAAATTACTATTTCTGAGTCATTCTTTCCATTTTCTTACTTGGCTCAGACTTAGCTAAAGAGGTTCCAGACGTCCTGGTTGAGCTGGGGACTCTTCAGCATAACAGTCTGAGCGATCAGTCATTGTATTAGCCTGTTGGGCTGCGGTAACAAAATACCATAGACTGGGGGGCTTAACCAGCAGACATTTATTTTCTCACGATTTTGGAGACTAGAAGTCCAAGATCAAGGCGCCAACAGGGTTGGTGCCTGGTGAGGGCTCACCCCTTGGATTGCAGACAGCTGCCTTCTCCCTGTGAGCTTCCATAGGCTTGCCTCTGTGCGTGCACACAAAGAGAGAAAGAGAGTGAGAACAAGCCTGAGAATGAGAGAGACAAAGAGAGAGAGAGAGAAAGCACTCTCTGGTGTCTCTACTTAAAAGGGCACCAGTCTTATTGAATTAGGGCCCCACCCTTATAACTTCCTTTAACTTTAGTTACCTCCTAAAGGCCCTATTGACAAATACAGTCACATTGGGTATTAGGGCTTCAAAATATGAGGTTTTTTTTTGGGGGGGGGGCACATTCAATCCATAGTAGTTGTCTTAAAAGATGCGACTAACTCAGATCTCATATGTTGCATTAATTCATTGCCAAGTCTCTCATCATCTTCACATTGAGGGTCCAATGAGTAAATTGTAGACATAAAGTTATTTTGGCACTAAATATATACACATTAAATTTAGAAATCTATTCCTAATCTCTGGAGCAGTATATTACACAGAATTATTCTAGAATCTAATGTTTTATGTTGCCAATGACAAGGGTAACCGTAGAGTATATTGACCAAACCAGGGCATGTTTCATAGTGAAATGGGGCACTATAAATAATTTTGACAAGAATACAAGAACAAGCTGGAACTGTCCCTGGCAAACCAGGACATTGGTCACCCTGACTGTCTTCACACTGCGCTTATCTTCTTGTGAGTCTCATTGCATTTCATTACCAGGAATCTTTAATCGCTGTCATTCCCAAAAGACTATAAGCTCTGTTAAGGAAGACTTCCTACTACGTGCACATAGTAGGTTGTCAACAAATATTTGTTGAATGAACTAAGATATGAATGAATAATGTTTTAGTTTTCTGTGTAGTTTTATAGTTGAGCTCTAAATGTTGTGTCCAAGATGTAGTAGTCATTGATATCCTATATGAGATGCATTAGTGGGTCAAAATAGTTGTCATTATCTAGCCAGCTTAAGATGTTTGGTTTAATTATGCCTAAATATTTCCATTTTAGGGTAGTCATTTAGACTTTAGTGTGAGACCATCTCAGTCTGGCCTGAGTCACAGTATAATAATATTCTCACTTCCCAAAACAGTGAACATTGTTCAGTCATTCTTTGAAATTTCTAGTCATTTGATAAAAATAGAACAATGCATATATTAGTACTCATATTGATTATAAAAAATCACTTCATTTGATGTTTCTTTCTTTGTTCTTTGAACTAAAAGCACTCTCTGTGACTTTGCAAAGGTAGAGGATCAATTTATGCAGTAGAAATATTTTTAGGAATGGAAACATCAAATCACAATAGACGCTGTATTGATATCTGTGTTTAGGGGAGAAGCTATTCTTAACTAAGAGTAATTTACAGTTAGAGCTGACCCACTTGACAGTGTTTCCACAATAAACTCACTGAATCCTCTACTATAACTACATTATTGTAAGACCCTATTAGTTAAACTTGAAAACCTATTTTTGTGCCAATTTGCTAAGTAAATATTTATATGAAAGAAAGATTTCTACATTTAGCAGAACTCAATTTTGGAATAAAAGTAATTTATTTTATTGTTAAGAAATCCACAGTTTTTTTTTAAAAAAATCCACAGTTTTAAAAATATGGTGATGACAACATATTTTTAAACTTTAAATGAATATTCCTACAAATCTCTTTCTATTTATGACCAAAAAAATCCCAACATATTTCTGTACAGGATCTCAGCTACTTTCTCTGCAGCTGTCAAAAGTGGAGTAACTTATATTAGGAAGAAACTTTTAATATATTCTAAACAATGAATTCAAGATTCTAGAACTAGAACTTTCAAGAACATTCAAAAACTAGAATACCACATGTGGCATTCATCAAAATCATGTTCTCCCTTTTGTGAAGGAACTTCTTTTAGGTCTCTACAGAGCTAAGAGCTAGCTAGCTCTACAGAGCTAATGTACTTTATACATTACATTTAGTAAAGAAATGATTATTTAACAAGATAGTAAAGCAAGAAAGTTATATCCATACATTTTCCGTTAGAGATGATCACATCGTTTCAAGATTGACTTTTATAGAAATATTAGGAAGAGACTCTTTTAAAGGAGCCATTTCAAGAGCTATTGAAAAGTAGTCCTGTCCCAGTGGAAGGTGTGTTTGGAGCAGGTATAGTAACAGAATGAACTACTTTCTATGCCAAATATACCCCATTGTTAAGACCAACACTGATGCCACAATCATCTTCCCACACTTGAATTAGTTCAGCACCTTTTAATTAGATACTTTTATATGTTGACTTCTAATCCTTTATTGTGCTTTGAACATTACTCCAAATAAAGCACACATACTCTCTTAATGGGACACGCATTTCCCCCAAAGCCAAGCCAGTACCCTTATTCATGGTGATTGATTAAAGGTCTCATCTCACAGCAGCTTCTGTGTTCTAGTCCTGTTCCTTGTTTCTCAGGCTCGCTGACTTCACCATACAGGATCCTCTTGGTCGATACTCTCATGGTGCATGTTCACTGAGAATGGTTAATTTCTATATGCCATGCTACAATGCACCTTAGAAATGCAATGTTAATAGCATCTTTCCCATTCCAGCTCTTTATTACTGGAATAGAAAAGATCTTTATTGGAATAAAGAGTTTGTCCCTCCCACTATACTGTAGTATCGTCTCACAATCTTATCTAGATGCAACCTCAGTGACGTATACCAGTCTCCTATTTCAGATTGTGATCCCCGTACCTAACACAGGGCCTGGTACAAGATTGGTGCCTAATAATTATGTTGTTGGTCTCGAAATAATGAATAAAAAATTCTAATTATCTCTGGTCATTTTCCAGGGAATACTCTTTGTCCTTGTGCCTCTGCTACTGTTTATGAAATCTGTGTTACTAAACACCCTCCCCCAAGCATTCTTCAGACTAAATTAAGTGAGTGCCTCTCAACCGCAGCGGCTCAGTAGGCTCACTGGATTGTGGATGGCTGGGTTGGGGCCTGTGTGTGGTAGGTAAGGTTGCCAGGTAAGAGACAGGATACCCAGTTAAATATAAATTCAGATAAACAGCAAATGTTGAAGATTGACAAAAAAGATTACTTCTTAGGGATACCTTGATGTGTCCTGGATCACTATTTTAAACATTTCTCTCTCTTCTCTTCCATTTCCTTCCCTCCCTCAGTCTCACCTTCTGTCCTTCCTTTCTTCCACAAATACGTATGGATTACCTACTGTGTACAAGGAATTCTTAGCTACACTAGCTAATTGAGTGCTTTTGCAGTTCTTGGAGACTAGGGTATGCAAATCTATTATTTTTACGTGTCTCTGCTTTCTGTTTGTTTTTTACATTAATGATTGCTAAATGTTGAATAAGTGTATTGGGTAAAAGAATGGAGCATCTCTGTATCATACTATGGAGTCTAAATTTTGTGATCTTTACTCAAATTACTCAAAAATACTAAGAAAAAAATCCTTTCTGTTAGCATACATTTTAATCTCTGTCCCATTATTCAGGTATAAGCGGTATCTACTTAAGCCTGAAGGAAAAAATAGAGAGATACATATTTTGATATAGAGATACATATTTTCACATACTTTAAACCAACACACAACTGTAGGCATATGTAGAAATGCAGCCATTGAGTATGAGTTGACTATTAGGACACCAATTGGCTAAACTATATGTATAATGACCAGATATCACTGAAAAGCTACAAACTCACTGAGCAAATAGTAGACATTGTTTTTTCTACCCTTCAGTATATCCTATTGAGAATAATCTTTACCCAGTAAACATATTTATAGCTATAACATCAAAAATGTAACACTTTTCAAATACAAATGACTACTATTTAATAGTTTTTGCTGTTGACCGGACACTGTCAAAACCCATATTATGTAATCTTAGCGTCTTGCCACTATGCAAGCTGCATTGCGATTCCCATCAAAATCTCAGACGCAATTCATCTGAATTCGTCCTCCTTGCTTTTTTCCACCAAAAGGAGATACTCCTTTGGTGTTTCTTCAATGTGCAAACTACACATCAGGAGGAGCGTGAACTTTGGTTTCTATTGTAGGCGTACAGAAGACACTTTCTGTTAAGTTTCTCTAAATTATTTTTATGAGTGTGAGTTTATTTCTAAAAATTTTTAACAGTTAATAAAATGTAATTGGCACACAATAAACTATGCCTGTTTTTTGATTATAAAAAAAATGACAAATTTTGACCTAAACTTACATCCTAGAAACAATTCCGCAAGTCAAGAGGTGAACATATCCATCACCCCCAAAAGACTCCTCATGCCCTTACATAGTCTCACCTTCTTATCCATCCCTGCTTTTTCATCCCCAAACAAAGATTGATATGCTTTTGTTTATTGTAAATTAGTTTCATTTTCTAAAATATTTTACAAATGGCATCATAAACTGTCTACTCTTGTCTGGCTTTTTTCACTCAGCATAATAATTTAGACATCCAACCATATGGTCGGGTGTCTCTATAGTTTAATGAGTAGTGTTCCTTTTGTACATTTACTCACTGTTGATAGATATCTAGGTTGTCCCCGTATCTGGTTATTACAAGCAGAACTACTTTGAACACTTGTGTACAAGTCTTTGTATGGACATGTTTTCATTTGGGAGTGGAGTTTGGGGTAAATATACAGAGTCGGGTGGCTGAGCCATGTGGTTAGTATATGTTTAACTTTTTATAAAACTGCTAAGCTGTTTTCCAAATTGATCATAACCATTTTGTCTTCCCACCAGCTGGCTAGGACAGTTCCAGTACTGACATCCAGCATTTGGTTTGACCAGTCGTTGCATTTTTGACATTCTAATGGAGAGGTGCTAGCATCTCAGCGTGCTTTTACTTTGCATTCCCCTGGTGGCTAATGATGTCAAGCATCTTTCCGTGGGCTTATTCATTCACCATATGTCTTCTTTGGTAAATTGTCTGTTCAAATGTCTTGCCTAATTTTTCCTTGGGTTGATTATGTTTTAGAGTTCTTTACAGATTCCGAAGACACACATATTCTAAATATTTAATTGCCAAACATTTTTTTTAAGACTGTGCCCTGTCTTCTATGTTGTGGAAAAGACTGGGTAGAATTGGTGTTCATTGTTAATTAAATATTTGGTGGAATTTGCTGGTGACACCATTTGGGTGTGGAGATTTCTTATTGGAAGGATTTTAAGTATGAATTCAATTTCTTTAGTAATTCTGGGGATATTCATGCTGCCTATTTCATCTTGGTTGGATTTTAGTAATTTGTGGTTTTGAGTAATTGCTCTACTTCATCCAAATTGACGAATTTATCTCTACAGATTTGTTGGTAACATTCCCTTATTATACTTTTAATATCTACAGTGTCTGTGATAATATCTTCTCTTTTGTTTCTGATACTGATATCTGTCTTCTTTTTTTCTTTACCAGTCTTACTAGAGTTTTACCAATTTTGTTTATTTATTCAAAAAACCAGCTTTTGATTTTGATTATCTCTATTGTTTTCTGTTCAAACAATTGTTCAAATAACTTCATTGATTTCAGCTCTTATCTTTGTTATTTCTTCCATTCTGCTTGCTTGAGGTTTACTCAGCTCTTCTATTTCCAGTCTTATGGTGGAAGTTTAGATTATCAGTGTGGAACCTTTCTTCTTTTCTAATATAAGTGTATATATTATTTATATTTTTCTAATATAAGCATATCAATTTAATATAAATTTCCCTCTATTTGTTTAAACAGCACCATTGAGCTGATGCTGAGTTTACCATTTTTTTCCCCCATATCCCCTGGCCTGGATCCAGCCAGCTCTGAACCCAGAAGTGGGTGTTGGTGCAAACAGAAACAGCTCCAGGAGAAGCTCTCTACTTCAGGCTCCAGGAGCAGGATGTGAAACTCAGAACACTCCAAGCCTGTGGAAATACCCTGTTTTTTATTTCCTCCATTGTCTCATGCCCCATCCCAAGCAGTCCTGTGGCAGAAGGCCCACAGATACCTAATTCTCTGAGGGAGGGGAGCCTTCCTCCCTGGTCAGAGAGTGATGGTCCCGAGAGGGCAAAGTGAACGCTTATTGACCTTCTCTCTTTCTTGTCAGCCTGCAGCTCTGCCCAGATGCAGATGCAGTCATGGGGCTACACAGTGGAGAGGGGTCAATAAAGCCCCAGACTTCAGGTGGAAGGACAGGAAAGGAGAGACCAAAGTAACCAGAAAGTGCTAGTGAGGCTGGGAAGGAGGAGGAGCCCTGGAAAGTGACTCAGTAAACCTTTTCATGAATCCATGGCTCACCTCCAAGCTGTGTGCATGTGGATCTTAGGCTTATTTCACCTTCATTTTTTTTTATTTCAATTTATTCATTTTTTATAGCCTATTTTTTAGAGCACTTTTAAGTTCACAGCAAATTGATTGGAAGATAAAGAGATTTCCCATATACTCTCTGACCCCGTGTATGCACAGCACACCACCACCCCTTATCAACATCCCCAGCAGAGTGGGACATTTGTCACCACTGATGAACCTGCATTGGCACATCATAATCACCCAGTCCATAGTGTACATTATGGTTTACTCTTGGTGTTGGACATCATCACCTTCATTTTTGAAAGATGTTTTTATGAGTTAAGGTATTTTTAAGTTGAAGTATTTTTCTTCTAGTATTTTAAAGGTATTACTCCTCTGTCTTGCACTCTTTCCAAAAAGAAATGAGCTGTTGGTCTTAACTTCGTTTTTCTGTAAGCAATTTTGTGGGTTTTTTCCTGTGTGCTTTTAGAATTTTCTCTTTTTTACTGTTTTTGAGTGATATGAGTATGTCACACCTTGGTGTAGTTTTCTTCATGTTTCCTGGGCTTAGGGTTCATCAAGCTTCTTGGATCTATGAGTTTCTTGGATCTATGGGTTTATGGCTTTCATCAAATTTGGAAAAAATTTGTCCATAATTTCATCAAGTATTTTTTCTACCCTCCCCTCTATCTCCTCTCATATGGAAACTACAATTACACGTATATTAGACACTTGAAGTTGTCCCCACAGATCACTGATGCTCCTTCTGATCAGTGCACATCACTGATTTGCATCTTTCTTCAGTCTTTTCTCTGTGTTTCATTTTGGATAGTTTCTATTGCTATGTCTTCAGATTCATTAATCTTTTCTTCTGCAATGTCTCATCTATGCTTAATCCAATCCAATGTATCTTTTGCTTCAGTTACTGTAGTTTTCATCTCTAGAAGTTCAGTTTGGATCTTTTAAAAATGCTTCATGGAGGGCTGGCCCCGTGGCCAAGTCGTTAAGTTTGTATGCTCCACTTCAGTAGACCAGGATTTGCTGGTTAGGATCCTGGGTGTGGATCTAGCACTGTTCATCAGACCATGCTGTGGTGGCATCCCACATGGATTAACTAGAATGACTTGCAACTGTCATATACAACTATGTACTGGGGCTTTGGGGAGGAAAAAGAAAAGAAGAAGATTCGCAACAGATGTTTGCTCAGGACCAATCTTCTTCACTGAAAAAAATAAAAAATCAAATAAATAATAAAAACGCCTCATGTCTTTAATATATTTTATTTTTCTTTTAGTATCTATTAGTCTACTAATCTCATTAGCTGTCATTTCTGAGTCAGTGTTGATTGATTAATTTTTCTCTTCATTGTAGCTCATATTGTTCTGCTTCTTTGCATGCCTGGTAATTTTTTATTGGATACCAGATATTATGAATTTTACGTTTTTAGGTGGTGTACATTTTTGTATTTCTATAAATATTCTTAAATGTGGTCCAGGAAGCAATTAAGTCACGTGGAAAGAGTTTGTTGTTTTGAGGTTTTGCTTTCACGCTTTGTTAGATGGAACCAGGCCAGTATGTAGTCTGGGGCTAATTATTTCTTACTACCGATGCAGAACAATTGAGCCCTCTCTCCAGCACCCCAGGAATTGCTGGGTTTTTCTCTCTGGCTGATAGGAATAAGGTAGTTACCCCTCCTCCATTTGGGTGGTTCTTTTCTGAGACGTTGGCGGTGTATTCACATGCGTGTGCTCATCAGTGTTCTGATGGAGACTTGAGGGGGTCTCTGAAGATCGCTGGGATCTTCTCTTGGTGCAGCTCTCTCTTCTCAGATTTGCTGCCCTGTGAACTCAAGCTGTCCTGGCACCCCTCATCTCCCAGTGCCATCGCCTTAACTTGAGGAGATCCTCAGCCTTCACTTGGCGTCCCTCTTTGTGCCACAGCCTGGAATCCACCTCCCCCAACCATGAAGTAAGCTGAGGGCATCTTAGGGCTTAACTCATTTGTCTCCTGTCCCTCGGGGGATCTCTAATCTTCGTCTTCTGGTGTCCAATACCCTGAGAACCATTGCTTCACGTATGTTGTCCAGTTTTAAGTTGTTTGAGGATGGGAGGTAAAACCACTTTCTACTCCTCTGTCTTGACTGAAAGCAGAACTCTGTGAATTCACGTTTTTATTGGTTTCCTACTAGATGGGTACTTTATCTATAAATGGTTCCTGGGCTATCTTGTGAGCGCCTATAATCTATTCTTATGACAGAGAACTTCCTAAAATGATGGTATTGTTTGAAAGCTTGTATTTTTTAAAGATAAATTTTGATAGTTTGGATAATGGTATACTTTTCTCTTTTGATTATTCAGATTATGTATACCAACTTTTCCTAAACAGACTTGTATCTCTCTATAAAAATTAACATTGAGCAGCTGGTATTTCATAAAATGATGATGCTAGACAAGAGTTTTGGGTAGGAAGTGGAGGCGAACACTATATTTGTTTGAATGTGCATGGGATTTTAAATAAGCTAAAATTAAGCACGTTAGAAATTGTCCAGGAAGCTGATAACTTTCGTTCTTGTTCTTAGGGAATTCATGGCTTGAAAACGTCTATGACCAAGATGGTCAGAAATGTGCATTTATGTGCAGGGTTCTGAACAGACTTACGAACGCTCTGCCCCCAACCCTGCACCAACAGAAAAATACTTTGACTCAGGAAGAAAGTGCCACTTGCTTTGCCCACAGTAGAATTTTCAGAGTTAACAGGAGATCTCCAACTCTCTGATTAATAATCTATTAGTGCTTTAACTCAGAGACATAAAAAAGCCTTAAGGTACTTCAAAAATTTATCAGTAACGAGAATAGAGCATGTGCTTTTAAAAAGTGCACTTCACTTATATTTCTCATATGTTATCTCGGAAATCTTTGCAGCAACTGTTACCTGCAAATATTGCTGTAACCATTTATCAGACATTCATCAGTTCAGGAATAAGGCTCAAAAAATTAAGATTTAAGCAAATCCCTTTGGCCTTTACTGTGTGCAATTTCCATTTCATTTCAGTGGTCAGGGGATATATATATCACACTAGCAATAATCTGTGTCAAAGAAACAAACAAAAATCCTGATTAAAACAGGCTTGGAAGGTATAAGCCATATATATGTCTTGTACATTCTTTCCTTAGGATTCTCATACATTATTTATTCATTTAGTTAAAAATATAAAGTCCATATGAAGCTGCAGATACACTTTCTCGGCATCATTCACTGAAGTATTTAAAATTAGGAAAAGTAGCGATCACAAATAAAATCTAACAAAGTAAAATGTTATATTATGCCTGTACTCTATTTCCCTCTAAAGGGTATTTTATTTCTTGCCCTAAATCTTATCTAAGTGTTCTCTAAAGTCCTAAAGCTTGAAAGCTCAAAGACGTTGCTATCAAAGTTATTCATTGGAATTAATACTGAGTTCCTACAAGCGACCTGAGACCATTCTAAGTGTTGAGGATACAAAGATGAATAAGTCTCGCCAGAGTCTGAAGCAGCTCCCGGTTAAGTTGGGGAATAGACAGAATAGACACATAAGATGATAGTACTGCAGGTGTCATCGCAGCCTGGAAGTCAAGCCTGTTATCTCACCACATGGAAGTTGCTCAAAAGAAGTTCCTAGAGGACTCTGAGCGGTGATGAGAAATAAGCTTGTTGAAGAAGGTGATGGAGAAAATGCCAGACTTAGACTGAGACCTAAGGATGAGGTCAATTAAGGCTAGGATGAATAAAGGGAAGGAGGTGAGAAGCACCATCAGGTGTACAGGGAAAGACATTCTCACTGCAGGAGCATAAGGTGTACGGGGAAAGACATTCTCACCGCAGGAGCATAAGAAAAAGCAAAGAAAATGAGAGCAGAGAGAGAAGCAAGACCTGCATATTTTAGGATACAAAACTTGGAATTTATCCTGTCACTAATAGGCATTAAATGTTTAAAACAGTAGAATAATGTGGTTTTGTTTTCCTTTAAGCTAGGTGAGGGGTTGGCAAACTACAGCCTATGGGCCGCATCCAGTGAGCGGCCTGCTTGTTAAATAAAGCTTCATTGGCACACAGCATGGTCATTTGTTTACATGTTGTCTACGGCTGCTTTCATGTTCCAAAGGCAGAGCTGAGTAGTTGTGACACAGACCGTATGTCCACAAACCCTAAAATATGTACTATCTGGCTCTTTACAGAAAAAAATTAGCTGAGGAGCTAGATGTCTCTAGCACAAAAATTCTCCACTTTGGCACTTGACATTTTGGGCCAGATAATTCTTTGTCATGGTGGGCTGACCTATGCTCTGTAGGATATTTAACAGTATATCTCGCTTCTACCCACTAGATACCAGGAGCACCCCATCATGACAACCAAAAATGTCTCCAGACATTGCCAAATGTCTCCTAGGAGGGCAGGATCTCCTCTGGCTAAGAACTACTTCTAGCAGCGAAGTGGAGTTCGGTTTTAAGTGAACATGATCTTAGCTAAAGTTAAAACAGTGTGAATTTGAATGGACTGAAAAGACAGATGTGGAAAAACAGATATTTGGAATGTGAAAATAACATCACTTAGTGATTATAAACACGGGCCTTCAGACAGATGAAAACTGAAGATGACTTCCAGAGGTCTAGCCTGAGTTTCAGGATGGTGCCTTAGGTCACTGTTAGGTGTCCTTAACTGAGATAAGTAGTCGCAGCAGAGAAGCAGGTGTTAAGGGTAGAGAATGAGTTTGGGTTTGGATGTAGTGGTTCAGGTACCTATGATGTGCTGAGGTAGAGAAGGCTAATAAGCTATTGAATATGAGAAAATTCTAGCAGAAGACGTATATCGGCATGTCACCAGATTATGGCTAGGGTTTAGATGAAAACCAAAGAGTACAGTGTCAGCAAAGCCATGGGAATGTGAGGCCTGTGGACTGCGACCAAAAGAGTTTCTGCAGCAGAGAGAACCAGAGATAAGGAGTACAGGTTGTCCACTGTATCTCTAAATTAGGGAATGACTCACTGAGGATGCTGGGTAGGAGAAAAATGATGTAGATTGAGGCGGGAATGGTAGTTGAGAACTTGTGAAAAATATCATAAGAAGAAGACAAACAAGAAGAGACAAGATGAAGGGTCAAGAGCACCATGCCCTCTGAGGAATACTGTAAGGAGAGTCCCCACTTAATGCTGGCCAGAAACATTTACGAGAATCACGTGGGTGAGCAGGACACTTTGTTTAAATGTTTTATGAGGGCAGGTTCCCTAGAAACCTCTAGAGTGTATAGATAGTGTACTTGGCTGGTGGCAGTTATGACAGCATGAGAGGGTTTTCAAGGGCATCAGCATCACACCAAATATTTGCAACAGGCTGTGAATATGTTGGCAAGTCATAGTTTGCATCTCCTTCTCCTTTCATAAGATAGATCTATGGTCACATGTAGGATATATCTTTCTACAGCAACACATTTATTATGCATTATATATAAACATAAGTTTTGGTTCCTGTTCATGAAGGGGACGTAGGAAGATCCTGAACTCACTTCCTCCCACGAGACACACTGAGTCTACAGCCACATATGGAACAGTTTCCTCTTACAAAAACCTAAAGGCTAGCTGAGTGAAGACTACACATTGGGTAAAAAAGTGGATCTGTTTTGTCATTTTCAGTAAAGTTGATCTAGTCAGCAGTCCTGATTTTAGATGGCTTTTAGGTGGTTTAAAAACGGCTTTAAATAAATCGGTCACAGGCTTCTTTTAATATCATCACCCAATCTGAAAGCATAAAAGAAGACACATCTGAGGAAAAATGGCTACTGGTAAAAATTTTAAATAATCCAGATGAATATGAAGAAAAGAGTGCTATTAGGTCACAATTGGCAGGGCACAGTGCCCTGGAGAAGAAGAGGCAGCCTTGCCAATTCTTCCTCATGATCCCCCTGCTCCCTTCCCCGGGACCCCTGGTGCTAATGTAACCAGTGCCTTCTC
The DNA here is from genome assembly GCF_041296235.1 of Equus asinus. Lineage (NCBI taxonomy): Eukaryota > Metazoa > Chordata > Mammalia > Perissodactyla > Equidae > Equus > Equus asinus. Next base: position 80,652,376 of record NC_091800.1, read on the forward strand.
AGTGCTGTGGAGAGGGTCAGCGAGAAACCCGACACCGACTCTGACCTCGGAGATAGCAACCGGGTGCCAGAAGACAAAAATGGCCAGTACCCCCTTAATATAAGTTAGAAAGAAAAGTAAGAATGAATTGTTGTGAAATTCCTGTGCTTTCACTCGATGGCTAATAAAATATGGTATGCGAAGGTATGATCACTAGTTTTTATATATTTGTATAAATGGAGGGTCACCAGCAAAACAATATCCTTGAGTTATTACTAAAATAATATTAAATAATATTATTTATTACATTTGCTTTATAAATAAATGTACATAAATATTATAGATTGAATTATAGTCATATATAAAGTGATATTTAAATAATCATTGAAATTTTGTTTTCTCCCACCTCCTCGCATTTCTCCTTTCTTCCCTTCTTTCTTTTATCTGCTCACTCAATAAGAGCTTGTTGAATGTTTTCAACATACCAGGCACTGTGGGGTTCTTTAAGGATAAAAATATGAAATGCATAGGCTATTCTCTGTCTCAGAAGCTGGGGAAAATAGAAAATGACAAGGTGGCGAGCTGAGATAGAAGAGGATGCAGGCAGTGTCTAGATCAGGCAGTGGAGGTTCCCAGGGAAGGGATTCATAACTTTTCCAGGAGTGGACGACATTCGGCTGAGGCTTGAAGACCACTTAGAGTTAACCAAGAAAGAAGTCAAGGGGCAGTTGTCCACACAAGCATGTGCAGAAGCACAACAATGGGGAGAATGGTGAATTCAGTAAATTTCAGCATGGCAGGAGTGCGTGATCCTAAGGGCTGGGAGATGTTTAACTAGGAAAAGACAAAGTGAGGACTGCATCATGAAGGAGCCTGTCCATGAAAAGTAGGACCATATGCTGAAGATGAGAGTCCCTGAAGGATGTTGAACAAAACAGTGTGAAAATTTGAGTAGACAGGGCAAGTCGGGTATATTTAGGAGATTATTGATTATAATAATCAAGAAATAAGTGGCTGAGGGTTTATGGAGAGAACTTAATTGAGATGAAGAAAAAGACGTAAACTTTAGAGATGGATGGGTTGTAAAATAATCAAGACATGTTGATGAACTAGTCTTGACAGACTCCCAGGTTTCACAGGTAGGGAGGAGGATGGATGGAAGAGAACTGAAGAAGGATGCAAGGGAGAGTATGTGGGAGGAGAGGGCAGTGGGACGTGTTGGTCGTGAGGTGTGCTTGGGAGATCCAAACTGTGCTGTCCAGGAGGCAATTCGACGTACTGGTGTGAAGTTCAGGAAAGAGATTATTGTGTTTGACATACAGAAAATTTTGAAATCACTAGTTTATAAACAATGGTTATAGCCTTCAGTGTATTTGAGATTGCTCAGAGAAGACCTTCCAGGAGAGCAGGAAGCAAATTCTGAACGGCACATCGATTTAGTAGAAGGAGGAAGGCAATGAGGTCTCCAAAGGAAACTGAGAAGCCATGAGACAGGTGAGAGGGAAACATGATGAAAGGGAGGCAGCCAGGGAGAAGGCTGTTTCAGGGAGGGTGAGTCTGTAATTTCTTATGCTACACAAACATTGTTATATAAAAACAGAAATGTGTGGCAGGAGGAAAAGCCCCGAAATATAGCTATTGGATTTGACATATAAAATGTTGTGAAATATCACGACATAGGATATTTTGATAAAGTTGTGTGCACAAAAAACAGAAGCTGGATTGCAGAGATTGGAGAGGATATTGGATTTGATTATTGCTGGAATGCTCACCCATGCCTTACTAATTCTTGACTATCACATCATATTGTGGTAAAATATAACTTTCAAAAAGGTACAATCATGACTGTCATACAAATATATTATGAGGACATATCAAAGATTTTATTCAGCTCCTTATGAAAAGAGGAAACTAATACGATGTTAAACCAGTTCCAATGGAAATTTGATTTGCAGAGATTTATGTTCTCTACTGACAAAAGTTATCTGCAACAACATGACAAACACCATTTGGGTTGCTGTGGACGGGAATCACCTGCATTGTGAGCAGTTTGCTATTCCTACAGGGCTGTACAATAGCTTAGTCAAAAGCAATCAAAGATGACACCTCTATGGAAGTAGGTAATTCCCAACGGTCTGCTGGATGATGTCCGACATTCTGTTGAAAGGACAGGCAAAGGCAGGACAATGCCACGTTCACCACTGCTTCCAGTACCGAGCAAATTGTTGTACATGTGTTAATCCTAATGGATAATTATCAAGTGAAGTCATGTAAGAGGTAGAAACAATAAATAGGAACCAGAACTTTGAAATGTGCGCTCTGCCAAAGGTGTCGGGTATAATAGTGGACATTAAGAGACAGAGCATTTTGCATATTATTTATTCCTATAGGATTCTAATTAATGTCAATTTTAATCATGACTTTCTTTGAATTAAAACTTTCATAGAGATATTAGTACCTATCAGTGAATAATAATATGCTTAAATTTCTAACATATCTCAAATATCATGCTTCTTTTCTTATTTGGACCTATACAGACAATATTTTCAAATAGTGACAATAAGAAACCAATATTTCATATGACAACTAGGTGCATATGTTATTCTGCCTCTTAATATGAGTTTACTGGATTCTAATTCTTAATGTTAATTATCCCTCACTATTTTCAAAGCATCTCTCTTATATTCTTCAAAAGTAATATATCCATATTTAATGTGTCTCATTGAAGAAAAATAGAAATTCCATTCTTTACATTAAGTTTTTCATTAAGATCATATGTTCTTAAAATGTCCATATTTCTTGCATTCTTAGCTCAAGATGACATAACTCAGTCAACTGATGTTAATATTCACTACCCATAATGTTTACCGATTCACCATACAAATGTTCATTTTGTCTTTATAAGTAATGGCTGACTGTATTTTAAAATTATACTTCCCATGTGGTATTTACATATAATGGAATGTTATTCAGCCTTAAAAGTGAAGGAAATTCCGCCATTTGTGACAGTATGGATAAACCCCGAGGACCAAATATTAAGTGAGATAAGCCAGACAGAGAAAGACAAATACTGCTTGATCTCACCTATACGTGGAATCTTGATCTAAAACTGCTAAATTCATAGAAGCAGAGAGTGCAATGGGGCTTCCCAGGGCCTGGGGGAGCGGAGCATGAGGAGGTAAACGTCTAAGGGTGCAAAGTTTCAGTTCTGCAGGAAAAGTTCTGGAGATCTGCTATGCAGGACAGTGCCTATAGCTAAGAATACTGTATTGTAATCTTAAAAATTTGGTAAAAGGGTAGGTCTTACGTTGTGTTCTTATCACAGAAAATAAAAATAAAGAGGGCAAGAGGAAGCTTTTGGAGGTGATAGTTATGTTTATGGCATTGATTGTAGTGATGGTTTCACAGATGTATACTTATTTCTAATACATTTCTAATGTATTTCAACACATTAAATATGTACAGCTTTTTGCTTATCAATCATACCTCAATAAAGTGGTCTTTTAAAAAAATTTAATACTTTCCAAAATTAAAAAACATAATTAGATTCAGACGTCAAACCCTAAGTCTTGATTCAACCCATGTCACACTCTTTCAAATGTAGATGTGCAAAAACAGTCTCATTCCTGTGAAATAGTGTGATCCAAGTCCAGCAGCAGCCTGTTCCTTTGAAGATCACAGTAATTTCCTTCTTAACTTCGTCATGATTTGCTAACCAATTGTAAAGACAATGATATTCTTAATGGTAGATTCACATGGTGGTAAGTGACTCAATTTGATATCTGAAATAGGCATAAACTTGTTGAAATAATAAATAACTGGCATTAGCCACCAATCTCCATAAAACTTTTTAGTCATTTCCAAGGAGAAGAATTGCCTTCTCTATTTAGTAGGAAGAGAAGACACTGGAATAACAAATATTTCTAACAATAAATCGATCTGCCTTGGTTTCCTGTCCCTAGGCAAAGACGGGAGGTCAGACTGACCCTGGTGAATATTTGGTTAAGGAGCAAATTGCTTTAGAAATGGGATAATTTTACTTGAACTGCATAGCTTGAAGAAGTCTCTTATTTAGGCTTAAACAACAAATGAACATCTGTTCTTTTCAGTTTAACTAAACAAGCTCTTCTTGTACCTGATAAATACAGGCGGTGGCTCAGCCAGTAAGTTCTGCAAAGCACGGATGCAGAAGGATGAGAGCACATCAGTCTGAACATACGCACTGATTGCACTCAGCATCCTTCTGGGCTTGTGTAATGAGATCAGAAAGCAGCAGGATTGGTTCCTTTACCTGCAGCTGTTACTCCAGCCCCATCACATATTCGGCTCCCCAAGAGGGCACAGTCTTAAATGTCCCCAGTGGTAGATGGCTCTGGAGTGCTCTGCATGCACAGTTGGGGTTTCTGTGTAGAAAAATAGCCTAAGGCTGAAATAGAAGCGAGTACAAACCTGGCTAAAATAAATGTTACATGTTGCAAAGGCTACTCAGGAAATGGAACTTAGTGGATATTTCATGCTGGGGCATTTCTAATTTAGTGTTTCACTTTCATCCATTTATTGAATAAATAGAATGTTGTTACATTGAGCAATTAAAATGAAGTGGTGGGACCGGCTTTAAGTAAGAGAACTTGAGAGCATTGTCATGTAAATTCTTAGCAGATGCTCTGAATTCATTTTTCATCTGCATAGTGGTACTGGCTAATCCCAGGAGCTGAGGTATAATTTAGCATTGTTTTTTATTATTCAACTCGCATATTATCTGGGATGAGAGAGCCCCCTGCCTTAATTACATGAAGTGCGTGAATGAATCCCATATGATTAAAGCCAAATCTCCAGGTGGTCTGCTTTGCCATGGGCTTAGGAATGAGATGCATTCAAGGAAGTGGCTATGGTGGAAGTGGACGAATTTCGGATGCGGTCATCCATACCCACCACCACCACTATGCTGGCCCTTCACACCTTGCAGCTAGTTAGCACATTAACAGCCATAGCAAAAGAAAACACCACACCTTCCATGGAACTCACACAGTGAGAGCTGAAAGGTCATCTTGGGCATTTTCAGATGGAGGGTAAGAGGCTCCGCCAAGGACTCTCAGCTGGTCCAGGAATTATTCAGGAATTCTGGAATTCCCTTCACTCCTCCACGTGAGCTCCTTTCTCTTCCTCTGGGTCTCCACCAGTGGTGGTGTAAAAGTCAGACACTGAGATTCAATTTTGAATGTGATGTTTTAGAGTCTTAATAGATAAATGCCTAAAAAAATGACTGTGATGGCATTAAAGTAATAACATAATAATGTTATTAAAATAACAATAAGAAAAGCAACAACGACCACTGTAATGAGAAAGAGAGAGAAAATAACCTTGATTTAGAACACAGAATTTAAGGGAGTAGCATGGAGTTTCCTGTCCTGTTAATATTCCTCATTTATACATTGTTCTATGCGATGGTTACCTTTATCCTTTCAAGCTCAAAAACAAATGTCTGTCTTTATCCCCATAGTAATATAGTAGAAGCCACGCTAGACTCAGAATGTAATGCCTGGTTTAAGATCCTAGATCTTCTATAAGTTAATCCTGAAGGTATCACCTGCCTTCTTTAAATGTCATTCTGGGGTGGTTGTGAACATCCAGTGATGATATGGAGTATCCTGTCAGCATCTCTGGAATTCACAGGCACTTTATAAATCTTCCTGGTTTTCCTCCCTTCCACATTCCCTCTCTCACTCCCTCCCTTTCATCTTCTCTGCTTCATTTTCAACTCTAGAGGATTACACATAGAAGTTAGGGTCATCACTAACCATGCCTGTCACCCAGGCCCCAACAGAAGTGACGTGGGGCTGCTCTTCCGCCACTGCCCTCCCTACTCATCCCAAGGACTTCACTCCTAGGGGTTCTTGAACCAGGAAGGACATGGGAATGTGAAATGCCACACTGTCTTTGAATGGTGTTCCCTGTTTCTAAAGATGGCAGCAGCTTATTCACCATAATTTGGAAAGAGAAGAGAAATTAGTCTTGACCAGTGGCACAAGCAGTAGGTCTGGGATTGTCATAGTATTAGTGTAAAGACTTCTTTTTCCCTTAACAGAGCCATATGTACATCCTGATGAGCACGGATAAGCCTAATGTTGGTTCCAATTGATGTAAAAATAAACTCAAGACCAAATTCTAGGCCTGAACACTCCAGGAGGCCCAAAAGCCATTGCAAAATATAGCTGATGACCCCTTCTTGGCCTACCTGTAAATATACAGGAAGAGGTTGGGGGACTCAGGAGTAGAGATAGGTGAGCACACCAGGGCATGTGTCAGGCTGAGGAGCTCCAGGCAGAGGGCACAGCAGGTGCAAAGAACTGTGGGAATATCAGAAGTGGTTTGATTGGCTTGATGCAGAGGACCTGTGGGAAGCTGGTGGAAGACAGAACGATCGGCAGGTGCACATGATAAAGGCTCCATATGGCACACTGAACAGTGCGGGTGTTATTCTGCTGTGTGGACGTGGGGAGGTTGTATGGTAGCAGAGCTAACCCACCACAGGACGGATAGTTCAGGTGGCAAAGGCCTGGACAAACTGCAACGGTGGATGGGATTTTTAAGCCCTAAGAGTCATGAAAGAAAAGAAAGAATGTGCACCTTTAAAGCACGATAGATTTTTGTGTGAACTAGGCGATTTTTGACTTTATCTCTTTGCTTTCACATCCTTTTCTTTAAAAGAAAAAAAAAGTGCTCCTCTTTAGTTGAAAAGCACTTCTGCAAATCCTCTCTCTGTGTCTCATTTCTCCTTCTTATCCTCCCCCACTCTCCACGTTGAAATAGATTTTATTCCTCTCTCAAGCCCACTTATGCTCCTTTTTCTTCATACTTCTCACTATTTTCATGATGCATGTCAGTCCGTTGCTAGGCAGCTGTTACGATCAACCCACCACTCAGCATTCTGAATGCTGGAAATTAGCCCCAAATAGCTAGAAAATCACCCTTCTGCACCTGCACTGTGTTTACTGTGAGAGCATGACTATGACGAGCAAAATGAACAATCCAGGCAAGTTCATAGAACAAGTAAAATGCATCCCTATTTAACCACAGCCAGGCAGCTCTGTTGGTGACGTCCATGCCAGGTAGAGAAGCCATGCAGTCCCCGGTGAGAAAATATCAAGGAAATGGTCATAGAAGAAACTGCATCCTCATCCTATCAGAGCTAAAAATTAATGAACAAAATAATCTGAAAAAAATGGCAATACACAAAAATAAGCATGAATAGAGTGTAGGATTTGTATATTTCTACAAACGTTGCCTGTAAGCTCTGTTGCTTCTTCCTTGCCTCTGGAAAACAAAACACCCAAAAAGCTTTGCTTGGTTCTGTCTCACCCTCAAGCTATTGACTTTTTCTTTTATTTATGTTGTGAACCAGCGGAGCCCGGCTCTTGGCTTCTCCACCTTCTGCCAATGTCTTGACGCCTTAGTAACATGGTTTCTTATGGGTCTCTGGCATTGCCCTTGGTTCCCCAACCACCAATCCAGCAGCCCCTTTGTAACGTCGACACTCTTTAACCTCTCCGCAACACTTAGCCCTGCTAACCACCTTTCAAACTCTGTCTTCCCTCGGCTGCTCTGCAGTTGCCCAGTCTCAGTCCCGCCTCCTGCCCTAGTGCCCGTTCCTCTGCCTCCCCACCTGTCCTTATCAGTCCTCCAGCAGGGAACTCCAGCCACATCCCGTTTTCCTCTTGCTATGGATTATCCAGTCCCTTCTGAGGGATGAGGAGGTTGATGGTTCTCCCCAAACATTATCTTGTTGTTCTCAACTAGGTAATTAAAATATGTCCATAATAAGAGTAATTTTATAAGGTCTTGAAATAAGAAAACCACACCTTTTCTGAGATGTAATTTTGGCCAAAAAAAGTCATGCTTTCTATTTGAACATATGTGGTGAAATCAGAACACATCTTAGTAACCTATGCATTTCTTAGCAGCGTATCTTGCTCGTAATAGGTGCTCAATAAATATTTGTTGAATTAATTTTTAAGAGGTTTTGGGACCGAAACTTTCACAACGGAATTTTCTTTGAGAATGAAGAGATGAGGCTAATATTCAGCAAACAGAAACAATTTCAGAGAAACTGCATCTGAGTTGTTCTTTTCAAGTATTGGCTTCGTGTGCACACCTGTATTTTTCTAAGGAAATGATTCTACTATTTCCTGGTCTTCTTAAAGTGGTTAACTGAGCCACTACTATGTTTAACCCAAGTTATATGGTCACTGCATGCTTTTTTTTTAATCTCTAGATCCATAAGAGATAGGATGTCAAAGTTCTCCTTAAAACTAGGAGGAACAATCACTTTTGAAAAGAGAAATATTTATTTCATCATTTTCTTCGATTTTACTTTACAGTTCTCAATTTTTAGCTTTTCTCTGCTCCTTCTACTTCACTGTATCTCTCTTAGAATATGGAGACTCCAAAATGGATACAAACTATAATGTGGTTCTTTGACTTATAGTTTTGTAAGGTATCATGAAGTCTGCTGTTATTTGAATGTCATTGTCCTCCCAATGCTGTGAGTGTATTAAGGAGAGGTTTTGTGTTTGAATCCTTGGGGTAGAAAAAGTGCTTAATGAATAGTGTGCACGTTAAAGAATTTTTCAGTAACTGTGACAGAACCTGCCCTGAAACCTCAGACTTATAAATTGGAAATTTAGGCAAGAAGGGCACACTGAAAGTCATCAGAGACACAGGCACAGGAGAAGTGAGGCAAAGGGAGCATCTGACACAGCTTTAGGTTTAAACCCCAAGAGAGTGCTGAATATTCAAAACCAGAATGGAAACAGACTCAGTTTCCTAAATGGTCAGTGCTGTCCTATCCAGTCAGGCAGAAGGCCATGACAGAGAAGAAACTGACCACAGCTGAGTAATTGGCAACCGGGGAGGCACCAACTCTGGTTCCGGGGCATCGGCTGACATTTGGTCCATACCTCTTTCAGAAGCTCCACCTAAATTTCTCCTGTCTGCTCCACCTCAGGTGCACTGACTATTTCTCTTCTGTTTGTGCAGGATTAGTCTGGGAAATAACTACTGTTCCCAGTCTGCTCCACCTCAGTAAATGTCAACTTCCTCCAGTCTCTTAGGTCAAAAACCATGGAGTCATCCACTCTTCCCTTCACATTCACATCAATCCATCAGGAAATCCTTTTGGGTTTACCTCAAAATATGGACAGAGTTGGACCAATTCCCACCACTTCCATGGCTTCCATCCTGGGCTGTGGGAAGAGCCTCCAGAGAGTGTCCCTGGCTTGCGGCTTGTTCCATTACTGCCCACTCTCAGCCTACCAGCTCCAGTGATTCTTTTAATGTCAATTGATGGGACTCATCTGCTCAAACCCTTACTCCCCAGGACTCTCAGAGTCAAAGCCAAAGTCCTTGGAGTCACCTGCACGATCTTCATCCTTACCTTGTTATGGTTACCTCTGTGAATCCACTTCCCCCACCTTTCCTCTCACCTGCTCTGCTCCAGCCACACTCACCTCCTTGATACTCCTCAAACAGGCATGCACCACCCCACTTGGGCTTCTGGACCTGCTGTTCCTTCCACTTGGATTCCTGTCCCCCAGAGAACGCCACCACTTCCTTCCTCGCCATCAGATATTTGCTTACAGTGAAACATTTCCTGCTTTATTTTTCTGTCTCTCTCATCATGTCTGATATCCTTCCTCATTTACCTTTCTTTCTCTCTGTCTCCATCATAGAATATAAGGATTTTCATCTGTTTTATTCCCCGCTGCATTCCTGGTACATATTTAGTACTCAGTCAGCATTGGTTATTGAGTCAATGAGTCCAAATGAATAAGCCATAGGACCCCAGTATGGTCATGGAACTAGATCCCAATCATCCCCAAATCAGGATGAGACAAGAGCGGGTTAGCTGGAAGAACGAAAATTTACATCTTACAGTCAGTTGGTTTATCTCAGATGCAGGGAAGATGTCAGCCTGAATATAAGGATCTTTCCTGGATCCAGGGGACATCATCTTGGACAACAGAGGCTGGGAGGGTGTGGGGAATGAGAGCTGAGAAGTCTCATCTCCAAGCACACCTGTGCTCAGGACCCATGTACTGCTTCCTGCAGGCTCATTATTACCATTTGCCCTCAGACTGAAGTTTCTGTGATATCATGTTTTTGCACAGAGATAGACCAGTGACACCACCTATAGATGACATTTGCATTCCAAAAGACAAGATGTTTTTAATTACACTAAAATAGAGTGCCTCACCGTGTCTAAGATGACGTTTTTGTCTTTTTGGTTGAAATGTCAGAATTATACCATTTTAGGTGTCAAAAGAACAATATAAAATGAGAAAAACACCAAGTGTAAGATTTTTGTTCTGACTTCTTAACACTGTATTCAGATGCTTGAACTATGTCAATTCAACTCTCCATGATAATTAACAAAGTTCCAGAATGAGATCATTATAAGAGAATAAAAAGATAATTAGAGTGATTTCATTTCGTCGTGTAACTCTGGCTAAATGATGGAACCATGTTGATTTCCCCAGTGCTTGAATGAGTCTATTTCATCATGAGTTGTCGTGTGCTGTTAAAGACAGGCCCAGTCACCCAAAGGTCAGAGAACCAAGAATTCTTCTCTCTGCATGTCTGATGTGCTGATGTTTGACCTTTTCAGTCTTCCATGTTCAATCTCTTTCTTTTCCATTCTAGAACCATCGGAGGTGGTGGGGGGGGGGGGCTTTTTAGTTCCTTAGCAATGGAGATGGAGAGATGCCCTCTGAAATCTGATTGCCCTAGGTTCACATTCCAGCTCAGCCATGTTTACCATCTGTATGAGTGTCCCAGGGCAGTCCTATCAAAGTACCACGAACTGAGAGGCTTAAAACAACAGAAATTTGCTCTCTCACAGTTCTGGAGGCCAGAATCCAAAAATCAGTGTCAACAGCAAGGTGCCATGCCCATCTGAGACTCTGGGTAGAATCCTTCTTTGCCTCTTTCTAACTTCTCGTGGTAATCGACAATCCTTGGTGTCCCTTTGCTTACAGTTGTATCACTCCAGTCTCTGCCTCTGTCATCACCTGGTGTTCTTTTTGTGTATCTCTGTCTTCATAGGGCATTCTCCTCTTTATAAGGACACCAGTCATATTGCATTAGGGCCCACCTTGATGACTTCATCTGAACTGCATTATATCTGCAAAGACCCTATTTCCAAATAAGGTCACATTCACTTATCCTTTGGGGGAACACAAGTCACCCCATAACACCATCTGTGTGAACTTGAGCAAGTGACTTAACTTCTGTGACCATCGTTTTTGCACTATTAAAAGATTATCATACACACCTCCTATATCTCTGAGGAGTCTGTGAAGTGACGTCTAAAACATTCCTGCACTCAGTCAGTGCTCAAGAAATGCTACTTCTCCTCTGCCCCCAGCCCAGTTTCCTGGCCTCCCGTCATTCATTTATTCTTGCTCCATACAAAGGCAATCTAGCAGACACCAGGAACATGCAAAGATGACCCCAGGCCCTGGGGAAGCTCACACACTTTGAGGACAGATAGGAATTAAACTAGTGTTTATGATACAACATAGAATTTGTGTCACATCCTGAGGAACACACACATGCGGTACTGAGAGAGGGGAGAATTACCTGCTCAGTGGCTTGCCAAGGGCCTCATAGCAAATTTGCTGCAAAGTTGGATGCTGAAGCCGTGTTTAGATCCCTAATCCTATTTGAACACATTGTACAGTTTATATCACTTGTCACCTTTGACCCACTCAAACATTATGAAACATGGTCCCTGTTTGCTCACAGATGCACTGAGGTCATGCAGCAGCATCTTCCGGGGATGTTCATAACCCTTTAGGCACTCTACCCAACTGCCATCTGCACACCTTACTCCCAGGTCCTGACCCTCCACACACGCATACTCCATTAGACCCATTGCTCTGCTCTGTTCTACCCTGGAAATACCCTTTTCTTTACTGCAGCAACCACAATATGACCAGTAGAAAAATAAAACAGCTACCAACTTCAGTGCCTGCTGGGTAGGAAATCACATTCTTTCCTCTTATAAAAAATAAAATAAAATCACTGAATACTTCAGTCACCATAGATCATTTCAGTCCATTTGGTGTGATCAAAATGATGAGCAAGATTTTTCATATCCTTGCCTCTGGCACTACAATTTCATGTTCAGTCTCTGCTACTTGCTATTTTTACACTCCTGTTCCCTGAGTTTGATACATGAGCAAAAATCCATATATGAGAAAGAAGGGTTGTTGCTGATGCTGATGTATTTATTTTGTCTGACTCATGGCTAGCAAGATTATGACAGTTCTCAATCCAGGACAAATAATATACTGAATTTTCAGTGACAATGCTAAGGATTTAAGAAACGAAATGAATGTCTGCTACTGAAAAAGTCACATAGGTATGTTTTCTCAGTCCACGTTGTATGCCAGACCCATAGTTACTGCTGCACTGCCTGACGTGCAGGGCACCTCATTTCTCTGTAGCACTTGCAGAAATAAAGAAGTGTGTGTAGATCCAGTGAGGCTGTCAGCAGGACATGCCCAGTACTCTCAGTGCTTGCTCAGAGGGAGGGTGGGAAATAAAGATGTGTAGGCAATGTACTTCCTTCCTTAGTTGCCCTAAGGAAACAAGGAACTCATTTTAGAAGATTCCAAGTTTGCTGCAACAAACTTTAGATGAAAAGCTAAGATGTTTTACAGGAAACTTTGGTCATTTAACTTTTGACACTGAGTTCCCAGAGCAGCCCAGCATGAGAATCATAAACACACAATGCAACCAGATGCAGGTGCATAGATCTTTGCTGTTTCTTTCATTTCTTTCTCTCCATCTCCTCTTCCTCCTCCTCCTCCTCCACTTCCTCCTCCTCCTCCTCCCTTTCTTCTTCCTCCTCCTCCTCCCTTTCTTCCTCCTCCTCCTGCTTCTTCTTCTAATGCAGTTTTGCTTATATGTCGGGTTAAACATCACAAGTGCAAAGGAAAATTTTACATAGATTTTTTAAAAATGAGTGATAGAAGTTTGAAAGGCATTTTTTTTTAAATCCATAGGAAACCATTATTTTGCCATGAATTTCAGCTAGGGAATGGAAGTTAATTATTCAGAGAAATTTCCAAAAAAACCAAACGTCCTTCTAGAAGATTTAAAATACTCAATATGTAATAGATGAAGAGGAAGCTGCTCTACTCCACCTCTCACTTCAATAAAACCTGGATGTTTTGATATTCCTTTATTATAGATTCTAACTACATCTAGATTCACTCTCAAATGGTAATAAAGAATGCTGGAATTTGTTAGAAGGCATATTTTTAAGTGCATTCTAAATATTTGAATGAAAACTAATAGATTAATTCTCTTCCTCTTTAAAGTTTCTTTTGACAAGTGGTTTGCATCACTGCATAACAGTGTTAAATATACATGAAAGGATTGAAAAATATATTTGACTCATTTAAAAAATCATTTTCCCTGTAAAAGCTAATGGTTGTTTCACATTGCACAATGTTAAATGCACAGCGGATGGAGATTTGGGAACTCACGGGATAAAGTAAGACTGGGGAAAATTTAAGAAACAGTAACGCAGACAAGCCCTTTGAATGTAATCATTTGCTTGACGAATTCAGTCATGGCTTTCATGTCCCTGCCACTCTTCACAGGTATAAGCCATTGGCCAGTACACTCCCAGGCGAGAAGAAGAAGCTGTCTGCTGAGGAGAAATGTCGCCGTGTTCTGCAGCAGTGTAAATTACAAGGCTGGCAGGTTAGTGGCCCACAGGCTGCGCACAGACCAGGTTAGGATTTTGAGTAAGTAGCTGAGTCATTGTGGGGAACCACCAAAGTCTCCCTGGCAAAAACAGATTGCTTTGACGTGTTTGGCAAGGCGGAACACTAAGTGTGGTCCCTGGAGACACCTCAGGCTTTCTGATTTACTGGTGTTGGCAGCATGCGGCTAACGCGGCAGGGAGGCCAAGGCCCCTTTCACGGTGCTGACGAGAAGTTCCAGGAGGGGCGTTCGGTTTGTCCATATCTCAGATTTGACTTTGTCACTGAAGCTTTTTGAAGTCTCTAAAAGGTAGCAGAAGTCAGAGAAGCTAAAATATGAGGACTGAGCGTCGATCTCTTGGCTCCCAGCTGGATCTCACAAGCGTTCCTAGACCAGGACTCCCCAGGCCCGCCAAGCCTTGTTTAGGATCCTTTTTCTGTTCCTCTTCTGCCTCTCCCTTAACACACACTGAAAATATCACTGTCCTTTAAATTCACTCAATGGCAGAAGGTTCATAACGGAAAATGTTGAGTTCTTTTCTGTGATCCTCTTGGCTGGCAGAGTCCAGGAGCTACGGGAGAGGTAGCTGGACTTCCAGAAGGAGGAAGTAACAAGAGACAAATAACAAGGGAAATAAATGCTCCCCAGAAACAGTAGGGCACAGCTGTGGATTTTGTTTAATATCTTAAACAACATCAGAATGCCCCCTGGGACTAGCGTTAGGAAGAGGAGATTTGAAACCTAAAAGGATTGAGAAGGTAATATTGGAGCAATAATGAGAAATAATTAAAGTCCACAACACCAGGGATTATCAGAAGTTTCTACCTATAAAACAACCCAAAGGTGGCAAAGAGCACGGTGGCTGATAGTTCTGGCAAGATGTACCAAGTGCTGGAAAGCAGACATAAATCTCATTTTAAAAATGACAGAAGAACATCTATAAGTGAAAATGTATGACAATTGAAGAGGCCAAAGACAAGGGCCTCCCTTCAGAAACGACTTTCACAGAAGGTTCAGAACTGCTGAATATGCCTAAAAGTGGCCTGATCAAGATGAAAAAGATGGAGAACGCTGGATTGACACTAGCACACTCATCCTTTTCGACAGAGAACTAAGAACCTAGAATTTCAGCCTTGATGAGTAATGATTTAATTGTCTGTGCCACCCATCTCTTTCTTTATTATCTTTTTTCTGTTTTTTTTTTTTTAACTAATAATGGAGTTGAACTTTAAGTTACAGTCTGAAGGAGGAAGCTCACACAGTCTGTAGTAGTCATGGATGCACATCCGTGCTGAAAGAGTGGATAAAAAAAGAAGGAAGAAGGAGGAATTACTAACAGAATGACGTCAGCTGACCACTCTCGGTCAGTGACATAAGATGTGGTTTCACATATAGAATTGTTACTCAAGCTAGGAGCTAACCGAAGTCATTTCAAATGAATCATTGCTTTTTAGTAAGCAATGAAACTTTTAGGAAATTTTAAGTAAGTATTTCGATAGTACTGGTTCATGAGTACATAACACTAAGATTTTCTCATTGTATTTTTTTCTTTAAAGAATATTCACAGGTAAGAGTAATTTCTTTATTAATGTTGAGGAAGAAACTTGAGTTGTAGGAAAAAAGTGAGAAAATCTGGAATAATTCTTCCCCTAAGAAAGTGCCTGGCAGTAACCACAATTGCTGAGCAGCGGTCAGTCCACTGACTCACCTGGGTAGAGTATGGGGTCGGACATGGGAGGTGGCTGGGAGACAAACTTGTGCCCCCTGGCCATCATTCCTTCCCCATTTCTGCAAGTGCTAGGCTACTTGAAATTGCATCTGAAGATGGCATTAAATTGAAACACACATTGAGAGTTTGAAAAAAGTGCATTAAAATAAAAGATGGGAAAGGGCTACCATTTCATTGCATTAAGTCCATTTTCCCTTATGTTTTAACTCCCCAAAGGAGACTGAGAATACAGGACCATAAAAAAAAAAAGAAATTCATTCATTCGCTGAGCATGTTTGCTTGGGGGTTCCATATCAAGTAGTTGGGAAAGACTGCTGTGTTCAGCTTCTTCAAGATGTAACCTTTCATATACTTTATACTGTAAGAGAAATCATCGACTTCACAGAAATAAGGCTTATTCATCTTTCACTTTTTTTGCTAGTCAGACAGAAAAAGAATTTTTTGAAAAAATCATTTATTCCTGTCCTAGAAATTCAGACTCCTCAGTTTCAGAGGCACCACATTTGTTTGAAATGTGTTGATAGTTACAGGAAGACTTGCCATTACCGTATTCTGGGTGGTTAATCAGGACAAGGAGTAAATAGGAGCTGTTTGATTGAAGCAACTATAAGGACCTACTGGATGGTTATTGTGTCTGTAGCGTGATTCCCAAATTGCTAAGAGTTACAATGTACGTTTCTCTTAAGCAGTCAGTGTTTATCCTTTGGCTTTGAATGGTGAGCCTGAATTAATCGTTATTCTTTTCCATAT
This sequence comes from Equus asinus, assembly GCF_041296235.1. Classification (NCBI taxonomy): domain Eukaryota; kingdom Metazoa; phylum Chordata; class Mammalia; order Perissodactyla; family Equidae; genus Equus; species Equus asinus. Next base: position 80,668,610 of record NC_091800.1, read on the forward strand.
TTTTTAAAGCAATGCTAAAAGACAGAAGGATTGGAGTCATCTTTTGCTGTGTGAAACTACATCGAGTGTTAGCTAGAAATTCAATTCTCTTAACTAAAAATACATTCTTTTTATTGTCACTCTGATGAGTCTCAGAGATCTTGTGAGATTTCTTCCTCTCTCAACATTAATCAGACCCTGTGTAAGAAAGCCTTTGACTCGTCAGTATGGTATTCTAACTCCATAGTTGCCATACTTTTGTACATTCCAGCAATTCCGTAAGTGATGGGGAACACCAGCATTCCCTATTTCAGATGGGGAGAAAGACATCTGATGTTCAGTGCTTTTGTGTATGTTTACCAATCCACGCGAGCAACTCATTCTTTCTGTAGTCGTGGGCTTGGAGTGCGTATGCGAGGCACTGGAACTTTTATTACTTGATAAATAATGATTTCTCTCATCAACAGAATGTGTTACAAATATTCAGAGTTTTTTGGCTTTATTTGATTTAAGCCTAATAACAACTCTATGCAGAAAAAGGAAAGTAGGCAGGGTTAGCCTTAATGACCTCATTTTAGATAAGAGGAAATAGAGTCTTGGAGATCAACATACTGATCCAAATATTAGATGTAGTTAATATTCAGTTTCAGTGCGAAGGCCACTTTGCTGAGACCAGTATCTAGCTCTTGCAATGCCGTGTTCTTTCCACTGCATTTAACTCGATCTATATCTTTTAATGTAACTATCTAAAGTCCTTTTATTCAGATTACAGAACTTGAAAGGCACAGACTATGCACTGCAGTGTGCCCTTTGATCAAAGGCACTTATATGTACCTTTATTGGTCAGGGCAGATTGCTTCTTGTAGTTAGTGTGTTTTTTATGTTTATAATTTACCCAGTAGATGAAGGAGAAACAAGCCGACTGCTTCCCGTTGCCGGCCGATTCCGATCAGAATCTTTCTTTCCCAAACTGTCAGCCAACTGACCCTTAAATAGAACAGGACTTTTGGACTGTATTTCTGAACTGCACCTCTGAAAGAAAGGGAGAAGGAGAGGAGAAAGGGGAGAGAAGGAAAAGGGAGAGAAGACGGAGAAGAAGAACCGGAATCTAGTGAAGAAGTGTTTGACTTTACATAGTGTTGAATATCCATCCTGGCTCTGATTGCTTGCTGAGAGCCAGAGGCCGCTCAGGCCACCTAGACAGGATTCCTGGGGTGGAGACAATTCATGGGTGGTGCTGGTTGAGATGCGAGTCAGGGTAATACTCGCTTCACATTCACTACTTGAGCAAAGGCAGTTTGAGAACAGTCTTACTAAGCTATTTTGGTAAATGCACCCAGTTTGCAGTATGCCAGGCTTTGCTCATATTGGTATTTATTATCATATTGCTCACACTGGTATTTCCTTTGTGATGATGGATGGCTCCTCTCTCTGAATACATAAAGTCAGTCCATTCTGCCCATGATTTTCATATTCTTTTGTTATTCTACCTACCGCTTTAAAACACATTCAAATAAAAAGACATCAGTTCCTTGCAGTGAGTGCACACATACAACAGCGAGGAGAGTTGAAGACATAATTAACCAACACCCTCCTGCTCAGAGAATAAATAGTCTGAAATCGTGGGACTAAAGCTTGCTCCTGGAGACTAGCTCAAAGTATCTTTGGTGGACGTTAGGTTGCACTCACTCGACTGAAGGACACATCTTTTGCCAAGCGAAGGAGGGGAACTGGGATGAGCATGCTTTTGCTTAGTACGCTTTTGCACCTTATTTTCCATTTCCACCCTCCCCCTGCCCCCCACAATTTGCTCCTCCTCGCTGGTTCATTCTTATTCCTTAGACTGCACATCTTCTACAGAGTTGTTGATTCTCTCCCCCACTAGCATGTAAGCTCCATCAGAAGGGATTTGCGTTGAGGACAGAGAAAGATGCACAGTGGACACTCCGTGCATGTATGCTGGGCCAATAAAAGAGTCTTTGTCAGTAGGAAACTACCAAGCCATACTATATATTTTATATGGGTACATAGACATTTAAGAATCTTTAAAATCTGGACTAAGTCACAACAAAAACCTAACAGTGGTAGCATCTAGTTAGTTGTTTTGAGATGATAGTCAAATGGAATTTTAGCTTATATCTATGTTTAGAAGGTATAGATATTCATGCATTACTTCTGTAATTAAAAGTGATTTTTGGAATTTGTAACTGCTACATAAATACAATTTAAGTAGAATATTGCATAGGGTCAAATTAATTATTTTAAGCATTTGTGAAAAAACTGTAAGTCACACTAGCTGTTTTTCTTGAAAACATTTTTCTTTCAAATAATAATTAACCTATTGTGCATTTTATACCACTAGCCTTTACTTCTTGAAGGAATCTGCAGACTTCTTTCACATGATTTGAACTGGTAACCACAAGTTCTGGCAAACTCACTCATGTTGCTAGTCCCTTAACATACTCAACATCACTGCTTTAACAAAAGGTAATTTGGGGTTGAAGAAAAGTGAAGAAAAATCACGATGATTGGTGTCAGGAAAGGAGTCCTACTTGGCGGTGGCTTCTCGTTTATGTTTATGAAATGACGTATTTTAAGAAGATGGTGGACTAGTCAGGGCTTTGTCCTTACTTCAAGGCAGAATTTAAGTAAGTTGTTCAAAGAGGAATGGAAGGTTCTTGAAGTGATTTGAGTAGACTGTACGTGACTAACTCTCAGTACTGTTTTCTGTCTCACTAGATATATTTTTCTTTATGAAACGAAGAGTCTGTGAATTACTTCGTTTATGGAAAAAAATCCTCATAGCTTGAATTAACTTATAGTTTGGAAATAAGTTAATTAAGCCACTAGTTATTGACCTTCTGATATTTGTTTTTTAATTATTCAGGTATTTTATTCATCTAAATATATGCATTTTTAGTTCAGTCCTACTTTAAAGTAGCTTTGAAAATAATCCCTCCAGAACAATGAGCATTTTTTTTTTTTAAAGATTGGCACCTGAGCTAACAGCTGTTGCCAATCTTCCTTTTTTTTTCTGCTTTTTCTCCCTTAACCCCCGCCAATGCATAGTTGTATATCTTAGTTGTGGGTCCTTCCAGCTTTGGTATGTGGGATGCCACCTCAAGGTGGCCTGACGAGCAGTGCCATGTCTGCACCCAGGATCTGAACCAGTGAAACCCTGGGCCGCCGCAGCGGAGCGCGCGAACTTAACCACTCAGCCACAGGGCCGGCCCTGAACAATGAACATTTAATCAATCACTTTCTGCCCCAAATTCCCAAAGCCACAGAAGTGGCTGGCAGGCACTGAGGCCCGTGTGGAACAGGCGTGCTTTGCCATGTTATGTCATTTATGTAAAGTGAAAACTTTTGAAACTAATTCTAAGTGGAAAAATAAATGGTATAATCTGATTTTCACACATTTTATATGAATCAACTGGTTATAGGATGATTTCTTCTGTGTAGTTATTTGAATGCTATATTCATTTTAAAGCCATCTGGAGGGATGACGAATGGAGAAACAAATCTGTCGGAGTCAGTTCCTGCGATGCCAGGGGTGCCGCGTCGGAACACAGACTCTGAGAGCCCAGGAGAGTCAGCGCTGGGGAGCGGCTGGCCTCCAGTTAGGAAGCTTCCACAGCGACAGGTGCACTGTCGTTTCAAACAGGCTTCTAGAACTGTGGGGTGAGAGGAACTTTGTGCACAGGCAAAGAAGGGCATCCTGTGAGGACCCTTTGAAGCGGGGGCTCATGATATCTGTTACTGGAAATAGGAGAAGGGAGAAATTCAAATTATAACCTCAGAGAGATTTTATATCCCCTCTAACATTTTAAGGATGAGGAGTCAAACATAGGAAGATTTGGGTGATTTATTCAAGATTATACAGACAGGAAGCAAGAAATGAAATTAGAACTTCAACTTCATCTCAACTATCTACATGATATGATACTTACTCTCCTGTGTGTGTGTGTGTGTGTGTGCGTGTGCGTGTGTGTGTGAGTGCGTGAGACTCACAAAAGACAAACCCCAAATTTTAATGGAATATACTTTTCCTATTTGTGTTTATCACCAACAAAAAAATTTATAATAATTATTTTCTTCATCATCATCTTCTAACATAATTTTCAAAGAATGGCCTAGATTTCGTTGTGTGTCTTTGTAAAATATGTGGTCTTCGAAGGATTCACTCTTACGGTGCTGAGAATTGCAAGATTAACATTTTTACCATAACATTCAATAAAATCAGCTGGATGAAGGATTTATTATTTCATTAATCTAAAATAGTACAGAAGAGAAAAGATAATAAAAGTAAGAGCGAGAAACTGTTAAAGTTTTAAGCACCCTCCACTTTTTTTTACATCTTCTAAGACAAGACAATTGTATGAGGGCCGTGGGTTCTTATTAGTACAATAAATGAATGGTTTATAACCTTTGTTTTATTACTCAAGGAGCACTTCATAAATCAACAGTAAGTACAACCTAGAAAATAGCCTATAACATTCTTCTTTCTCTTATATTCTTTCTTTTTCTCTGGAATTATTAATGTTGAAAAAAATAAAAATTAAGGATCTAAGAGTATCTCTTGGTACTATGTGCATTATAACTGGGAATTACTGTATACGTGCACATATATTCATTTCCTTTTCTCTCTTGTACTAATCACTTACATACACATACACATGTATACGAACACATTTTTGTTATAAAAGTAGTATTCATTCTTGATAAGAAACCTGAAAAATAGAGAAAAGTAAAGAAGAAAATGGAGATCATCCATAATTGAACCCCCTAGAGAGAACTACTCCAAATGTCTGGTGTGTATTCACCCAATTTTTAAAAATAACATTACAGAGGTTTGATTCTTGGTCAATGTGTCTCACTCCCTTTTCACTCTGAACTTCACTGAGGACAAATATTATATCCCTTTTTTTCTTATATGTTTTCACACACACGTGTGTGTGTGTGTGTGTGTGTGTGTGTGTTTCACTATTATATCCCTACAGGGTCTGGCACAGAGTAGACACTCAACCAGTATTTGTTGGATGAATGAATGAACAAATCTTCTACTTATTGTCACATTTTCTCTTTAGAAATGAAAGTATCCACAGTCAAGCCTTGCTCACATGTGTGACAGTTTCTCCTTTAAAGTAATTTTGTATTTTTCCTCTCAGTGTCATTATGCAGAAGGCTTAGTATAACATCTGGCACTTAACAATTGCTCAGTGAAAACTGGTTCTGCCTGTTCCTAATCTGACTTTCATGTCTTAGAAATCAGCCTAATGTCCTGTAACTCCAGGTGGATTGATTGATCGAGTCAACAAGCATTTATTGAGCACCTTTATGTCCCCGAAGTTACACAAGGCAATTGTGATGCGCTATTAGGAATGAATGATACATCCCTCTTCCACAGGGCTTACAGTCTAGGGGGAGGAAGCAACAGTCAACTAATAAGTACAGGGTAGGATCCACCCTGGGAGGGACACTAGCTTAGATAAGGTGGTGGTCATGAAGAGCATCTCCAAGACAAACGTATAGGCTGAGATCTGAAGGACGAGAAGGAGCCAGTCACGTGATGGGGCAGGGAGCTGGGGTCTAGGGGAGAAGTGTGTGCCAAGACCCTGAGAGGAAGGCAGCCTCTGGGAACGGATGGGAGCAGGATGGCTGGAGCCCCGAGAACTGGGTGAGAAGGGGGGATGAGATGCTGTAGCGCAGTGTTTCTTAACCTTTATCATTTCATTATTGCTCCACTAAGGAGAAAAATTAATGAGAGAATCACTAAGGAATTTAGTTCTTGGGGGCAAAAGGTATCTTAGCTATTACAATGGTTGTGGCCCTGCAATGATCAATCCTCCTTGACAATATGTGTCTCTTAAAAACGTCTGAAAAAATGGTGGTTATGCCTATGCCTAACCCATTTCCATTTCTTGTATATCAATCTAATTTTCCCCAATTCCTGATTTATTTAGTCATCACCAAGCCTTAATTAAGCACCTAGTACATGCCACAAACCTTGAAACAGCTAAAGGTGTTTTTGCAGATCAGGAACCAGTTTCTCCCTCTGGGGGCAGAATCACCACACTGGGAATGGGTACTCAGAGGCAAGCGGGGGCCAGAGCCAGTGGGATGTTGTGTAAGTCAAAGCTGAATATTCTATTTTAAGTTCAATGTGAAGCTGTCGATACTCTCTAGAGGAGGTGGAACATGATCTGATTTATGCTTTAAAAATGACAAAATGTATTGTTGAAGAGCAAGGATACAGTTGGGAAACCAGTTAGCAAACTGATGTAGTAGCTCACGCAAGACAGAGCCCTGGGAGACCCAACAAAGAGGGTAGCTAACCAGTGAATGGACAGGAGAGAACCTCGTGGCGGCCTTCAGTCAATGGGCCCATTAGGTTGTATTGACTTAAGAGTGGAATCCCCTTTAAAACCAACATGTTAGTTTAGGTCAGGAATATGCTCAAGCCCTTATTAACAAGTGTGAATTTGCTGCACAAAATATGTGGGGAGCTCTAAAAGATGGAGAAGACCTTCAGAAGTTGAAAGCAGAAGATTGTTCACAAAAATAAGTGTCAGTCAGTCTCAAAGCAAACGTGAACACACCACAGAACAAATATTTGGAAAATTAGGAAAGCTATGTAAGTATTTTTAATATCATGAACAATATAAGATAAGATACCCAGGATGAGGTGCCATGAGTACTCCTGTTTTTAGAAGTAGAGCAAACATCAAAATACATCACTGGCAGTAAGCTGGCAGATGCTGGTGATGGAAGGGCCGTCTGCCTATGTGTCTGTACACGCCCCAGTGGGTACACTGAGCTGTGATAGTGTTTATGTTGCTGTTAATCATTTATAACATACACATTCCATGGGGCAGGTAATTAGTATTGACATTATTGAGGCTATTTTATAAAGAAGAAAGACTAAAGGTACTCCTTAAATGAATACATTAACTTATGCAATGCACTTTCCTCTATGATTTTGAGGCCAATCAGCCTTGTTTGGGTTTAGCTTTGGTTTGCTTTTCACAATGTGTCACTTTGAGAGGAAGAGATTTGCTTCTTTAGTATATCGATACGATTTCCATAATGAAATAACATGTAGGATCACACAGTGAGTAATTCACTAGTAAGCTCAAAATAGTAGTTTTTATTCATCACTGCTTGCTGTACGGGTCATACCGTTCTAGGTGAGAGTAATTAATTTTTCTTAACCTGCAATTATATGTAATTTGAGCCAAACCACCTTCTTCAAATACCAGAAGATACAGTACTCTATTAGATGTGTGTGGCTGTAATTATCTTTTCTGTGTTGAAGTTAAACTTCAAGAATAGTCTATTTATAACAAAGAGAACTTGTAGTTTAGTATAAATGTACCATTTAAAGATGTCTAAAAGTACATTCAGAGCCAGGCTGAACATTAGAATATTTCTATTTAGTAGTTTTTTAAAACTACCATGAAAATGTAAAATATTAAAATATTAATAGTAAAATATACACATGCAAAATAATGATCATCCTTAGAAACTTAAATCAAAAAAGCAAATGGGGAAAATATGTGAATTCAGCCTGGAGAAGATGAATTTTAGTTAAATGTTTGTTCTACCAAGCTTCTTGAAAGGATAGACCACAGTATATTCATCCTTGTGGTCCTAGAGCCTGGCACAGTGCCTAGAATTAGGAAGGCCTTTGGCAAATGTTTGCTTTATGAATGGATGGATGGATGGGTGGATGGGTGGATAGATGGATGTATGGATGGATGGACAGACGGGTAGGTGGGTGGGTAGATGAATGGATGAATGACTGATGAGTAAATAGATGGATAAGACAGACACATGGTAGGATAGATGGATGAATAAATGTGAGATAAGGAAAATCAGGAATGATATAAGATACAATGTACCTGGGAGCTATGTGAAAATGAAATAGAAGCAAGAATGAGTGAAGGACTGTATACAGAGCCTGTGTGGAAGTGTTGGAGTTTGGGGAGCTGTTTCTTTTTGGAAGACATTACCTGGTAGGTCAGGAATGTGCTCAAGAATATTCAGAGTACAGAAAGCATATTCAACTACAGAAAGTGCTTTGCATGGTAAAAGTAGAAAGAACAGTATTTTAAAGGAGTACAGTGACACTCTCAGAGCAGCAGGAAGGAAAACAAGTCTGATGGGAGAGCAATGCAGACATCAAAACACATAAAAGAGTGTATTGTTCATGTCATCATCAATGAAGCGATTTGAAAACCTGGGAACAGATTTACATGAGTAGGGCACTTTAAGAGATACCAAGGCATTTTTTCAGAATGCTAATATTAGTGAAGGAAGATGACTACTTGCAATGCATCTGGCTATTATATATCTTGTCTTTAAATGAGAAGTACTTACTAGAATAATGCTAATGATTTTTAGAGCAAGGGAGATTAAAATTTTTAAAGATTAATTTCCCATCAGTAATAATAATTTTTGCAGCAAAAGATACACGTTTACAATAAACTATTTCTGATTAAAATAATCTATGGTAATTATTAACAAAACATTCCAATGATTATAGCCATGGATATAAAGGGATAGTAGCTAGCACTAACACTGACATCCGTCAATAAGAACTCTGTGCATAGAATGCTCTAGGCCCTTGATGGTATCTGCAGAAGTTTCACATTGGTTTTCTGCTCTCAGGGAGTGTGTGGGAAGTTAAAATAACAGTAAATAGCATCCCTTTTAGTGGAGTAAAAAGTGTTAGCTCTTCAGAGATCAATAAAGATTGTATTATGGAGAGTTTTGAATGCTAAACCCCAAAGTATGCATTTCAGCTTATGGGCAACATGGAATCATTGAAGGTTTCTGGGAGATTAATAAACTGGAGGCAATGTGTATCAAAGGGCAGGTGAAGAAATAGAGGAAGAGGTAAGTTCTAGGTGTTGGTTTGCAATTATCTTAGACCAGAAATGTGGTGGCGCCAGAAATATGAAACTTAAGACCTATTTTCTTGAACTGCATTAGATGCATTTTTATAAAATGAATGAATTCAAATGGTTTAAACAGATTTTATTTTTTCAAGATTTAATTAAATTATTTTTTTAAATATCTGAGTTCATGTTATAGCTAGTGTCCATTAAAATCCCTTTCTTTGAAATTCTGCCTTTTCCATTTTATCATTTCATTTACTTTCATTTCCTTCACCTTAATACATGTAACTTATGACCTTTATATATTTCCAAAATTATCCCAGCCAACAAAAATCTCACTGTCAAGTTGGATATTCAGACAGGTATGCAAATAATGACACAACCAAGAAATCAGTGGTATTATAGAGATACAAATAAGGTACATTAGTGACATAGATATGCTATTATAATGAGTTCATTATTGTAAAGTAAATGCTGAACTGAGAGTTCACCAAGCCATCTGTGTTTTAAAGGTTCAATAGGAGCTTATCCAGTAGATGATTCAGAGAAAGGTATTGAAGAAAAATGAAATAGTATATGTTAAGCCAGAGGAGAAAAACAAGTTCCTATTTTGTAACAGCAAGCAATATGATATGGGTTGAGAATAGATAAAACCGAATGCATTGAAAAAGAACCATACGATAGAAAGTCTAGTAAATATTTTAGGAGAATTTGAACATTATCCTGAAAATCATGACCTGCTATTAAATAATTCTAAGCATGAAAGTAACATAATGAGATTGATGTTTAGAAAGATCACTCTGAAGAGAGTTTTGCTCCAGGTCTCCCAGACAGTGACAGGTGGTCGAATGGGGGATGTCCCTAAAAAGGTGAGGCCAGTAATGTGTAACTCCTGCAGGATCCCAGGGTTGCCGTGGAAGCCAGGAGTGTAGGTCCCTCTACCCCTCCACGAGAGGGGACAACCGCTACATGCAAGCTTGGCCACCCTCCTCTTTGTCTTTGACTGGAAGCGGCAGTCAGTGAGGCAGAGGAAGAGGAGAACAAGAAGGAGAGCAGCTTTACAGGTGCCCATGCCCTTTCCCTCTAGTACAGCCTCAGGCCATCCACGCTCCAACCGCCATTCCAGCAGTTGTCTGTGCTGCCACAGCCTGCACCTCTAAAAAACCCCTGAAAACTGTAGCAGTAATTGAAGCTTTCGAAGTCATCAATGACAATTTTGTTTAATCTTTTAAGATCTGTCACTTAAAAAAAAAAAAAGAAAACCCTACTGGTTTTCTAATAAAAATAGCGATGACTATAATTCACAGATGGTTTACTTTTACAGGAGTCAGAATGACATTAACATTTTAATCTCGGATCAGAACACTCTGCGCTTAGGGAGCGCACAGGCAGAGGGCTCAGGAGGAGAACGTTCCATCTCTCCTTTGCTCTGGTTGTGAGCAACACCTTTTTATAAGAGAACGCAACTAAAATCAAGATTGTAGGTAATCTGAACATTTGGTCTCATCTGGATGAGTAAGAATTTGTTGGATTTGATATAGCACACTAAGGCGTTGATTACAGAGTAACTTCACGTGAATTCATTCCATAGAAAAAGTTTAAACAGCCGACACTTTTCTCCTAGTAAACATCATTTAAAAACAATGGAAATCCCTGAAAAGTTAGAATTCATCTGATCTTGTCTGGAAAAGAAAGATTCCTAGATTTATGTCTCACTGATCCTTAGTGTTAGTGATAGCAGAGGACTAAAGGACTAAAATGAATTATCCAGAATATTTTCTGAGGAAGAAATTCCAAATACTACTAAAAGGCTAATTTCATTCTTTAAAGAGAGAAGAAACACTTACTACAAACAGGACATGGCTAAAAGGCCTGCATAGTCAAACATTCAAATTTCCGATGAGCATCTCCAAATATTGCTAATCCACAAATAAATTATATGGTAATAAATAAATAAATAAATAAATAAATCAGTCCATTGGATAACTATAAAGTAGACCCAAATAGCTGAATGGAAAGAAGTTTTTATTTTATTTTATTTTTCGGTGAGGAAGAGTGCCCTTGAATAACATCTGTTGCCAATCTTCCTCTTTTTGCTTGAGGAAGATTGTCACTGAGCTAACATCTGTGGTAATCTTCCTCTATTTTGCATTTGGGACGCTGCCACAACATGGCTTGATGAGTGGTGTGTTAGTTCACACCTGAGATCTGCCAAAGCGGAGTATGCGAACCCAACCACTGCACCACCAGGCCGGCCTCTGAAAAAAAATTTTGAATCATCTGAATGTGATGGTAGCATAATACCGAGTCATTTCCACAAAGTCTTTAGCTGTGTCTTAGCACAATACTTGTAATGTGGATTCAGACTTCCATCCTCTCCTGCTTCCGATGAATCGGACGCCTGGAAGCCCTCCTCACTTACAAAGCCCGTGGTTTTACCTCTGCAGGGAGAATTTCCCTGGGCCTAACTACACCAAGAACTCACCAGGAGCTTTGGGAGCTGGCCTAGCTTTTGGCTCCCACCATGACATGCGCCCGCCTGCATTCCCCCTTCCCTCGCACGTGCCCTGCGTCTCGTGCTCCCACCCTGCACCTCCCTTGTATTATCCCAATCCATGTCTTCCAGCAGAACTCCTTTTTTCTACCTCCAACTCTGGCCTGACATGCAGATCTGTCATGTGAAACACTCAGACCACTTCTTAACTACCTGCCATCGGCTCCTATGCAATCTCTAATATATCATGAAAAAAAATCCACTTCTTCCGTATTTACAACCCTTCTAATTTAGCCTCCATATATGAACTGAAAACTGGCTGTTTCCTGAAAATACTCTATTATGAGGTTTTACATTTTCTCACTCTCTTTGTCTCAGTGGAGGAGAGAGTTCAGCTAAATCATTGCTCCCCAACCTAAGTCTTATGTCTACATCATTTGTGGACCAATTTCCTTCCACTTTTCTTTTTACTTTTATTCCTTCCATCATTTATTCTATAAGCTATGGACTTCCATGACTTGTTAGCAGCTTGCTGAATATCTTCAGGGTTTTATGTTTTCATTGTCCATCATACCTTATTTTCATCCTTGAAGACCTTATTATCTGTCTCTCTGACTCATCTTATACCAGGACTTACCAATTCCTCACCTTCTGTCTCCAATCTGAGTCAACTCTCCCACGTCCCTACCACTTGTCAAGTTCAATAATGTATTTTCATGTTCTTCAGGAGTGTATGTGTGTGTATGTTATATATTTTAACATTAATATAGTTTAATATATATGTATAATGGCAACTATACAATGCAATACAAGAGAAATAAAGAATCATTCATAGGATGCTTTAGGAATACAAATGAAAGTCATCAAAGCCCTACTGGAAGTGGAGACATGGGCATCATAAATCTAATATAGAGGTGGGGTTTGATTTCAATCGTAAAAGGTAAATAAGAGTTGGCCAAAGACAAGCAACAGTTGTAGAGTGTTCAGCTGCATTATATCATCCTGCGTCGCCAACTACTCCCAGGCCAAGGCGAACAATCCATTCTCCAGACAGTTTTAAGAAGGAACTTTGTAAATTTTAAATACAATTTCATAAATTGCCTTTATAAAATTTAGGTCAGATCCTCTTTAAATCTCCCAGTGTGTCCACATTGTTCATGGGGAAATATCGACATGTTTCCCGGAATGCTCTTCACAACGTGGCCACCAGTTATGTGTGCAGCCTTCTCCCTCATCACTCTTCCCACAGCTGTGCCCCAAGCTGGTTTGTCATTGTCTGCTCTTGCCTTTCGCCTCCTAGATTCTCTGCCCCATGTTCATCTTCTCCCACCATCCCTAGATACCCTGGAAAATTCCTGCTCATCCTGCAAATTTAAATGGCTTAGATAACATGCTTCTCATTGAGTTCTACCTGATCCCACCTTGGCTACCTCCTCCTCTCTGATGGTCCTTGGGCATAACTCTGTCGTCGCACTGAGCAAGTATTCTTGCTGGGTTTTCTCACTGTTGATCTTCCCCAGTAAACTATGAGCTACTTAAAGAGAGGGAAATCCTTTGAAACCCCCAAATCTATCACAATTCTCAAGATAAACCCACTTTGGGTTTTGAATGGCTGTTAGAAATGTCACTGGAAGAGGTCATCCCACCAAACTCCCTTCATGCCCAAGGTCTCCGTTTAATTAAGGGAGTGGGTCTAGAATCCAGCTCTCCTATTTCTATCCATCGGTCTTTTCTCCTTGTCATGCTCCTTCTATACATTAGTTCCCCCAATGATCATTATTGATTCCACCCACTGTGTAGTTCTTGCTGGCTATCACTCTTTTGGAGTTTCATTTGGGAACCCAGATTTGCATGAATTTTGCCTTTGGGATTTAGTTTCCCACAATGAGTTCCATACCACAGTCAGTGATGAACAGAAAGATGACATGCTCTCTCCTTCCCGATGCCTGTCTCACAGATTTGTTCTGCAGTGCTCACAGACAGTACCAACTGTTCTTCCTGTTGACTGCCAAAATAAGTCAGCAGTTGGGAAGGGGAAAAAAAAGACTATGAATTATGGAAAATAACTAGGGACAGAGAATGGCAATACAATGAGAAAAAAGGTAACAACTCTCTATAGCCACCCACCCAGGGACTGTCTCAAATTTCAAACAACTAAAAGAAAACTAGATGAAGAAGAGCATCTAGTCAGTCAGTGGTCTCTGAAACAGGACAGGAGTTGAGAGCTTTTCCCATTGGTCTGACTAACCATCCCACCTGCTATAATGCAAGACTCGGGTCCCACTCTCTTACAAAACTATGTGTTTCTTTAATACAACAGATCGTGGCTAAGGGGAGAGTTAGATAGAAAGATGGGAAGTGACAAATATGTTTGGAATAAACTCACTTTCCATGTGAAAAGGTTCATAAACCACCTCTGGCCAAGCACTCTGAAGACAAGACAAGTCTGACCTATAAACCTTTCCAGTACCTAATGGGGTGTATATACGCGCAAGCGTCGGGTGTCATTGTGATGTATGACATAGGCTGTGGGGTGTTATCACGTTTTAATGTCCCCAGCTCATGCTTGGGGGCGCACGTGTTAGTTTTCCTCTCATTTTAATGGTGTTTGTCTCAAGTGCTAAGAATATGATTATGAACGTATCACAAGGTTTGCCTAAGCAGTATTTTTTCTTTTCTAACAGAATATCACCTCAGAGCTTCCCCAGCGCTTCATGTTAGTATCTACCAGGCTCTTCTGTAATTATTTATGTCTGCTTCTCCTAAGAGACTGTGAGCACTTATATTGTGAAGGGCATTCCTCATACCTACCACAGTTCTGTGTCCACTTAGAAAATAAGCACGACACACAAGAAAATTATTTTAAAAATGCATGGATATGGCTTATTATTATGTGTTCCTAAGCATTTTCTTTGACAGCTCTCTCCATCAGCAGCAGCACGTGTGGACTAGATGCCTACCAGTAGAGCTTTTCATAGAAACTGATTTGGTAACCTGCTGAAGTTTCTTTTTAAGAATTCTAGAGACTAGTGTTCATTGTACAGCACTGTTTTTGCAAGCCTCTGGAAGATTATTTCTCACGGATGACTTTGTGTAGACAGTTTTCTTTTGTGCTGCAGTTCCATAATTGCAGTTGTATAAACATTCAATTTATAATAATATACGGTGCAGTGGAAAAAAAATTGAAACAATTTTGTGGGTCAGCTTTATGGTTATCGTTGGTCTTCTTGTTTGTTTTCCTTTTCATAGACTCAACCTCCCTGCTTTGACTTGAGGAAATAAAAGGATGGCCAAGGAAAGATGGGGGTCCAGCTCTGGAATACAGAGGTCTTTGATGGTGTGGTTTTATCGTCCCATAAAGAGTCAAGGCCCATGTTTCTCTTCTGCACTGCACAGTGCAACCTCCATAGCGGTAGTGTGTAGGCACTTGCAAACTTTTGTGACCATACTTATTAGAACAAAACCTTTTGGATATTGATTACATGTAACAGTGTTTAAAAAAATACGAAGATATACTGGAATTAATTTTGTTAGCTTTAGTCCTTCTAATTCTCTTCTGGAAGTATCCCTTGCCTGATGATTTTCTCATCATCATTTTGGCATCTTCATGCTGTTAAATGTTTCCCTGCTGTTTGCCTTTTAGATGGGCGTCCGAAAAGTGTTTCTAAAATACTGGCATGCCGGCCAGCTCAATGATTTGTGCCTGCAGCTGCAGAGAAAAATTATCACCTGCCAAAAAGGTAACCGTTACACACCAACATTTCTGAGTTGTGAATACACAATCATTTAGCACACCCCCACGTTTAGTGTCAGAGCGCTCTGCATTATCGTGGCCTGCTCCACCCATCCCATGACATCGCATCCGGGTAACCAGCTCCAGGAGCTTAGGAAGCTCTGTGGCTCAGCTTGCTCTTGACCTGTCTCTATATCAGCATGTGCAGACACTGCTCCCGCTTTATTGGGTTGTCATTCTATCTGAAATTTACATCAAACTTGCACCTAAATCACAATTTGGAAGAGGGGATATTCCTATCTTACAATTTATGCATCCCCCACCTTGCAAATATTCGTGCTTGTTGATCCTGTCAAAGAGCACAGGACAAGCAGAGAGCACCTTTGAATCCTCAGTGGGAGGGATGCGTAGGTGCCCCTGTGGGGCCAGATTCCCGGGCCAGTTCAGTCAGGGCCCCTGGTATGCTAGAATTTGGAGGACTGGAACAGCCAATTAGCCAAACTACATTTTGTGTAATTCTACATATGCCTTGGAAAAATCCTTGCCTTTATTTTTCCTTTGTGAAGTGATGATAATATTTGGAGGATTATCCTTGACAGCAGATAGCATCTATTTCTTTTTGACTCAGGGAGAGATTCCACTTAGAATTTTTTTTCCTATAAAAACCCAAATGACTATCAAAAATGGATACATTTCAAAAATCATAACTATGTCCCACATAAAACGTATATATTTAATAGATTTTTAATTTGCTTAATAATTTAACTGTATTATACATATCGTAGATAAAATGTTTAAAGAAAGGTAAAAGAAGGAGAAATTAATCTATATGCTAGCTTTTGATGGGACCTACTATAATGAGCTTTGCTCTCTGGTATAGTTGAAACTGTTAAAAAACAAGTGCACCTTGAGATATAGGATGCAAAAATTGGCTTTAGCCTCTGTCCATTTGAGCCCCCGTGGGACTAGTCCAGGCACGCCCCTCATGAAATCTCCAGGGGTCCCATCATTTCCTGATGATAAAAAGTCCTGCTACATGCTAATCCCTCAGTTAGTCTCATTCAGAATCCAGCAAGTCCAGTCCAAGAAATACTCAAAATTCAGAACTTCATTCCAAATTAAAATGTCCCTTTTGGCCATCTCAGGGCCCACAGGTGGGGAGCAGCGTGGTCCTCACCCCTACCTACTCAGCTGCCCCCAGATCTCCCAGGGCTGAGGAGGGAGGGAGCAAGGAGACGTGAGGGTGCAGGGCAGCTCTTGTGTCTGACCTGCACCAGTGAGACCTGGCATTGGGTCCCTCCAGCTGGTAGACGGATGACAAATGGCTCTTGGCTTATGCAGGAGCATTTCAGTACTCACCTGGGCTCCTACCTGAGAACTGGCAAGACCTTTCCTTGGACGGTCACTTATAATTCCCTGTCAGACCCTGGGCACCCCAAGGACACTCCCTGCTAGGCCTCAGTGCTCTCTAAGAAGAAGTCTCTTTAAATGACTCCAAGCAGGCATCTCTTTCTTGAAAACCACGTCTGGTGCCTGAGAAACACACTCTGAGACCCTGACAGGTACAGCTTCTCCCAGCAGAACCACCCTGCCTTTGGCACCTGGCAGCCCCCGCTGGTGCAGCATCGGCCTTCTCCAGCCTCACCGTCCACTGTGTCCTCCAAACTCCAGAGTCACACGTGTCAAGTTCTCTGTGTAGTCTCCCAAAACCACTTCACCAGCCTGGAGGTCAGAGGTGGTGGGGGAGCCTCAAATGACAGAGGCAGCCCAGCGCCACCTCTCAGCAACTCTTGCTTCTCTCTGGCTTACAATGGTCTGACTTGTAACTTCATCCTCCAGCAGTGTAGGGAGAGGCTGGGCTCACAGGTCTGTTTAGGACCACTGCCTTTGCAGTTCCTATTTGTATGGTCAGCCCCACAAACGGCCTTGTCATCTGAGCACCTGCAGCATCAACATCGCCTGAGAGCTGGTTAGAAATGCCGAGTCTCCCGCCCAGCCCCAGACCTTCTGGATCACAATCCGCATTTGCAGCCTCAGCTGAAACTCGGACGGGAGGGTCTCATTCCCAAGACCAGTGCTTAGCACCTGAGTGATGGAGCCAACCGAGAGTCCCATTTCACATCACGTTACACAGACACAGAACAGGGTATCGAGTTCTCACAGAAATTCTCCTTAACTATAACCAGAAGAAATGCACCCCATCTTCCATCAGGGTGCTCATTAGAAATTTCTCTTCTATTTATTCACAAAGATTAAGTTGCTGTGCCCTACTGACCTGAAACAGAAGAAATGAGCAGAACTCTGGCTCTCTCTTCACCTCTAAAGATAAAAATTGAGACTGGTCTAAAAAAAATGGCATCGAGATAAAAACCATAATTTCATATTGCATAGATGAAATAATGGACATAAAAGCATTTTTTAAATTACAGGCCCTCAAATGCACCACATTAATTATTGATTTTATTTTTATGTCTCTTGGAACAATTTCTCCAATACTTTCTGCTAGTATGAAATTGACTCAAAATTTGTATAATCTGAAGTCATTTCCAGTTTTTTAAGAGTTCTCAATATTTGGAGGACAAAAGCTGTAATTTTTGGTCTTAAATGTAATCATTTTAATTTCAAGTTATTCCTAACACAGTTTCCCTCTGACTCTATATGTTTATTTTGTCCTGGATGAAAACCTGTCTGTTAAAACCCCAATGCGGTAGGTTTGATAAAAGCGGTCTTTTGTGATCGTCAGAAAGACAAGTATCAATGTTTATTTGAAGCAAATTTATTTCTATTAGTTGTCTCTTATTAAGGATACCAATTTTTAGCAATTAGTGTGACATTTTTAAAGAATTTTAAAAGGCTGCCAGTATGAGGTGTGAGAAAGTAGAGTCCCCCTGAGGTGGGACCATAGATTCCTGGGTGCCTGTGAACCCAGTGGGTAGTGCTGCTGTAGGAAGCGGTCACAAGAGTCTGGCATAGTCACATAATCTTCCCTTTATTCCAAGAGATGAAACATCTTGAATATACCCTCACCTTCACCCTTCCAAAAGTCAATGTCTCAGTTTTTTTTAATGAAACAAGAAGAGCAAGCAAACAGATCAATTTGGACTCTTCTGCTTCTTTCTCTCCATGTGCCAGTCGCATGGTTAACACGTCTGCCTTTTATTCCACGTTTTATGCTCCTGGAAGTGTGGTTGTGCCTTTTACTGTTTAATTTTTCCCCTGAGGATTAGTTCAGCATGACTCTGTTATAGTTAACGTAGTACAACTGCATTCAGAGTAACCAAACAGTTAGTATTGCTCTCTGAAAAAAAAAAAAAAAAAACTTAAGCATTTTAGATATCTGCATATTATTTGCCTCTGAAGCCATAATTGTGGAGAATTGTGTCCAGCTTTCTACCTTCTCATCAAGGAAAGGCATCAAAGTAAATATCACAGCTAACTCACATTTATTCTTCTGTAACCGCGAACTATTTTAAGGCACTTAATGTTTTATAGGATGCCACTCTCCCTTACAGACAAGAATAAAGTGTCTTTGCTACACACTTTGGTTTCCCTGAAATTAAGGATTTTGTTATAATGTGAAGAACTCCTTCTAATCTTAGAAACTTAGAAGTGGAAGGGATGGCATCTTAGAGTGAAAAGGCCCATGTGGGAATTCCTCCGCCTGCACCTGTGCACAGTATCTATGGAAAGGGGCCATTTTGCCCTCTGGACATGCTCAGGGCCTGGGAGCTGACTTCTTTTCTCAAGGGATGACCTCATTCATTTAGTACCCTGTGCTCATTGTTAGAAAGTTCTTCCTAAAAGAAATAAAAAGGTTCCAAGTTGGAAAGGAAGAAAGAAAACTGTCATTATTTGCAGATGACGTGATTTTATATAGAGAAAACCCTAAAGAACCCACCAAAAAACTATTAGAAATAATAAATGAATACAGTAAAGTCACAGGATACAAAATCAACATGCAAAAATCAGTTGCATTTCTGTATGCTAACAACAAAATAGCAGAAAGAGAAATTAAGAAAATGATCCCGTTTACAATCGCAACAAAAAGAATAAAACACCTAGGAATAAATTTAACCAAAAAGTGAAAGACTTGTACACTAAAAACTATAAAACACTATTGAAAGAAGTTGAAGAAGACACAAAGAAATGGAAAGATATTCTGTGCTCTTGGGCTGGAAGAATTAACATAGTTAAAATGTCCATACTTCATAAAGCAATCTACAGATTCAATGCAATCCCTGTCAAAGTTCCAATAACATTTTTCAGAGAAATAGAACAAAGAATCTTAAAATTTATATGGAACAACAGAAGACTCCAAATAGCCAGAGGAATCCTGAGAAAAAAAGAACAAAGCTGGAGGTATCACACTCCCTGATTTCAAAATATCCTACAAAGCTTTAGTCATCAAAACAGCATGGTACTGGCGCAAAAACAGACACACCGTTCAATGGAACAGAATTGAATTAATAACCAGAAATAAACCCAAACACCTATGGACAGCAAATTTTCAACAAGGGAGCCAACAACATACAATGGAGAAACAAAAGTCTGTTCAATAAATGGTGTTAGGAAAACTGGAGAGCCACATGCAAAAGAATGAAGGTAGATTGTTATCCTATATCGTACTAAAGACTTGATTGTAAGACCTGAAACCATGAAACTTCTAGAAGAAAACATAGGCAGTACACTCTTCAACATCGGTCTTAGCAGCATCTTTTCAAATAGCGTGTCTCACCAGGCATGGGAAACAAAAGAAAAAATAAACATGCGACTACATCACACTAAAAAGCTTCTGCACGGCAAAGGAAATCATCAACAAACTGAAAATACAACCTAACAATTGGGAGAAGATATTTGCAAACCATGTATCTAATAAGGGGTTAACATCCAAAATATATAGAGAATTCATACATCTCAACAACAACAACAAAACTATCCAATTAAAAAATGGGCAAAAGATCGGAACACTTTTCCAAAGAAGATATACAGATGGCCAACAGTCACATGATAAGATGTTCAACATCACTAATTATTATGGAAATGCAAATCAAAACTACAATGAGATATCACCTCACACCCATCAGAATGGCTATAATTAACAAGACAAGAAATAACAAGTGTTGGAGAGGATGTGAAGAAAACAGAACCCTTGTACACTGCTGGTGGGAATGTAAACCGGTGCAGCCACTATGGAAAACAGTATCGAGATGCCTCAAAAAATTAAGAATAGAACTACCATATGATCCAGCTATTCCTCTTCTGGGTATCTATTCCAAAGAATATGAAAACACAAATGTGTAAAGATACATGCACCCCTATGTTCATTGCAGCATTATTCACAATGCCGAGACTTGGAAGCAACCTAAGTGCTCATTGCTGGGTGAATGGATAAAGAAGATGTGATATATGTACACAATGGAATACTATTCAGCTATAAAAAAAGATGGAACCTCGCCGTTTGCAACAACATGGATAGATTTTGAGAGTATTATGCTAGGCAAAATGAGTCAGACAGAGAAAGTCAAATACTGTATGATTTCACTCATAAGTAGAAGATAAAAACAAGAGCAACAACAACAAACAGGCACATAGATACAGAGATTAGATTGATGGTTACCAGAGGGGAAGGGGGGAGGGAGGAGGGTGAAAAGGGTAATGGGGCACATGTGTACAGTGAATGATGGCAATTAGTCTTTGGGTGGTGAACGTGATGTAGTCTCACAGAAATTGAAATATAATGATGTGTGCCTGAAATCTATATAATGTTATAAACCAATGTTACCACAACAAAAATAAATAAAGTTCTTCCTCACATTGATCACAAATGTGCCTCCCTATGATTTCCCTTTGGGTAGTCTGCTCTCTGGAGAGCTAAGATCGCATCTATATGGTCAGAGGCTATGGGAATGAGTCTGGCCTCATAAGCACAGAGATTTGAATCCTGACTCTACTGTTCATTGCTTGTGTTTACCTGGAGGAATTTTCTTAGCCTCATTAAACTGCTCTTTTTTGGGGTAGAAAATGGAGATAATGGTATATTAATTATCACTGAATTTTGGCATTAAATGATAGAATAAAGTGCCTAATATATGGAAGTGCCTTAAATGGTGGTCGTCTATCTATCTATCTATCTATCTATCTATCTATCTATATATATATATATTTTTTTTTTTTTGGGTGAGGAAGATTTGCCCTGAGCTAACATCTGTGCCCATCTTCCTCTATTTTGTATGTGGGACACCTACCACAGCATGGCTTGATAAGTGGTGTGTAGGTCTGGACCTGCAAACCCTGGGCCACTGAAGCAGAGCATGTGAACTTAATCACTATTCCACCAGACCAACCCTGGTGGTCATTATTTTTATTTTCAAGTCTCATACTTGTTACTGACATATTAGCAATTTCAAAGTGTATTCACTCACTCATTTCCCCGATTCTTACACATTTTTCTAGCCCTGCTTCCCAGGAGAGCAGGAAGGATGTTCTATACTTCTATGCAATCTCTTTTCAGAGTCTTAAATGCAGTGTTAATTTTTCTAAGAGTTGATTGAGTCACAGTCTTATTAACAATATGTGCATGACGTTTTCAAAGAATAACTCTAGGAGCCTCAGATGTTTCTGTTACAATCCAACAGAATGAGAGTTGATCTGTGTGTCCCAAAATGGTCCAGTTGAAGCCACACCCCAGAATTTTCTGGGGTGCTAACCTAGTTCTTTCCCATTGATTTTATTCCAGTCTATCAATATCCAGGCTGTATTACCAAAAGAAGTGTGGAAGCTTCATTACAAATCTTACCTGCACAATCTCCTTCAGGCTAAAGATTTTTGACTCTAGTGTTATTATTACCGAATTTAGATAACATTTTTTTTAACACAAAACTAGAATGTTTTAGTAAATTCTTATCCTGGGTTAATGTGTCTTATCTTATAGCTGCTCAGACATATATGTGTTGTGACTTTTGTTTGGATGTGCCTGGGTTTCTCCCTTTTGCTCCTTTCACTGACCTATGATCATGTGCTTTTATGGAAGTTATAAGAGGATTTCTAGCACGCCAGCACTTGCTTCAGAAAAGGAGCATCAGACAGCAAGAGGTCACGTCCATCAACAGCTTTCTGCAGATTACAGAGGACATGGGGCTGAAGACCTATGATGCCCTGGTCATTCAAAATGCTTCGGACATTGCCCGCGAAAATGACCGGCTCAGGAACGAAATGAATGCTATTTACCACAAAGAGAAGTTGGAGGCCAGAAACAAGCCAGAGGAAGGAACCAAAAGGTAAAGACAGATAGTATGCAGTTTTAATTACCTCTGTAATTGATCTAATGGAGTCAAGAAAATTCTGATAGCCTTTACTGTAACGTTCAATCAAATATGACAGTAGTTACAGGAAAAGGCATGTATGCATGCGTGGTTTGTTACTTGAAACTTCCTAGCAATCTAAAAGGATGCTTTTCCTGTGCTTTCTTTTCATGAAATAGGTGCCACCTGTGTTAGTTTAGTTATATGAAATAATTATTGCTTCATCTACAATGATTGCATGACTTGCCATTTTGAGCACAAAGTTTTAAGGCATCTAATATTTCCGTCTTAGCAAAAATATACAACTAGCTTCTTGACATATTTATACAAGTGTCATGTATATAAGGCTAACTCAAAGAAACTTCTGGAAATTTGAAAAAAAAATGGACAAGCCACTCTGAAAACATAAAAGTAGTGAAATCAATAAATGGCTTTATATATTATATTTCCCTTAGTAAACGGTCACATTTTCTTTGACAATAAGGAAAGCTTTGGGAAAAGCTTTTTATTTTAAAGTTCACTTTGGATGCTGAGTTTGAAACAGAAACGTGCGGACAATCTGGTTCTTCTCTGTTTTATCACTCTTTCCTCTCCCTGAATGACGAGAACACCTCGGATTCACCACCTTCCCCAGGAGGGCAAGAATGGCTCCTTTCAATCCTAATTTGCGGTCTGGAAGATGTTTGTTTTTCCATAGGACCTTGGTAATATCTAGTTGTTTCTTACTGAAAATGACTCCCTTCGCCTGGACTGCCTATGTCAAATGATTTTTTATTAAAGTGGAAATGGTGATGTGTCTCTCGCTAATTAGCTTCAAATATCTCAGTGATTAAACACTGAAAAAATTCCCTTTGTACGGAAAACTGTAATTAAACATTACAGGGAAAACAAATTACCCACTGAGTGCCATGCTTTCATCTTCAGCTAGTTCATTTTCTACACGGGTGTCTGGCTCTGCCTTGCGGTAGATCCCAGCCCTGTTGGTGCTCTGCCACACAAAGATATAATTATAAAAACAAATGCTCGGAGACTCCTTGTGAAATGAATGCATTGGCATCTTGCTAGTACATGATTACATTGACATGTGAAGCCAGAAGGAATTTTTTAAACCAGATAACTAATAATTTTATATGACTTCCAGAATAGTATTTATTATTTTCTCTGCTGGAGCTTAAACAGCCACCCCAATTTCTCAATTTGATTATATATTCATTTGCCTGATATAAAATTAAGTGAAGTATTTGTCTGTTTATTTATTGAATACCAGCAGTTCACTTGGCATTGGGTAACCAGATGGAGTAACAGAAGAAAAATAATAATTCTGCACATAATTAAATAATTGCTGATGGAATTTAAATGGCAAAGGAAAAAGAATGAGCCAAAATGTAAACCTTTGATAGTTTTAACTAGAGTATATACTCTTTTGCAAGGGGAAATGGTGATGAACTCCCAGCATTTGATGCATCAGTAACCCTCTATTAAGATGGATTTCCCAGAAATTATCATGCAGATTGAAATTCTGGTTTCTTGATTTGCTTAATAATCAGAGTGTGAAAAATTCATTCAGTGAATACCTGAGAGAAAATGTGGCACTCCTTAAGAAGTATGGCGTTTCTGTGAGATTTTTAAAAAATCATAATGATGACTCTCCAATGTGCTCATTTATAAAGCAGGAGCTGGAAGGATGGGCGGCTCTCTGGGTGTGCCAGGCACCAGAGAGCTGTGCACACATCCTCCAGCCACTGCGGGAAGGCTGTTTACCAAAAAGCTGTGATTATGCCTGCTTGAGCAGGTTCATTGTTAATCACTTGAATAATGCATCTGGGCCTCTCTGGTGGGGTGCTGTTTGTGTTTTGTTCCCCCCAAGAGCTGAAGACAAAGGTGGAACCAGGCATTTCCACTGCAGCTCCGTTCCAGTCCCCATGGCGGTGGACAGCCTGGTCCAGTCCCTGGCTGGCCCATCCACCCGGTCTCCTTCTCTGCACTCGGTGTTCAGCCTGGATGACAGCGGCGGCCTCCCGTCACCACGGAAACAGCCTCCACCCAAGCCAAAGAGGGACCCCACCACGCGGCTGAGCGCCTCCTATGAGGCTATGAGTGCCTGCCTGTGGGCTGCAGCCAGGGAATCCGCAAATGAAGGTTAGCTGCAGAGAAGGAGGAAGCCACCTTGTTGGGTTACTGATGCTCTGACTTCCGGTCTTTGAGGGCCCCATGGCAGTATTATTGTCCTAATATATTTTTAATAGAAATAAATCCAATTGTTGGCTTTCCAGCAGCTCTTTAATCATTAAACATAAATAACATTTATTTAAATCTCTAAGCCTCTTAGGGAAAAGCTACTTACGTATTATTTCCTTAACTCCCATCCCAACTTAAACATTCAATGAAGATCCTCAAACCTGAACAATTCAGAAAGTCAGTCGCTAGTCCATGTAAATTTTCACTAATTAAAAAGCTAAAAAAATTCTTCAGGCTTCCCTCTTATCACAATCTAATTAAAAATTAAAGCTGCTTTATCATGCAGTAAGTGAAACAATTCATGCAGAGGAGAATCAGGGCGCCACAGAATTCAGTTAATGAAACTTTTGGGACTAGATAACAAAAGTGTCTGCATTGGTGGTCTACAAATATTTCTGCCAAAAAGGGTAAATCACAGCTTATTCTCAATCAGAGCTCTCGTAGTTTAGTTCATGTGACCATTATTGCTTAATTATTAATTTTTAGAATTATGAAAAACAGAGAAAGTTTTTTCCAAACAAACAAAACTATCTTTCCTCGTGGGTCTCCCATTCTAGTGGGGGAAGACAGATGTTAATTAACACAATAAACAAGTGAATACGGGGAGTATTTTAGAAGGTCGTTGCTGCAGAGAAAAATAAATATGGTAGAAGATGGTAGTGTAGGGTGGGGGGTTGAAATTCTAAAGGAAGTGGCTACATAGGTTTTACTAGAAAATATCATCTGAACATAGGATGGAACACAATTCCTTTGGTAAATAAATGAACCAAAAATATAAATGCACAGCAAAGCCATAAGTTCACCTTTGAGAAAAGATGGCCAACACCATGGAAACGTGCAAAGACCATGGACCAGAAGCCTGGAGCAATGAGTAGACCCTAGCTTGCTTCAAAAATGCTTTTTATCAGTAGCTTTAAGAAAGAATAGATCTTTAGGAGAATTTTACTAAAAAGCAATGTTGCTGTTGTAATGTATGAGTCATATTACAATAATACTTAGATGGAGCTGTAGGAGAAATTCATAACTTGGGGGAGAAGAGTCCCAGCGTGTGCTTTCAGTGTCATGGTAATAAGGACAACCATGAAAGGTGACAAATGACGTTAGGGAAATCGTCTAAAAGGGAGTCTTCAGGTGGAAACAGATGTGAACATAGATGTAAAACTAGAACAGGGCTCCAAAGAAATATGGCATCCTCCCAATGTACTACACCAACTCGAAGAGATTGACACTCTAAACAGATCATAAATATACTCCCTGAGAAAGGAGAATAAATCACATTTCAACCATTATTACCTTTGGAACTCTGTACTGGATTTATGGTATGGATCTCAAAAAGGTATGATTAAAATAAAAAGAAGGATTATTTTGGCATACCGGAAGAGGAAGAATAGTATCTAAAAGGATAATACTAATGAGATGTGGAGAATGTGAAATAAAGACTCAAGATAGCATCAGAAATTGGAAAAAACAATACAAAACAAGATTGAAAATTGCAGTGCCTGTAAGATGGAGCGCCATCCAAATTTGAACAAGCTCTATAAATTTGGATAATTAGGCCTCAGAACAGACTATAAAGTCTGAAAACACTTTCCATTGGTATGCACGTTAAAAGATTTACTGGGGACCAGCCCAGTGGCGCAGAGGTTAAGTTCGTGTGCTCCACTTCAGTGGCCTGGGGTTCACTGGTTTGGATCCCAGGCATGTACCTACGCACCACTTATCAAGCCATGCTGTGGCAGGCGTCCCACATATAAAGTAGAGGAAGATGGGCATGGATGTTAGCTCAGGGCCAGTCTTCCTCCGCAAAAAGAGGAGGACTGGCAGCGGATATTAGCTCAGGGTTAATCGTCCTCAAAAAAAAAAAAAATAAGATTCACTGCCCTGGAGTTGAGACTTTGGGGTAATCAAGTGCCAACTAGTGACACATTGTGAAAGGAGACAAATATTGAGGATAAAATCGTGCTCTATAACACGGGCAGCAAAAAAGCGTCAATTAAAAACAAGTTACTCAAGAACCATAGGAGATAAAAATACATGTAAAAGAAACTAACAGAAACAAAGAATAATGAAGAGGTAGCAAGAGACTACAGAGGTAAAACTCTTAGATTCCTTTCTTCCTGGGGGGGATCACAAGGCTCACTGTTCAAAACACACAACTACAAGATTTTTATGGAAAATTTGGGTGCTTAGAACCTAATGTCAGCTCACATGTGACCCTGCGGTGCTTATGGGTGTCTCTCCCACTGAGTCCCACCCCAGGGAACTCACATTTTGAAGGCTTGTAAAAGGCAGAGTTGATATCTCAGTTCCTTTTTTACTATCTATATTATGTGTTCTTTCTTACAATAGATGATTCCTAAGACCCAGTGACTTTACACCCAGCCCCACATCTCTGGGCTGGAGGTGAACTCCTGTGCTCAGGAATGTGCTCTACATTGCATCTTTAAGATTAAGAAAGTTAACCTGCTTAGTTGGACAGAGCAGCTGGGCTGGTTGGTCTTGTAGCATTAGGAGTCAGGGGCCAGTGGAGAGACTTATTCTCTCAGGCTGTCAGTGCTGGAGATTCCTAACCCATCAAGGCAAAGGTGGCTACACCCATATGTGACAAACCAGCCGTTAGCAGTGGCACTGGTCCCATTTATGACTTTGTGACAGGAGCTGAAGGTGGCCCAGTAGAACAATAGTGGAATCGATCGTAGCACAGATATTTCTCTCAACACTACACCGTTCTAGTACATTCTCAACCTGTGTTGTCCAGTACAGTAGCCACTAGCCACATGTGCCTATTTAAATTTAAAATAATTAAAATTTAAATTTAAAATTCAGTTCCTCAGTCATTTGTCATATTGCATGTGCTCAAAAGCCACAGCCAAGGAATGTCCTGTCACCACAGAAAGTTCTATCAGACAGCAGTGATTCTAAATGCTTCGTGTTTTTGCCACAGGGGCAATACTCAGCTTTTTGCACCTGATATTATATGTCACAAAATTATCCTCCCTCTGCAAAAGATAGGAAGAAAACTGGATCACTATTTAAAATTTCATAAGAACAAGGACCAGAGCTGAGCTCAGCTTATTATCTGAGCCATTCCCTGTGACCTATTAAAAAATTGACTTCAGAGTCTTTTCTTTTACAAATAGAGCTACCAATCAGTTCAGGAGGTGATAGAGGGACAAGAGATCTGACTGGAGAATGGAGACCAAAGATCTTAGAGAAACCAACAATCCGGCCACGTTACAGGTGGTATCTTCATGCCCAGTCCTGTTCTGATTAACACATGCCCTTCTTATAGGTTCTCATCCAATAAACATGCTCATAGTAAAGAGGAAGGATGGAAGGCTCATTTTTTTTCACTACTTTTGTGCCTGAAAAGCTTGAAACACTTTTATGGGTCAGTAAATTTTAATACTTGTTTGCAAACTATGAACAAAGTAGAGCCAACTATTTGGAAGTACTATTTTTTAAAAGTCTGGCAAAGAGTGACCAGAAAAGGAAGAACAGGGCCCTGGCTTCACTTTCTCTTTACTGAGGAGCTCCCAGCTCCAGTGCCCTTCTGGAGAGCTGATGCTCTACTCAAGGTGCAGCCTTTCTCCCCAACACGGTGGTAAGTGAACCGTGAAATGGCGGAAGACAGGTGTCTCCTGGGCAGCTCTAGGCTCCATCATTTCATCCTTCTGTGATGGGACTTCCACACTCATCCTCCCTCAGGCTCCAGCAGCCCACTCCCTAGAAAGAATACCTTAAGTAATCCACAATTTTTTTAAAAAACTACTGTACAACTCTATTCTCAACAAAACACAGTTTATACCTACAGATACAAGAATGGTTACCTCTGTGCCTAATTCGGAAATAACATTGTTTCTTTTCTTTTTCTTTTATGTCTTGTTTACATCTTTATTCTAGAACAGCCCTTGGCACATAGTAGGCACTCAGTAAATATTTATTGAAAAATAAATACATGTTATGGAAATATATTTCTTTGTGCTGCTTTCATTAAAGCAGAAATAGCTTCTTATCAATAAGTCAAAAATGAGCACAATTTGGCAGGATTCAAAGGGTACATCTGAGATGATTGGTCAGACTTGGTTTGTCAGCATATTTTTAGCAGAAGCCCTTGTAATAATTTTTTCTATTACCTGATATTTCTCAGAAATTAGGGCTCCAGTGAATGCTGTCCTGAGAATGTATTTCTGACATAACAGGAGAACCTGATGGCGTGTTTCTCAACTTACGACACATTTGTCCATTCAACACATATTAATTAAGTGTATTCCCTGAGCCTGGCTCCTTGCTGAAGGCTTTGGAGACCAGTGGAGGAGATCAATGTGCAAACAGACTTTGAGAGAAGCAGAGTGATAGCAAAGAGAATAGGAGGGTGTGGAAGACAGAGCAGGAGGGCTAACCCCTGCTGGGACCCGGCAAAGAGTCAGGAAGGACGTGTAAGCCGCATTACACACGTAGGGTGCAGTGCAACGGGTAAAGATTAGGTGAGAGCAAAGGTAATGGACTCCTCCCACCAAAAAAAATATTAAAACTAGGTTGAAACGTATCACAGCTCAGTAGAAGCCTTATTTGTCCACTTTGTAGCTGGTTGTAAATCGATACTACATACACTCGTGTACGGGCCTCCAGCTAGCCGGCATTTATTTAGGCATCCTTTATGTCCAAGGCCCTGTGCCAAGAAATGGACACACACATATTTGTATTTTCTTGATGAAAGAGCTTTTCATTTCTTATTTCTCACTATTTAAATAGGTATGTACCTTGTTTTCAATGAGAATGGGGCCAAATAACTTATATCCTGGTGGAAATTGTGGCTTAAAAGTCACTTGACGTTCCTTAGCAAAAAACTTAAAGGGAAAGTATTTTGTACAAGAAAACTTTTATCTCCTAACAGAACCTAAAAATGACGCTAGATCATTGCATGGTAGCTCAGATAAGAGTCAAGTTTATGAAATGGTGACGGCTTGACAATGTGGCATTAACCCTTAAGTTACTGTTATGACACCGGGACCTGCCCTACAGGTGTCTTGTGACCATGAAATGTCTCCCTGAACCTAATTCAAATTCACATTTTCAAGTAGTCAAAAATGTTTTACCCATAAATCTTAGGACTAAAAAAAATTAAGAAAATTCTTCTTATTTTGTCCATATCCAACAGGACTATTCTTTCTTTACTTTTAATTTCTTCGTTTTATTGAAGCATAATTGCATACAATATTCTATTAGTTTCCTGTGTACATCATAGTGATTTGGTATCTATCTACATTATGAAATTATCACCACAATAAGACTAGTTACCGTCTGTCACCATACAAAATTATTCTTACACTATTATTGACTATATTCCCTACGCTGTACATTACATTCCTGTGATTTATCAATTTTATAACTGGAAGTCTGTACCTCTTAAACCCCTTCAAGTATTCCTCCTGCCCCTGAACCACTCCTCCCTTGGGTAAACACCAGTTTCGTTTGTTTCTTGTATCTATGAGCCTGTTTCTGTTTTATTTTGTTTGTTCACTTGTTTTGGTTTTTTGATTCCACATATAAGTGAAATCATATGGTATTTGTTTTTGACTTATTTTACTTAGCAAAATAACTTGTAGGTTCATCCATGTTGTCACATATGCCATGATTTCATTCTTTTTTAAGGCTGAATAATACTCCTTTGTATGTATATATATATATATATATATACATATATATATGTATATATATACACACACACCACGTCTTTATCCATTCATCTATTGATAGGCACTTAGGTTGCTTCCATATCTTGGCTATTCTAAATAATGCTGCAATGAACATGAGAGTGTACATATCTCTTTGAACTAGCGTTTTTGTGTTTTTCGGATAAATACTCAGAAGTGGAGTTGCTGGATCATATGGTAATTCTGTTTTTAATTTTTTGAGGAATCTCCATACTCTTTTCCATAGTGGCTGGACAATTTACATTCCCATCAACAGTGTACAAGCGTTCCCTTTTCTCCACATCCCGCCAACACTTGTTACTTTTTGTCTTTTGGATAATAGCCATTCTAGCAGGTGTAATGTGGTATCTCTTTACGGTTTTGATTTTCATTTTCCTAATGATTAGTGATGTCGAGTATATTTTCAAGTGCCTGTTGGCCATCTCTATGTCTTCTTTGGGAAAATGTCTATTCAAGTCCTCTGCCCATTTTTTTTAATTGAGGTCATAATAGTTTATAACATTATGAAATTTCAGTTGTACATTATTACTTGTCAGTCACCATATATGTGTGCCCCTTTACCCCTTATGCCCACCCTCAACCCCCTTCCCAGCTGGTAACCACTAATCTGTTCTCTTTGTCCATGTATTTGCTTATCTTCCACATGAGTGAAATTATGTGGTGTCTGCCTTTCTCAGTCTTCAAGTCCTCTGCCCATTTTTTAATCAGGTTGTTTGTCTCTTTGATATTGTTATGTAAGTTCTTTATATATTTTGGATACTAACCCCTTATCAAATGTATGATTTGCAAATATCTTCTCCCATTCTGTAGGTTGCCTTTTCATTTTTTTTGATGGTTTCCCTTGCTGTTTATTTTTGCTTTTGTTTCCCTTGCCTAAGGAGACTGATCCAAAAAATAAGACCGATGTCAAAGACCTGACTGCCTATGTTTTCTTCTAGGAGTTTTATGGTTTCAGGTCTTACATTCAAGTCTTTAATCCATTTGAATTTATTTTTGTATACGGTGTAAGATAGTGGTCCAGCTTCACTCTTTTGCATGTGGCTGTCTAGTTTTCTCAACACTATATATTGAAGAGACTGTCTTTTTTCCATTGTATATTCTTGCCTCCTATGTCATAAGTTAATTGAGCATATATGCATGGGTTTATTTCTGGGCTCTCTATTCTGTTCTATTGATCTGTGAGCCTGCTTTTCATGCCAGTACCATACTGTTGTGATTACTATAGCTTTGTAGTGTAGTTTGAAAGCAGGGAGCATGGTACCTCCAGTTTTATTCTCCTTTCTCAAGATTGCTTTGGCTATTCAGGGTCTTTTGTAGTTCCATACAAATTTTAGGATTCTTTGCTCTAGTTCTGTGAAAAATGCCATTGGCATTTTGATAGGATTACATTGAATCTGTAGATTGCTTTGGGTAGAATGGGCATTTTAACAGTATTAATTCTTCCAATCCATGATCATGGTTTATCTTATACATTTATTTGTGTCATCTTCAATTACTTTCATCAGTGTCTTATAGTTTTCAGAGTATGGGTCTTTGACCTCCTTGGTTAAATTTATTCCTAGGTATTTTATTATTTTTTGATGCAATTGTAAATGGGATTGTTTTCTTAGTTTCTCTTTCTGAGAGCTCATTATTACTGTATAGAAATGCAGCTGATTTCTGGATATCAATTTTGTATCCTGCAACTTTACTGGGTTCATTTATTAGTTATGATAGTTTTTTGGTGGAGTCTTTAGAGTTTTCTATATATAGTATCATGTCATCTGCAAATAGTGGCAGGTTTACTTCTTTCTTTCCAATTGGGATGCTTTTTCTTTCTTTTTCTTGCCTAATTGCTATAGCTAGGACTTCCAATACTACGCTGAATATAAGTGGTGAGAGCTGGCATCCTCGTCTTATTCCTGATCTTAAAGGAAAAGTTTTCAGCTTTTCACCATTGAGTATGATGTTAGCTGTGGGTTTGTCATATAGGGCCTTTATTATGTTGAGATACGTTTCTTCCACACTCACTTTATTTGAGAATTTTTATCATGAATGGATGCTGAATTTTGTCAAATGCTTTTTCTGCATCTATCAAGATGATCATGTGATTTTAATCCTTTGTTTGTTAATGTGGTGTATCACAGTGATTAATTTGCAGATATTAAACCCTCCTTGCATCCTTAGAATAAATCCCATTTGATCATGGTGTATGATCCTTTTCATGTATTGTCGAATTCAGTTTGCTAATATTTTGTTGAGGATTTTTGCATTTATGTTCATCAGGGACATTGGATGTAGTTCCTTTTATTGTGGTGTCTTTCTCTGGTTTTAGTATAGCGTAATGCTGGCCTCGCAAAATGAGTTTGGAAAGGTTCCTTCCTCTTTAATTTTTTGGAATAATTTAAGAAGAATAGGTATTAACTCTTCTTTAATGATTGGTAGAATTCACCTGTGAACTCATCTGGTCCCAGACCTTTGTTTTTTGGGAGTTTTTAAATTACTGGTTCAATTTCATTACTTGTAATCAATTTATTCAGATTTTCTATTTCTTCATGCTTCAGTCTTGAAAGGTTGTGTGTTTCTAGAAGCTTATCCATTTCTTCGAGGTTTTCCAATTTGTTAGCATATAAGCATTTTTAGTAGGATCTTATGATCCTTTGTACTCCTGTGGTGTTGGTTGTAACTTCTCTTTTATTTCTGATTTTATTTATTTGGACCCTCTCTCTTTTTTTCTTGATGAATCTGGCTAAAGGTTTATTGATTTATTGATTTTGTTTATCTATTCAAAGAACAAGCTTTTAGTTTCATTTGATCTTTTCTGTTGTTTTTTGAGAAGAAAATTCTTAATTTAAATTCATTTTTAATAGCCCTTCAATCTATATTTGCAAATGAACTCTTAGCAGGTGCTTGTGTGGACACACACACACACACACACACACACAAAGAAATAGCCATAAAATAAAATTAGACTATAATTCTCCAACTGTGGTTTTTTAATTTTAGTTTACGAAGAATGAAGCTTTCTAGTCTCCACTCCCAGAAATTATAATTTAGCAGTTGTGCAGTATGACTGGAAACAGCACTATTTACATTGTCAGTAAAGCACCCCAGGTGATCTGATATTGCTGAACCCCAGACCATACTCTAAGAAACCCTGTTCTATCACTCATAATTAATTCCTAGTTGTACAGTAATAACAAGATGATTATGATGATAGTAGCTGACACTTATCAAGTGTTTATTATGTGCTGGGCATTAAGCTAAGTATCTTCACTCTGTAGAACTACCTGATAACGTGGGACTATCATGACTCCTCTTTAGAGAGGACACTGAGTTAGGGAGCAGTGGTGTAACCTGTCCCATGTCACATACCCAAGCTTTGGATCCAGGCAGTTGACTCTAGAGGTCAGTCTCTCAACTGCTTCCTAGTCAGCCATGCTACTTTTATTTATAGTAGTTTAATACAAAAAAAAAAAAAACCTTTTTACCGCATCTAAAGCAAATCTTTAGGGTCTATCATAACAGTTATATATTGTTGCTTAACAACTCATCTAAAACTTAGTGATTTAAATAAAGTGCAATCATTTTATTATTATCGCTCAGGTTCTGGGTATCAACTGGGCCCATCTGGATGGTTCTCATTTAAGGTCTTTCATGAAGTGGCAGGTGGTAGCTGGAATCATCTGAAAGCTGGTCACTCACACGTCTGGTGCCTCAGATGTCTGAGGACTGAGACTGCTTGGGCATCTTTATCACAAGGTGGTCTCTTCACATGGTTTGTGCAGCATGGCAACTTCAGGGTAGCTGGACTTCTTACGTGGACAATCAATGTGTCAAAGGCACAAGCTCCAGGATAAAGAACGCCAGATGGACGCTATATTACCTTTTATGAGCGAGCCTTGGAAGTCATGCAGCATCACCTCCACCACATTCTACCCATCAGGCAGTCCCAAAGGCACATCCAAGTTTAGGACGAAGAAATAGACTCCATCTCTTGATGGCACCGGAAACATTATTGTGGCCAATTTTTGAAAAATGCAATCTGTCTCAGTCCACATTCTGGGAAAAACAATTCACTTCCTTCCCACTAACAAGGTACACTCACCTCTCCCCCAGACTCCCGAAAGCTTCATCCATCATCACATCAGGCTCAAGCCCAAGGTCTAGATGTCATCATCTACATCAGGTCCAGGTATCCTGGCTGCTCAGGAGAGCTCCTCCAGTATGCCCCTTTCTATCTGAAGACAAGTTACCTATTTGCCACACAGTAAACATACCCTAGAGGGACAGGTGCAGGATGCTCCTGTTTGAAAAGGGAGAAGTCAGGTTTCATACAGCAGGCAGTGGTACAAAGCAGTTCTAAACAACACCTGGGCATATGTTGCATGCACCTTGATTAAGATTTGCTTCTGGTGCCTAGAAATGATTTCCTGTGGCTCTTAGATCCATGTTCTGGAACCTTGGCTCACCTTTGAATTTTAATGCCTAATCTGCAAGAGGTGGCATGTTTGGGGCTGGTAGTTCTTTCAGCCTGCTTCCTGCTTATAAAATTTTGAGGCACCAAAGCTTCTTTGTTTTGCACTGACTCTGCCCCTTTCAGTGCAAGCTGATTCAATTCCCTTAAAAGCTTTGTGAGTTTCTTGCGAATCAATTCATAACCCACTCCATTAGTCAAAAGCCACATCCATAAATCTCTGAGATTTCTTTTCTACTCTACTCTGGGCTTTCTGCAAGTGGAGAAATACTCTTGATGTTCTTAGGAGTCTTGTAGTTTTCCTGCCTTGAAAAGGTCCATGAAGTACCACCTTAAATCTTTCCAAGGTCTTAAAAAAGGGTTTCATAACGATGATCTTGGATTCTTCATTAGATAATGTTTTCCTGAAAATGCCCCAGATTTCATCTTTCCTTGGAAGTCATTTCTTAACTTCAGGATTATTTGCCATCTGGACAGTCTGGCAGTGAGAAACCATTTCATTTTCAAACCCAGAAAGTCCTGGCTCCTTTACAATTAATAGTTCTTTCTTTAGCTTATCTCTTTACTGTCACGTTTTACTATAGGCAGCTAGAAGAATCCAAGAAGCAGCTATTGCACTCTGCCTGAAAAATCTCCTTGGCTAGATCATCCATTTCCTTAAGTGTGTTTTCTATTTAGCACATTACTGCAGGTGACAGAGTCACTAAACTTTCCAAAATGGCACAAAAAGAATCATGTTTCCTCCAGCTTCCAATGTCTTCCTCACTTTCCTTTAAACCTCATCAGGAGCTTTCTTGAACATGACCACACTTCTGCTAACAGTCTCTTCAAGACTCCTCCAATTTCCCAAAGTCACTGCCACAACTTCAAAGTTTTTCACAGGAGCCCTCTGCTTCCAGGTACCAATATCTGTATTATTGCTCTCTGTTGTCTATTGCCATATAACAAACCTCTTGAAAATTTAGTGGCTTCAAATGACAACAAAGATTTTATCATTATCTCTCTCTTATGTTCTGGTCGTTGGCTAAGCTTGGCTACACGGTTCTCACGCAGGCTCTCACACAGCTGTAGTCATACACTGGCTGGGGCTGGAATCGTCTGACGATTCAGTCCACTACATGTCTGGTATCTGAGTTGGGAAAACCTGGACAGCTGAAGGCTGGAGCTGATGGGATCCCCCAGCATCTCTCTTACCTCTGTGGGGCCTCTCCACTTGTTCTTCATAATATGGCTGCTTCAGGGTAAAGAGAACTCTCACATAGAGATCAGGGCCCCAAGATGAGTCCCAAGACAGTGAGAGCCAGGCAGAAGCTGTGCTGCCTACAATCAGCCTCAGAAGGCAGGTGGCATCCCCTTTGCCATATTTTGTTCATCGGGAGCGGTCTCAGAGACCATCCCAGTTTCAAGGTTCTGGAAGAGCATGTGGGACTGAAAATGTTGTTGAAGCCAGTTTCAGAAAATACAATCTGCCACAAATCCTTTAAATTATTCAAATCTTTGAACAACTCTATAATACTAATGTTAAAAATTTGTTTGGTTCATTAACTTTCTAGGAGAAGCTTATGAGCTGCCATGCTTTAGCACATTGAAAGCCTTTGGAATAATGCTTACTAATTACAGACTTGTGCATTTTTCATATTTTCTGCTCTTCAAAGTTGGCTGCTTTTGGGAACCCTGTGTAATACTGGCTTGCAAAGATGTCCATTGAGTTAGAAAATTAACTTTGTTCTTGCCCATTCTCATTTGGATGTCTCCCATTTGTTCCATGTTTACAATGTGCCAGAATCTGAGCTAAGCACTTTACATACAATATCCATCTATTTTATTCCTCTGAGATAATTACTAATATCACTATTCTATGCATGACTATACCAAAGAAGAGAGAGATTTGACCAAGACCTCTCTTAAAATTATAATTTGCTCCACTGCCACTCACACAAACACACACACACCCTTTTTGTGGTCCATTGTTTCTCATCCTCATAGCATGTATGACTTTGAAACACATTATAGCACTTACTCATTTGTTTTATTTACTTTTTTTTTTATTATCTGACTCTCCCCACTAGAGCAGAAGAAGGTATGCAGAGGAATACATTTTCTCTGTATTCACGAAGGTGTCTCAGAAAAGACTGGTTGACTGGACTGCTAAATGAATGATTGGATGAATGCTCATACTAAAATTTGAATCCAGGCCTATCTGGCTTCACAGCCTTCAATTTGAATCATTAGATTTCATTGTCTCCCCAAAACTGGGGACAGAGACTGCGTCATAGGTGCAGTCATAGTGAGACAAAAACCTGGCTGCCTCAGTTAAACAACTCAGGAACTCCACAAAATTAGATGTGTTTATATCAAGAATTCTTACAGTTTAGTAAAATACCAAATTAGGAAAATAGTTCAAGATTTTTGAGAAGTTTAGATACTTCAGTAAAATGCAATTTTCTAAAATTAACATCTGTTTCCAGAAAAATTATTTTTTAATAAAATACTATTAGAATTTATAGTAAAAATATATTAGAAAAAGAAGTCTTTTGGAATTTCTTTTTTTCAAAACGTAACCTTTAATAATTGTTTTAGAGTCATATTTAAGTAGGTTTTCTCCCTCTTTCAAAATTAGTTCTTACTAATATTACACTTACTTGTTTTTCTAAATATCTCCCTTTTTTCAGTTTAAGAAGTTTCCACTTAAGAAGCTCTTAGTGAAATGTTATAATCTTGATTTCTCTGTTAAATGTTTCTGTTAAGGATTCAAATACACTGATTAATCGTAAAATCCACCCTAGGCATCATTTATTTAAAATTCTTTAAAAAATCTCTCCATGCATGGAGGTGCTCTTGTTGATGTTTTGTTTTGTTCATATTATTTTACTATCAAGCTTATGCATTTCCTGCAGGAAGCATCCATATGCCACGAATTAGCTAATCTGCTTGCTCTCCCTAGCTTTCTATTTTCTGCTCTGTAAAATCCTTATGATCAGTTCAGCCAACACATATTTCACACCTGTATCAGGCCCCAAGAATACAAGTGTGAGAGTTTCCAGCCGCTCATCATCTGAAGTGCCCTCTCCCGCTGCTTCGCCAGGCCCTTGCCCTCGGCAGATGGCTGAGGACCCTGGGCCGCCTTGCTGTCCCCCTTATGTCTTCCTCAACGGGTGGGTGGAAAATGTCCTGCAGCGCCAAGATCAGAACTCAATTTCTCATTGGCAGTCTCGGGAAGGGTCGGGGGAGCCGGGATCCTGGAGGGCAGAGGGATGCAGGCCTGGTCCTCGCAGCGGGAACGCGCGGGGGCTGCGCGGGGAAGGGCGGCTCCAGCCTGCCGGTCCGGTCCTCGCGGTGGTGGGGTCCTGGGGTCTCGCTAACCCTTCCTGTCGCTTCTTTGTCCCTTCCTCAGTTCTCACCCGGCCCCGACCGCACAGTGATGACTACAGCACCATGAAAAAGATTCCTCCTCGGAAGCCCAAACGAAGCCCCCACACCAAGCTCAGCGGCTCCTCGGAGGAGATCTCGGGCGGCCGGCCGGGGGCAGCGGGGGGCGCGGGCGCGCGGCACAGAGGCGGCCCGCAGCGCGCCCCGGGGGCTGTGCCGGGGGTCCCCGCGCCGCCCGCGCCGGCGCCCGAGCCCGAGCCCGTCTACATCGAGATGGTGGGCCGCGCCGGCAGCCCCGAGCAGGCCGAGGCCGTGTACGAGGAGATGAAGTACTTCGTGCCCCTCGAGGACGGCGGCAGCCGGGCGGTGGGCGCCTCGGCGTCCGCGTCGCCCCCTCTGCTGGGCGACGGTCGGAGCCCCAGCTCCCTGGAGGACTGCGATGCGAGCGGCCAGGCGCCCGGGCCCTGCAGGGACGCGTGCGACATTCCCGCCCCCTTCCCCAACCTGCTGCCTCACCGGCCCCCGCTCCTGGTCTTCCCTCCCACCCCGCTTACCTGCTCCCCTGCCTCCGACGAGTCGCCCCTGACGCCGCTGGAGGTGAAGAAGCTGCCCGTCCTGGAAACCAACCTCAAGTACCCCGTGCCGTCCGAAGGCGCGAGCCCTCTGTCGCCGCAGTATTGCAAAAACCAAAAAGGGGACGCAGCAGACAGGCCCGCGTCCCCCGGCCTCCCGGTCTTGAACGGGGCCCCCAGGCTCTCGCCGCCGCCCACGCCGCCGCCCGCACACTTCCCCTTCCCGGCCGAGCCCGGTGCGCCCGGCCCGGGGACGGCTGCCGCCAGCCCCGAGCTGCCCAAGGGGCAGCAAAAGCCGAACTCCGCTCCGGCCGCGGGGCCCTGCGGCTCCTTCTCCAAGATTCCTTACTCCCCCGGCAAGGCAGCTAGAGCCGACCACAGAAAGGCCAACTCCAACTCGTCCTCTCCGGTGCCCTACAGCCCCCCAAACTCCAGACGTCTTGGCAGTCCTCTGGACGAGCTCACCAGTCTCTTCAACTCCGGTAGGAGCGTGCTTCGGAAGTCTGCGGCGGGAAGGAGAATCAGGGAACCCGAAGGTAAGCAGGAGGGACCAGGATCCCCCTTTTGCACATTGAGATAGGTAGGTGGGTGGGTGGATGGATGGATGGATGGATTGATGGATAGACAGATAGGTGGAGGCGTATGCACATACACATATATAATTAAAATAATGTTTGAGGTGATTGTAGTGGTCATTCAGAGCAGACATCAACTTAAAACAAAATCTTATGCGAACTACATGGCCAAGTAAGTAAGAATTAATATTTCCATTTTGCAGATAGAGGCTCTTGATGTAAAAATGCACAGCACTAAAACTGGGTTTAACAAATTCTTATGACAATAAGTATTAGAGCAAGATTCAATTTTAGCAGCTGATTTCTTTTTCCTAATAATACTTCCTCAGATCATGGAAATGGTATTTTTGTAGCATTACATTGGGATTCCCATTTGATGTACAGTTCACCATTAACCCACGGTTGTCCTTCTGTCTTGCTGTCCATCTCATTTCCACCCGGCGTCTAGGAAGATTACGTATTCAGTTACCACCTTACACCTAATACCCCTCACCTTTATATTGTTTTGAATGAGGGGTTTTCTTCTGTTGGTACCCCACCTGAGGGACATTTTAACTTGGTTCTGTTCTATTTGCGTCTTCTCATTGGGCAGCTCGGCCTAGGGCCCAGTTCGAGGTTGACAGTCCTCTCAAGTGAGCTCAGCCCTAGGCTGTTGCAGCCGGAGACTGTTGCCTGTATACAATAGTATTTATTCTTGTGTCCCTATAAAAGCAGAATGTAGCTAGCAAAAATACTCTTTAAGGATGTTGCTTTACTCCTGTAAGTATCTAACCACGGGCTGCTTCATTCAGATGAGGTTGCCTTTGTGCCAAAGGCCCTGTTTTGGCAGATTCTCATAATAATGACAAAGAATGGAGTCATCTTCCAATGATGGCTTTTCTAAAAAACCAGGATATTTCCCAATGTTCTGTATTTGGTGGAAGAATTACATTAATATGGAGCATCCTCTTTTTAAGGACATTGTAACTGGTCCCTTTAGTCGTGATGTCATTAACCCAAGGTAGATGGCAACTATTAACATCCTCACTTGACAGAGAAGGGAAACTTCAAAAGGTTAAATACTTTCCTTAGGGTCAGGTGTTAGGGTTGGAATTAAAATTTTGACTTGTGATATAACATTTTATGTACTCATTAACCTGCTCTTTCTCCTAAAGAGAATACATAAATATGGTAGCTGTCATCATTTGATTAGGAAAATTACTTTAGGTACAAAAACTCTAGAAAATCTAGAAAGCAAACTGAATAAGTGAAAAGTAGGTCAAGGCTAAGAATACTTAGCAAATGAATGAATAACTTACTCTCTATTTATTCTTCAGACAAATAAGCTAATTGTTCATTTAGCTAACAATTTCTTCTTAATTATAGACCGTTAATAAATGAAATTGTGCTTGTAAATGAAATGGCGCTTGTAAGTAGGAGAATTTTGAATTTCACA
The DNA here is from genome assembly GCF_041296235.1 of Equus asinus. Taxonomy (NCBI): domain Eukaryota; kingdom Metazoa; phylum Chordata; class Mammalia; order Perissodactyla; family Equidae; genus Equus; species Equus asinus. Next base: position 80,709,379 of record NC_091800.1, read on the forward strand.
AATCATATGTTTCATTCTAAGGACCAAAGTGGAATCTAAGAGAAAAACATTTAATGAACAAATTAATATTTGCTTTTAGAACTCAAAGTTTACTAAAACCTTATAAACCTCATTTTATTGTAGATAGGAATTGGGTGAGTTCTTCTTGACTCTATTCAAGAAAGCAAAAGTAATGAATTTCTGGACAGGCCTCATCATTTAGAAATCCTTAAGTCCAGGACTCAGAGCATCCTGAGAATTACAGCGAGGCCTCCAGGCATGGTGCAGGAAGTTGCTAATTATAGTTCCCTATGGCGGCCTTAACCAGGACTATTTGAGAACACATATCAAAACCTCAAGTACGACCTTGTTAATTCAACTCTAAAATTATAAAACATCTATTTTTCTACTGTGGGCTTTTACAAAACACTTTTTAATTTGAAAAGATTGGTTTGAGCCACTTATGACTTTCTCATAAATACATGAATTGGCAACTTCTGCCCCAGCACAGTAGCTGTAATAACAGAAAACTTAGCATTATGAGACCAGGTCATCCCCACACACCAGGTGACAGGAGTCCCAGCTCTGCGCTTGAGAGCTGTGTGATTCCTGATGGTCTGTGATGTGGGAAATAAGTTTACAAATTGCACGACATGTTCTCATGGGATCATACGGGTTATCCTTTCAGAATGTAACAGGGGCTAAAGATAAGATGTGGGAGAAAAAAAATCTTAATGCTGGAGCTAAGCCCTGGAGCTGCTTATATGATTATTAAGGTTTACACAGTTTGATCCTGAAACCAGTAATCCATTTCCTTCTGAATGGATCAAATGCCTGTTATTAACGATTTATTATAATCTTGGGACTTCTTCCTTTTAACGTTTTAAATTTTCTACTTTACCTTCTTTATGTTTAAAGATATCTTATTTTCACTTGAAATAGGTTTCTTACCAAATAATCCAGTGGGTGGCTAAGTCAGCCTCAAGGCTCCTAAATTAATTACAGCTCATTTCTCTCATCTGGTTGATATGTGGGGAACTCATACTGCAAATTTTGCAGAAGGTTTCAAAATATTCCCCTCACTTCTTTGGAAAGTGACCTCGAGGAGACTAAACTGCTCGTTGTTACCCTGCTATAGGTATTTCCAGTGAAAAAAAATGGACGGTGAGTTGTGCATGGGAAATGAGGTCTTTTAATGTGTAATTACCCCATTGCTACTCCATAGACTTAGCTGTAGCATTTCATAAATATTATGATCCTCAAAACAGTTCATTTTCTATAGATTGTTGGATATTCAAATGAGGCATACAGAGTCACACAAATTCTACGAGTCCAAGATGCTTGTGTAGACCAAATGTGGCTGTGCAGATGAAAGATGTGGCTGCAGCCTGGGAGGAATAAAATTAGGAACAAGTAACTATAGTGCTTACTTGCCCCAGGCATTGTTTTAACAACTGTTTAATTCTCACAAGACTAAGAAGTATCTGCTACTATTATCCCCATTTTACAGACGGGAAAGCTAAGACACAGAGAGATTAATCCAGTTGCTCAAAGTCACCCTGCTTGTGAGAGATAGGGGATGCCTTGAACGCAGTAATCCTGTCACCAGAGGGACACCTACAGAATGGTGCCTAGGACAGGAGTGAAAAAAAAACCAAAGAGCATAAAGTTTTAAAAATTCATATTTGCTCACCTGAGGTGCAACAAGTAAGAGAGTCATACAGTTTGGATGGAGAAAACCGTTCTGTAAACTCAAAAATGCCAAACATACTTCACAGCTCGTAAGAGTACGTATGTATAATTTTGAAATACCATATGGGGGCCACTTGGCCCTTAAAATTAAGAATGACTAAATGTTTAATTGTCTATGCCTTTCTAGATACAATTATCCCATTCATTCACAAAATGTTTTTTTATCAGAAGTTATAATGTGACTAATATTATTGTGCTAATTATTTCCGCTTGCTTAGTTTCAAGATTTTGAGACCTAATTCAAATGAAGGAGGAGATTCATTGGCTTGTTTAGGCCACTAGGGCGCTCCATTGCTCCAAATGGCATCACGGCGTCTGGCTGAGTTTATCTAGAACGTGAAATAAAATGAGCATGTTATTCTTCACTTATTGAAAGAGATCAGAATGATAGGACATTGACAAAAATGCAGTACGCCTCAGAAATCTGGAGGAGAAAGTGGAGGGGAGCCAGGCTGAATTAAGGAAAAGTCTGATTTGCAGAATATTTTTACAAAAAATTGTTTCATTATTTTCTGCTACTGTACATCCTTGGTTTTTAAGATATAAACAGGTGGATAAAAATGACGTCAACAAAAATAATGTACAATATTTCTTTTCATATAGAAGGTTGTTATTAAATACTTATCTGATGAAAAATCTACCTGAAAAAAATCAGTTTCAGATATAAACATTTTTGATAGATTTAGCCCTTCTGGCATTTTTACTTAATAAGAACCACTCAAGCCAAATGGACATTACTGTTAATTATAAATGTTTTATATTATTGCATAAATTCCAAATAAGAGTATTTTGAGTTTTTAAATCAGAGTGTTATATAAGCAAATTTTTACAAGATGATATTTTTATTCCATGAGGCCATTTGTTTCAAAAGAAATTCTTTTTAAAGTTGACCCTATGGAAAATTTCAAACATGTACAGAAGTAGAAAGAATACATTAGTGAGCTCTCGCCATGGCCGGTCCTGGTTCATCTCCTTTCCCTCCCAGTTGCCTCCTCTGCTACTGGATTATTTTGAAGTACATCCTAATGTCAGATCAATTTATTAATAAATATTATAAATATTCTATTATAGAAGTCCTTTAAGAGAAATAAAAGATTCATTCTTAAGTCATTTTCGTTATACAGACCAGTCGATCCCTTCAGCCTTCCCCAACAGGAGACTGCCACTCAGGACAGAAGCCTGCTTCTGGAAATCAGGGCATCATTTTTCATGACATAAACAAAATAATTCTCAGGGGTTAGCTTTCCACCAAAACAACACCAGCCTGTAAGATCTTCTACGTGGACTTTGACGACAGCCCCTGACGTCGGCGGCTGGTGCGGGTGACCCCTTCTAGTACAAAAAAGGTGTGGATTTCCAAATATGGCATCCAAACAGAACTAAGTGTGAAAGATCAGTGTTCCAAAAGACATACAGTTGCATCTTAAATCAATATATTATGAGGTTTAGACACTTCTTTGCCAGATTTAAGTACAGTTGCTTATACATTGTTTAGTAACAAGAAGAATGCTTTAAAATCACTGTCATATCATAGATTACTGGCAGAAATCTGTGACTTACTCAAGGACAGTGTTTGTAAATTGCCACTCTGCTCCTTGTGTTTGAAACAGAAGTTTCAACACTATCTTAAGTTAATCCCTGACGCATTCTAATGAGGTCACAGGATAAGAAATTGGTGGGCCTTATGCAAATCTCAACATGACATCCCGTAGGCTTCTTGCCTATACTCAGGCTGTTTTAGTACTTTATCCTGTGCAGAGCTGTTAATCTTTCTCACTCCCCACACACAGGCTTTCTCTCTCTGGTGATTTGTTTGTAGGGGTTGGTGGCCTGAGGCTTCATGAAAATTATAAAGGGCGTGGACAGAACAAGTACATAGTTTACTGATGTGTTACTGTCTGCATTCCTGCCTCCCATAAAAATCTCCCTCCCGTGAAAGTAAGGCATTCCTCTGCATTCTGGAACCACTTTGAATCAACACTAAATTTCCCTCATTTTCCAAATGAGTAAGTCCTTTGGGAAGACGAGCTTAACGTCCCCAGAGAAGCAAGTTCCCCGTTTATCACTAAGTGGATATTAGGCAAGGACAAGCTGTGTAAAGTTTCTTCCCTTGCCATGCCAATGAACCCAAGCTTTGACATAAGGAGACTATATCTCTCTGTGAGAAAAGGACTTTTTTTTATCAAGTTCGTGGCCCTTCTGCAGTAACACAGAGGATCTGTGTTTAGGACTTGCAGCCATACGTTGCAGTGCTTCTAATACCCCAAATGCCCAATAGAAATAACACATAGTTCATCTCCACTTAGAAATAGGCTTTCAATGTTGGTAAATTGATCAGTAGCCAAACTTACCAGGTCATCCCCACACACCAGGTGACAGGAGTCCCAGCTCTGCGCTTGAGAGCTGTGTGATTCCTGATGGCATAAAGTTCTTTGTCCTCTGTATTAATTGGACATTTTTTAAAAAATGCCTAATGTTTGTTGTGAATGTTTGTGATATTTGCTCACAATTTACAGTGTCTGCTCTCTATAATGCCCAAGAATTTACCCAGGGAAATTGTGCAACCAAGGGCCTGTAAACTGGACTTGCATTAACTTGTAGGGCTGACTCCCTTATAGTCATCCAATAAGTATTTGCTTAATGTCAGCCCAGGGCTTGCTCATGGGAATCCAAAAAAGAAAGAGCGAGCTCTGAGGTTGCTCCTGCCCTCTCACAGACTGTGTGGGAGGCAGACGGGGCCACCCAATTTCAATGAGTGAAATTCTAGGAGAAGGGAGAGGCTTTAGCCTGGAGTCATAAACCATTGATGGGTCCACAGCTGAGCTCCAAGCGGCCTGCGAACCCTGGGGGTTTGCTTGGACCTTGTTTGAGGAAGAGGCACAAAATGTCAGTGACCTGGGAAAGGTGAAGGACCACTGCCACAAGATGTGCCCACGGGTGTGGGTAGTGGCCCAGAAGAGGGGTGAGTTTCTGCCACAGAGTCTAGGAAAGCCAGCCACCCGCTGGGCTGACTGACAGGCGAGCAGGAAGAGCGTAGAGGAAGAGTAGTGATGGAGTTCTGGGTGCCGAGGTGGGACCATCGGCCTGGCAGCCAGAAGAAGCAATGTGTGGTGAGACATGCACGTTCAGGGCACATGGTCCTTTTAGAATATCGCCACAAATGTTGAAGGACAAGGAAAGAGAACAGAAGGCACTGCTTGCCTTGCATGGAATCATAGCAAGATCGGGGTGCCACCTGGAAACTTCCTGACAAGGCCTTGAATCATCTCCATTGTTTCTCTTCTTCATGCGGGAATTGAACACTAATTCTTAGGATCTCTCCGACAAAGAGTGCAGAGAGCCAGAGGAGGAAAATGAACTGAAATGATAGTAGCAAGTCTAGGTATGTGATTTCACACAAGGGGAGATACTCAGAAATGCAATGGAACGTTTGTTAATGGTATTCTGTTAATAATGTTGATAACTAATATTTGTAAGTGGCTTTTTCTTGTTGGCCAATCTCGGTAACGTCTCTCTCCCTGCTGGATCCTTGCCTCTGTGTGAGGTGAGGGAAGCAGGGGTTAGCATCCCCATTTACTAATGAGTAATCTGAGACTTTGAGAGATTAAGAGATTTTCCTATAATCACAGAAACTAATCGGTCCCAGAGTCAGGAATCAAACACGTCTCCTTTCTCCCAACCCCTGGATTCTTTCTCTTACGCCATTCTCAGTATCCGAAAACAATTAAAATTTTAGAATGACACAGAGCCCCTGTCTCAGAAAAGAATTCCCTTCTGAGGTTAAACATAAACTCATTACCAGGAAAGAAGGAGGTAGATAAAGCTTTTTTACCTGTCATAAATGTTCCTGAGGGACATCCGTGCATGGCTTTTAAGCTGAGAGGATATTCTTTTTGTGTATCTCCACCTGTTCCTCCTCTTGTCCTCACCGTCTCTACTTCTGCTCACCTGTCCCACAGTGTGTCCTCACAGCACACAAGTGGCACCAGGATAATTCCTTACATTCAAAACGATGTGTCCTTATTTTCTATCTCCATTTATTTTAGTCTCTCTAAGGTTTTGCTTGGGAACTGAGTTTGTAATTACTGATAAACAAACACACACTGAAGTTGTATTCACTTGCAAAATGCTCATTTTTCCTTAAGGAAGCATTTACCTCTGTAGGATATGGGCTCCAACCTTATTAATGGGGTGTCAGAGGCCCGGCAGGACCAGCCAGAGAGTAAAGGTGTCGTCACTTGTCACCTTGTCCCAGGGACGATGCCAAGAGCTGCACAGACAGTCAGCAGGGACTTTCAACAGCCACCGTGATGGGGACAGGAAAAAGACACACACTCAAAAAAGCCCTCATCATGTGTCTCTATAGCAACTTTATAAAAAAAGAAAAGCCAGAAATTCATGATTTTCTAAATTATGTGAATATAGAAACAGAGATATAGATAATGGCAACATTAGAAACATAGCTGAATAAAAACCTAAAACATAGCACACAACCTCCTGTGTGCTGTGAGGCCCTGACACTAGAGTCAGCCCACACTCAGAGCCCCTCAATAAACATTTGTTGGGAGAATATTAAAATCATAGGTCTCGTGACCCTGGTCCTTCCACTAGACCATGCCGCTTTGTTATTCTTTGAAACCCAGGAGCAAAACCAGTGGAGAGCTGTGACAATTAAATATTTAGATAAATCTGATCAAAGTTACCATTTGAATAGTATGCATTATCTTGGGAAATTACCTTAACGTGTTGGCTGTAAATCTACAACCGCTAGCATGCCAGTCAGACCAGAGGGATGTATCTCCCTTAAATAGTGCATCACTTTTGAGATGAGCCAACCACAGCAGAGAAGCCATCACAACCAAGATGTTCTGTAGTGCACCACCAGTGGGAGTGGAATCCATTGTACCTGGGATTCTGAAAAAAAGGCAGTCTTTTCAGGAGTGGATTATCTTTCATAACCAGTAAATATTGTTCATACTATCAACCCGTTAAAGCAAGCAGCTATTGTGTATTATGGTTCTCTATACTGGATTGTGAATTAAACTCCCACTGGGGGCTCCAGAGAGAAACCCAGTGCTTTATCCTCTAAGCCACTCAGCTGCTCTCCTTAAGCAAGTTAATAAAGACCTTCCTGACTATCTGCATCTCATTATTGCCACATAATACAATATCCTGGGGTTTTCTTCCTTTTGTGAAGAAATGCTTAGAAGCGACGTGGTGTGTGGAATGTTTTCCTAAAGATGGACTGGACTGGTGCCATGTTCTCTCCCTCCTTAAGAGTATTGGAAGACAAAAACCTATTTCCTAATTACCTACCAGTGTTTAGGTCCTTTATACCTACTTGAATCATTTTTATGATTAATCCTCAGATTAGCCTAGAGAATTTTACACCACCCGAGAGCTGGCTATATTCACTGTCACTTTACCCAGTGCTCCATTCCGTGAATCTCCATCAGTCACCTGGTATCCACTGTGAAAAGCTTCTCAGGCCTTTTTCTACTCTGGTTTTTACTTCTTTCTTCTTCTGGCTTCGTCCTGAAATCTGCAATGTTCATACTTAGGCACTGTACCTTTGCAGTTACTGGCCAATTGCCATTCAATAATACATGTTAATTATAATAAGACAATAAACAACAATATTGTTCATTGTGCTCCCCACACAGATGAGTAGGTCCTAAAATATGCAGGGCCCAAACCATGACAGGCAGGAGCTAGATCCGAGATTACCAAGATTTACAATGCTGCACTCACTGAACCATGACACCTGGGAATTTGTGCGGTACCTAAAATCTCTGAAAAACCTACAAAAGAGCTTCCTCACACCCAAAACTCTGGCTCATAATGAAACATACTCTTCCAAAAGAAGTGTTTGCTTTAAAAAAAGGAAGACCTGACATACACTCAGTGAGTATATCAGGGTATTTCCCAGGCAAATACGCGTTTTGGATTTTAGTTTTATTATTCTCCTTTGCTTTGGAAAGATGGGTGATCCAGGAAGAAGTGAGGGAGAGAGAGAAGACTTGGGCAAAGCAATGGGGAAAACTATCGACACCCAGGCATTTCCACGTTACCAAAAAGCAAGACAAAGCTCGCAGCCATGAAATGGCTTCCTGAAGTCACGTGCATTTGTTGAAGTTACTTTTGCTCAATTCCAGTTCTCTGATGAGATCACCAACCAGATAGGGCCCAGGTGGTTTCAACAGCAGGATGGAGGGGACATCTAGGAGTAAAGCAACTAATTTAAAGTAGGGAAGCCTCCATAACACTTCTACTAGTTCACACATCCTTTCCTGGGTAAACAACTAATGTCCAGCATCAGATCCTCTAGAGCAAAAGCGTATTGATTGATTGATTGATTTTCATGAGAATTGTGTTGACTCTATCTTGTCTTTTGATATTTAACCACTTTATATGTAACTAGTAATAAAGTTCCTCTTGGATTTTTAATAGATAAATTGCTTTAAGAATAACTACTTCAGTCCTTGAGAAAAATGTAATCTACATTGCTCCATTTCAGGGACATTAGCTTGCACTCGAGTCTCAGCATGCTGTTCTAGTGCCTTCTGGCCATCCCCATCTCCACCACATAAACCGTAACACAGCTTGAGAGGTGGTTGAATCACTAACATGTCATACAGGACAGTAAAACCCTAATTGTCAGCATTAATTTCACTGCTGTAGGTGCAGCCATGCGGGGGTCTCCTCCATTCGCTTCCCCAGACTTGAAATCATGTCTGATTTACAGAGGCTGGTACAGTGACTCAGGACAGAGGCCCTGTGCTTGTGTAGGGTGATGAGGGATCGTGAAAATGTCCTTTTAATCTGACGATCATTAGAAAACCCAGTGAGGTGATCCACCTGCTAATCAGAGAGAATTTCCATTTCTGTGGAGATTCAATCCATCCTAGGAACCCTCTGTAATGATTTTAGAAAAATATGCCATTTTTGAGATAATGCAGTGATTCTATGACATGGCTCCAAGACATGTGCCTCTTTTCAGGGCTTGAAAGGTCAGAGGTTAACTTCAGGCAGAGTGATTAATCTAGCAATAATATTTTGTATTTCTGTTTGCTAGTGCCTCAAGTTTTCCAAGAGGTTTGGAAAAATCATTAAAAAAGAAGGCGCAAGATTCACTCATTTATTCGTTTATTCAGAAATGCGTTGAGGATCTATTTTGTGCCAGGCATTATGTTAAGTTGTATGGATTTTAAAAATAAAATGAGAGGTCTGCTCATAAGCAGCTCACAGCAGAGAAACAAGAGAAATCCAGTGTGTGCAGGCAGCGAGAAACACATTTTACGTGAAGATACTATTCAGGTTTCACAAAGCGCAACTTACTTTTAATGCCTGTGAAACGCTGCATTTTTATTCAATTCATTCTACTCTTTTTCATTTTTAAATGTTTATCGTGGCCCATTAAATTGATTTTACAGCCTATAAATATGTCCTTTGAAACACTGGTCTAGAAGGAAGGATTTATATGGAAGGATTGGGGAGATGAGACAAAAGCAACCGGACAGAGAGCAGCAGCGTGCAAGGAGGCCCTCCCTCCTGCTGGCCCCGGTGTGTGCTCCAGCCTGCTCTCAGTGATTCCAGGGCATGAGGACAGAATCAGGTTGCATTTGGGAATAACTACACCAGGCTACTTGGAAAAGATTTTTCTATGTTCACTGACGTGTAAACATATGTACTTTCAAAAGGATGTATGAGAAATGATTAGTTGTGGGGCATATGGGAAGTGGAGCCACACCACCGGGTGGCCATTTGGTGGTTTCTTCCTGTGTTACGGGTGAAATAAGAACCCACTTGAGACACAGGTTAGCCTTTCCTGCACTGTCTCAGCTGTTCATCCTTCCTGAGTCACTGACATCTACCCTGAGATTTGTCACTGTCACGGCTCAAGGGAAAGTCAGTCACATGCGCATGCGGTTTGGAGGCAGGAGGAATTAGTCTTTCCCACCAATCTTCCTCCTCCGGTGAAGGACGCAATCACCAGAGCCATCAAAGAAACAGTCCATGTGGCCTGCAGAGAATTTTGACAAGAATTTATGTCTACATGGATATTTTTAATTTATTATTTCAGACCTCGGAGCTGCTAGCGAGTAGCCAGCCCATGGGGACTGGTGCAGGGCACCACCATACCATTGTTACAGTATCGAAATATCTCTGTGCCAGTTGGAAATGACTGCTGTGCTGAGCCCTCCGCGGTGACCAAGTCCATCCACTGCCTTGGCCGTCCTGGCCCCAGGCCTGCCCAGTTTCTTGGTCAAATGTTGACAGGGCAAGAACTTAATAAGATGTGTGGCTCCCGTCTGTTCTGGTTGGTCCTGGCCTGTGCTCTTTGGGTCATTAAATATTTTCGGTGGGTAAATTATGTGATCAGCTCTGAACAAGAATTTTGAAAAGGCTCAGCACAGACCACTGCTTTTTGTTTTTTAAGTTTTGCTGATTTTACTGGTGCTCTCTGAGCTGACCCGCTCACTGCAAAAGCATCAGTGAAATTAATGCTGACAGTTAGAGGTTTATTGTCCTGTATGACACGACAGTGATTCAGCCACATCTCTAGTTGTGTTGGGGTTTTTGTGGTGGAGATAGGGGTGGCCAGAAGGCACTAGAACAGGAGTGTTGAGACTGGAGCACAATCTAGTGCCCCTAAAATTGTCCAACCATAGATTATATTTTTCTAAAGGACTGAAGTAGTTATTCTTAAAGCCATTTATCCATTAAAAATCCAAGAGCGACTCTATTACTAGCTATCTATAAAGCTGATTAAATACAAAGACATAAAATAGAGTCAGTACAATTTTCATGGAAATAAGTAAATAAATAAATAGTCTTTTATCCTAAAGGGATCTGCTTCTGGGCATTGGTTGTTTACTTGAGAAAGGAAGTGGGAACTGGTCAAAGTGTTCTGGGGGCTCCCCTGTGTTGTTTTTTTCAGATGACAGGCATCACTAGCTTACCATCCACGTGACACCATGTAGGTGTCACAAATACTAAATTCTCCCCGTAAAGGAGCGGGAGCATCGCCCGCTCTACCTTTGCTTTCTGGAGAAAGCATGTACCTAAACTGAAGCCTACACTGCCGAGACTGGCAGTGCTGCTCTGCAGGCAATGCAGTCCAGGACTCCCGGGTTTACTGTACCACCTGGCATGTAGGAAATGTGAAAACAACAGCAACATAAATAACCGCATGACCTAGGAAATTCTACATGAGGAGCGGGTCTCCGGGCCCAGCAGGCCTGTTGTTTAGGTGTGCACACTCAGCTAATTACAGGAAAGGCAAGCTACCCAAGTGCAGGCAGAGGAAAGCAATTGACATGATTTTTTTCCTTTTATGGCAGGGACAGAATAGATGGGCACAAAAGGATCCAGTTAGTTAAATTTAGAAGAAAATTGGCACGGCATAATTTTCTGTGCATTTTTGGGTTCTGAAAACCTTATTTATACTGACAGTCATTTTTTAGCTTTACTATCAATACATTCTTCCCGTGCTCAGCACATATGTTGTTGAAGATATCACTGTATTTCCTGCTTCAGTTGGTGTTTTCAAGCGCAAATCCTCTCCTTAGGCTTGGCAGGGGAGTGGGTGGCAAGAGCTAAGAGGAGGGGACAAGGAAGCTTCTCCATTCTACCCTACTTAACCCAGAGGCTATGTGTTTGTAGCACTTTCTGCCACAGCAGGATGCTTAGAACACAAGTTCAAGAGGAATTCTGATCTCCTCAAGAGTGGCTATGCCATAGGGATTATTAAAAAGGAGGAATAAATGCGGGGGTCCAGCTCCAGCCTTTTAAGGTTATAGCATGTCGGATACATGTCAGGTAATCATATTTTCTCAACCCACCCATCCTTTCCAATCGCTGCAGTGTTATATTTTTCTGTTTCTTAAGTCATCAGTTCTTACAGAAATGTAACTGTGGTGGAACACAGCTGTATCAGAAGCGTGATCACAGGGGAAGCCAGTGCTCTGTGCTCAGTTCTCAGTTGCTACTAGACACTGAAGTCCTCTTTCGATACATTTCTGCAACTATTAGCAAAGGGATGGTGAAGTCTAATTCACATGGTGTAGGGTCAATTAGACTTGTGTTGTTCAAAACATACGCAAATCCAGTGTGTACCCTTCGTGAGCATGCGCATCTCCTCTTTAGTAACACAGCACTCTGCTCACGTCTTGTCCCTTGTTACACGCCCAACGGGTGAAATCCCTCGTCTTATTTAAGTTTAGGATCAGCCACTGTGTCTGTGTGAATCCTCACACTTGACATTTGTCTTTCTCTGAGGCAATATGCGAAATGTTTGTTTATGCTATCATGTATAAGAAAAAAAGTTTAATTCACTGCCTAGAAGCTTGTTCTAGCAGAAGGCGGGGGCACGTGGGAGAGCTTTATAAGGCCTTATTTGTATTTCTTCCTCATGTCCAATGATAGATTTTAGAAAAATCGGAGATTTAAAAGGCATTTTTCTTTGTAACACAGACCAGATTTGGTTAACACAGACTAGACGCCGATTTCGGGTCTAAGAGATCCAATCCAAATTTAATTACACACCATCTATGTGTATCTGGAAGCACAGTCTAGCTGTAACTTCTAAATTTCAGAAACAAGAAGTTGAGAAGAAGCAGGACCACGCCAGACAACTCTCTCAGCATTTGTACTTTTCCTTAAAGTCAAATAGGAAAGAACAAGCACAGTCCCTCCCTGCAGTAGCCTTTCTGAAGAGGAATTTTCCTATAGAGTTGCAGAATGAATTATAGCGAGCATGAGTAATGAGTTTAAAATGTATTTTCACATTTTTTATGCCTTGCATAGCACTCTAGGTATTAAATCAGCCCAACAGCTATAGTTTGTTTTTCTCCTGTGTTACTGAAACCTGGATTTTATCTCATACGTTTCCAAAATATACTCTAAAATTATCTCAAGTTAAGGTAACTAAGAGAGAAATGATGTTTTAATGCTTTCTTCTTAAAGAAACACTCCGTTGCTCATTCCTTCCTGATTCTCCTTGACCTTTCTGTGGCATTTGGTCCTGTCAGACTCCCTCTGCCATGTGAAGCTCTTCCCTCTGCCCCACCTTGCTCCCCAGCCCCATGTGCTCCTCCTCCAAGCCCTCTCTGGCCTGTCTAGATCCACTATCACTTCTGCTTAGCCTTCTGACCTTGCTCGTAGGAACATCACTTTCCTGGAAGAAATCCTCCCTACTGAGAAATTCTTAGGTCTCTCCTAGACATTTTCTTTTCAGTCCTATTAAATGCTCTTGTTCAAATAACTGTCACTCAGTTTAATCCTTGCGTATATGGCTGTCACTTCAAAGTCAACATGCGCAGCCTCAAACTCATTCTCCCCTCTGGTCCCTAGCTGGTCCTGATTTACTCCTGGTCCCTCTGCTCAAATGGTCTTTAACTCAGCTGACTCCCTCACTGCCCATTTCTTCTGTCGCCGCCTGAGGCTAAACCCTCGCCCTTTTTTTGCTTCTAATCTCTCCTCAAAGCTAACCCAGCTGTACACTTTGTTTGCTAGATTAATAACATTTTAAAAATACAGTCTTCTTCATGTCGTGTCCTTACTCAGAAGACTTGCGGGAACCCACTCTCGTGATGCTGCATAAGCTCCAAACGCCTCCCACTTCCCAGGGGCAGCGCTGTGGGCAGAGCCAGCCTCCTCTCGCTCTCCCGCGCACTCAGCTCTGATTCTGCTGCTTAACACTTTCTGCTTCCTTTCCCTCCTCCTCTCCACTTTCTGTCCATGCTTCGGAATCCAGTGTTTTCTTCTCCTGCCCACACCCCAAAGGCCCACCTAGCTGCTGCACCCCCACCCCCCACTCTCCTGTGGATTCCAGGGGCATTTTGCGCAGCTTTCATTTCAGCCCCTGGTCTTCTGCTGCCTTAACATTTGCATCGAAGGCACCATGAAGGCGAAGGCAATCACCCTTTGAGCTGAGTCACCACCTAGAAGCCTGAGAAAGGGCACCCGTTAGCATGCACCCCACATGTCCCTCCCACATGGGTTGACGTTTTCTGTGTTGAAGGCGTTAACACACAAAAACAGCCAACATTAACTCAACTGAGTAGGATGAGAATCCCACAGTGACTATTCCAGATTATTCATTCCTAAATCCCCCAAGATAGTTTACAGTCATCTGTGCTTTTTCTTCTTGTACTTATCAATTGGTACCATACATTCCTGTCACTTATTGTGTCTTATCACTCCTCTAGAATGTAAGCATTTGAGGGATCATTTCTTTTAGATATATGTTTCTAAAAGCTCACAGCTAAATCTTGGCATCCAATTTGGACTTTGTAGGGCTTGATAGATACTTGTTGAATTAATGCAGGAATCTCCCAGTTTGGAAGAGCAGTGTGGTCGTCTCATTTCTCACCACTCTTTCCTGCTACATCCAGCTCTCACGCGCCCCCTGGAGGGGCCACCAACTCAAGGACATCTCACTCTTTCCTGGGGATGGACCAACCACTATGGCCTTTGCCCCGTTTTTTCCAGCTGTTGATTTGGTGTGAGCACTTGTCACGGTCACTCATTATACCCGCCATGTTTCCCTAGCTGATCCAAACTTATTCAAGAAAGCTTCTCTCTTCCTGGTAAGAAGTTTCTCTCCTCTCCTGAGGAATCTGCATTCTTTCCTTAGCTTCCATCTCACTACTCTCCCCCAACAAAATCCTGCCTCCATTTCTTCTTCTAGACACATTGCCTCACAGGAATTTATTGACACCTCTCCTATCTGGGTAAACTTGCAAAATAGTCCTGTGACTAGGGCGGAGTTAGGATTCTCCCTAATTCCTGAGGACATTGCCCTGAGGGTCTGTGTGAAACAACACCCACCATCAAACAGAGGCTATGTTGCCCTGTAGCCTTGTTCTGTGATTTCTCACCCGTTCTTCTCCCAGTGAGTGTGGACTCCCCAGGGGCAAGGATTTGATCAGACAGATTTCTGCTAGATCTCTCTACGCCTGGGACAGGTTCCATTTTTTCCAGACATTGAAGCTTATATAATTAGGGTCCAGGGAGTGCGGGCTTCTTTAAGAAAAAGAATAAAAATGACAAAAATTTAGGGAGTAAAGTGAACATTTATTTAAAAGTAGAATATAAGTCAGAGCAAAGTGTGTGTTTACAAAAGCTGCCAGGTACACAGGAGTTAACTGCATTCATTGCCTTGCAAGTGGCTTTTGCAAGAAGGGGTGGGGTCTGGAACCTCCACTCACTTGACTCCTGGTCAGCCTCCCTCTTTCACCTCCAGCCACCAAGATTGCAGAGCCAACACTTACCAAATTGATTGCAATTTCCTGGTATCAGAAATTATAAGGCCATGTAAAGCAAGATTTTAAAAAATGAAATATGTATGAACCTTGCAGATTGGTAGAACAATAATGAAAGCATTATTAATGATATTTAGTAGGACAGTAGTGAAAATGTGAATCTCACACCGTGGGTGAGGAATACATTTAAATATCTCCAAGTCCTTTCTCCCACGAGTTAACACTCAGGCGGGAAGCAAACAGCTCTGGCCCTTTGAATAGGTAGAAAAGTTTCACCTCCCACAATGTGAAATTTTCCTTACCTCATAATTTTGAATAAGTAGTGATTAGAACTCAAAGGCGTGTTATTAACAATGGGAATCCTGTCATATGTTTCCAATAATCTCATGTAAATGGGGAAAAACTATTAATGTGATATGTGATTTCTCCGTAATCATTCACATGAAGTTTTTAGTTAGTAAACTTGTCAATTATTTTAGTTACAAAAAGTGTAGCTCCTTTAAGAAAACAAAATTTCTATAGCAATTTGTTGTCATAATTCAATTATTATTCATTCTATTTTTCTCTTTCTTTCAACAAATATTTATTGAGGCCCTACTGTGTGCAGGCACTGTTCTGGGCACCAACACTGCGCTTGAGCTCCTGGTGCCAACATTCTAGAGGGAGCAGACAGAAAATAAACCAATGAGGGAAAGGTAGTGTGTCATGCGGGAAGAAGGACGAGGCAGAAAAACTAAAGCAGGGAGTGGGGACGGAGACAGCCCTGGGTGGGGAGAGGGGAGCTGTTTTCTAGAAGGTGATCTAGAAGGTGGGCCCTTTCTGAGAGGGGAGGTTTGAGCGAAGCCTGGACAAGATGCAGGAACCCTGTGCTCTCCCCGGCAGAAGGATGCAGGGGCGGCCTGTGGCAAGGGGGCAGTTGGAAATGAGGAAGACCAGCAGGGAGGCAGGTCGTGGAGGGTGTCTCAACCTCTGGAAGCCTTGGGACCTTAATCTGAACAAAATAAGAAAGGAGTAAAGAGCCTTAAGTGGAAAAATGGCATGATCTGACCCAGCTTATGTACGCCTGAAACCAATAGGATGTTGTATGTCAATTATTCTTCAATTAAAAAAGCAGAGTTCTCAACCTCGGCGCTATTGACATTCAGGGCCAGATGGTTCTTCGCCGTGGGGGGCTGTCCCGTGCCCTGCAGGGTGTTTTGCAGCATCCATGACCTCCGCTGGCTAGATGCCCGTGGCCCCCCCTTCCCCAGTGCGACAAGCAAAAGTGTCTCTAGATGTTGCCAAATGTCCCCTGATGGGCAATGTCCCCTTCTATTGAAAACCGGTTTTCAGAGGATCACACCCACCTGGTGTGATATTTTCGATATATCAAAACTAACGCAGGATTTTTTCTTTTTCTTATATTCACATTTAGAGATTTGCTAGAACTCTCTCACTAGACTAAGATTCAGCTTAAATGTGCCTATACTGCATACTTGTGTTTGATAATCATAGCCTCACGTAAAGGCCAAGACTTTATCTTTGAGTCAGATTCGTTGTGATTCATTTCTCCCGTACCTGTAAAAACAGCACCAGGCTGGGGTCACAGAGAAATCCCATTTACAGCCTAAAGGAAAACATCATGGGTATTTGACTCAACTAGGATTAGGAAGCGCCCAACCAGAGGATGCCACTGAGCTACACAAACCACTGATTTCACAAGATGAGGAGATACAGAATGACGCAGACACACCTTGAATCATTGTTCAGGATTTCGCAGTACTCACTTCTCTACTTGTTTGCTTTGATTCATTGAGAGTCTCAAATATTTTCTTTTGGTGTGACTGACTTTTCTTTGCCTTCAAAATACTGATGGCCATTGCTTGGAGGCATGAACGGGCTTGATATTTTATTTGCCCTGTACTGTTCCTTTGAAAAGTCTCCATAAAGCATGCCTCTTGTACATGCACTTTTATAACTAAGACATCTCCAAACTTAATGCCAGTGTCCACTTGATTTTTTATTGTTGTGATTCCTTCAGTGCCCACCAACAGGATAATGGGTGTATTTTGACGAGGGACGTTGCAACCGTTTGTGCACTAACCTGACACTTTACAGCAAAATCAGATTATTGAGTTTCTGCAGTTGACAGTCATTGTGGCTGAATAGGGAAATTAACAAGTTGGGGCACAGATGCTTTTACGTGTTTGGATTTAACTTGGAGTAAGGGCGTTTATGAGCAGAGGCTGACACAGAATTTAGTAAGCCAAGAACCCCCTTGGTAATAGTCATGAATAAGGGTAACTCCAAAGTGAGGACACCAACATTGATTTCACAACTCTGTTTCAGTGTCTAGGGTACAGTTTTCAACCTACAGCTCCCAATTCCTTACCACAAAGGCATAGATGATCAAATAAAGCCACAGAAAAGAAGCTGCCTTATGCTTTACGTCAGCCAATGCACCAAGGAGGGCAGACTTTACACAGAGGGGCCAAGTGTAGGAATGAGTGTGGGTGGACAGTGGAGTGCTATGTGCTTCAGTCTGGATCGAGCTGCAACACTGACTCATCGTGAAATGTTTGCACATAGATTAACCTTCCCGAGCCTCAATGACTTCATCTCGAAAATAGGCGTAATAGTGACAACTATTTGGAATTGTTGTGAAAACAAGGGCTAAGACAAGTCCCACATCTAGTGGGAGACTGGCGAGTAATAAACACTAAGGAGATGGTAATTGTTATAAGAGCAATGTGAATAATTATCATTAGGTTGGCCATTAATTCTTAAGTCTTATGTTAAGAAGGTCTTATTCCCTTATTCCAATCCAGAGCCATCCTTGAGTAGACATATGCTTTTAAGATAAAAGGATAGAGAAAATTTTAGTGGATAATGTAAGGATCACAGCCTTATTTATATGACAAATCTAAAAACATTTCTTGGCTATAATTTAACCTGCTGATTGGAAATATGAAAATACTTTATAAATTTCAAGAGCAAAGTTGGAGGTTTTGACTATAATTTAAATGCGTCAATTGTTTAAGAGAGAGAAATCAGTTATGAGGGAAGCTAGCATCAAATATTCATACCAAGAGTCAACAAGTGTCTCAGGATTGAGTCTTGCACCAGCAGACGGAAGAGGACTGTCCCCGTCTACCCAGCATGGCACTTCTCACCTCATACCCTTTGGTACCTCCCATTGCACTGAAAACAAAACCTCACCTCCTGTCCAGTGGCCTCCCTCCCTGCCCTGGGCAATATGCCCACTGCCCTTTCTCACCTGCCCTCTGCTTCCACGTGCCCGACTCATTAGGACGTTACTACCTGGCTCCTTGAAAAGGGTGAGCCCTTTCCTGCTTAGGGGGCTTCACACATGTGGGGAGATCTCTTCCTACACAGCCACTTCTTTCCCTCCTTCTTCTCTGAAGCCAAATGCAACCCCCCTGGATGTTTCCTTGCCCCACACTGCCTGAAAACCTCGGTTGCCCAGCCCCACTGCCCACCCAACTGGCAGGCTCCCTCTTCCAGTCATCTGCTTGTTCTCTGTTGTCAATCATGTTCCCGAGAGGTTGGCTCCAAGCTGCCTGGCCCTTGTATTGGTTATTGTACCTCCCGCCCCTGGAGAGTGTCCGGCACATAATAGGCACTCAATTAACAACCGGATTAAAGAATGAAAAAAACCATCTTAAAAGAAGTAAGAGCAGGTGACTGTCTGTGTCTTTAGACAGCTTTAAAATCAAACCTGTTTTCCCAATTTCCAGAAGATTAAAAAAAGGCAAATAGTGTTCACTAAACTGAATAGCTCTTCTTTCAGTTCCAGCCTGTTGGCTGACTGCTCCTTGTCAAGAAGCAGGATGGTGAAGGTCACCTGAGCTCACTGTGGCCACTGCTCTCACGCGCGCTGGCTTGGCTGGAGGCTCTGCTTGTCTTCTAAGTGCAAGGAGTCAGGAGCTACAGTGGCTCAAAGTGGATCATTTCAATATGACTTTTCTGCCTGGTTGTCAAAGCCCTGCTCATTTTGCCTTCATTCTATCTCTCCAGCATCTTCTCCTGCTAAACCCTAGCACACCTTCCTGCCTGGCCAGACCAGCTCCTCTCTGATGTGTATGCTTTACTCCTAAACCAGCGGTCACTGCCATGCAGGTGATCTGAACAGGGATCCCCACGGTGGGTAGGAAGAGGCAGCGTTCATGAGAGGACAGGATATTCCAGGCAGAGGAATGCATACATGACAGCACTGAAACGCAAATCCATATGGAACATCCAGATAAATGCCTGTGGCCTCTAGTGCTATTTGAGTGTAAGTGTCAGGGCAAGTCTCAAGGGAGAGAATGTCCAGGAGGAAGAGTTAGAAAGGCTCACATCAGGACCAGCTGTGGGAGACAAGCTCTGGAGGGCTGGCTGGCCTTCTCCCTCCTTCCTCCCCTACTTGGGATCAGGGACATAAACTGTTCTGCTGCATGTAACGTCTAATCAAACAAATTATGCTAATTATCACTTCTGAATATTTGTTAACCTAAAACTTCAGAAAGGCTTAACTTAAAGACAGCCAGAATCCACTCTGTGCCAACAGACCAAGAGCAGAAGCAGCAGGCAGAGCCTTGGCGTTGAGCAAAATCCCCCAGGAGTTTGGAGCTTTTTTGAGGTCCCTAGGGAAGCGAGAGCCAATCCTAAGTACACCTGGCCAGTCTGAGCAGGGACCTGACTCCAGTGGGAGAGAGCCTGACTCAAATAGAGGGGGAGCCTGACTCAGGTAGGAGGAGAACCTGACTCAGGTGGAGAGGAAGCCTGACTCAGGTAGGAGGAGAACCTGACTCAGGTGGAGGGGGAGCCTGACTCAGGTAGGAGGAGAACCTGACTCAGGTGGAGGGGGAGCCTGACTCAGGTGGAGGGGGAGCCTGACTCAGGTGGAGGGGGAGCCTGACTCAGGTGGAGGGGGAGCCTGACTCAGGTGGAGGGGGAGCCTGACTCAGGTGGAGGGGGAGCCTGACTCAGGTGGAGGGAGAGCCTGACTCAGGTGGAGGGGGAGCCTGACTCAGGTAGAGGGGGAGCCTGACTCAGGTGGAGGGGAGTCTGACACAGATGGAGGGGCAGGAGGAGGGGTGGAGAGGTCTGTGCCTGACACTGGATGGACAGTTGTGCCTGCTTTGCACACTCTGGTCACTTGCAGACCCTGCCTGAGGATAATGCAGTAATTATGGAGAAATCTCAATTAGACATAGTCCAAAGCCCAGCGTTCGTTACATTTTACTTTATTAATCTCCACATAATTTAAAAAATCTTCATTGGCTCTTAATTTGGACCATGGCTTCTGTGTTCTTCTGTCAAAGCACTGAATGTGGGACATGCAGTAAGCATTTAGGTAATTTTGCTAGTATATAGAATGTGGAAGTAGAGATTTGAAGTTTAGCATTCCTAAATCGATAATAACACATTTTATAATAATGTTGAAAATATATTTCTTAGTTTTTTTCGTTGCTGTAAGATTGCCTCAGCTCTGCTTAATTTAATAATTCAGAAAACTCCGGAAACATGAACTTATTGCCACATTTGTTTTAGGAAATAGCCTTCTCCGTGTTATAATAACAAGGATTTGGCGTCAAATGACATCAAAAGTTCTGTATAGATATGCTTGAAAATAATAAATTATGAAATTATCACCATTTAGTATTTCTTATTATGTTTAACAACGTTGTGGCGAAACTTGGTGAATATTTCGTAAGCCGTAGACTGGACTAGGGACTATTGTTATTATTTCAAATGTAATTAATATTTAATTTGATAAGTTGTACTATTTCCTTCTGATATTTTATTCAATTTATTCCGTACATTTTATCAGAAAAGAGTAATCTTTTCTAAAATTTATTTTAGGTTTTGAAACTAACATGAACTTAACTACCCGAGAGGATCCTGGTACATCAGGAATTGCATCAGAGACTCAGGATAGAAATGCAAATAACCACGGAATTCAATTATCTAATTCACTCTCTAGTGCCATCACTGCTGAAAATGGAAATTCCATCTCAAATGGTAAGCGCTTTTTAAACTCAGAAGTAAATAGACAAAAGTTTTAGGTTGTATCAACTTCGTAGGGAGAATGGATTTGAAACATAAAAATGAAGTAGGCTTAAAAATTGGAAAACGGACTATAAACTATGAAACTTCACTATAGAGCACGTTGTCAACATATTGTTGGTTAAGTTAAAGAATCAAACTTGTGTTGGGCGCGAGCTGACTTTCAGAGATTTTTCTGGGGTGTTCGGTCTGCGGGAACCAGCATAAAGCCAGATTCATACTGAGCAGGAGGAGGCGAATGCTCTAAGAATATTTTTAATTAAAAGAATCTTCTTCTTATATCTAAAAAGTGTGAAGGAAAATAATATTGAAAGCATGGTAAACACCACTCTGGCTTTAAGTATTTAGTTTGAATGTATCAATGAATGTATCATTTAGAAACTGGCTTGGCTATGTGTATCCAAAAACTGGCGAATAGTGGTGTAAACAGATAGCTTACTTCTCTCACAGGTGAAAGAAGCCCAGGCTTTCTGGTAATGGCTGCCAGGAAGATTCAGACCAATCTTCTTCTGAGAATATCCAGAAGAGCTGGACAAAACACTTTTTTGTTGTTGTTTATTTAATGTGATTAAAAGCACTGGAAAACTATCAAAACACTGAAATACTGAGAAGGGACTGAAGAAGGGTGGCGAAAACAATGGGAGCCAAGAAAGGAAGCTTACATTCTAGGCTTTTCTCTGAGGGATGTTCAGGACACTTGCCTAGTCCACAGAAGGCAGCTGAGAGGCCAGGCTGTGCTGCTGACGGTCTGCTAAGATTGTGGAGACAGAGTCTAGAGCCTGCCAAGGCCGTGGGTGAGGCTTAAAGTACCCATCCTAAGGATCAGCTGTCCAGAACCAGAAACCATAGCTCATCTGTGAATCATCTCAATCCCTGAAGTTGGACTGACATCCTCTAGGATTGACAGGGCCCCCAGGTACCTAGGAGAAATATACAGAGATAGAGATAGAGATATAGACGTAGATTCAATATAGATATTAATCTATCCTGAAGGACAACCACAGCATTCCAGGCTTCAAAATGTTCTAAGAAAACATTTTCAGATAGAAAGTTCAACACGTAGTCAAAAAGAACCAGGCATGTGTGGACACAAAATAAGATGAAAAATTACAAGCAGAAATAGCAGTCAATTGTATTATATCCATGAGGGCTCAAAAGATTGGAATTCAAAAGCACATACTTTAAAATAAGTATGTTTACTATGCCCAAGGAGATAAAAGAATGAAAATCTCAGCAGAAATGGGAAACCATAAAAACGTGTCAAATGGAAATTCTGAAATTGAAGAATGCAGTCATAAAATTAAGTACAATAGAGGATGAGTTTAAAGTTAATTAGACAGTCATTTGAAAAAATGGGAGAAGTGCAGGATAAATCAGAAAATATCCAGAATGAGACACAAAGAAGCAAAAGAGAAGAATGGAAATTCCAGAAAATGCTTTAGAGGCATAAAAGATACAGGGAGAAGTATTCTTGGAATCCTAGAGAAAGAAGAGAGAGTATGTGAGCCAGAGAAAAGATTTGGTGAGAAATGTTAGAGAATTTTCCAACATTGATGAAAGTATCAAGAAACAGGTTTAAGTTGGCAGTTTCTTGTAAAGGTCAACATACTCTTTCCTTATGAGCCAGCAATCCGGCTGCTGGCTATTTACCCAAGAGAAATGAAAACGCTGTCCACACAAACACCTGTGTGCAAATGCTTACGGTGCCTTTACTCATAATCACCTAAGACTGGAAGTGAAGTGTCCTTTAACTGGCGACTGGGTCATATCAGTTATCTAATGCTGTGTAACAATTACCCCCAGAACTTAGAGGCTGAGTATCATACAACAAATGGGATTAATTTGTAGTTTCTGTGGGTCAGCAATTTGGGGGTAGCTGTGCTGCATGTCTTTGGTTCAAGGTCCCTCCTGAGGCAGCAATCAACTGTTGACCAAAACCATAGTCATCTTGATGCTTGATTGAGATGTTCCATTTGCAAGGTCACTCGTGGCTTCTGGCAGCCCTCAGAAGATCCACTTCCTAGCTCGCTCACATGGGTTCCTCCATAAGGGTGGTTTCACAATGGGGCAGCTGGCTTCCTCCAAAGCAAGCAATTCACAGAAAGCAAGAAGGAGCATTCATGATGGAAGCCACGGTCTTTACACAGCCCACTCTCAAACAGGACATCCAGCACTTCTGTCACATTCTGTTGGAAGTGAGTTATCTGTCTGGTCCACTCAATGGGAGTGGATTACGTGCAATTTGAGAGCCTAGAGGTGGACTCATTGGGGGCCATTTTGCAGTCTGACTAGCACATGGAAAAACTCTGCAATAAAAAATGAGGAACTACGATTACACACGACAAAATGGGTGAATCTCAGACACATTGCACCAAGTGAAAAAAGAATCAAAAGACTATAGGTATGTGGCTGGCCTGGTAGCATAGCGGTTGAGTTTGCATACTCCGTTTCAGTGACTTGGGGTTCATGGGTTTAGATCTCCGGCCCAGACCTACACACCACTCATCAAGCCATGCTGTGGCAGCATCCCACATACAAAATAGAGGAAGATTGGTACAGATTTTAGCTCAGCAACAATCTTCCTCAAGCAAAAAAAAGAAGGTTGGCAACAGATGTTAGCTCTGGGCCAATTTTTCTCACAAAAAATAAATAAAATAAGACTATAGGTATGATTCCATTTATGAAAAGGCAAAACTGTAGGGAGAGAAAACAGATGCGTGGTTGCCAGAGGCTGGCTACAGGGGCAGGGAAGGGACTGCTGTTTTAGTCCATTCACACTGCTGTAACAAGATGCCATAGACTGGGTGATGATACACAGCAGAAACTTATTGCTCACAGTTCTGGAGGCTGGAAGTTCAAGATCATGGTGCCAGCATGGTCAGGTTCTGGTGAGGGCTCTCTTCCAGGTTGCAGACTGCCAGCAGCCAGCTTCTCACTGTCCTCACGTGGCAGAAGGGGCGAGGGAGCTCTCTGGGGTCTCTGTTTTGAAGGCACTAATCCCACTCATGAGGGCTCAGCCCTCCTGACCTGATCACCTCCCGACACAATGACCTTGGGGATTAGGATTTCAATGTATGAATTTTGGGGGGACACAAACATTCAGACCACAGAAGACTGGAAAGGGGCCTGTGGTGCTGTTGACAGACAGGACTGCGTGTTTTCCTACACATTCACAGACATGTACATCTAATAAGGACGAATCTTTCTGTCTGTAAATGTGACTTTTGTTAAAAAAAAAAAAGTGCAAAGGCTAAGTAGAAAAAAAATAAAACTACTCTTAGGCATATCATAGTGAAACACTGGTAAAATAAAGACTAAGTATGAATCTTAAAAGCAGCCAGAGGTAAAAAGGCAAATTACCTTCAAAGGAGCAGCAATTAAAGTCCAAAGACAGTGAAATAACATATTTAACATGCTCAAATGAAATAACTGCCAGTCTAGAATTTTATAAATGATAAAAAGAAACTCCTGTAAGAGTGAGGAAGAGTTAAGGATATTTTTAGAAAAAATAAAAACTGAAAGAATTAAACAAAGGCAGACCCAGAATGTTCAGAGATACAAGAAAGAATAAACAATTTTAAGGTGCCAGCCCGGTGGGCTAGGGGTTAAGTTTGGCACACTCTGCTTCAGGGGGCCAGGTTCAGTTCCCAGGTGCAGACCAACACGACTCATTGGCAGCCATGCTGTGGCGGCGTCCCACATACAAAATAGTGGAAGCCTGGCACAAATGTTAGCTCAGAGTGAATCTTCCTCAAGCAAAAAAGAGGAAAATTGGCAACAGATGTTAGCTCAGGGTGAATCTTCTTCAGCAAAAAAAATAAAAATAAAAAAAGAGCAATTTTAAAAAATAGTGAAGTCTGGGGCTGGCCTGATGGCACAGCAGTTAAGTTTGCACATTCCCCTTTGGCAGCCTGGGGTTAACCCATTCAGATCCCCAGCATGGACTTATGCACCACTCATCAAGCCATGCTGTGGCAGGCATCCCACATACAAAGTAAAGGAAGATGGGCACAGATGTTAGCTCAGGGCCAGTCTTTCTCAGCAAAAAAGAGGAGGATTGGTGGCAGATTGTTAACTCAGGGCTGATCTTTCTCAAAAGAAAAATATATATATATATATATTTATATATAAAAGTAGTGAAGTCAGAAGAGGATAAAAACAATATTTAATATTATACATTGATAAATCAAACTAGCAGGTTATAATTTCAAAGGTAACCACTGAAAGAATAGTAGTGGGGTATATAATTTCCAAACCAGTAGAAAGAGCAAAATAGAATAATACAAGTCAATCAATCCAAAAGATGGCAAAAAAGGATAAAAATAGGACTATCTGAAAGGCAAGACAAATAGAAAGGTCTTAGACGGTGGATAGAAAAGCATATCTGAAAATCGTAAAACTTAATTGAATTCCGTTAAACTTTAAAAGATTGTCATCTGGTAAGTTCACATTAAAGATAAATTGATTAACACAATATTTTAAAGCCTAAGATTTCTAAGGAACCTGTAAACCGTGAGGATACTGAAAGTTTAAATGTCAAAGGATAGAAAAGGAAAAGATCTAGCATGCAAGTATTTAAAAACAACAACAGTTCTCATCTACTTGGAAGATAAAAATGAAATCTCTATGTAATCAATGGATTCAAAAGAAATCATCAAAAAACTTTCTAATTAATGACTATGAAAATGTAACTATGGGAAACTTCTAATGTATTAATCAATGGAGATTTATAGCTTTAAATATACTCTTTCGAAAGAAGAAAGGCTGAAAATTGGTGCTAAAAATGTCATTAGAAACAGAACAACAAATTGAACACCAAGAACATAGAAGGAAAGATGAAATAAAAATGAGAATATGAGTTATGGAAATATAAAGCAAGCAACAAAGCCAAAAGTTGGTTCTTTGGTTCTTTGAAAAAATTTGTCTGAGACTGATGAATTGACAATTCTCTTGCAAAGGTGAGAGAGAGATAAGCAAGGTGGACACAAATAACTAGTTGTGTGGGTGGAAAAGGGGCTCCACCAAGACCTTGCAGAAATTAAAAAATAATAAGTGTGTATTATGAACAGTTTATGCCAAAATAAATTTGTAAATTTAGATGACCAGACGCAATTCTCAAAAAAAAAGTACAACTACCCAAAATGGAGAAAAGAAATAGGAAAGCTATGTAATAATGTAAATATTTAATTAATTTAATTTGTAATTGAATGCTTTCCTACAAGGAAAAGTCTAGTCCCAGATGGCTTTCTGGTAAATTTTCCCAAAATTCTAAGGAAGAAGTAATGCCCGTGTTACATGAACTCTTCCAGAGACTAGAAATTACAAAGGAAAAGGGGAAAAAAAGAAATAGAACTCTCCCAGCCTGCTCAAATAGCCACTTAGTTTATGACAAAATTGGCATTGTAGGGCAGTAGAGGAAGGGTAATCAATTGCTCTCCAAGTGAGGAATAAAAGAAATTTGACCTCTACTTCATGTTTTCCACTCAAAACATTCCTGGTAGATTACAGATCTAAAAGTCAAACATAAAATAATAAAAATTTATAGGAGAATATCTTTTTTACCTCAGAGGTGGGAAAAGAAAGAAGCAGTTCTTACACAGGACACAAAAGAGTGCTAACTATAAAGGAAAGTATATATATATATATATATATATATATAGGGAGAAAATATTTCTCATACACTTAGCCAATAAAGGATTATATTCAGAGTTTACTTAAATTATAAACAAAAAAAGCCAACTGAGTAGAAAATTGGATGCAATACGTGAATAAGCACGGAAATAAACATTTTTAATAGAGTCCAGCCTCATTAGTAATTAGAGACATGAAAATTAAAACCACAACGTGCTACAGGCTCTGCGGAATCACAGACTGCCTGGCAAGCATGAGGAGCTCTGTGCGAGGATCACCACGGAAGTCAGAATGTGACTTCCTCTGGAGGAGAAGAGTGATTGGAGACAGAATGATGGGACTTCTGGGTAGCTGACAGTGCTCTATTCCTTGATTCAGGTGGTAGTTACAACTCCACAGTTTAAAAATATTGGGGAAAGTAGAGGAAGAGAGAGGAAGGGAGATTTCAGAACAGATGTTAGATACCCAGACTGTGGAACTCCATGGCCATCAGAGACTGAGGCTTCACCGTCTTATCACTGACTGCCCTCAGCGTCAGTGCTGATGTAGTTTTCAGCTGAGCATATTGCTGACCAAAGATGTCCACTGCTGATTTATCAAGGAGGAAGGCGAGAACAGTTATAGGCTAGAAACTAACCAGGGCAGTTTTAACCACGTCACACTGTTTGGGATGAATCTGGAGGTGGGCAGTTGGTGGGGGCAGGATTTGTTCAAGTTTAGCATTAAGGGCTCTGGAGTAATGAGAGAATGTTCTGTTGGCACTCAGAAAAAATCATTGTTTTAATACACACACACACAGAAAAAAACCCAAAAGTGTTTATGAGTCTTACCCCACCAGATAAGCAGGGATTACTTGTAATGGTTAGAAGTATTCAGCTCACAAGATGGACACTTTTTGGTGGAAGAGTGGGGGAGAGTAATGACACAGGTTAGACACAGAAGGCTTTTCCAGATCAGCAAGAAAGACATCTAGAGAAAGGAGCTACAGCTACCAAAAATTTGTTACCACCCAAAACAGACAAAAGTTCAGCAAAGAATGATATAGGCTCCCAGGATCCCAAAATATTAGCCTTTCTTAACATTTTCTCTTCACTGACTTTAACAGCTTTCTTAAAAAATATATTATTATTCATATGACATTTATAATTTTATGCAGGTTAATTTTTATAACCTGCATAAATTGCACATGCTGTATGTGACAATTTGGAAAACACAGGGAACGATAAAGAAAGAATAAAAACTACTGTCAATTCTATTACCTAGATATGTCTAATATTCCACTGTGTAGAACCTTATTTTTTTCATGTAAATATTATGTTTATATAATATACTTGGTTTTATTTTCATGAAGTTTGAGTTATACTATACATATAGTTTTAATAGCCTGCTTTTTTTCCCCTTGGGAATATCATGTAATTTATTTCTATGTCAACAAATATAGATCTGCATTGTTTACAGCTAGCCATTAATTGTAACCAATGCATAGCATGCCATGATATAGGACTATCGTGATTTAAAATAACAAAGCCCTTTGTGTTAGATACTGAAATTATCTCCCAACTTTCCACCCTCCAAATAACAGAATGTTTATAATGTACTGCTCCAATTTGATTAAAATAGGCATTTTGTAAAACTTTCCATGTTACAGTGTAATGTTCAGATTTATGTGTGTTTAGATAGAAATATAGAGATAATCTTTTTAAAAAAATGATTGCTTTCTGAAATCTCTGATGATAACCCCTTGCAAGGAGGTAAAGATAGCAAAAACAATGTATGTTCTTACATTCAAACTGAATATTAAAATAATAAAAATGGAACTTGGGTAACAATAATAGTCATCAAATGCGTAACAGAGGAATATTTCACAAAGCTTGCATACACCTAGTAAGAAGATAATTCATTCCTTTTTCAATAGTAATTTGAGGGTATTTAAGGATAAACAGCAAACAAAAAAGAGAATTTAAAATATATTAGAATGATCAAATCTGAATACACAAATATTTTAGAAAAATGGCCATATACCCATCACTTTTGCTAAAATTTCGCTCCATGTCATTCTTCATAGCTCACTTTGGATGACGTATATCTTACCATAAAGAGAAGATAGAAACTTCTTTCACCAAAGTATTTAATTTTTCTGTGTTTTGAGTCAAAAGGCAAAAGCTATGGCTTGGGAATGGTCCTAGCAAACTTAATACAAAAAACTGTGAGTCAGCAAAAAGAGGAGGATTGGAGGCAGGTGTTAGCTCAGGGCTAATCTTCCTCAAAAAAAAAAGTAAAAAGCTGTGCTTAAAAAAAACAAGAAAAACAAAAACAAAATTTAGTTTTACTCTAAAGTCAAAATAAAGCCAAAAAACAACAGAACAAACAAAAGACCCTCTAGACCAAAGTGGAAATTTCTGTGGACTACACTCCTGAAATTAATAATATAAAATTACTTCTCTAGGAATACTGGGCTTCTAAACTTCTACATGTGACAAATAGATACGTTCAAACCCCAGAATACAGACTTACAACATACGTTGTCCCTTAAATGCTTTTAGGAACCAGATTTTAAAATAAAGCTAGTTCTGTGTTGTCATTAATTGAAGACTGCTTGAAAATCTCGAGTTACACATATAAGAGGAAAATTATTTCATTTGGGATTTCAATCTTTCAAGGCAACTTGACATGTTTATCTTGATCTTCTGTGTGAATACTGTGAACTTCTGAGTTCCTGAAGACTTCCCATGATTATTAAAATATCCAGCACAGTTCCCTAGATTCTTAGATTGAAGCAATATTGCCTATTACATATGAACCAGTGAGTCCTACGCAGGGGGCAGAGTCAGGAAACTTCTCCGAGTCAGTGTGATAAAAACTGAACAAGTATTACACATGTGCAGCATATGATAGATACTTGATCATTAAATTCTTACAGCAGTTATTAGTCCTGATTCATAATTCACAACGTGGAGTCGACGTGCTTTCTAAATAAAGGCAGAAGATGGAAATAAATATTTAAAATAACTTGAAGTTCTAATTGAATCAGAAATAGTGTTATTTTCTAGGAAACGATTTCTCTCTGGAATGCCAGTATCTGCATGCTACCTCTGCTTCCCAGAAATAATTATCTGTTTGTTCATTTGCTGAAATATAGTTATGTGTGGGTAATTATAGCTATCACTTACTTTAATTGCCATCCTTTTGCTGATGTGAACACAGACTTAGATCTTTTTTTGTATACTTAATTATTCCTTGGGCTTGCGGTTATTTATCATTAGATTAGAGAACAGTTTTTAGTGTGAGAACATTTTAGTTATATCAAACAAAATATTGCAAATATAAGGATGTTTATTTTGTGGGAAAATACAGATATAAAAGATTCCAGCTAGGCCATTTTATGTTCACGATGATTTTCTTTCTTGCCTCTCAATGAATATACGTTTTATTGCTGGGCATCAGGAAAAATGGCAATTAAAGAATACAGTCATTATATTTGATTTTACATTTACCATTCTGTGAAGATTGTTACTTTTTATCTGCATCATGTTTATCGTCAGTGCACAGTAAGGATTATCTGTGGTGATAAAAGACTTTTCACAGGGAAGGACTGGGTGAGACCATTTGCAACCAGGAGGTCTGCATAGACTCCAGCACCATATTGAACTTAGCACAGTTGGAGCACCAAACCACAATGAATCTGGGAACATCAAAGAATGGCTTTCATCAGCCATCCCTCCCCTCAAGATGGATCCAGACCATTGGCAAAGGAGCCTCTGGTTGGAGCTCATGAAATATATTCAAGTATATGTTTTAACACTTCACTTTGTTTGTGGGAATTGTCTAGTTTCTTTGGAATTTACACTATTGTCTGACTCAAAGGCTACCTTCCAGAGAAAGGAAGCCCTCACTAGACAATTTGGAATATTGGGCAATTGTCTATTTTGAGCAACAGAAGGTAGCTTTGCAAAGAAAGCAAGTTCCTCGGGCATTTGGAAAGCCCTGCCCCACTCCTCCTTCTGGTTAAAAATATTTTGAAGTCATATTAAATAATTTCTAATTTGGGCTTCATTTAATTAAATTTCCTCCACCGTAATTAAGAAGTCAAGGTTGAAAATGGCTGGATTGAAATACTGACTGCGTTTCCTTCTCTCTGGTAAAGGCTGTAGTATTCTCCCATCCTTAGTCTCAAGTTCTTGGAGTCATCTTTCACTCCCTTTTTCTTGTCTCATACCAATACATTCTCTAATACTCTTGCTGGGTGCACACAGCCTTCAAAGGCTCAGGTGGAGGAACACAAAATTGGTGCTCCCAACTTAAGTTTCCCAGCATTGTTGCATTGCTCCTGTTTGCCTGGGTTCACACCCCAGCTCTGATGCTTACTAACCCCGTGACCATGAACGAATTACTTAACCTTTCTGGTTCTCAATTTCCTCATCTGAAAAATGGGGATATCAAATCCCACGGCTTGCCTCATGGGATTATGAAGACTTAGTATGATGAGGTTAGCACAAAGCTAGTGCCCAATAAACATTACCTATACACAACTCTCATAAAAATCTTAGATATTTTAGAGCTAGAAGATTCCCTGAGGATTTATATAAAAAAACACCCTCCAAAATGATATGTATAAGGTAGATGAAGTGCAAGGCAGTGAATTAATTTCTCCAAGACCATAGAGGTTATATGCTAAAATTGATGCCTTCTGACTTATTTGCACATAGACCCAAATACACACGTGTGTAGTCAAACATGCATATCATTTTGATGGTCTACACTGGTATTCAGGGCAATGACAGACATTACAATTTGGAGCTTCTGGGATGAATGGAACTCAGGATATACAGGTTGAGTTCAGGGGAAGGATCTGTTTTACCTTTAGGCTGGAGGATTCAAAATAATATAAAGGGCAGAATGGCAGGAGGAAGCCTAGTGAAAGCCGGGTGCACATCAGTCAGTTAAAGCATTTATTAAACACCAATTGCATGCAGG
The DNA here is from genome assembly GCF_041296235.1 of Equus asinus. Taxonomy (NCBI): domain Eukaryota; kingdom Metazoa; phylum Chordata; class Mammalia; order Perissodactyla; family Equidae; genus Equus; species Equus asinus. The sequence goes on from NC_091800.1 coordinate 80,741,034, forward strand.
CAATGTGCAATGCATAGAGAGCAATAGGAAATCTAAGCAACTCAAGGTGTGCTTCTTGTGCGAACAGAGAAAATACATAGAATGTTGACAATTCATCTTGAGAGATCACAGAATAGAGCAGCCAGTGACAAATGTCAAATCAACCACCTAAATAATGATTTTCTATTGCCTCCACATAGAAGAGGAGATTCCTGTGGGCTGGGATAGTTAAGGACACTTCATGGTGAAGGTTGGGATTTTTAAAACATATAGGATTCAGACAAGAAGGGAACACCTTTCACTGAAGAAGATTTACCCCACCATGTCTTTGTGGCAGGGGTGTGAATGGGCTGCGTTGATGGAATAGATAAGTAAGTAAGATAGGAAAGAAAGTGTTGAGTGTACAGGGCATTGAATGCCAATTTAAAGTGTCTCTGAAAGGGTTGTCCTTATGTGGAGGGGGCGCTATCTGCCATTTTGGAGAAATTTACCTGATTGTATCATTCAGGGTGAACAATGGAACAAAAACTTAAGTTGGGAGTACCAGTTTTGTGTTCCTCCACTTGAGCCTTTGTGTACACCCAGCAAGAGTGTATTGGTATAAGAGGCAAGAAAAGGAGATTGAAAGATGACTCCAAGAACTTGAGACTAAAGGTGGGAGAATGATTCACTTCTTAACAGAAGTAGGAAGCTCTAAGAGGAGGTCAATTCCATGGGTTGGAGTTGGAGTTCAAGAGCCGAGAAGGACATCTGGCTACAGATGATTGTTACAGAAGTGACAATTATAGTTTTGGAGTTTAGGCAAGGATTGCAGGATGGAAAAATAGAAGAGGCAGAATTTTCAAGGAAACCGGAGAAATGGGGATCATTTATAGCATCCGAGAAAAAAGTATAAAGATAAATGAGGGGGAAAAAAATCTGACCACAAAATCATGTAGAGTGCCAAACTTTGAGATATATACCTTGAGAAGGGCAGACATGGAGCTACAGAATAGGTGGTCAAAGAGATAGGAGGGTACGGATGTCCAATTTCCTAGAAACCAGGAGAGGAATGGATTTGAGGATTAGGGAGCAATTGGTAAACTGGGAGGACATGAAAAGAGAATCCAAACCTCATTGCTATTGATTAAACAAATTTGGGTCACTGTGAAATGGCAGGGAGTTCCATGAGCAGATTCTACCCGGTTAACCACTGAAAATGCCGTCACACCGCCTTCCACAGTCTGCCCCACTTTTCTCTTCTTAGAAGCCTAAAAAGCCCACTGTGCTCTGCATGTAGACTTCATGACCTCAGACTCTCTTACTTTTCAAAATCACTTTATAAATCTCATGGAACTGCGGGAGCTGGATCCACACCGTGACTGATGAGGAGAACGTCCTAAAGCCGTTCCTCCTGAGCATCCTGGGGGAGGTTTAATTTAAAGCTCTGAGCAGCACCCACTACACAAGGGGAGTGCGGAGCCTCCCCCCTCTGCCTTGCCTGGTCCTTCCCTCAAGGTTGACAGCTTCCTGACTCCCCTCTGCCAAGCTGCAGTGAAGAGCAGCACGTTCTGTGGAGTGTCGGTATCAACTGCATGGCTCAGATCATCGTGTAGTGGATGCCTTCCCCCAAGCCTCGGCATGTTTTCTTTGAGCAAAAGAGCCGGGTGTCTGGGGGTAGGTAGGGTGGGTATAGTTTCAGAAGACCTTAGCCCTTCCTATAATTTGGGCAAGTGTGGCTTTTTTCAAAGGAAGATTTCCTATCAAATGGACCTGCTTAGCACTTTGAGGCACACTGCTGCTGCCATAGAAAGAATATGTTGAGGAAGGGACACAGGACGGCATAAGCTGGGAAGTAGCACCTGAGAGTCAGCTGGGGAGAAGGCTGTGGCCCTGAGAAAACTCGAGCAAGTTCGTAAATACGTGCGAGCAAGCAATCCTTCTGTGTTGGAAACCTACCTTCCAATGGAAGTCAACAAATAAGGCGCTCCAGCTTGACCTTAAATGTCTCCCCAACATCCATCTGGAATCTTCAACCCTGTGGGAATCCACAGAGGAATTCTCTACCCCAAGACCTTGGGGCTTTTCTGAGGCCTTTGCAGAACAGTGTTCCTCTTAGCAGCAGGAGGAAATCCCTTAGCTGCATGAAAGACACATGCTCAAGAATTTGTGGGTGAAATTACATGATTCTTTTTTAAAGATAATGAGAAATAGACAAAACAAGATTGGAATAATGAAAACCCCAACGCCTGCTGCTGGGTATATGGAGTTTCACTACACAGTCTCTTTACTTTTATATGTGTGTGGCATTTCCGAAATAAAAAGTTTTGAAATATGTCTTATCTTGATAGATAAAATGGGTAAGTCATAGTCTTATGTGCATTTTTCTGAACACTTAATGAAAATGAACATGTTTGTTATTTAGTGGTCATTTGTATTCTCTGATTTTCTGTAAGTATCCTTTGCCCATGTTTTAAAATCTGAGGGTAAGTCTTTTATTTTGATTTGTAGGATGTTTCAAAAATAATAAAACCTTTTACTCAGTGTGTTTAAATGTTCTATATTGTTCTTTTTCTAATTTGCATTTTATTTTTATGATATTTTTAACATTTTTTTAATGTTCATAAAGAAGCATTCCTCCTTTTTTTTTTTCCTTTACAGTTTGTGCCTTTGGTGTCGTTTTTAGACCATTTGCCTTTAAAAAATACTATTTGCAATATGGCAGCAAAATAAAATATTTTGTTGGTAAAAAAAAATCTTGCCCTCTGACCTCCTTAACATTTCTGTGCCTCCTGCTGTTACTTCACTCCTTCTAGTTCTGTTGACCCTGCCACAGGTTCTGGGGTCAATGATTTCTTTAGTCAACAGGTAAGAAATGCCTTTTAACTCACCCCGTGGGTAAGATGGTGTCACATCCCTTCTCAGAAATCTACAGAGCTACTGACTGCCTACAGAATACTGTCAAATTGCTGTGAAATGTTATGGAAAGTGCTGTAACACCTGGCCTGCTTTACCTTCCAGCACCTCCTCAGGCTGCCTCTGGCCATACCCTCCTACAGGCCACTCCCCTGGATGAGGAGCAATCTCGGATCATTGCCTTATCTTATTTGTTTTCTCACCCAGGCTGGCCTTCCCAACCCTCTTCACCTTTCAAAGTCCTTCTCATCCTAGGAGACCCAGATCCTTTGGCATTTCCACCATCTCATTTCCTCAAATCCCTTCAATCAGAATTAATCCCTCCATTCTCTAAGATCCTGCTCAGTGTTACCTGTACTCCCTCAAGTCATTCTGTTGTGTGTTCTGGTTAAGTGTCATTCCCATTAAATTCGAGCTCCTCGAGAGTAGAGACTTTTATTTATTCTTCTTCGTATCTCGTGTATCAGCTTATTTAATTGACACTGTATGAAGCACATTATGCTATTGATGGGGCTCTGAGTGTGTGTCTTCACTAAATGAAGTTTTGGTTTTGATTTGGAGGGCAAACTTTTAATTTTTAATTTAGTTTTGACAATGGATCACAATTTTCTTCCCCTTCCTCAGATTCCTGGTCTCCATAAGACATCCAGAGAGCCAGATTCTCTGGAAGTGGGCATTTTTCTTGCTTGTCAATCATCTCTTTGCCCCTCCTACACCTTTGACACCCCTCCATGTGAATCCCAAACCCTTTGCCATGCCCTGCTATCCAGATACACATTTTATTATCTGCTGATCTAGTTGCCTGGAATTCTACCTCATGCCGGCTCTTAGATTCCCATGGTCCCTTGCACTGTTTAGATCCTGGATCTCTGTAACACTAACTGTTTGATTGGAACCTTTCATGCACCTGCTTCCACAGTCTGTAATACAATATGCCCCTAGCCAACTTTAGATGTTGCTATGGCTTATGGCAGGGACCAGTTCTCCAGCACATGATCCCCACCTGTAGACGTGTCAGTTTCCAGATGCTGGCCCTAGTCTGCCCAGTCTCAATGACGCTGGCCTCTCCATACCAAGGCATTTGTATATCTAACAGGAAGATAAATTAGGAGGCCTTGTTATGTTTTGAAGGATTTTGTGAACTTCCCTGAGGAGCTCACTCTCTCTTGTAATTGGAAAAGTGTGCCATGATTTCTAATGATTTTTAGTTTAGAAATCATGTATATGTTTAATCAGTGATGCCATGTTGGCTAATTATGATTTCAGATGAGAGTAGCAATCACTTCAGAATTGGAACTTCTCTGAGTTGAACTCATTCCATTGGGTAACGATATTTTTATCTCTTCATTTTTATTAATAAGTCTCTTGTGATGGTACTTGATCCCTCTCTCCCAATGGTTCTCAACCAGGGGTGATTTTTGCTTCCCAGGGGATATTAAGCAGTGTCTGGGGACATTTTCGGTTGTGCAACTGGAGGAGGAGGGGTGCTCCTTGTGTCTAGAGTGGAGAGCAGGGATGCTGCTCAACATCCTTCATGCACAGGACAGCCCACAGCCAAGGATTATAGAGCCCAAAATGTCAGCAGTGCTGAGATTGAGAAACCCAGCTTCTGCAATGAGGGATGGTTAATAAAATCCTTTGGTGCCTCATAAGTGCTTCTATATTATTTAGGGGGTATGTAAATTTCCTCAAACCCATCATTTATCCTATATAGTTTGTTATGAATTGGTCTGTTGTGAAAGTAAAGCTACGCCATCCTTTTCTTCGTAGAATTCCACCCAATCTCTTCCCTCCCTTTGTGTGTGAAATGAATTACAGTCAACAGAATTCATCTGACACGTATACTTGCTTATGTCTTATCTGTCCTCTCATCCCTTCTTTGCCTTCCTGCTATCCCACAAGTGAAATACAAACTCTGTCTTCATAGCCACCCAAGGAAACCATTTATTCTCTTTTGTCCACATGCTTCTCTTTCCCACATTGGTGCTTCATTAGACAATTTTCAGTTTCTAGAAAAGTTTCCCTTCTCCCCTCTAGTACATCTTTGCTCACTTTTGTGCTGTTGTGACATATTTCTTCACCATCGTTTTATCTCTTTTGCCAGTATATTTCTTCTTTTGTTAAATGGAACTGCAGCAATACTGTGCCGTCCCTTATTGCCTTGGAAAATGTATTATTCAGCTTGTGTTTATTGGCAATCATTTCATTCCATGAAGTGCAACAGTTTTAGTTTATTACAATAAGTACACAGCTTATTTTACTCAGGGAAAGGACCCACAACTTAACTGCTACTTTGTGTTGACTTCAATAGGTTTGCCTGAAGAGGATGGATTCTCCAGGTTGTCTGTGAGTGGCACAGCGACCTCATCATTTCAGAGACAGAGTCACACCACTCAGGTAATGATACCTAGATATTCACAAGTTCACAATAATAACTGAAATTAAATTACAATAAGAGATGCATTTGAGTATGGGCAAGAACGTCCTTTCTTACTGGGCTAGAGAAGGCAGGCATTCTCATCTCTGCCTTCAGTTTCTCCAACTCGACATGCTTATCTCTCTTCTACTCAGCTGACTTCAGTTTTCTGCTGGTTTAAAAAAAAAGAGGAATGTCCAAAATAAGTAAAAATTAATAAATGGCTTTAAATGAAATATTGTAGACATAATTTATGATGTGGTGTTTTAAAACACTGTCAGGTGGAGATGAGGTTAAATCTACTGAATGGCGTTAATGTTTTCCGCTATGACCTCAGCTAAGCTAGGAGGACTTTAAGTGACAATAACATGGAAGCAAAATACTTGAAGCACCTGTGGTTTTATGACAGCCCTTTACATCTTAGTTACTGCCTCCAAATTTCATGTAATCCAGGTTCATTTAAAATATAACGTATGATCAGAGCACTGTAAAATCAAAAGGAGATGACTTCACAAAACTGTTTCCATGTGTTTCAGTGAGTTCGAGTATATGCTTACTGTGTTTGGCCTTAAAAAGTTCGCCAAAATAAAGAAGATTATCACTTCAAGAAAAAAATAAACAGTAGTGTTTTTAGAAAGAAAAAAGATTTATATTATATAATTTAGTGTTCATTTTGTGTTGAATTTTAAAATACTATTTTCAATAATTGTCTTCAAAAAGATTTGAATTTGCATTCAAGATGGGGCACAACAGCAATACATCAAAGACTTTATTATCAATATATTCAAAGTATACCAATGGGATTCTTATGTTGTATGAAGTCATGGTACAACTTTCATTATGTCAAGTGTCCAGATGTTTCCATGAAATCAACTATCCAGCTGATGACCAGCTTTCATCTGAATATTTGGCACTATGTAGGCTCAGCCACATTATCAGCTGAGATTTTTCTAAATAACACTGATGAAGTGGTGAGAAAAATCAATAATTTTAATCTTAAAACTAAATCTTATGGGAGGCAATCTGCTGAAATCACTTACACTGATATATAGGCCCTGAAATAAAAAGAAAATGCTGATTGGTTGCAATAATAGATTGTCCTCATCTCCCCTCTGTTCCTTAGAGATGCATTTACCTTACCTTGTAAGCATTACAGACGCTTTATCTAAGATAATTCACAGGGGAACCTACTTGTAATGAACACTGGTTTGATTTTTATTATCGGGTTGACTCCTGTACCTTCTAATGATAGCACGGTGATAGGCCATCTGACATCCTTTCCAGAGCTTCCACTACAATGTGGTTCATAGAGAAGAGGGTTAATTTTGAAAGAAGATGCATAAAATAGGGATCTCTGTAACTTGTCCTCTAATCTTTCATAGATTTGGCTAAGAAGCAAAGAGGGATGGGAAAGGTCATCAGGAATAATTTTCCATTCCCCATTTTCAATGGGGGCTGTTTTCAAGTGCAAACCATCTCTGCCTCCTATTGTCTCACAGTGCAGTTTTTCAAGGAAATGGAAGTCCAGACTCATTTTCTTCCATGAAGAAGTGTGGGCATTCTCATAGTACGACACATTCCTTGCTGTTGAGACACTATAAGAGAGTTTGTGAAACTCTTCATTTGATGTCCACATGTCTTTCAGCATAAATGCTTCTTGTATGACATTTATAGAGAAAATATGCACACATACAGGCATGTTGCATTTTAGATTTTCTACTAATGCAATTAAATAGAGAATCTCTAAAGTCACTCCTGGACTGATTGGGCATGTAGCAGTAAAACTAAATGTTAACTAAAAATTGAGTCCCTCTCTGAAGATGTCTATATTTTAACTAGTATCATCAGTGATTTTAATGAAATCCCTTTAAGGAAGATAAGATGAATGGGCATTATTGTAGATAGAGAAAACACGAAATAGATTTAGTAATTTGCTGAGGATCATAGGGAAAATTCAGAGTCCACTGTTTGAAGGGATGTCAAGATCATATGTCCTGTTTCTGAAAATGAACTTACCAGAACTCATTAAAAGGAATGCAGGAGTCATCCAACTTTTTCATAAAATGTGAAGAATTTTTGGCCAAGACAAAAATCTAAGTAGCCGTGGGTGAACGTTTATGATTTGGATTTTTAGCTGCCAGCCACATTTTTAAGTTTCTCACCTACCACAATGAAAATAAGACAGGAGAGACTTCCCCTTCCCCCCTCTCCTTTGAGAGGTAGACAGATGTTTGTGAGGTGGGCTCAATCTATCAACCAGGGATGATGGAGTGAGAGACATGTAATGGAAGGTACGAGAAGAATAGATGTCACCATAGGGATGACATCTGGCAGTGGTGGCTCCTCCAGCTGCAGTAGATGTTAGCCAGCAAATGTCTACTGCCAGCCACTGCATCCTCTTTGGTTCCTCCCCTGCCAAATCTTTTTTTTTTTTTTTAAAGATTTTATTTTTTCCTTTTTCTCCCCAAAGCCCCCCAGTACATAGTTGTATATTCTTCGCTGTGGGTCCTTCTAGTTGTGGCATGTGGGACGCTGCCTCAGCGTGGTTTGATGAGCAGTGCCATGTCCGTGCCCAGGATTCGAACCAACAAAACACTGGGCCACCTGCAGCGGAGCGCACGAACTTAACCACTCAGCCACAGAGCCAGGCCCCTTCCCCTGCCAAATCTTTCCTTCTAACTTCCTGTCTTTCTTTTGCCTTCTAACAAAGTTTCTACCTGTTCAGATGTTCACAGTAAGTTTCCGTTACTTGCAAATATGAATTTTGACTGACACACTAATCTGATTTTACTGCTATCATCCATAAAATTCACTTTATATCCAAACAAGTGCTTTTTATATAAAGTGCACAAACTATTCTTAATATAGAAGTAAAACATTTTCTAATAGGGGTAGCGCTTCAATAAAGAGTGGTTGTTTCTTTCCTCAAAGTACAGAATATAGAAAATGTGGTTTATGTTCCATTCCATCATAGTTTTTTAATTTTCAAAATATAATGACTTTGCATAAAAGTAATAAAAATTAATGTCACTTAAAATATTTGAAAATAGTGACAGCTGAGACTCTAGCCATATCGCATATGTGGCTGTGTTCATTTATGCTCCTTAGATAAAAGGCTCCGGTAGCTCCATGGTGTGAACCAAGATCAAATATTCATGACCTTCTGCAGCCCTCAGGCATGAATAAAACCAGCAGTGAGTGTGTGACATCATGGAATTCCACACACTGGCCCTGGAGGGGGGCTTTGTGGCACTTCCCAGATCTCAAATCTGGAATTTCTTAGATTAAAGAAGTCATGTCAGATTGGTTTTGGAATTAGACAGCATTTATAAAAATAATATGCCATTTATCTACTTGCCACTTTGTGAGATGTAAAATAATTTTGATTTTGATCCTTTGACATGATGAGATCCCTTAGAAGTAACTCAGTGGTAAAAGACCCTGCTGTGAGGGAAATCCTGAAAACATCTTCTAACCCAGAATGACTTCTTAGCGTTTTTGCTGTAATTACAATCCTCTGCTGACTCCAAAGGCCAGGTAACCTGACACAGGAAGCCCACGGATTATAAATAGAGCAAAAACATGAACAGAGCAGGAAGGGGGTCCTGAAGGCAGGAGGGTACCAGAAGGGGATGGATAAAATAGAGTGTTTAGTGCTTGCCCTCGGCATAAAATTGCTAGTTACACATCTGTTTAGGGGTCTCCTCTTGACATTGAAAAATGAGATGTTTTCTTTGCATTTGAGCATAGTTTATTTGTATTTACATTCTCACTTTAGCTTTACCAACTTCCGCTTCATGCCATTTTATTCCTCTCACCTGTCTATTCTCCACAATAATATTGTTGTTTATGATCTTCGATTTTTATTGTGGGCATTTGTCATATTTCTTGCAAACTTCTTTTTATATTATTGTTTTTTTAAAGTACATAAAAAGTTATTATTATCTGTCATATTCAAATATTTGTTGTAAGAAATCATTGATGGTCTCTGATAAAATAGTGGTAATACGGCACCCAAGAGCTTAATAAATTTCTGGTCCACTCCCGACACACCATCAATGAAAGCCATAACCCAATCAATAAGCAATTGAGCCACATCAAGAAACAAATTGTTATGTGGTTTGTTTTACTGAACTCAAAAAAACCTGTTTGTAGTGTCACATATCAACAAACTGAAGAGTTGCAGGAAACTGAATAAACCAAGTCCCTTCTTTCGGTACTCATTTTATTTGTCACATGGACTGCTTGAAATATATTGTGGCATGGAATAGAAACAGTGTGTCAGATAAAATAACGAAAGGTAGACACATTTAGTTTAATCATTAAGGGATAATTCTAAAGCATGTGGTAGAAAATACAAACTAGATAACCTTTTCAAAAGAAAATATATGTATATTTCATTTATAGGCTACCAACAGGAGATCCAGCACAGAGAGCTCTTTCACACAGCTGAGGGTGCAGGAAAGCAGTATGCACCACTCGTGACTCCCATATTATGTGCAAGAAATGAAGGCAGTAAATTAATTTGATGGTGTGAGTTAACTGGCAGCATTTTCAACAGAAAAGGGACATAGCCTGTATTGATATATAGAAACTTGCAAAATAGAAAAACAAAAACAAATCCTATATTTCGTATTTTTTCCTTCTCAAAATTGCACCATATGTATATTCTAAATGTATTCAAATACATAGTGTTTTTCTAGTGAAGAATTCAGTTTCAAGAAATATTAGAATAAGGAGAAATCAGAATTGTGGCTATGTTTTCGAAGAGGAAAAAGGTCCTGTGGTAACCACGTGCTCCCCTCCAGGCGGGAAGCTGACGTTAGCCAGCATGCTCACACAGGCAATGCAAGTGGGAAAATGGGGTGAAGTAGAAATTCTGGTTAACTCAAGAATTTCAGTATGAATTAATGCATTTTAAGTTTTAAAATTAAAGAAAAGAAAAAATAAAAGAACTAGGTTTGAATCCCATATCTGTTGTTTAACACGTGGGTACACAAAGTAGTAATTATTTTTCAGATTGATTAAAGAAAATAAATGTGACCCATCAAGCGTGCTGCCTGCAATATTATAAGTGCTCAAAAAATGCTTACTATTATTATCGTAGTATTATTTTTTTTCAAGGTCAATATTCTGAACATCAATTCTGATTCAAACATAGTAGATGCTACCTAAAATGTGTTGGTGATTAGATTGAATCAGCAGGACCCAACACTTATCTGGGATTTTGATAAAGTATGTCATGTATGTGATTTTCAAAAATATTTTGTTATGGAATATTAGAGGAAACTTAGAGGAAAAAACACAGTGATTCATAAAACACCCAACTTCAATGAATCTTAACATTTTACCATATTGACTCTGGCGCCATACTTTTAGAGAAATACATATTCCCATTTTTGCTCCCATCCCTGCCTGCCGTGCAAGGTAAACCTCATCCTGGAGTTAGTGCATAACCCTCTGTCCACTTTGCTCTTTGACTGAGTACAGCTGTGCCCTTAAATTATATAGTGTCCATAAATAACCCATACTTTGCATACTTTTACAACATAGTAAATGTATCACTCCATACAGATTGTTCTGCAAATTGTTTTCTTGTTGTTGTTGAAGTGGGATTCTTTTTTTCCACTTTGATACATCTCTGTCTCATTGGTTGTTTTACGTTGAGTACTAGCTCAAGGTGAAATGTAAAAGCCTGAAGGTCAAGATGTCCACGGGCGCAGTAAGAAAGGAGATTACGGGTGACAGGCCAGCACTGAGGCAAGTCATTCGTGTTCCTGCAGCACACTCAGCAGGGAGCAAGCTGATTGGAAGAGGAAGGGCGATAGGGACTCACCACCTCACCCAGAAGGGCAGATACCACCACACTCTGCTGTCTCTGGGCCCAGAGGGCAGCGGCGCCTCTGGCAGCTGGATTGTCTTCCTCTAGATCTGTGCAAGGCGATTGGAGTGGTCTCCCATTGTCCACAGAAAACCTAACCCAGCTGTCTCCATGAGAGATGCAGGGGTGACGCTGAGTGCTCAGTGACAGTATGGCATTCATGCTCAAACTTGAACAAGAGGGCCAGAGATTCCAACAACCAGGGCATGAGCACAGATGCTTCTGGTGCCTCTGTAAGCTCTCTTTCAACTCACACACACACACAAAATTATATTATTCATGCTTCCACCAGTTTTTTTTTCTTTTTTTTAAAGATTGGCACCTGAGCTAACATCTGTTGCCAATCTTCTTTTTTTGTGTTTTATTTTCCCTTCTTCTCCCCAAAGCCCCCCAATACATGGCTGTATATTCTAGTTGTAGGTCCTTCTAGTTCTGCTATGTGCGGTGCCGCCCAGCATGACTTGATGAGCAGTGCTAGGTCCGTGCCCTGGATCCAAACCAGCGATACCCTGGACCACCGAACTTAACCACTCAGCCACAGGGCTGGCCCCGCTTCCTGCATTTAAAACTTTTCTCAGAAATAAGTTTTACATAAATATGTTCATGTCGTCGCTTAAGAAAAACATGTTTACAGTTTGCCAAAGTGGGGTGGAAGACTATCAAAATCAGCTTTCCAAGTCATCACTGTTACAAAGAATGCTGCAATGAAATCACTCAACAAGCCTCCAACTCGTAATTAGAAAAAAAATGGACAGAGGCGTCCCCTGGAAATGGAAGTGCTGAGTTTCCGGGTATGCACCATTTCCTACCACAGCAGTCTTTGCCAAATTACTCCCCAAAATAGTTGAATCAATTTATACACCTCTAGAAGGGAATGTTTCCCATTTTTTTCTGGTAGACACTTGGTTTAATGAGTCATTTTATTTTTTTACCAATGTGATAAGTGTAAGATGGATCTTATGGTGGTTTTGGTTAACATTTCCCTGGTGTATGGACTGCTTTCCTATGGACTCAGACCTGGTAGTCCAGTACATCCTTTTACTATTTCCTGGCTGGTTTGCGAGACTTTCTTGATGATTTGTAGGAATTTTTTACATGTTCTAGGTAATATTCCTTCTGGTTGCATACATGGCAAACACTTTGCTTATGGTGTTTTTTAAATCAGTCTAGCTAGAAGTTTATTGACTTCATTGAACTTTTAAAAAATAGCTTTGATTTTATTGATTTCCTCTATTAATTTTCTGTTTCATTGATTTCCATACGTTTTATTATTTCCTTCCTTTTGCTTGCTTTGGGTTTAAGTTGTTCTTTTGCTCGTTTCTTAAATAGCAAGCATAGATCATTGATTTGACACCTTCCTGTTTTTCTAATGAGTATTTAATGCTATAAATTTCTATCTATATCTGTATTAGCTGCATCCTACAAATTTTGATATATTTTGCTTCCATTTTGATTCAATTCAAAATACTTTCTAACTTTTCTTAGGACCTTCTCTTTGATCAATGTTGTTACTTTCCAAATACTTTGGAATTTTTCGAGTATGTTTCTGATATTGATTTCTAGTTTAATTCTATTATGATCTGAGAATATACTTTGTATGATTTCCCTTCTTGTAAACATATTAAGATTTGTTATATATGTGCCAGGATATGTTCTATCTTGGTGAAATTTCCGTGTGCACTTGTACAGAATGTGTATTCTGCTGTTGTTGGGTTGAGTGACATGGAAGTCTCTTGGGTCAAGTTGGTTGATAGTGTTGTTCAGTTCTTCTGTATCCTGGCTGATTTTCTGACTACTTTTTCTATTGAATATTGAGAGAAGAGCACCAAAGTCTCCAATTATAATTGCGACTTTATCTACTTTTCCTTTCAATTTTATTGGATTTTGTTTCATGTACTTGGAAGTTCTGTTATCAAGTACATAGGCCTTTAAGATATTGCATCTTCTTGATAAGTAGATCCATTTATCATTGTGAAATTTTCTTTTTTTATCTTTGATGATATTTCTTTTTCTGAAGTCTGCTTTGTCTGAAATTAATATAGCCACTCCAGCATTCTTTTGATCATTGTCTACAATGTACATTTTTTTCCATCATTTTAATTTTTCTTAAATAGCTTTATTAAGATATAATTCATACAAGACACAATTCACACCTTTAAAGTGTGTAACTCCATATTTTTAGTGAGTTCTTATGGTTGTGCAACTATCACCGCAATCTAGAACTTTTTAGAAGTTTTTCACCCCCTCCTGTTCAAAGAAATCCATCCCTTTACTTTTACTATTTGTCTCTATAATTAACATGGGATTTTTGTAGACAGCCTGAGTCTTCTTTATTTTACCCAAATCTGACAGTCTTTGTATTCTGATTGGTTTGTTCAAACCATTTACATTTGATACAGTTATTGATATGGTTGGATTTAGGTCTATCATTTTCTTTTTTTCTAGTTTGTTACCACTGCTTTTGTGATTCTCTTTCACCATGATGCTTTCTCTTGGGTTGTTTGAATATTTTTTCGTGTTCCACTTCAATTTATGTGTTGGTATTTTGGCTGTATGTCTTTATATGCCTTATTTTCTGGTGGTTGATTTAGCAATTGTAACATATGCACACCTGGCTTTCAGTCTATTTATGGTCAACCATATTCTTCTTGTGTCCTCTGTTATTGACCTTACATACTTTATAGTTGTCACGTCTATTGCATCTACATAGATCCACGTAGTTGTCACATCTGTTGCATCTACATACATCCACATAGTTGTCACATCTGTTGCATCTAAATACATCTACATAGTTGTCACATCTGTTGCATCTGCATGCATCCATATAGTTGCCACATCTGTTGCATCTACATGCATCTACATAGTTGTCACATCTGTTGCATCTACATGCATCCACATAGTTGTCACATCTGTTGCATCTACATGCATCCATATAGTTGTCACATCTGTTGCATCTACATGCATCTACATAGTTGTCACATCTGTTGCATCTACATGCATCTACATAGTTGTCACATCTGTTGCATTTACATGCATCCATATAGTTGTGACATCTGTTGCATCTACATGCATCTACATAGTTGTCACATCTGTTGCATCTACATGCATCTACATAGTTGTCACATCTGTTGCATCTACATGCATCTACATAGTTGTCACATCTGTTGCATCTACATGCATCCACATAGTTGCCACATCTGTTGCATCTACATACATCTACATACTTGTCACATCTATTATGTCTACATACATTGAATATCTTCTCCCAGGCAATGTTGTAGCTTTCACCTTGAACAGTCATGCATGTTTTAGACAACTTTGGTGGAGAAAAATCATCCTTTTTGTTATCCCAGTACTTAGATTTCTTCAGCTCTCCTTCATTCCTGAAGTTCTGAGTTTCCTTCTAGTACCATTGCCTTCAGCCTGAAGAACTTCTTTTAGCAGCTCATTCACAGCAGGTCAATGAATTCTCTTAGTTTTCTCTAATCTGAGAACATCTTTACTCTACTTTCATTCTCCAAGTTTTTATTCTCTCCACAATTCACTTCCTTTTGTTTACTTTTCTGAGTCCTCAGATAGATGTTTGTATATTTGATACAAACTTTTGATTTTAATCAATGAGAAGAATGGGCTGTAGTGGGCTTACTTCATCTTGGCACAACTTATGCATTTATCACACATAAATTTATAATGTTAATACGGTGAAATTGATTGATCCTTATCTTTATGGGTTGTACCTTTGTTGCCCTATTTGAGAAAATCTGTTATTAAAAAGAGATAAAAGTCTCTCTTACCCTGCTGCCATAAAGATATCTTGCTACCTGTTTTTCATTCTAAAGCTTAGGTTGTTTTTCACATTTAGAAGTTTAAGCTACCTGAACTTTATTTTTGAGAGTAGTGTAAATTAGCAATGTAATTTCACACTTTTCTGTACTGAGAACAATTGTTCCACACTGTTTACAACATAGGACCATGCTTTTGGCTTCCTCCTAATGCTGAGTACCTTGTCAGAGATGGACTGTTCACATTTTTCTCTGGCCTTCCAGACTCATCTTTAATATTAATTTCCTCTTCATGGCCTTCCTTGAGCCCCACTTCCAAGTAAAGTAGTGCCCTCTGTAAACTGGTTCCTGTAACTTTATGCCTATCTCTTTTATGCAACTTATGTTGTTGTATTATAATCATGTGTGTGTGTTTACACCCTGATAGACTTTGGAGGGTAAAGAGCCTGCAATGAGTGCGTTTTGATCTTTTTCATATTCCAAACACAAAGCACTCAATAAATTGCCAGCTCAATGTAATTGACAACCAGTAGCAGCCTCAGATGAGTTAAGAGGAGCAGAGTGATAAAATATTTCCTAACTCTGTCAAATATTTTAATTCAAGAGCTGGCCCCATGGTGTAGTGGTTAAGTCTGGCGCACTCTGCTTTGGCGGCTCAGGTTCGTGGCTTTGGATCTTGGGCATGGACCTACGCCACTCGTCAAGCCATGCTATGGTGGTGACCCACATACAAAGTAGAGGAAGACTGGCACAGATGTTAGCTCAGGGCTAATCTTCCTCAAGCAAAAAAAAAAAATTTAACTCAGCCTCATGTTAAAAATGTACCGATAAACTTAGTAAATAGGATCACAGGCAGTTGCATCGCTGCCAATATAAGTAAAGTTACATTTTGTATGATGACTAAGTTCTAAGGTTGGCATGTAACGTGAAAGTCACACACAATGAAAATGACTCTAGACAATCCCTTATGTTGCCCGTAAAGGACAATTTACATGATTGTATACATGTACACCATACATACATAGAGAGCATACAAACTCTGCAATTGTATACATGTTTTTATGCATAGTGTATAAAACCCAAAGCATATAATAATATGCGTATAGTGTTTTGAATTCTAAGAAAGTGAATTGCATAAAATTGAATTTTCGAGGTTCATTCATTCATTCAACAGATATTTGTTGAGGAACTACTTGTGTGCGACACAGGTCTAGGCACTATAGTCTGTAAAACAAGCATCCTTGCCCTCGTGGAAGTTAAATTCTAGCATGAGAAAGCAAACAATAAACAATGTTTAAGTAAAACGTATAATATGCTAAGAAGAAACAAGTCATATAAAAAATATTAAGTAGGATAAGCAGGACTGGTAGTGACAAGATTGATGTGGAGGAAGGTTGGACTGGGTTGCAGTTTTGAACCAGGCAGTCAGTGAAAGCCTCATTGAGGAGAGATAGAGTAAGGACATCAGGGACGCAGCCGTGTTGACGTCAGGGGACAGCATCCCAGGTGGGAACCAGCAAAGGCCCGAGACAGGAGCACACCTGAATTCCAAGATGGCCAGTGTTGTTGGAGTGGAGAAACTCCATGTATTACTAGTGTTTAAATGAAGAGAAGTTGAAATTAGCATTAGTTATAAGTGTTAATTCTAGAAAAGGGAGACTTTTACTTTATGAACTGTAGCAGAAGCTGAATGTATAATATCAATTATGACTGTTGTATTATCTTTCTTCAAAACCATTTACCAGGTTTGGAAGCTTTGATCAGCTCAGAATCTAAGTAAAGGGTAAATGTTTGCCTTTTCTATAAGTGGAAAATATGAGACAAATAGCATTTTTCCTGCTCAAGATAACAGAGAATTGCAAGAGAGACACTAGGGACCTGGGCCCCATATATCCTGACCTGTTCATATGTGCTCTGGACATTAATGTGGCCTGACAATTTTGAAAGCAAAATTCAGGCTAGACGAACAGAAAGGTTTTTATTGTGCCGAAATGTAATCAGCTAGCATTGGTGAAGAATTTCTTTTATGACCTTAGCAGACCTCCCAGGCTTGATTCGTCTCTGATTTCTATGATTACATTAGTATTTGAAACTGTCATTTTGTATTACCGACTCTGTCAGAAATAGGTTCTTAAAGAGATGAACTATGATATTGGAAAGAAGTGTCAAGAAGTCAGTGATATAAAAAGCCTAGATTTTGAAGCCCAAGTGTATTTAAATTAATTTTATACACTTGCAGGTGATTTTTATTATCTATTTTTGGAAAGAAGTCTTATTAAAAAGATTTGTTCTCATATGTTGCCTACTTTGGCAAAATCTTGTCTCTTTTCCTTCCTAATCCTTCCTGACGTCTGTTCCTCTTTGCTATTTTGTCTAGCATTTGTACTCTCACGATTTGCCATGACTATGTCTTAAAGGCACTTAATTGACCCCAGGGTCAAGTGGCAGACACTGTGCCCACCAAATCCATTCCTTTTTCTTAAGCACATAGCTAGACTACATTTCCCATCGTCCTTTGTGGCGAGGAGTGGTCATGTGACTGAGATCTAGCCAATGGAAAGGAACCCAGAGTGATGTGAGCTACTTCTAAGCTTGGGCCCTACAAACCTCCCTTTGCCTGATCTTCTCTGCACATTCCCATCTAAAAGCTGGACACAGAATAATCTGAGACCCAAGAAGGTGCAAGATATGCTCATAACATGTGGAAGATCATCCACTGATCAGAAACACCCATTTTGGCCTTAATGTGAGCAATATACTTCTTTTGTGTCAAGCCACTGGTATTTGTGGTTTGCCTGCTATAGCATCTTGGATAATCCTAACTAGTACCTCTTCTTTATTTATTTTGCTTAATATTTTACATGTTGCTGCTGAGCATTGCTATTTACAGTACTTAATTAAGTTCAGCCTCCATTATTTAGCAACCTTTATTTTTTAAAATAGCAAAAATCATGCTTGTTCATATCTTCTAATGATAGAATTATTGGACTATTGCTTATCAGACATTCTAATACAAAATAATGATCAATGGTACTGCCACTAAGCCATATTTATATAAAACCAAAGCTTGTGACTCTTAACAACTGGTCTCTCAGAAATTCCTCAAAACCAATGGACTTAATTTTCCTCGGGGACAAAGTCAGTCCCCTATAACAAGTTGGGCACCCTGAGAAATGTTTTAATACTTTTAGGCCCTTTTTGGTGCATTTAGTGATTGTAAAGAATTGCCTCTCTTACCTCTAGTTCTCAGGTGAGTGACTCTAATTGGTAACTAAATTTTGGAGGGAGAATCAAGGTTGCTGACAAAGAAGATACTTTCCCCCCTGCTGTAAATTCCATGGCCAGAGGAGCTGTTAAACTCTAGCTCTTTCTGATCATACTGATTTTTAAAATCTATCTGGATTTGAGTTACTAGTTTTATTAGAATCCAGTTTCATAAAATGAGTTTCCTCATTCTTATTTAGTTCTATTTAACACCATAACACACAAGTTGTGGTCATTTCTGGATAAAATATTTTGAGAAATTAATAAATTAGCAGGTAAACTGTGTCCTACATCTCAAGGCAAATTAAGACTCTGGCTAATTGAACAAGTAGGGGAAGTGTCCTTCAGCTTGGATCCTCCATCCTCTGAAGGCTGTGGACTACTTTGCTACCACGGTTTTCATCCTGGCTTCCCTCACCTTCATACCCGTGCTTACCTCCTTTCTGACTTAGTCACAGCTCTATTGCCCCTTCAAGTCTTAGCCACATGGCACAGTGCTTTTCTCTCTCTTGTGTCTTTTGTAATTGTAAATGTAGATGTGAACCAAAGTATGAACACCGTTCCTTATACTACTCAAACCAAATATCCTTTCTTCTCTTTTGTCCTACTCATCCTTTTAATCCAGAACAAACCCCACAGCCAATATGAATTCCTTGGCCATGTTGTTTGGAACTCAGTCTTATTTTCTCTGTGTTCCAACAACAGTAATTACATATATAACTCATTAGTCAATTAATGCTGTGCTGCCTTGTGACCTTTTGGGTCCTGTCCTGTTTAAGCTTCTTTGTTCATCTAACTCTTTATGCTTTTATGTCTTGTTGTTCCCTTTGAATGGAAACCTGTTGAAGGAGCAGGTCATGTCATGTGATTCTAAGTTCTGTAGAGCTCATCACAGCACTTTCCATTTCATAATCATTTAAAGCACATTAGTTAATTGATTAGCACACAAGGAAGACTTCTTGGAAGGTAAATGTAATTAGTACCTAATAAGGTCAACTAAACTCAATGTACTTGAACTTGCCTTCTGACTGTACCGCTTAGCAACCACGTGAGTTTGGGCTTTAAAGATGAATTTCAGCATCTATGAAATGAGGCTAATAATACTGATCCTGCTGTTTCACATGGTTATGAGAATCTACTAGATAAGAACATATGAAAATGCTTTAAGAATATAAAACAATATCATGGAGATGATGTTAGAAATGGGCCTTGGAAACCCCAGATGGTTCCATACTTGGGCGTACAAACTGGGACTGTTGTAGAGAAAATAAAAACAATTACAGAGTGTGCTGTGGGCCCATCTGATTGGACTGACAGAGAGTCTGCATGAGAATGGATGACGATGAAGCTGGAAGAGTTCGTGTGGCCAGAAAATATAGGACTTTCTGTAACATGCTAAGGGGCGTGGACTTAATTTTTTAGGTTCGGGCAAGGCGGTGGCATTGAAGATTTTGGAATAAGCAAATTAGATGAACAGATTTATTCTTTGGAGGGGTAAAATCTAGTAGATTAAATATCCTCAATCATACCTCCTGCTATTTGCAGCAAGTCTCCCATATAATCCCAAGAAAAATATTTTAAAAGGAATTATTCTTACTTTCTATGTTTCCAATATAATAGATTTATGTTTTTCCATATATTCCTATTATTATAATATGTCGTTACTATAAACATACTCTAAATATATGTTATCAATTACAATCTGCTAGTCTCTTATACTGATACTGGCATGTTTCTTAAGTGAATTGAAGCAAAGACCAGAGCTCATACAAAATCCATATACTAAAATGTCACAAAGTAATTATATTGCATGAAGTGCAATACAATCGTAAATTTCTATTTTATAACTTTCCATTAATAGGAAGAAACATACATTCACTTGTCAGAGTCTATTTTTATTCATAGCTGTGAACTTAAAATCAGCTGCAAAATGCAAATAAATGTCCGTTTAAATTATATTAAATGTTTTCCAGTATAATATTACTTATTAAAAAAGTAGAGAGCAGTTAATTTTTTAAAGAAATCAAAGTGTACAGATAAGGTAAATTAAAATCCTCTCTCCCCTCACTCACTCTTGTTTCCAACAGAACTTGTAATTGCCTTTGAAGGGATGTTTTTCCCTTTATTTAACCCTTTGGCAACACAGGAAACAGAATAGCAAGAATGAGCTTAGCTGGATTGCTGTGTAAAGGACTATCTCTGAATTAGGGAGGATCAACTCTTTTCTGCCTAAACCAGAAAAGCTGTTTTCGTTTTCAGATCATTTTCTTGATTTTTTTTTCAGAAGTATGAAAATATACAACCCATTAATCAAAGACTTTTTTGAACCACATTTTATTTTGTGCCACATCTTTAGAATCTATTTAGGTAGACTCTGGATTTACAAACTGTGATTTTCAAATTTCGTTTTTTCCTTCAACATCTTGTTAGCATTGAGTGGAAATGAGATTTGCATTTGAAACACTAATATTCACTATGCAGTCAGCCAAGACACTTCTTTCTTTTAATTTCCATAAATGTCAGTAAATGGCTCTTTTCACCTTTGGGTGAATAGTCAATAGAAAAATCAATTCTGTGACAAATGAACGGCAACATGATTTTACATGTGAATTATTTAACGAAGGCTATTTTTATCCTAGAAGGGAAAGACTTAAGGTAAAATCAGCTGCAGATTATTAATTTACATTTATTAATACTATTCATAGAAATGCATATCCACAGGAAGTGAAGAAAATTTATATCTCATTTTTTAATTAGTTCTTCTCTTAGAACTCTGTTAATGACACAATAGGAAACTATTGAAAATTAGTGAATAGATACATAAGTAATAAACCTCATTAAGCCTTTACATCATGTTATATTTCTCTCCAGGCTGTGAGAGATTTAGTGGTTTTTAACCCCTGAAAGTAAGCAAACTAATTATAAATGTCCCCCTTTATATGTAGAGCTTGCATGAGCTCAGTCTTTACATGCCATTATCAGACCCTGTCTTCATACGTAATTGATACCTCCTGGACGTTAGAGGACACAAAATACTCTGCAAACCCGGGTGGGGAAATGGAAACTTGATTCATGTATTGACCTTGTACATATCAAATCAGCAAGATTTTCTCAATAACAGAATTAACCATTTTTTTAACCCTCATACTGAGTTGTCTAGGGAGTAATCTCCAGTGTCTTAAGTAGCGCTATTTTCTAAGGATTACTGTTGCAATGAAGGAATCTTCTCGTTACAAACCTGCTGAAAGGCAGGGATTTTGTTCAAGGATGAGTATCCCAGCCCACAGGGAAATGAACTTGGACCACAATCATTTATATATCTTCCCACACGTGCTGGGAGCTTGAGCGCGGTGTGCAGAGGCATGCGTATTTATTGAGTGTACATGGCTTAGCTTCTCCCTCCCCTTAGACTTCTTTAAAAGCAGAAAAGAGAACGTGGGGGCAATAGGTGCAACCGAGGCCAGGTTTTCGGTGGTCTAGACTGACAAGAAGTTTTAAATTAAAAATGCTCATCTCCCCTTCAGTGCAGCCCACATGGGGGCAGCTCGAGGAATACTACCAGGCCTCGCCTGGTTATGGAGTGGACTCATTTGTCAGTTTCTCTGAAGGGTCAGGTCGTCCCAGCGTCCTGCAAACTGTGACTCTGTTTTTTCATACCCTAAGCTCTGAAGCTTTCAGATCTCTTCCGAATGCCAAATTTAAAAATAAAAGTCACGGAATAATTTCCAAGTATATTATTCGATCTTCCACTAAACCAGATTGTTTTCAAAGACACTCGAGCTGACAGGTAACTTGTGCCCTTTGCCATAAGCCTGGGCTCTGCATCTGTTATAGGATAGTGCCATTTTGTGCCATGCCTTCCAAAATAATAATTCTGGGCATAGGATGTCTTAGTCCATTTGGCTATTGTAACAAAATGCCACAGACTGGATGGCTTATAAACAACAGAAGTTTATTTCTCACAGTTCTGGAGGCTGAAAGTCTGAGCTCAGGATGCCAGCATGGTCAGATGAGAGCTCTCTTCCAGGTCACAGACCTCTTCTTAGGACTTCACATGGAGGAAGGAGGGAGAGAGCCCTCGGGGGTCTCCTTTATAAGGGCACTAATCCCATTCATGAGGGCTCCACCCCCATGGCCTAATCATCTCCCAAAGGCCCCAGCTGCAAATAACACCACATTGGGTGTTAGGATTCCAACATGTGAATTTGGGGGGGGACACAAACATGGGCGCCATAACATGAGTTCATTTGATCACCTAAGGCATTGCATTCTTTGGCCATCCCCAAGTTTATGGTGACTGTCCCACTCTCTTTCAATGGCCCCACTCACTAGCCATTCAGACCCATCCAGGCATGTCTGAATTCAGAGTAACTAATGGGTCTGGGCCCACCCACACCCTGTGTGATTTCAGAGCAGCAGAGCATTTTTAACAAGTTCCCAGGGCTTTGTAGCTTTTGAAAGGGCCTTATCTGAATTTGTGAAATGTGAACTACATCCCAAGTATAAGAATTTGTTCAAGTCAGGCTGGCGTTACGTGAAGGCCCTCTCTTCCTTTTCCTTCCCTGGCCTTGGTAAAGGTGAGGTCCCCAAATGACTCTAAGTTTACAAAAAATAAAACTACAAGTCTAATAGTTGTGAAAACGTTTCTCCCTTCTCTCAAACGTGCATGCAGGCATTCACGCACTGTCTCCATTTAAGTTCTCTGAGTGAGCGCCCTGGATGCTTTGTGCTCCGTG
The DNA here is from genome assembly GCF_041296235.1 of Equus asinus. Lineage (NCBI taxonomy): Eukaryota > Metazoa > Chordata > Mammalia > Perissodactyla > Equidae > Equus > Equus asinus. The sequence continues at coordinate 80,763,987 of NC_091800.1, forward strand.
GAGATTAATTTACTCATTTTGGGCTCTAAAGGACACCCTTAGTCTTGTCGAGCCATAACTAATTCTACGCACAGGGAATTCTGCCCACATCAATCGACATTTTTCCCACTTGCATAATACATATGATGCTTTTTAAACGAAAAGAAAATTCTCCTTGACCCTTAATGTTTCTTTAATTATTTTATTATAATGTTAATAAATGTATACACACATTGTTACATAAAACATCTTTATCCTTTTAGCTCTCATGACAGCTGTAAACCAAAGCCAATTTACAAATATAGCAGAACAAAAACCTACAAAAGCAAAAACATTAAAATTTACAACATTCCTGTTGTGCATACTTTTGTTTAGCTGAAACGAAATTACTGTTGAACATCTGACTGTGGTACTGGGTCAGATTCCATGAGCTTCCATGCATTTCTCCGGTCTACTGCCCTTGGTTAAAGCCATGTCTCTACTACCTTTTTTCTTTTTTTTCAGGAACATGAAACTTTGTTTCTGTTTGTTTGTTTGTTTTTATTGAGGTGTAATGACATACAACATTATAGTAGTTTCAGGTGTACAGCATAATGACTCAATATTTGCACATGTTGAGAAATGATCGCCAAAATAAGTCTGGTTAACACCCATCACCACACATAGTTACAGGGTTTTTTTTCTTGTGGTGAGAATCTACCACTTTTTCTATTTGAACTGCTGGGCAACCTTTGAACCTACCCTCCACTGTGGTATCGCTGAGCTTTTTCTTGGAGGAGAAAGGCTTATTTGCGTATTAAATCCATCTACTCTTTTCTCATTAACTTGTAACAATGTAAATACTACTACTAGTGTCAGTCTGCTTGTAAATAAACTACAAAGGCAAAAATGAAATCTTGCTGAGCACTAGCTTAAAAAGTAAGTATTCAAATGATCCAAAGCATGATTACTTTTTAAAAAGTACTATGAGGGGCCGTCCCAGTGGCATGGCAGTTAAGTGCGCTTGTTCCACTTCGGTAGCCCGGGTTTCACCGGTTCGGATCCCAGGTGCGGACCTATGCACTGCTTGTCAAGCCATGCTGTGGTAGGCGTCCCACATATAAAGTAGAGGAAGATGGTCATGGATGTTAGCTCAGGGCCAGTCTTCCTCAGCAAAAATGAGGAGGATTGGTGGTAGATGTTAGCTCAGGGCTGATCTTCCTCAAAAAAGTAAAAATTAAAAAAAAGTCAAGAGTATGAAAATAAAAATGCAAAAAATTTTTGATTGTCCCAAGAGTTTGAGGACCCCTGAAAATACATTATATAGAAACCCTAGTTTCAGAAACATTGCATCTGAGTTGTTTAAATTACTCACTAAAATCTGCATATGCCCTTTTCATCTTACTCCTAAAGTTCAAAACAGCCTCCAGACCTTCCACCATTCTCTTCTGTTTCACTCTCTTTAGTTTTAAATCATGTGTAAATCATAGTTATGTTATAAATCCAGTGTGTTGCTCAGTATTGTGAGAGTTTCTTTTTAATAATGAAGGAAGCGACTATGTTATATTTATATAGGGCCGTAAATTGTGAGCAGTGCTTTCATCCAACATCATCTGATGTAGTCGTCAGGATAATCATAACTCAGCAATGTTTAGGGATTTTCTCAAGTCCAAGATCTAACAGTAACAAAATCAGAATAGTGCACGTTTATAGGGCACTCGCTCTTTCTTGAAGGCCCTCTTTCCAGTAGCCCACGCGTATTCCTCATCTCGTCCTCGGCCGTCCCTTGCAGGTGGATTATTACCGTGCTCCCCCTTTGCAGATGAGGACGCTGAGAGGCTGGCTCGAGGGTGCACAACCACTAGATGGCAACTTCAGGATTCCAGTCCAGGCACTCAGACTTCAGAGTCCAGATTTCTCAACCACAGCACTTCTGCCTAGACCGGCATCAAAGTCCTCATGGGTTTGTGATTCACTGTTAAAGAAAGAAGTTTGATGTCATTACTGGCACTTGTCTACACACACCCCTGTGGAAACCTCTCTCTCTGCCTATTTTCCCCCCTTTTTGCACCTGGCGACCATCTCATTTTTCAAAATTCAGATCAAAAGTTACCTCCTCTGTGAAGTCTCTGTAGACTTCCTCTGTGCAGCCCCCTTTCCCGGATAGACGGTTAAAAAGAAGAAAAAGCTTAAAAGAAAAACCTCCTTCTTTTGGGCCCACTCCGTCTCTATGCCCGGTACAACGCGTTAAGACACTTGGGTGTTTTGCATGTCGAAGAGCTGCTTTAAAGGCGGGGCGTTTGTCATCTTGTGGAGCACAGAGGCGTACGGCATAGACATCCAAAGGTTCATAGGTGTGGGACAATTTTGACTTTTCCAGTTAGAACAGCTGCCTTCTGGTTCTGAACAATAGTGATTTTGTGTGCAAACACTGTAATATAAAACATGCCAGAAAAGAAAGTACGTAAGTGACTAGCTATCTGAAGTGGTGACATGGGGTGGAGATATATATTTCAAAGCAGTGGAAAACAGGCTTTAAGTTAAAAGACACGAAAATGGCATCCTTTATCCTACAAACAGATCAGGATAAATGAGTCCTGGTGTGAAGCCAGCTGACTCTAAGCTCACATTTCCAGCAGCATCCCTAGTCCCCAGGGTTATTTCTTCTCTTTCTGAAAAGAAATGGTTCCCTTTCAATATCAAAACTCATATTTTTGTTACAAAATCATTGTTGCCTTTTTAACGATAATATTTACTTTACTGTGAAGTATCAAATAATGGTAAAGGAAGCTGGGAGGATTTTTGTTATTACTAACAGGACACGGAATTTAAAAATGGAGAAACACTGATTTAGATGTTTTTTACAGTGCTGAATCATATTGTAAATACTTTTATTGCTTATACATGACTTGACCATTTAAATAGCATCCATGTTTGCATTTGTTTGCTATTCTAAAATATTAAATCTCTTTCTCTCTCTGTGACAAATATGATTCTTGTGCCTCACAGTCTAATAAATTTAATAAATCTAAGTAAAGCAGATTAAACATCATTAGTCAGGGCATACTGTCCTCATCTTCTGATCTTCTATTTATTGTCTCCCAGATTGTAATTTTAAAATGCCCTCTGAACTTCACCATGTTGTAAGTAGTTTCCTATCCTCCATCCTTACACAGGAGTTTAACCTTCGTTTAAGACATAGCCTGTGAAGATTCTTTGTTTTTTTAAAATGAAGATCAATAATGTTAATCTTTTAGCATCTCATGTATGTCATTCTGGCAACTATCCTTATACACCTATTAGATTTTAGTCAAAACCTATTAATCTCCATAATAGAAAATAAAGTTCCATAGGATCTCTCAATGAAAGGGTTTATTCTGAGCAATAGTTGATTATTGCAAACATCAGTCAAGTTTTTGCTTATCAAGGAAGCGTAGAAAGCCCTCGGCTGTTAGTTCAGAGATGTTGTTCCTCTATACTCACTACATTATTGAAGCCATCAATATCCTCATTAAGAAAGTGCGTCCTAATGGTTTGTGTGTATAAGTTTCGCCTTTTATGATATACTTGAGAATTCAGATATTTTTTTTTTAAAGATTTTATTTTTTTTCCTTTTTCTCCCCAAAGCCCCCCAGTACATAGTTGTATATTCTTCGTTGTGGGTCCTTCTAGTTGTGGCACGCGGGACGCTGCCTCAGTGTGGCCCGGTGAGCAGTGCCATGTCCGCGCCCAGGACTCGAACCAGCGAGACACTGGGCCCCCTGCAGCGGAGCACGCGAACTTAACCACTCGGCCACGGGGCCAGCCCCGAGAATTCAGATATTTTTAGTAAACATCGAGAATATTTGAAAGGGTAGAGAGTTGTTTTTTTTTTTTTTTCAAACAGTGAATCAATGACTCAGGGGATTTGGGACATTTTGTGTCAAAATCCCTCTCTCCAGCCTAATTCAGATCAGCAGCTGCTGAAAGTCAGTCAGCAGACTGGCCTGCTTCTGTGGAGTGACTCAACCTGTAAATCTGTTCCTATTATGAAGGTCTTAGCAGCGGGTCACACCTACTGCATGCTTTTGATCACTGTGAAAAGCCGCTGTGAAGAGTTTAGGATTCAGAAGCAGCAGAGATTGCATATATTTTGTGCTTGTAATGAGGTCAGAATTGTATGGTCTGCTGAAGACACCAGCGTGAAGATGAACATAGCAGATGCCGTCAGTCCGTGGAAGAGGAACCCCAGCTTCTGGGTGGACATTAGGATTGTATTTTATTTTTTTAGTTTATGTTTTACTCTGTTTTGTTAGGAATTGGCCTCTATTTTTGTATTCTCTTTTGTACCCTTCTTGCTTTCTTTTAGATTAATTGAATATTTATTTCACATTTCCCTCAATTTAACTTGTTAATTATACATTATCTCACTATTCTTTTCATAGTTTCACTAGAGAATAAAAACGTGCATCCTTGATGTATTGCATCTTAACAGATTTTATTGCTTTTACAGATTTTATTATTTTTCTAATACCCCTAGAACCTTAGAACCTCTAAGCTCCGTGTAATCCCTCCTGGCTTTGACAGTTACTGTTGGCGCGCATTCTTGTTCTACATAAATTTAAAGTCTATGAGACATTCCACACATATAATTTATATTTACCCAGGGAGTTAATTCTGGTGTCATTTAATGTCTCTTAAACTTCCATTTTTCCACCTGGGATCATTTTCATTCACCTTAAAACAAAAGACTTCTGATGGCAAAGTTCCTCATTTTTGTTTGTCCAAAGATTTTTATTTCACTTTCTCTTTTGAGGGATATTTTTCACTGAGTATGGTTGGATTACTTTCTTTCAGTACTTTAACGTGTGATTCGTTGTTTTCTAGCTTCCAATGTTTCTGTATAGAAACCAGCTTTCACTCTCCCTCTTGTTCCTTTGAAGGTAATGAGTGTTTTTCCTCTGGTTTTTTAAAGCTTATTCTTTGTCTTTGGGCTTTGGCATTTTTCATATGATCTACCTTGTGTCTTCTTATTGGTGATGGTAGTGTGTGTGTTATCTTTTGCGTGGTTTCCTGAGCTTCTTAAACGTGAGTATGTCATTCACAGGTTTTGGAAACTTACCTCTTTGAAGATTACTTTGCCACGGTCTTTGTATCTCTTCTGTTTCTGGCACTCCTTTCATTCCTATGTCTATTCTGCTATTTCTTCTATTTGTCCATCTTTTTCTCTATTCTCTTAAACATTTAATCATAGGTATTTTAAAGTCTTCACCTGATAACTCTAAATCTGAATCCTCTGTGAATCTGCTTTATCTTTTGATTTTTGGTAAATTTCCTTGTTTCTTCATGTGTATAGTAATTTCTCATCACATGGTCAGCATCGTATGTAAACAAACTACAGACACTGTAGGTGATGTTTTCTGCCTAAGAGGATTCCACCCTTCTCTGTTAGAAGGCGAAGGCAAGGGATGATCACCCAACCCCATCACAAACCTGTGCTGAAGATCCAGCCCCCGTGGGCTTCTCCTCTATGCCCCAGGCTGCCCCCTCCTAAGCTTTGACTGAGAGCCCGTCAGATCTTCGTTCCTCAGCGCTGAAAGTTACAGTGGCTCCGGCTCTGAGGTTCAGGGCTCTTGGCCCCACTCTCCACTTGGGCACTCCGCTCATTTCAAAATCTGCAAGTCTTGAAGATCAGACTAGTCAGGCGTTTGAGGCTATCATCTCCCGTCAGACCTTTGTTCTGAAGCATCTCTATCACCGTAGGAGATTCCACTTGGCTTTTTGTAGGCTTTTGGCCTAAGGCACCACTCATTCATACGGTTGTCCCTTGGGGAAAGTGACTGTGCATTTGAGGGTCCTCAAGTTTCTGATTTGCATCCCTAGTCCCACACAACTGCAAAATATTTTACCGTTCTTCTTTCTTTTAGAAAGTGCCCTCTAGACCTACAGAAGAACTCAGAATTGGGAAGTGAACTCAGGAGAAAAAAAAGCAACTGGCAATTTTCTGTTCAGTCGGGAAGACTCTCCCCATCCAGCATTTTGGTTTCTCTAGTTTTCAGTTTTGCCAGAGCTGTCTGATGTTTTAAATATATGATTTTTGTAATTTGTCCCTTTTTTTCATTTTTACAATGGGAGCAATAACCTGCCGTGAGCTTCAACATTCCTGTGCAGATGTGCAAGGCCCCTGTTTTCTCAGTAGATCAATATGAAGCTGTGTTACTTAAGAAAGATGATATCTCAAGGAAATTTGGGGCATATAATCAACTGAGATGTTAGAGATATTCTTCCATCAATTACATATTCTCTCATAAGAATAAATTCAGTGGCAGTATTTCTCAGAGATCGTTCCTATGTGCTGAATGTGTGCCAAGAAACATATATGCAGATATTCAATATCCGCAGAGTAAATGAGACTGAAGCTAAATGTAATAACCACAGCATACGCTGGTGGAGAAAATGGAGGAGCTGAAATACATTAGTGGAGGAAACATAAAGATTTCGCTCAAATCTCATTTAGAAAAAGAAAGGAAGATGATCTAGGGACCCTGGTCTTTAGCATGTGTCAGATCCCAGAGAGCAATGGTTCAGTAAATAATGAGCGCTGTAGAGTAATAGTTAAGAAGACACATCCTGGAGCCAGACGGCCTGGTTCCACCATTTTCCATGTGACTTTGGGCAAATTACTTAACCTCTCTGTGCCTCAATTTCCTCATCTGGAAAATGCTAGCAGTGCTTTATATAGTCCTTAGGAGGATTGCGTGACTTAATGTTTGTAAGGTGCTCATAAAAGTACCTGGCACATATTTAGCACTCTTAACTGTTGACTAAATAAGTAATTCTTATGCACTCCTTCCACCCCGCTTTCTTGGCTCACTTTCCTGACAGTACAGGCAATCTGGCTTTCACAAGAGTCTGCCCAGCAGGAGAAGATCTCATCTCCAGGTCCTTTGGCCGCAGTCCTGGAGACTGGAGAAAAGTGCCCTTTGAGGGGGCCCGCCCTGCATTCGCAGCCCACTGTCTGTGGAAGTCTGCATGTCTGCAGAGATTGGACAATCACACACAGGTTTTTTTTCCTGGTTATCTAGAAATTCAATTTGGGAGAACTTCTTTTGCTAATAACCAGCTCCAGGAATCTAGCTACACACTCTGGCCATGAGTTTGAACACGGCTTCTGTGTTGAAACGTAGTGTATCAACCTTCTGCCCATCGCTTTCATTTCAGGCTTTACCGTCTTCTTCCTCGAGGAAACAATAGGCTCGGTGTCCAGGGAAGGTGTGGTTTTAAAATTGTCCCAGAACACTGACCACCCTTGCTGCTTTCACATGACTGTTCTCACGAAAGAGCCAGCCACTCTGTCCTGCTTTGTTTCATTCTCTTTTGTTTTGAAGGAGAGGATGGAAGTGGCACCTGAACACAGCAGTATGTGCTTTGCAGTGGGCTGGGCCATCTCGAGTCCTCTGAGTTCTCCCCAATATTCCCATTGCGATGTTCAGAATTTCGTTTTTTTAAACCAGCATATTCACTTTAGAATTGACAGAAAAATTCGTTTCTGCAATGTCTAGCGGTTAGAGATGACTGCCTGATGGCAGAAGGGGAAGCCTACAGCAGTGAAGCCTGCTTGTCCTGAAGTACCCCAGCTGCCATCGGGGGGCAAGCTCAGGCTTCAGAGTGTCTCTCTTCGGGTACGCTAAGGAGGGGAGAGGAAGTAGCTGATAAAATTGCACGTTTTGGTGCTCTCCTGTGAAGGCCCCTAAAGTTCCCATTTCTGTGGGCTCAAGGTCTGAGAGAGCGCACGGCTGCTAGTGTACACTCTCCCACAAAATCGAGCATGTGCTGCCATCCCAGAGAGGTGGCCATTGTTATCCAGCACAGCTCCCCTGCCTCCGCTGAGCTCATTTGATATTTCAGTGGCAAACCTTTTGGATATTAGTGCGGTCCTCTGTTCACACTGATGTGAGTGGGCCCTCTTGGGTAGGGGTCCTCCTTGGGTTAATGCATGGTGGTCAGAGTGGGGTCACATTACCCCATTCTGCACAGGGAAGTAATTAGTAACTGCATGGAAGGAGGAGTAGATGCTAGGATGGAGTGAAGCATGAGAAACTCAAAAGCATCTATTGCATTCAGAATTACAACTGTGATAAATTAAATGAAGAGAAAGTACAAGATGTCATAGAGTGTCTATAATAATAGAGGGCGAAGGGCAAACAGACCTTTGATTCTTTCTTGTGTTCCCTGGAGGTACGTTGCCCGGTAAGCAGTGTAGCCATCCTGAGTGTTTGGTTCCATTCGTCATCTTAATTCAGCAGTTCACAGCTGACCGGGGTGGCTGCCGTCTCCCGAGGAGGAATGCCTGGAGATTTTATAGAGAATCTGTGTTCTCTCTTTCCACCTGGTCCAGCCCCTTGGCATCCAGGTATTGCTATTGTATTTCTCTGTCATTCACAGTATTTGGTGCTACTTTTTCCCTCTCTCCTCCCACAGGTAATCCATCAGCTGAGGCTCTCAGAGAATGAAAGTGTGGCCCTGCAGGAGCTCCTGGACTGGAGGCGGAAGCTCTGTGAAGAGAGAGGAGACTGGCAGCAAATCCTGCACCACCCGGAGCCCAGGGCGCCTCCCCCACCTCCTTGCAAGAAGCCGACTCTTCTGAAGAAGCCCGAGGGGGCCTCCTGCAGCCGGCTGCCGTCTGAGTTCTGGGACAATACCATTTGACGTGGCCCGGCCTGCAGACTCGCAGAATAGAACTACATAGTGATTCCACGCTGCATCGACAGAAGGCTGCCTCTGATACATGCTGGGTGCTCTCTCCACACATTTACATGAACAAGTACAGGACAGCGAAGTTAAATACACGAGATTCCGTGTGTGTGTGTGTGTGCACGCGTGTGTGCTCTTTCTTACCCTTTCTGTGGGGACACACTCTGATTTTCAGACTCCGTGGTTAAAGGACCATTCTACCCCTAGGGAGCAAGAGAAAGGCTAGGAAAAGTGTGGGATGAGGGGAGAGAAGGAGGGAGACAGGTGGAGGAGGCAGGGGAAGCCACACTGTACGGTGTTTGTATGTGGTCCCACCACGTGTTTATTGTACTCTGGCCATTTTAGTATGATACACGCCACAGGATGGATGTTGTATGTCTTTGTAGGTGTGTATGTTTTATTGGAATTGCAAACTTGGTCATTACTTACATGTTTATTACTGTATTTTATAACTTTATGCAATTGGTGGTGCTCCCTTTCTTCAAAATACAGATTTTAAAAAATCATTTCTACAGTTTTTTCCCCTCCACACACTTTTTTTTTTAACCTAAAGTACTTAAAACTCTTGAGACTATGTTGTTGTTTTAGCTTCGCCGGTGTCAGCCCTGCAAACGTGTGGACCGAGTCCCATGTTTCTATTTCATTCATTGAGTCGGAGGCAGTTCCTTCCTATGCCCTGTATTTCTGGATACGTGGATTGTGAGCTCTTTAGTTAAACCTCATCTCCGACTTCAGCATGGGTTACAGGAAATTACGTGGCATTCACTTAAACGCATATGGCTTCAAATTCATAGCTGGTGGTATGAAAGGATCATATCCATTCAAAGGTCTACACAGTACAAATAAGCACGCTCAGATTTACCGGTTCCAGCAGCAATGCTGCATCCCAAGATGCTCATCTTCTCAGAGCTCCACTGCATGGCTCACCTGCTCTATATCCTCAACTCTCCTGTAATGCAACTGCCTTGTTTATTGATGTGCTTCTCTTGGCTGTCGGGACGTTCTGAGCTGTGGCATCAGACCATCACGTCTTGCTACTTGGAACCTGTTATTCATACCAGCCTTTGAAAAGTTACTGTACCAATAAAAGGGCACAACTATGTTCTGCTGTGGTTTTATTTATTTGTTGTTGTTGCTTTCCATGAATGCTTCTATTTCCTGATCAGATAAGTAGGGGCAGTGAACAGTCTCGTTCAGCCCCATTCATATGTTCTTCTCACAGCATTTTGCAAGATTTGGGCTCTGGTAGTTTGCTTTAAAATAAAGGGTTTATGGTTTTTCAGATATAATTACCACGTAGGCGTGTGTCAGTTTTAGGAATAACATGTTTGTTATTTATGAATAATATAATAGGCCAACAGATCAGGAGACGACTGCCATTGAAAAGACAGTTTGTTAAACTCACAAGTCGCATGCCAGGCCAGGGGGAAGCCATAGGGAGAAGCACCTGGGTGGGTCAGGAGGCAGAGGGAGGGAGGGCACTAGTGAGCTAGTTCTTTTGTGGTCTCTGTGGGAAGGAATGGGCACTGCAGGATATGCAGGCATAGATTCGGCAGGCTGGAATAAGTTCAGTGGGCCTCGGTGTGCAGAGGCTGTCTCTGGCTATCTGATTCCTGGCCCTGGGCAGGGGGATAGTGGCCTGGAGTGGGAGAGATCAATAAAGGGGGCAGTTGGGGTGTGGGCTCTGGATTAAGTGGGGTTGTTCACTATCCCTAGGACTTGGCTAGTCCTGGGAAGAGCTGTCCCTCGGGGATCAGCAAGGCCCAGATGCCAAAGCATCACAATACGGAAAATAAGACGCCATAGTTAATGCTTATTAAATGGCAATGTTACCGCTGCCATCCAACAGTCACAGTGAGCTGCTCTACCCCACCTCAGCTGGACAACCACCAGGCCCCGCTCCTGTCTCCTTCTCCTCTATTTCCCTGACGTCTGACCTCCTAACTGAGCCACTCAACAGCAGAAGAAGCAAACTTTCCTCTGCTCACATGGCTTCCTCAGCCATGCCTGGCACCTTGTAAACACTTAATGACCTTGGCTGAATTAAAGTTTTAGCTGGATTCCCCCGCAACACACACAGTATGTTTATTTATTCCAGAGTGAGAAGTGAACTGTTCGAGCATTGCACCTGGTGAGAACTTGTTCGAAATGCACTTGCTGTGACTGTTCTGGATGCTCTGCACGTATTGTTCCTAACACTGACACATACCTCCATGGCAATTATTATCATCTGTGTCCTGAACCTGAATGGGAGCTCAGAGCTTTCAGTAGGCTGTCAGAATATGAACTTTCATCTTTACGATTCCAAAGCCCCTGCCGTTTCAACTTGATACACAGAAATTTTCTACTTATTTTATAGAAATATGTCTTTAAAAACTTCAAATTCTCTGACTTTTTGGGGATCCACAGTTGTGTGAAACCTTGATGGAAGACTATTACAGTGAAAGCTTACATGAAGGAAGGGTCCCAAGCGCGTGTGGATCCAGACTACACCCCTCTCTATTCTGTTAACCAGGTCACGGGTCAGGGTTTGTACAGCCATAAGCTGAACCTGACCATCACCTGCTGGAGGTGCCATGAGCATCATGAAATGGTGAATATTTAATCTGTCGAGTAATCCCTTTGTCTCACCTAGTGTTTGTTGAGCTTCTGGAGCTAGAAGTCAAACCTCTCAAAGATTTTCTAGAACCCCGTCTCCTAAGACCTAAGTGAGGCCTTTGTGTTCAGTTGTTGGTGTTGTCCCAGTGGAGAGAGATTTCAGGTGTGTGTTAATCACCACTCTAGAACCACATGATTCTTCCTGTTCTACTTACATGATGGAAAAGTCAGCAGAGACTCAAAAGCATTAATAGCCATCACAGTAGTAGTAGCATTAATAGTCCTAATAATGGGAAATAAAGTCTGAGTCCATGTGTGTATTAAAGGTACTCTCAGAACGATTCTCTAATGATTAGGATATTGTCAAGAAAATGAACAGAGGTACTGTTTGGATAATGAAGCACTGAATGCTGTTCCACGCAAGCAAGATTTCAACAATTACGTGTGTTTGCAATATATTTAATGATGGTATTTTAATTGCTATCAAACCATAAGGTATGAATTATGATATATTACCGAGCCTGAGACCTTATGTTTAGCAGTATAATTGGTATGAATTATTACCCTATGTTCAAAACTGCCCAAACTTATTGCTTTTTAAAAAAATGCTTTATGAGAGGTCTCTAAAAACTACCATCAAAATGTTTATAGTGGGTTAAAATGATTTAAAGTGTATTTTCTAGGGTGGAAAAATATATCATTACTATTCTTAAATAGTGGTATCTAATTTAGTAAGATTATGCTTACATAAATCTATCCAATAAAAGCAGCAACCAATTAAAATCTTAGATTTGTAAATGAACTTCACGTATGAACATTACACAACTTGGACAAAAGGCATATTATGAATTCCATAGTCTAGAAGGATGGCTAAATTTCTGTCAAAGTTCTATTGCTGTCACTTTCTAGCCAGACATCAGACTCAACTCACATCACAATAAACGGCGTGAGGGTATTATATAGTAACGTTCTATAACGGGACACTTTTCACCCGCTGGCTATTACTCTGCACTGCTAATTTCTTTCCAACTTTTAAATGTATATCTTTAGTTAGGCTTCAGTAGGATTTATTTTTACTTTAATTCTCATCAGGAAGTTTTCAATGAAAAACACTCTTAAATTAGCTGGAAAGAAACAACTGTGTTCCAAGTAAAAGTTTAGTGTAATTTCAATACATTTTTCAAATTGTTTTTAGCTGCACGTGAAAATCCATGTAATGAAGATGAAAGCAATTATATTTCTATTTATTGTGCAATGGTAAATTCACTATGATGCTCATGGTTTCCGAAAACAACAGCACTGCTATCAAAAAACTAAAAATATATTCTGCACCCCCATTCTACTTCCTTTACATCTTATTCATAAACAATGACTTTATCAAGCAAATTCTACTACAGTGTTCTACCCATGTGAGTTACAAAGATACCCATATAGCAAACGGCTGCAGCATGCTGAGTTACAGGCTGGAAAGAATTACCTTTGTAGTTTTTCACTTTACCTAAGTACTGCAGACCCCTGGGATGCTCCATTATTGTGGTTTCAGTAAGTTTCTCTAAAATCCAGGATGCTTTGTAAAACTTTAAAGAAGACTTTTTCAAAGGGTAAGTCTCATTGGATGCCTATAGCACATCTCTATCACTGCTTCTAATTTCTCAGATCACTTTTCAGATTTTTAAAAAATCTATTTATACCTAAAATATCATTTTTGTAGGCTTGACATCAGCACAATATAGTCTGGATTTTATGTAGTTTACCAGATCCTTACAATGGCAGAATAAAATCTGGATGTCTTCTCATAAGAACATATTAAAGGTGAACAAATCTATGCATTCATTTCAATTGTTGTTTTATAATAGGAATGCATCAAATGTGTCTTTTCTTTCCTTTGAATTAGTCATCGACAGACATCCTGGCATATCTGCTAGCTTGCCTTTCGCTATAGCCCCGGGGATCATGTGCTGCTTCAAAGGCAGGCTCGTGAGCTTGCCCAGATGACATTTTCCTGATGTCACCACTTAGTTTCTAAAGTCTAAAGAAAATGAAAGAGAATGAAACTATTGATAAATTCCAAGGGGGAGATCAAAGCTCTAAAGAAAAGTGGAATAAAACCAAATTCAATTTGAGGTTTTGATCTTTTAAGATTTCAGCAAACAAAGGGGCTGGAGGTCCATGATCTAAAACAATTGGTTGAAAAGGGTATAAATTCTGCCCTGTTCTGAAGAGATGTTTCCTTACTGAATCTATTTTGAGGTTTAGTAGATCAAACTGGGTCTTGAGTGATAACAAAAAGAGCAGGTCCACCCAACAGAGTCCTTATTATGGTTCATCGACATTATTTTTGAATAGAATAAACAGTCCTAATATCAAAAAAATATAACCTTTGGGGTACTTTTCTATGTGGGTTGTACATATATGTGCATTGTAGGGGGAAATAATTCTTCAGAAAATTTTGCAGTTGGAGACGTGTTGTCATTCCCTTGGGCTTAGAAGCTGTCGTAAAAGGATAACATTCCATATTTTAAAAGCAAGAAATTTCCCTAGCAAAAGAGAAGAGAGGCTACAGGAAACCCACATGGTCATGGCTGCAGCTGCTGAAGGCGTCGAGCATAGGGAATTAGGAGATCGGAGGTGACATTGTCTCCTTAGTGTCACCAGGAACGCTCACTGTTCAGCCCCAGATGAAAAGGCATGCCCTACAAAGACAGAATATCAGTGCCCAGAGCATTCAAAACCCAGAAGTTTGCCCACAGTGACTCACAGGAAACGCTCATTAGGGGTACAAGTTGCTGCATCTCCCAATTTTACTCCTGAAGGTTGGCATTGGGCTCTGGTGAGCAGTTGTCTTATTTGTCCTGAGTCTCCCATGCTACCTACGTGTATTACTCAAGTTGGCTGTTTTAACAAACACCATGGAATCTAGTGGCTTAGCACAATAAACCTGTATTTGTATTTTTGTTTTCCCCCCTAAGTCACAGTCCTGTGCACGTTGACCCCAAGCAGCCATCCAGACACTGAGGGACTGAGGGTCCTTCCATCTCCAGGCTCCAACCTCCTCCTGGTCCTCAGAGTGCTCCTGTCTACCCAGGGGATGGGGACAGAAGCGCAGGGAGCCATGCATGGGGCAGTCTCCGCTTGGTGGAAGTGGCTCAGGTCACTTCTGCTCACATTCCAGTGGCCAGAACTCAGCTGTGTGACTGAGGCCTCGGGAGGAATGCCTCTCTTCCCTGAGATTTCCATAACTTCTACGGGAGACTCCATCAGACAGTGCTCTTGGACCCTCAAAGGGTAGTCTAGTGACCAGCGGCAATGACATCACCTGGGGGCCCATCCCCAGACCTGCTGAGTCAGAGTCTCCATTTTAGCAAGACCTGCAGGTGATTCGTGAGCACATAGAGGTGTGAGCAGCCCTGCTCCGGAAGTGCCTGTGCTAGCTCCGTCTGCATGGCCCACATCAGTTGTTGGGGGAGCCTCCACAAAGCACTGACAGCAGCAGGGCAGGTGGACCCCAGTGCAGAAACTCCCTTTGGCATCACCTCCACAGCAGGTAGCCAGTGAACTCCAGCCCGTTAGGTTTCTCCAAAGCTCCATTAGGCCTAGGGCAGCCCTGGCTCTGTCTCCCCCATGCATAGACACGTTTCCCCATGCTCCCGGTGTCCTCCAGAAGCTCCTCTCACTAATCAGCACTGAAAGCTACATGCATCCCAGACCCCTCCCTAAAGGTGGGGACGGGGACCTCCAACAGGCTTTCCTCACTGGTGTTCTCTCAGATCCCTCTTCATGTCTTTAATCTTGCCGAGGGGCCCAGGTGACAGAAAGCAAGCTATAGAGAGGGCCTCACATGCACTGTGGTGCCCCAACACTGTCACTCTGGGCTTTTAGTGGAAACTGAGGCAGAAAGAGTTGCAATCTAATACCCTGTAACAGACACATCCTTAAAAGTATGTGAAATACAGAGGCCAGCCCTGTGGCTGAGTGGTTAAGTTCGGGCACTCTGCTGCAGGCAGCCCAGTGTTTCATTGGTTCGAATCCTGAGTGCAGACATGGCACAGCTCATGGAGCCATGCTAAGGCAGTATCCCACATGCCACAACTAGAAGGACCCACAACTGAAATATACAACTATGTACTGGGGGGCTTTGGGGAGAAAAAGGAAAAAAAAAAGATATCCAGCAAAAGCATTTTTCACAAAATCCTTGTCACAAGAATGCCTATTAACATTCAAAAAAAAAAATTATGTGAAATATGAAGTTTCCCTAACTTTTCCTTGTCTCCACTGATTCCCACGGCCTTACCCAGCCGCACTGCTGACAGGTTTTTGCTGTTAATTGCACTGTATTTGCCTCCTTAAGGATTTCTCCATTTTTGTCATTCTGAAGGCAAGGAAATCATGACTCACAGGTTTCAAACCATCTTCTACACTCACTTGGCAGAATGATGTCACCAAAACTTTTCCTGTGGGTAAAACTGAGTGCAGAGAGTTATAATTTGCATCAAACCAGGAAACCCACAACTCACTCCCTCTGCTCCCATAGGGAGCACCAATTCTTGATTCCAAACGTCTTTCTAGGCAAAAGTATCCACCAAAACTTTTAATTTCTGTACACTTTAAGTCCAACTTCAGGGAGGGACAATCATGAGAAACATTCAAAATTGCTGGGTTTTGCAGGAGCATTTCTAATAGTCATTGTTCTCTGTCTCCCAGTGCTCGCATTTTCACCCTGGCTTTTGGTGCTGTGACCGTCTTACAAGCTGTAATATTTACAGATATGACCTACACGTCACTAGTTCTCGGTTTTCAGCACAACTCTCGGTATTTAAATACTAGTTTGCTTTGTGCTAGTTTCAAGTCATACTGATATTTTCATTTATAACTATTCCTGATTCAAAATTTCTAGCTAAAATTTGTTTACAGGTGTTTATGTTACACCTAACGCTGAATTGGTTTGAATTTCCATCTCTTAATCAACAACAAGTCTTCCCACGGCTCCCGTCAAGCCATTAACGCCAGGTGAAATGAAGTCAAAACAAATTTGATCTCGACAAATTCGGTTGACACGTGGTCTCTGCTTTCAGTACCATCTCCAAACAAGAAAACATAATGAAATCTCTTACCCTGAGAAGCATACTTCTAGAAAATAATCAATGTGACAACTATTCCAAAATTTAAAACCACCCTTCAAAGTATCCAAACAATGTTTACTTATTGAATACTTTCTCGTTTCCTGTGGTTTTTATTTCGCCTCTACCTCAGCTCTGTTTATAGTCTCTCCTGTTTATGGCCTTTACAGGAGGATGGGTCACATGTCATACTTCCACTCACTCCAAACTGTAGAGTGGATAAGGCAGTGATGAGACGTGAAACCACAGCGCTGACAGCAGTGTGTGAAGGCACTGTTCCCCACCCCCTGCTGCCTGGCCGTCCACAGGTCCGCTGGGAGCTGTAGAGCCAACAAGAGTGGAGAGTCCTGTTCCTCTCCCAGCCAGGTGCGGAGGGCGGAGAGAGCGGCGGAAAGAGAGCATCACTGCGTGCTCACCTTGGATTAGTCACGAGCCTGGGAATGAGGCTGTTAGTTAATGCACTCCACCTGTATTTTTTCAACCAGGAAATAGAACTTATAGTTTGGTACCAAATTCACAGAGAAGCCCACTGAAATTTTCTCTGTGAAAATCCTTTTATTTTATGGATAGAACACCTAAAGCCACGTTCACTTATTCAAAATTAAACGTATATTTCTAAAGCTCCTTCTCAGCATATTTGGCATTGAATACAGGGGCTTTTTCAAACAGATACAATTCCTGCTCCTAGGAAGTTACAATTCAGCTGGGAGAAAAGAAGTTAGACAAATAATTCCACAAATAACTATTTAAAAAGGGATGTTGTCAAGTGCTACGTTGGTGAAGTGCAGGGTATCACAAAAATCTAAAGAAAACCTAATTTACTTAAAGGAGTGATGGAAGTATTTTCTAAAATAGCATTCATACTGAGACACACATGGTCAGGGATAGGATGAGGAGACGGGTATATGACTCAGCTGCCATGTAGAATGTAGAAAGTCTCAGAGATGGGAAACAACTCAGATGTTCTCTATTCTTGTGAGTGACTCTTCCTTTTCAAGGACTCAGAGTCCTCGGCACATACCTTCAGTACAACACCTCTCAACCGGTATCCTAATTTCTGTCATTCCCACTAAGCTACGAGGATTTAAGAGATCTCGGTATTCCTCAGACTCTAGAATAGTCTTTGGTGCACAGAATGCAGCAACCTACTGCTAAAGGATGAATAAACGAATGAAAGCCAGTGAAAAAGTTTTCAAGGCATCAGGCTGCAGCACTTATGGTATCATTCTGCTCCCATCCAAAATCCTTAAAAGTAACAGAAAAAACATTTTTAAATACTTAAATCGCTATTTAGGACTTTTGTTGGACGAGAAAACCTGAGAAATCCCTGAAAAGGAGAACAGAGTGACAACGGAATTGCAAAAGGAAACCACAGCCTAAACAGTATGCAGGAGACCATCACTGCCAATGGCGGGAGCAGATTCCACAGTACTCCATGGACACACATAGGGTCCAGGACCGCCTGGAAGGAGTTAACTGGGATACCCCAGCAGGAGAAGCCAGGTACAACAACTCAAGACATCTCCTTTTTTTAATACTATCAGCCATGCAGAGTTGATAGGATCAGTGCATGTAAAGGCTCATTCAGAGAGGAAAACAGTGCCCCAGGTATCAGGAATCCTGGGCCCACTCAGACTAGTCAAGAAAGAATATCATCTGGTCGTACATTCATCCCTCCCAGATCCCCATGAAAATAATCTCATGGAAACTACAGTTGCGCATTTCACCCCTTCCCTAAGGTGGCAGCACAAACAAATTCAGCAGAACATCTACCTGCCTCAGAGTAAAAGATGAAAGCAGAATCAGGGATCACAGAGTACTGGAGAAAAGAAAGACAGTGACTTCAACAAGAGAGAGAAATTATGCCCAAAGAGCCGTCATTGGAGCAAGCAGAACTATGTTGACATAGGTTTGGAGTAGGTAATTTTGGGGAACAGCCTTCCAAATTGGCAGGTGGGGGGCAGGCTCTGGACCTGCTTCCAGATTCTGCATACTTCTTCCTCATTTTGTCCAATTTAGCATCTCCCCCAGCAACCTGGTTTTAGAGTACAGAAATCTTTAACCCATGATCTAGAGACTATTTTTCAGTCCACCCAGAGATTCTGCAAATTGTTTAATATTCTGTGAAAAATCTGGGGGAAACTAGCTACAGTTGGCTGTTTCCTCACCTGAACCTCCTTCAATACAGTAATTGATACCAGAGGTAGCTGCAGACAACAGACTCTCAGGGAGATGAGAATCTGAAACGCATTTTCTGACCTAGTTAAATTTGAAGGCAGCAAAGATTCTGCTGGCATTAAAGGAAGGGATGCTGGTAGTCCATGGCATCCAGTGGTGAAGGAGATACTTAAATTATCCCCAAGAATTGTGGGAAATAAAGTGCCCAGTGAAGGAAAATGAAGCCCACTTTCTTGGTGGGCTACATGGCTGCCGTCATAGAACAGCACGGCAAGAAGAGGAATAAGATAGCTATGGATTGTTGGTTGTTTTAAGGCGTATTAGTGATCACAAGGTAGAAAATGAGAAGTTCAGGGCTTTAAATTCTCAGCTTACAGCGTAGTCAGGAGACCAGGGAGCTTCCGTGGCTTCAAGAACGCTTACCTCTTAGAGCTGTGAGCCAGATGTAGCAAAAACACAGCATCTGATCATAAGTCTGGAGTTTGCGGACTCACAGGACTCTTAAGACCAAGGCATTTGTTGCAAAAATGTGAGATTCAAAGAATTTGAACAGGGATTAGTGAGAAAAATTAACTACTCTGCATACCCAAAGACCCCCAAACCCTTGAACCTCCCCTGCTAGCGGGAGATGCTCTTTCCATCCTTTATCATGAGACCATTCTTGTCTTACCTAAAGACTTTAGGCTAAACTCACCTCGGGGAGTTTCCCTGTAATGTGCAGTGTTTCAAAACTTTGGCAGCATATTAAGATCACTTGGGATCTTTCAAACATCCTAATGCCCAGACTACATCTCAGACTGATCAAATCAGAATCTCTGAAGGTGGAACCCAGGCATCGGAGTTTGTGTAGATTCCCAGATAATTACAAGATGCAGCCAAGATTGAGAACCACTGCTGTAAGGGGATTTCAGTTAATCTTACTCCCTGTTATACCAACGCTTATTTCTTTCTACCTTCCCTGGTAGCCTTCTCTGACCAATGTAGTCCTAACTGCCATCTCTCTACCCTCTCCATTCGCCTTTATGCGTTATTTTTCTCCATAACATTCATCACCATCTGACATATGTTTTATCATGCTTATATATTTAGTTTATCTTCTGTGTCTCCATATTAGAATGTAAGAGGACAAGGATTAGTGAAATCTTCCTGGTGGACAGACAGATCTTGTCCATTTTCCCAGAAGGTGAGATAGTGAGAGGTAGGGATCTATACGAATTCAGGGGCAAGGGTTAACATTTTGGCTAGATATCTGGGTCTTGGAAAACACAAATTAAGAATTTTGGTGACAAGTTTTGTGACAGAATTATGAAGCTGAGCTTTCAGAATTGAGTCACTTTTTAATATTTACAAAAATAACTCACTTTGGAGGGTGTTACATAAATTGAGCCCACCCTGTGAATGTCAGTCAGCCTCATTTCTTGGCCACCCCAAGGGCTACCTCCAAGGACTTTTGGGCAAAGTGACCATGGGGATAATGATGGCGATTAAGCATCACTTGATGTAAATATGGACTTCTTCGCACCAAGTCTTATCTGGTTTCTGGCACTTCTCAATGTCCAAACCGCCAGAAATTGAGACCAACACTGAGCACCCAGTATGATCCCCTAGGCAGCAGCCACTTTCCCCGTGGCAGCCCGGTTAAAATGGACCTCTTCAGTCATGGAGGAGGAGATTCATCCTCCTTGGAATCGACATTTATTCTGTTTATGGATTTGTTGTCGTTTTCTGGTCAAGTCTCTCCTAGCAACACCATGCACGTGGTTACAGAATGTCTTAAAACTGTCATAGTGTCATCTAAAATATCACTGACCCAAAACCTCATTTTACAGAAAAGCAAAGAAGGTGATGGACAGATGTTGGTGAGATTTACTGGCATTCATCACCCAGAAGCAGCTTGGCCTTGAAGAATGGTGAGATGTTCCACTGGAAATGTAGTCATGGCACCAGCTGATATGCAGCACCATGTGAGGAAAGAGTGTTGTCTTGTTAAATGCAGTTCAATACCTAAAACAGAGACCAATATGTGGTGCCAATTCTCCCATAGCCAGAACACATGGGTAAGGAATCCACAGATAGAAAATGGGAATGGTAACTCACCTTACACCTAATAGCATGCTCACAAAGTTCTTGTGATGTCAACCTTGGGCTCTATGAATTTAGTGGTCTTAGAAGCAAGGAAGAAACCTTTCCACTGATGCAAACGTCACATGACTATGGTGGATTCTACATACACTAGACCAACAGTGGATTCTGTGCAAGTAGAGCCATTGGTCCTTATTGTGATGGGAAAATACAAAGGGGTGGGAATAAGAATGTCTGGAATCAAAGGAATCTTATAGGACATATCCTATTATAGGCATTTTCAGTGGTGAAAGGTAGGTGATAGAGTACAAAAACTCTACGCAAGTAGGATTCTAAGACATTTCATAAATCAAGAGCTGGGTGCTCAACTAGGAAATAATCCTGGCTACTGATGGAATTGGCTGGGGGCAAAAGGAACATGGAAGAGGTAAGGCAAGCTATAAACATCGGTTCAAAAATATCAAATTAGCTCAGAATGAGCACTAAATTTGCTATCTATAGATATTGCTTGCTTTACTATGTATATATCTATGTATATAAGTAGGAAGATAGATAGATAGATAGATTGACTGATTGATGAATAGATATAGGAATAGAGGTAGATAGGAAAATAAGAAAATTTGGAGTTTCCAATTGTTCATAGTTTCCCTTCTTCTTTCCCTTACTGTTTTATGTAGAGTGTATTGGTGGCAATGAATTTTCATAGGTTACAGGATATTGAATCATGTTGTGACTGGACTAGAAAAGGAACAAAAAGCATCCAGAGGTGGACAAGGTTCATGAAAGTTTGGGTCTACTTTGTAGACAGAGACAGCTGGTCACTTCAACAGAAGCATGGTGTTGTAACTACTGTTGCTTCAAGTCTCAGAATGGAAACAGAGTAAAATTTCTACCTATCAGATTTGCAAATGTTAAAAAGTTATTAAAAAGTCATAAAAAAGCATCTGTAAAAAATGAAGAAGATCTCTACAAACTAGTATGACGTATTTCAAAATCCACTGTGTAATGAAGAAAGCAAACCACAAAATATAATATGAGGTATGCTATATTTTATGGCAGAAACAAAAAGGGAAATAAGAATAAGATAAATTTAAACCTAATAAAATATGACAGAAGATTGGTTGAAATTGGAGTTGAAAGGATAGAATTGGGAATAATAAATCTCTGAGTGTCCTTTTTATATAATTTTGACACAACTAAGTGCTTTAGATATTAAAAAGTAAAATGTAATCAAAATAATAAAAAGTAAATTCTAAAATTAAATACAAATAGATACAAATGAACCAAGTTACATATTGAAATACTAATCAAACATATACAATAAAGGAATTAATTCAGGTAAATTGTGAATAAGTATTTTAACTATACATCTTTGCTAGAATGTAGTCCAAAGACAAAAATAACTTCAGAGAAATCTTGAAATTTACATAGCAACTTTGTTGATAACAAGGTATTATTAAAATAATTCTGAACTATTTTTTCTTTATGGCAGAATTGATCAAATGAAGTAACATGTTCATGTCATTTGGAACCATAGGAAAAGGAAGATACTGGTATAGAATGAGGAAAGACAGGAAAGAATTCTGTGGTTTCAGGTTTGATTGGGAGGTTTCAGAATATAACATAAAAAACATCCCAGCTCTAGAAATAATAGACCCTATTAACAGTGAGTCACCCTAGCACACATACCAAGGTTTCTAAGTGGAGCAGAGAAAGTAGGAGGTGAGTCTGGAACATCTTGTGGGATCAGATGCAAGGGTGTTCTCCCGTGTACGCAAAACAGGAGCTGACTTGAAAGGGCCCCCGTTGACCAAATTTGGGGCTTTTCTGCTAAAATTTTAAGAGAAACACTATAAGAAGTGATATTGATAGTCTACATTTCAAACAAATAGAAGAAAAAATTAAAACCTGGAAAAGAATATTAATCCAACTAAATAACACACAGGCAGGACATAAACCACCAATAAACAACTAGGAAGCATGGTAGATTAAAAGCATAACTTAAGAATATCAGATGATTCCAGACACATACAAAATCACAGTGAATGTGAATAAACTATGTTGACTTACGAAAAGATGGTGAAATTCAAATTATGTTTTAAAAGGAAGAAAGAAAGTAAAAAAGGAAAGAGAAAGTAGAAAAGAAATCCAGTTAACTGAAGTAGAATTTAGTGTCAGAATACACTGCCTCCCCACGTCAGAGTGTTGGAACACGAAAAGTTCTTTCAACTGTTCTTTCAACTGTCATGTTCCTAAATATGCTCAAAAATCAAAGAGGGGTAGTATTTACATCTACCAATCACATCAGAGTGAAAGTCAAATGAGATTGTACACGTGAAAGTAGTTTGTGAACTGTGCAGACATTAGTCACTTTATGTAGAGTTACTGCTTTGTTACTTAACTATCTGTAGCTCTTTGAATGGCAAAAGAAGACTTAACTTTTGCTTTTCCTAAGTGATTTCAGATAGCCCTGAGGTAAGGAAAGAAAAAGAATAAATAAGTGTCCTATTTGTTACTCTGTTTTACCTCAGGAGAGATAAAATTAATAGGCCAGTTACTATGATGTGCAGAGTGCAGGAGTCTGATAGCCATTCATTCATAAGGAGCACTGGACTGGAACCATAGGGATCCAGGTGCTAGTCCTGGCTTAACAGTTAGCTTGCATTTTTTTGTAGTGTGTACGGCAGCAAGGAATAGTTGACAGAGAGGTGAAAGGATGTATAGTAATCTCCTAAAGGTAATTCCAAAATGTTGTGATTCTTATCATAATTGGATAATTGATGTTTTTTTAAAAACCGGATATAATAACCAAAAGATTGTTTTGTCCCAAGCAGAAAGCATAAAAGTGATGGTAGATCCCAAAGGAGACGAAGGCACATCTCTGGTCAAAGAGAAGAATGAAACTCATTCGAGGTAGTAGTTAGTTTTAGGAATGTATATATGTTTAAAAAATCAACAACACAAAAGTGACTTCAAGGATTAACTGTGCCGGAAACGTGAGTCCACCATCTTCCAAGTATTTGCTGACATTTATCCCCAAGATGTAACGTTTCTCTTTGAATGATGAGAATAAAATGATTTGAGATTGGCAATAAAGCCCTCCCCTCAATGATTTGACAATGTTAGTCCTTGCCTCGGGCAAGCCCAAGGAAGAAGGCAGAGAAACACAAGGAATTCAGAGGGCCAGAGCCTATCAAAGCCAAAACAGTAGCTTTTTAAAACTGCGAGCATGGTTTAAAAGATGATTTAACAGGAAAGAATATTTAGCCTGACCACGTGGGGAACCTAGAAGGAGAGGAATGCTCTGAAATGCACACTTCTTTTAGAATGGGGCCACGTGTGAAGGCTACTTTAAAATCTAAAATTGGGGCAAGAACTGTAGAGTGAACATTTACAGAATTTGTGTACGAGTCTCCATGAAATCTAGGAGGATCCTGAAATCAAAGCAGTTGCAAAGGTCCTGAGCTGCTGTGCATTGCCTATTTCAAATACATAGACTATTGTTAAAAATGAAATTGAACTAGATCAACATTATAACTTTTTTGAAGTTAATTTATTGTGCATTTGTTTCGTCTATAATACAATTCCCCCTGATTATTCTGAGAGAAAAAAAAAGTGAGAGAATTCCTCCATGATAATTCCCAAAGGAACACCTTAGTTCAATCAATTGACATTTTTGAGCTCTTACTAAGCGGTAAGCTTACAGTGGCCCCAGGGTTTACAAAAACCAAAACAGCCAGACCTCCAGGTCTTGAGTATAGAACAATCTGGACTGTTGAGTAAGAGAACAGCAGCATTAACGCTTAAAGCATCAAAATCTAGCCATTACAAGATTAGGTTGCTTGGAGATAATAATAAATTAATTCTAAAACATAGAGGAGAGATGAGCACCTCCCCAGCTTGCCATATGCCATTCAAAACTTGGAAGAAGCAGAAGGAAATGAAGACTGATGAGGTAGCTTCAAGTAGTCTTATAAAATGTATGCAAAAATTCTGAAACTTTGTGTGCTAGATGCAAAAGGTAACGTCCCTTTGAAGAAACCATTGAAGAGATGCACTAACAACTAATGAGGGAGTGAATTATTTTGTGCCATCTCAGATTTTTTAAAAAATATTTCTTTAGTGGTTTCCTTCGTCCCTTCCTTTGACCTGGCCCAGAGCACTCACTGCGTTTCTGAGCCTGGAGTTGGCTTTTGTCCGAGAGGCTGAGTGGGGTCTGGGGCCCAGATCTGTGCTCTTTTTTTTGAGTTAATGTCAACCTCGGAAGCAACAAAGATGCTCTCTTTTTGACCAGATGGAAATCTGAAGCCAGCCTGGGACGGGACGGGCATTTCAACTCAATGATTCAGAGTAAAGAGGTCCAGAGTTATTCTCTAGGGGATCAAAACAGCACTTTTAAGACCCTCTGTATACATTGGAGGGTGATCAAAATACATGCCCTTATTTTAAATCAGTTGTGGGTCACCAGACGGTTTCCATGAGGTCATTTCTTGTTCATCATTCATGAAGATGTTTGCCCGCAAGCAGCGGTAAAGAGCACAGAGGACAGAAAGCCCTCAAAAGGAGAAAATAAAACACAACAGAGCCAAGCCACATAGTTTCCATGTCACAATCCCCACCGCCTAACATTCCGTTCTCTTCGATGAGGAAACAATATAATGTACAGTCCTGTCACCATAGCTATTAATAACTTGGGTGACTTCCAGAACCACATGGGTGCAGGGGATATTCTGTCCCTGGTAATCACATCACTATTTAGATGTTTTCTTTCTGAGACCTGCCTCCACGTCTCCTGCCTGCACGTGTGAAAGTTCTAATTTTCCAGTCACACGTAATCCCTGATTAGCGGTGATAAGGCTGCAAGGAGGACTGACTTTTTAAAGAGACTTAGAAAACCACAAAGAACTCTGAGTTCCAAAACACTCTATTAGCACTTTCCAGTCCTATTTTAGAAAACCAATGGGAAAAAATGTAAAATGGAGTGTGTTGGGAAGGTTTTTCATCAAAGTAGAGCTGTAATTTTCAGTAGGAGTTTTGTATTTCGACCCCCTAACGGCAAGCATGATTAAGAGGAGATGGCTTCACTGTTTACAGCAAACCTTGATTAAATACAAACAAGCACATGGGACCAAAAAAAACAAAAGACAAAAATCCCTTTCAGAATGTCCTGGGGTCCTTACCCAGAAGAATTATCTTGGAGGAAAAAGAAGAAAAGATCCGAGGAGTGGGCCATCTGTCTCTGTTCCTCTCCTTCTTATTTTCTGCAATCCTTTGTCCATCTGTATAATTTGCCTGCTCTGGTCTCTTTTGAGTTTCAGCTTTTCAAAAAGCAGACACCACACCAGCTTATTACATGTTCAGCCTCCATCACTGCGGGCTTTATTAAACGTTAAGGAATAATAAGACGTATTATTGCGCCGTGATGCCCTGGGATTATCTGTTCTGAAGTAAGCAGGCTGAGCGTCCTGTGCTGCATTTTCCTCTGGGCCTTCGACAGCAGGAAGCCAGGAGCACTGAACACAGGACAGCTTGAAAGGGGACAGGTTATTATGCTCTTGGGGGCTTCTTGCCTACAACTCTTTCCCCCTGTTCCCATCTGTGTCTGCTTCTGTAAAAGGAGTCAGCACACAGCAGGCATCACATAAACCAATATCAGAAAAGCAAAAAGAGTTCATCTGTCAAGAGGAAAGACAAAATCTGTTTTGGCTACAGAACAGTGATGGCAAAGTGAGTGAGGAGTAGACGGTTGGCAGGAAGTGGGATTCATTTCGTTTCAGAGACTCCAGCTCTGTGCTAAGGGAAGATGTGCAAAGTCTGTGAGGAAAATGATGGGGAGACCAGGGTAGCCCCAGGGATATTTGGGGGCTAAGCCTGCAAGCCAGCAAGGCTGAGGGAGACAAACTCAATGTCTTTTCACGACTTGGAGCAGAGTCTGTGGGAAAGTTGATTCTTATGGAGAATAATTCTCCTATTTAAGGAATAGTTCCATTCATGTGCTCTAAGTTAGGGTGAGGTTTTTACCTCCTTTTCCTCCTCTTCTCCATCTTTCTCTTACTTCTCCTCCTCTTTTTCCTTCTCCTTTTTCTTCTTTGTGCTGTATAAAATAGGAGTTAAGTGGTTGTCTGCCACATAACATTAATTCAAATGACCTTTCTAGTTTCAAGAATTGGGAAGGTCACTTTGAATTAAAGCGAACTGTCTCCTCTCTCTTCCTTTTTCCCTGACAAAGATGCCAGGCCATACATGACCATGTTCATTTTCTTATGTTCTTTTTTACAATAAACTCTGCATTTCCCTCTTAGAAAAGAAGCACTTGGAGGGCAGTTTTAGGGTCTCCTTACCTTCCCCTCTGCCTCGGACGCTCTTTTCCTCACCCGTCTTCACTCTTATTTTCTCTTTGGAAGCAAATCCAGCGTCACCTTCTCTGGGAAGTTTTCCAACCCTGTGTCCTTGTCATCCACTTAGGAGTGAAGGCCTACAAAATATGCATCCATTATTGCACTCAGCGTGTTAGATCCTGATGTATTCACTGGTGTTGTAGGGGTGTTTTGAAGGGAGGCGTGTGGTTTGTTGAGACGGAGGCTGATGTGTTAGGACAGAGGAGGATCTTTAAGAAAATGAACACAATTTTATTAATACAACATTAAGTATCCGATGAGACTTCTGTTTCTGTCCAAGATGGAGGGGCAAGGTCTGGATTTACCTAAAACAATGAAAAAATGGACAAAATATATGGAACAATGGTTTTCAAGACACAGGATATCAGGCAATGAAGGACAGTTATCCCTGAGAGATGGGAAACAAATGGCAGAAGCTCTAAAGTTGTCCTACCTTACTGCCTTGGGAGAATGTCCAAGCCACAGATCAGAACTTGGGATCTGAGGTGAATCCAGATGGTCTCTGTTGAGGAGAAGGAGCTGGGAGAACAAAGTGACCACAGTTCAGAGTAGGACAGAGTAAAGGAAGAGTCTACAGAGAGAGAGAGCTCTGGAGACATGCAGAAGGCCCACCTCAGTAATTCAGCTGATTAACGATACACACATACATGTGAGAAAATGACCCAAGGCTGGGAAAGAGCCACCCAAGGATCCGCGGTAACAGTGTCTGGCACTCACAAAGGACCAAGAGCAATGCCTGTTCCCATCAGCTCGACTAGAAACCTCCCGATTCTCAGGGCATTGGGTAGGGTACATAGAAGAGTTTTGCCTGAGTAAAGGGTAAAAATTAGGCTAAACTGAAGACTACTACAACCCTGTCTGACAACTTGTAAAAGGAGGGATAAAACAGTTTCCTAGATAATTTGTCTGTATCCCAGAACTAATCTGAAAAATACTTATATGAATACACAAATTTTAGCACCCAACAAGGTAAAATTCACAATATCGGACATTTAGCAAATGCATAAAGAAGAGAAAAATTGATTAACTCAGAAATGACACAGATCCAAGAATTAGCAGACATAATACAATTATTATACCTGTACCATATACATTCAAAATGTAAGAACATATATTTGAAATATAAAAAAGAACCAAATCAGGGGCTGGCCCAGTGGAGTAGTAGTTAAGTTTGCACACTGCACTTTGGTGGCCCAGGATTCATGGGTTCAGATTCCTTGTGCAGAAACTACACGCTGCTCATCAAGCCATGCTGTGGCGGTGTCCCACATACAAAAGAGAAGAAGATTGGCATGGATGTTAGCTGAACGACAATCTTCCTCAAGCAAAAAGAAGAATATTGGCAATAGATGTTAGTTTAGGGCTAATCTTCCTCACCAAAAAAAAAAAAAAAAACTAAAAGTAAATTTTAGGGACGAAAACTACAGTATGTGGAATGAAAAATATATTGGATAGGATAAATGGCAGATTAGATATTTAGAAGAAAGGTTAGTGAATTTTAAGACCTAGAAATAAGAACTATCCAAAATGAAATAGAAAAGAGAATTTAAAAATATATATAAAGAGTATCTCTGAGCTGTCAGAACTTCAAGAGACTAAAATATGTATAATTGGACTCCCTGAAGGAGAAGAGGTTAAAGAAGAAAAAAATTGAAGATATAATGCCTTAAAATTCTCCAAATTTGATGAAATAATAAACCTACAGATACAAGAAACTCAACATACCCAAATACAAGAAACATGATGAAAACTGTACCAAGGCATGCCATAGTCAAATTGTACAAAAACTGTGATTTTTTTGAAAAAAGTGTAATAGTAACCAGAGAAAAAAGACAAACTATTCAGAAAAAAACAAAGGATGATAGAAGATTTCTTATGAGAAGCAATGCAACTCACAAAAGAGCTGGGCAATATCTTTAAAGTACTGAAAGAAAAAACTATCAATCTAGAATTCAATAACTATCAAAGTATCTCTCAAAAATGAAGCTGAAATGAAGATTTTTTTCATTCATACAGAAATTGAAAGAATTTGTCACTAGCAGACCCTTGTGAAAAGAAATGTTGAAGGAAAATGATACCAGACTGACATGTGGCTCTACATGAAGAAATGAAAAGCACCAGAAATTATAATTACATGGGTAAATACAGAAGGCATTTTTATTGTTTAAAAATCTTTTTATAAGAAAATTAAATATGAAAACAAAAAATTAACAAAGTATTGTGGGGTTCATAATATTTATATAAATACAATGTATAACAACAATAGCACAAAGGCTATGAGAGGAAAAATGGAAATATACTATTGTGAGATTCTTGTAGTATGTGTAAAGTGACATAATATCATGGATGTTTTACTGTGACAAGGTTAAAATGTATACTATACACCTGAAAGAAACCACTAAAGTAACAAACTGAATATAAATGTTCCATCTTGTAAGCCAACATAAGAGATGAAGTGGAATTCTAAAAAATACTCAATCCAGAAGAAAGCAGAAAAAAAGGAAAAATGAATAAAAGAAGAGATGAGACAAATAGAAAACGAGTAACATAACGGTTGGCTCAAACCTGCTCATGTCAATAATCGCACTAAATGTAAATGCTCTAAATATCCCAATTAAAAGACAGAGATTGTCAGATTAGACAAAAAACCAAGGCCTAACTCTAAACTATATAAAAGAAATGCAGTTTCTTTTATAGATATAGACACAAAAAAGATTAAAAGTAAAATTACAGAAAAAACATTATGCTAAAACTAATAAAAATAAAGTAACTGCACTAATATCAGACAAAGTAGATTTCAGAGCAAAGACTACCAGGGATAAAGAAAGTCATTTCTTTAAAGGCTCAATTCATTGAGTATATAATAATCCTAAAAGTTTATGCAAGTAACAATAGAGTTTATAAATACACAAGAGGCACAAGTCACGTATTGATAAAGGATATATATCCCAAATATATAAGAAACTCTCAAACTCAATAATCACAAACCAAATAACCCAATAAAAAACGGGGGAAAAAAGTTAAACAGTTACTTCACCAAAAAAGATACATGAATGGCAAATAAGATGCTTAACATCATTAGCCATTAGGAAAAGGTCAATTGAAACCACAATATGATGCCACTACACACCTAACTTAATGGCTAAAATTATAAAGATTGCTAATATCAAGTATTGGTTGGGATGTGGAGGAACTTGAACTTTCATACACTGCTGTTGGGGATGTAAAATGGTATAATCACTTTGGAAAACAATTTGGAGGTTTCTGAAAAAGGTAAACATACATCTATCGTATGATCCAACCATTCCACTCCTCTGTATCTACCCAAGAGAAATGAAAGCGGAGGTCCCTACAGAGACTTGCACATGAATGTTCACAGTAGCTCTATTTGTAATACTCAACACTGGAAACAACCCAAATGTCCATCAACAGGTGAATGGATAAACAAATGTGGTATATCCACACAATGGGCTGCTACTCAGCCATAAAAATGAATGAACTCTTGATACACACTATCATATGAATAACTCTCAAAATAATTATGCTAAAGGGAGGAAGATAGGCAAAAAAGTACAAAATGTAGTATCATATTTCTGTACATTTTTAGAAAATGCAAACTAATCTATGGTGACACAAAGGGGATCAGTGGCTGCCTGAGGACACAGGGAGGGGCAGACAGAACTATAATGGAACGTGAGGAGACTTTGGGGGCTGACGAGTGTGCTCATTACCTTGATGGTTTTGATACTTTCACAGGCATATACACATGTCAAAGCTTAGCAAGTTATATAATTTAAATATATGCAGTTTATTACATGCCTATTATACCTTTAAAAAAGCTATTTTAAAAAGAAAGAAGAAACATCAGTTATGGCTTTGAGAGAGGCTCTCTCAAGGGGAAGAGGTATAAAGCTCAAGCTTTGTAAGTTTCATAGTAAATATTTCTCTTTACATCTCTGTCTCTCTTACTAGAGCTCCTTAAAGATTCATCTTTGTATCCCTGTGCCTAGCACAGCAACTGTCACATGACAATTGCTCAATTCTTCCAACTGACTGACTGAGCAAAGAAATCAATGCTTAGTCTTTGGGTGGTATCCAAGGTCACAAGACACTGCCAGGTGACAAGTGAATGCAGGGTGGTAGAAGAGACCAGCAGGTTCAATGAGTCAGTGTTTGATCAAGGAAGCAGATTCACCAGGATATCATAAGCCACTATATCACAAAGGATTTGTTTTAGATATTTAACCTCAGGCAACTATGCGTGCTGGTGAAACATTCAATGGGAGACCATTTCCTACAGTTCTGATGCTGCAGTTTGAAGTCAGCAGAAAAGACAGTTGGGAAAGAAAAATGAAATGGAGTGGGGAAGACAGGACCAACTGGATCCAGCTAGAGTGAGTGGACCCCACAAGAAAGGAGGAGAATCTTTCATCTTCTCACTGCCTCTGATCCTCTATCTTTAATGATGCGGATGTCCTTCAGGAGAAACTGACCCCATTGTCACATAGAAAAAGAGATGTGATGATGATCATCTGAATCATACACTCACTTTGCAATGTTTCACTTGCAAAGTTTTATAAAATACTCCTATCTATCAGCATTTCTATGTCATTTCTCCCCAACATAGATCTTTCACTCCACTCCACTACTTTTCTCATCATCCGTTATTCTTAACTCTTCCAAAGCTTAACTCCAACACTCCTTCAGCACGTAAGGTTCCAGGCAGAGTATAAGATGGTTTTGCAATTTTTTATATGTTACATAGAATGCTAATAGTCCTGTGGAGCCAGAATACTGTCTTTTTGTTCCACATACTTATTTAGAAAGTGAAAACTCACTAGACACTCTCCGTCTGACTGATTCCTAAAGGCTCTGACAGGGCTGGCAGGTCTGCAGAACAACTTCCTCTCCTATTGTTGTTAGAGCAGTTGCCAAATACAGTTTGACTTTCTTATCTATGGAGCCAATGGGATTTATTCAAAGTCATACAGAGAGTTTTCTAGATCAATATTGCCAAGTGTTCGTTATCAAGAATTCCCCAAACACCACCTGCAGATCTGAATTGTTGATTTGAGGAAGCTAATTGGTTTCTGCAAAGTTCCTTGAATTAATACTGGCATTATTTTCCAAGCGAAACTCCAGCCTTGATAGTTCACAAGGGCATTTTATGAGCTCATTACAAGGCTTCGAATGACTGTAACACATTAGAAACCATTTCAATGAGTGGAAGGATGTAACAAGAAAAGCCTGGACACTCAAAATGGCCAGATTATGGAGGATTTTCTTCTCTGACAACAGGTTTTTAAAAAATCATATGGAAGATACCGTGGAAATTCAATTAGAAAGGATCACAGAACATTGAAAGACATATTCTCTATACTGAAATGTCATCAAAATAGCTTTCCTCATATAAAAAGTATAATTTGTAGTTCAGTTAAAGGGCCTTGAAAACAATACAATGATTAAGTGCTATTCTTTAGGAACCTAATCGGATTAAGGAGAGAAAGGGAAATTCGGCTTGGAAAGGAAAACAGGTAACATTTGGTCTGATTTAAAATATGAACTGCAACTTTATAAATCTTCCTCCCTCACCCAAAGTGCCAAAAATAAACATTTATTCCTTTGATACAGAGTGCTGAAGCCAAAGAAAAAAAAAGGAGCACTGTTGTTTCTTTTGAAAGTCAAGAGTTGATCCTAATTGAGGCTACAGAGACACTGTTGGGACCCCTGGTGAGATGGCTGAGTCTCGTCCAGAGAATGTTCTGGTAACAGTCAGTGGCTAATCTCAAGAACTTCAGGACTGGAAGCAAGACCCAAAATACCCTGAGAAGAGTATTTCTCAGCATAATTGAATTGGCACAGCTTGCTAGATCAGGACTAAAAGTTTCTTTGTTTTTGGTAGGGAGGTTCTCTCAAGTTTGCTAAACTAAGTAGTTTAGTATTCTTTCCAGAAAGTGACCCTTTGTTACTAGGGTACTTAATCTTTTTTAAGCAATCATGAAAATTCAAGGGAGAGGCTCAGGCAGTGATGAGAGAGGGACCAATTCTTTAACTGGCCATGTCTACTGAGTCCATCCTGGTAATCACATAGCACATCACTTTCACACCCTGAGATTCTCGGAACGGCATTCATTCTTTACGTGGCACAGCTTCAGGATGGGCAAAGCCCGTATGTTGCTCTGCTGCACGCCCTCATTTTGAAACATCTTTGTTCTCTACCAAAATTATTAAAGATGAGTCCGATAAAACCATAGTCAAGGTGAAAAGAGTGAAACACTTTTGAAAAAAGCAAAGTAAGCAGGGAGAGAAAGAGAGATATAGAAAAAGAGGTAACGAGTCAAGAGTAAAAACATTAATCCTCTAATAATAAAACATTACATTTTGAGGTGTTTTTTTTTAAACTTTTTATTGTGGGAAATGGGAAACATTAACAAAGTAGACAGAATGATAAAAAGCATCCTCATGTACCCACACCCACACCCCAGCTTCAAAAATTACCCACTCTAGGCCCATCTGGTTTCATTTCTACCCGTACTCACTCTTCTCCTTTATTATTTTGAAGAAAATCCTAGACATCACATCATTTCATTTTTAAATATTTCAGCGTGTATCTCTAAAATAAATGAAAGCTTGTTTAAAAGAAACAATCATAATATTATCACATCAAAAAATTAATAATTTTTAATTATTAATGTCATCAAATATCCTGTTAATGTAAAAACTTCTAATTTTCTCATAAGTGTCACATTTTTTATAGCTTGTTTGAGTCAGAATCCTAATAAGAGCCACAGCTACAATTGGTTGATATCTCACTTAAGTATTGTTTGACCCCTTGGTGTCCCCCACTCCTCGCCATCTATTAGTTTTTCCTCCTAAACTATATTTAGGAGATACCAAGTCATGTGCCTTTGGACGTTTTCCCCAGTCTAGAGAATGACGTTTATTTTTCAATTTGTTTTTTTGCTGAGGAGGATTGGCCCTGAGCTGACATCCATACCAATCTTCCTCCATTTTGTATATGGGACACCTGCCATAGCATGGCTTGATGAGCTGTGTGTAGGTCCGCGCCTGGGTTCTGAACCCATGAACCCCGGGCTGCCAAAGCAGAGCGCATGAACCCAACCACCACGCCAGCGGGCCGGCCTGGACATGACCTTTTTTAAAGGAGTACGTGCAAAGGAGAATCAACGTCAGTGCCCTCTGCTGAATTTCAGGAGCCAGTTCTGTTTACTTTGAGTTCACAAACAGTAACTTCTTAAAAAAAATTTTCATTGTCCCTGAACAAATATTTTTTACAGCATTCTTGCTGTCGTGTTAAACAATTCCGTTCTTCAGTTTTCCTTTGGTTTTGTGGCCCAAGAAGAAAATATGTTTGGCTGTTTTCTCTTGAGAGCTATTGCCAAGGAGCATCAAGCTAAGTTTGAATAAGGAATTGTAGCAGAGACAATGCTAGTGTTTTCACCAAACCCCATCTCATTTTCCCTGCTTGGGCACACCAAAAACTACATTGTCCAGCCCCTCGTATAGTATGATGCTATGTGACCAGATCTGGGCGAATGGGATATGGGCAGAAGCTACTTCTTAGCCTGACTATAACAATCTCTGTACATTTCTCTGTCTTTTCTTTCCCACATGTTTAAGATGACAGAATCCTGGGTATACATTCTTGGAAGACAGCTTCCTGACCCACATCAGACTGAGACAATGAGTGAGACATGAAACTTTGTGTACATGAGCTGAAATTTTGGGGTCTGTTACCACGGCACAATCTAGCCTCACCTATCCTGACGATACTAGAATTTGGGAACTGAAATGTTTTCAGTCTGTCTGAGAACGTTACAAAACCCCTATTTAAGTAAGAGTCCCACTTATATAATAAATTGATTTATTCATATATTTATTAAATAATGAATCAAGACAGATTGTGAAACTGAACAATACATATAGGCTATAGGGTTATGTGTATATTTTTAGAAATCAGTAAAATGCTTAAACATTTTCTTCACGCTTACTTTTAAATCTACATATTTAGTTGACATCAATACATTGAGAGGAAATATAATGGGTATGGGAAAATACAGGAGCCACTGCTCCTTTGGTTGACATCAGAGCAGCATAGAAGAAAACATTTTGTTTCTTTTAAATGTTTGATTTGAATGCAATTATTTTTCAGCATCAACAGGACTTTTCAGCCAAATAATCTATTACTTTGAAATAGATAGCTAAAACCAAGTTCTTCAAAAAATGAGAAAGAACTTCCAGAATCCATTTTGGTGGCGTTTTGGAAGCAGTGAAGCAACACCCGTGTGACCCAGGGCCAGCTGTCATCCCTGGGTTGGGGATTCTCTGGGACACGTAGAGTTCTCTCTGGGGCCACCCGTAAAAGTCAATTCTTGTGCCCACCAGGGGTCAATCCCGTAGATCACACTATCTTACTTAACCACAACCTCTTTCTGTTCTATCTTGTTAACTGTGAAGTCGACAAGCAGCAGAGATGGAAAGAGAATCTGCATTTTAGCCAAATTATACAATATGGAATCACAGAAATTTAGCACTGGAATATCATAGAGATTATTTTACCTAATTCCTTTACTACACAGATGAACAAACTATGTCACAAAAACCTCAGAGGCTCGTACAAGGACAGAACACAGTGATAGACACTCACAGCTTTATACCAAATTTTCTGACTCCTGGTTCTGAGCCTTTTGGTCTCCCTTTGAATGGAAAATCATTTTAACAGAGCTCACACAGGCTAAATAAACTGACTTATTACACACCTGATTCAAACATTCATGAGACTTAGAATAAGCATTCTTGTCACTCACAGACATAGGAGACCATATTTTTAAAAATGTAGAATAACCTACAGATTGCTAAAGGCAGATTGCTAAAACAGAATAAAAAAGAGTTTTGAAGATTTAAGTTCAAATGTCATCTCTACTGCTTTCTAGCTTTGTAGCCTTGGGTAAAATACTTACATTATATGAACCTCAATTTCCTCATTTATAAAATGGAGATAATAATACCCCCACGCAGAATTTGTGGGACAGTTAAGTCCTGAGCTCTAAGTAGGATAGATAGAACAGTGCCGTCACCATGGTGTTGCAGAATGAAAAGTTTCTGTGTGTACTGGTGCTGCCAAAGGTTTGGAGAATCCCAATTAAAGATCTGGGGACACATATAGTGCTATTTTATTACCAACTTCCACTTTAAATTTTGAGCATCCTGGCAAACAAACCCGCAAATAATCTATTTATTAAGCCACTGACGTAAATGCTTTTTCTAGTGAAATCAACACTGTGTATTTTCTAGAAACATAAGTCGATGAAACCCTATGTTGCTTTCATGCCAACTCCATTGCCACAACTAGCTCCAAGACTGCATTTTAAACCTGATTGCTTCAAGGTGGCAAGAAACATATAGACCTTCATTTGTTTAGGCTATTTGCAAAAGGAAATACAGCCTGTCACCAAGCACGTTCTATTGATGTGGTGTGTGGTTGTACGTTAGGAAAACAGAAACACTTAATATGGGGTGGCACTGAACACACCCCTGGTGTGATGAAGTGTGAGACAAACATAACACAGAACTCAAAAACCAAGAGAAACCCACACTTTCACTGTTGTGAGATGTGTGTACAATTTAGGCGCACAGAGAAAGGAATTCAGAAGGGACACCACAAACTCACTCTTTCTCTGATCCTTCCTCATTTAACTCTGACTTTCACTTTTTAGTGAGAAGCATATATTTTTTACTTAGAAAGAAAAATATAAAGTTACAAAATCTTATTTCATCCCAAGTAAAATAAATAATATAAGCACAGGGCACTAATACACAAATTTTACAGCATTTTAAAATGCTAATACCTATAAATATGAAATTTGTTTCTCCTCTGAAAACAGCATAAGTTTAACTTTGTTATTATTCAGAATTTAAGTAAGCAATCCATGTGCTACTCTGAGGAATATAAAGATGTTGTTAGAGTCACACACATAACAGAGGCAGTCGTCTAAAATATTGCTAATAAACTGCTTTAAAATAAGGTTTACCTTAATGCTTTTAAATTGTGAATGATAAAATAGATCTGGACAGAAGAGAGCTTCAATGAAAACTTAGTTTTCTCAGGATGTTTTTTGTTTTTATTTGTGTGCGTGTTTTTGTTGCTGATTGTGTGTGTGAGTGTGTAGAAGGTGGAAGGAAGGATACTGATTTCCTGAGGACCACTGAGTTTCACCCACATTTGAATGTGCTGGGCAAAGTGAGAAAAGTCAGAAGGTGGCCAACCATTTGACTTTCCAGGTCAGATATCAAAACAAAAACTAGGGGATTACATCAAACAGCATATCAGAAATTCCTGGGATGAGGGAAGAAAATGTGTGCCACGTTCCTAACTGCAGTGATGGGGCATGAGCTATATAAGGAAGCTATCATCACCATTGGCAAATGTTTGTTATGTAAGGCACTGGGCTCCCTATAAAGAAAGTGAATACCAATGAATTCAAAATGTAAGCAACCCAAGGCCTCATATTGGAGTTAGCCTGGACTTTCCTGCCTGTTTCCACACAGATAAGAATCCTCGTCTATAATGAAACTGAACATCCACGCTGGCACATAACTCCATGATAGGACATGTGAGCACAAATAGTTCAAATTGCTCAGAGGGAGAAAGTCAAAAGCACATTGTGCAATCTGACTCTGGAATGTCAATGTGATGCATGAATCACCTGACAGGCTTTGCCTCAGTCCATTTAAAGACATTATTGAAAGAAACCCTGTCTACACATCACTGCCCAAAAAGGAGACTTTCCTATTTCAAAGTTAAATGAATCTCAGCCAATCTCTTAGCAGCAGGTGTCATGACTACTGAATACCTGATAATCCACCACGTGTCCAGTCCTTGTGGGTTATGAAGAATACACTCTAGGAAACTACAGATCTGGAAAGAGCACAGTGTAAAGAATCAGAAATCCTAGAGTCTAGGTTGTGCCAAACCACCTCCCAGACAGGTGACCTTGAGGAAGTACCTTAATTTCACTGAGCTTTCATTTCCTTCTTTGTTAAGGAGTTCTTGAATTTTCCATCACAAAGGAGTTGCATGAAAATCAAAGGAAATAATGTATTTAACAAGATTTGATGAAGTCTAATGCATATAGACATTATAAAAATTACTATAATATTTTTATTGTTATAAAAGCAGAAACTTCTGAAAAACAGGGGTTTAGTTGAAGAAATAGGAATAATCAGACTGTTCAAGGGAACTTGTAGCATTGGCCAGAAAGAGGCAAAAGAAATAAAAACCATGAAGACTAATATTTAGGAAGAAGGCCTACCCAACAGCCAACAACAGAGAATAAGAAGGGATGGTAGAAGTAGTGAGTACCTAGGCCTGCCTGGTGTTCTAGGTGCCAAGGACAGAGGGGCGTGGTCACAGGCATCAGGCCATACAACGGCAAGTAGGAAGATCACAACTAAATTGAAATCTTTGGCTTGATAATTAGGAAGGCACAGCTGTGTTTCTATTAACTGATTTTTCTCCTGGTCGTGGGCC
Organism: Equus asinus; assembly: GCF_041296235.1. Lineage (NCBI taxonomy): Eukaryota > Metazoa > Chordata > Mammalia > Perissodactyla > Equidae > Equus > Equus asinus. Next base: position 80,802,602 of record NC_091800.1, read on the forward strand.
ACATGTGCTGCTTCTCTACATGTCTAGCAATTTTAACTGGATGTTTGACATCATCAATATTGTTCTATATCTGGATTCCTGCCTTCCTTTCAAGAGCACTGGGCTTTGTTCTCGAAGGCAATTTATTTGAGCACTAGTTCAACCCTTATAAGTGTTTTTTAGGGTATTTTTAAGCTTTGTCAGAGTGGATTTAGGTTAACTTTTCTCCAAGGGTCGTTCAGCCTTACTTTTAAGGTATGGCCTTTCTAGAGCCTCTATAGGCATTCTTTCTTTGTTTTGTTTTGGTTTTTTGTGAGGAAGATTGGCCCTGAGCTAATATGTGTACCAATCTTTCCTCCTTTTTGTATGTGGGATGCCAGCACAGCATGGCTTGATGAGCAGTGTGTAGGTCCCCATCTGGGATCCAAACCCATGAACCCAGGCTGCTGAAGTGAAGCACACCAAACTTAACCACTACACCACCAGGCTGGCCCCCGTTCCTTGTTTTATTACGCTTCACTTTACTGTGCTTCACAGATACTGCATTTTTTACAAGACCCTCCACCAGCAGAAAAAAAGGTTATGACTTGCTGAAGCCTGGGATGATGGTTAGTATTTTTTTTCTGATGGTTAGCATTTTTTAGGAATAAAGTGGTGTTTTGTTTTTTGTTTTTGCTGAGGAAGATTTGCCCTGAGCTAACATCTGTTGCCAATCTTCCTCTTTTTGCTGAGGAAGATTCATCCTGAGCTAACATTCACTCCAATCTTCTTCTATTTGTATGTGGGTCACTGCCTCAGCATGGCTGCCAACGAGTGGTGTAGGTCTGCACCTGGGAACCTGGACAACACGTACCAAACTTAACCACTAGGCCATGGGGCTAGCCCCTAAAACTTCAGGCAAGTCACTTCATTGCAATATTCACTTTACTATGATGGTTTAGAACAGAACCTGCAATGTCTCCAAGATCTGCCTGTACTTATGTCCTAGGTGTTCAATAACATCTTTCCACTCAGGCTAGACAGGACTCAAATACCTCCCAGCTCCATGTGAAACCTCATCACTTATTCAGTTTGGAGTCCCCTGATAGTTATCTGTCCTTAATAGTTGTTCTTTACTATTAGCCAGACCAATATTCAGACAAAGAATCAAGGGATACTCAGAGTCGAATCGGGAGCTCTTTCTCTATGTAGCTCTTTGCTCTCCGGTATTCTGCCCCACAAATTCAAAGTGTGCATTACCTGTGAAATTGCCTTTGAGCCAGTGATCTCAGCCCCCTGAACTCTGATCTCTGTCACCTCATCTCAGTGAGGCCCCATGCTTTTCTTGGGCTCCTTGTTCCTGGGCCATCATCCAGAAGAATCCTCTAGGCAGAAAGCTAAGGCATCAGGGGATCACCTCCTTATGTGGATTATATTCCTGTCATGGATTATATTCCTGTGCTGCCTTTTGTCTGAAAGGTATCTGAAAAACATATTTTGTGGAGTTTTCTAGATATTTATGGCTAGAGGGCTAGTCCAGTACCAGAAATCAAGAAGCTAGCAAAGACTGCTGGACTCATGACCAAAGAATTCAGGAGCCACCTTCAAGAGGCTACCACTAGCCAACAATGAGTAAATTTGAACATAAATTTAAGATTAATAACTGTAATAAATTGAAATGCATCAAAGTTGTTAATTCACATTTTTGTAATAATACTTAAATCTCAGCAGTTATGTTTAGAGGATATTAGGAAAATAACTCAATGTTTGAAAACTAATAAATAAGAAGACATAATCAAGCACTTACATTGCCTTATTTGTAACAATTTTACCTCAGAGTAATTGAATATGATGGAAAGATATTTTTTATAGACAACAAATAAAAAGGGAGTGATCACATTAAGATATCACCATTTTGCAACCCCTAAATTATTTTTAATCAATTCTAGACAGATTATCAATAGCAGCTATCTCTACAAAAAGAAAGGTGGCTAGACATGTTCAGAAATATAAAATACTGCTTATGAGGAATTTTTGCGTAAAAAGTAAAATAAAATAAAAATATGGTACAAACTGCATCAAAACTCTAGGTCTAAGTACCAATTTACAGAAAATACAGGATTCAAAGGAATTATATAATAAGTACACAGCAAAATGTGGGCTGTAAAAATCTCTTTAAGAGGATAGCCCAGTGACATTGTGGTTAAGTTCACCTGCTCTGCTTTGGCAGCCTGGGGTTTGTGGGTTTGGTCTCTAGGCGTGGACCCACACACCATTAATCGAGCCATGCTGTGGTGGCATCCCACATACAAAAAGTAGAGGAAGATGGCACAGATGTTATCTCAGGGACAATCTTCCACACCAAAAAAAAAAAATCTCTTCAAGATAAACTAGCCAGTTCCTTCAACAAATAAAATTCAAGGAAAAAAGGAGAGTCTACATACTCATTAAAAGAGATTTAAGAGAGAAGTCAACTAATTGCAATGTATGGACTTTTATGGAAATTCTGAATCAAACACCTGTAAGTTAGAAAAAGAGAATCAGAAAAATTTAACACTGGATATTTAATAATAGTAAGGAATTGTCAATTTTTGAGTGTGATAATAATATGGAGGTTACATTTTGAAAGGGTCCTTGTCTTTCAGAGATGCATATTGAAATATTTATGGAAGAAATTATATGACTTATGGAATTTGCTTCAAAATGATCAGGGAGGAGGGGTGTCAAGTGGAATTATAGATCAAGTGAGACTGTCCTCAAGCTAATTTTTGAAGCTACGTGATTAGTACATGAAATCAGTATCTTCTCACTTTACTTCTTATATTTTTGAAATTTCCATGTTATTTTTTTAAGTAATGTCTTTAAAAGTGACTTATCATTGACATTAGTTTAAATAAAAGAAGTTTTGAGATCTGCAGCAACATAATAGATCTCCTGATATTAAAATGAAAGTCAGAAGTTAACGTTCTCTAAATTCCAGAAGATAGGAAGAAAGGAAGGAGGAAGGAAAGAAAGAGAGAAAAACCACGGTCAATACAAAAATATTTTCAATGTTTGTATAGAGTTTGAAAAAGTCATGAAAATAATAAGTCGAGGTCACCCAAAATTACTACAAGATACGGTTGATTTTAAAGCATTTTTATTTATATCTTTGCTAAGATGCCCCAAGAGGCATAACCAAGAATTCATACGCAGAAGAAAGAACAGCCCACTGAATAACTTTTAATAGGCACCATGCCATTGTGCAGCCATAATTAGAAATTGGTGGGCCCATTTTTCATATGGGATTGTGGTCTTCAGGTGTGGGCAGCTCCTCCAGCAGCTCCTGCCTTTACAGATTTATGTGGGAATGGGCTCAGGGCTGCTTCCTGCAGTGGCGTGTGCTGGGAGAGCACATCGCTGGACCACATGCCACGGGACAAGGTTCCCATCATAAATGCTATAGATTCGCATATTCATCACCACATTTCCCAGAATAGGGCAGTAGTGTCATCTTCTAACAAAATCATAAGATGTGTTGGAGGGGAGCCTTTCTCTAATGCGTGTAAAGCCTCCCTAAGACAAGCTGGCTTCCCTTGAGACAGAATCTCCAAAAGTCTGGAGGTTTTACCATAACTCTTCAATTTAAGAATAGAGGTTTTTAACCTCACAGACTTTGGATTTGTATATCAACATGAAGTGTTTAGTCTCAAACTTTTTCACCCTCTTTTGTTGCACTTTCTGAATTTCTATGGCTTAGATACTCATGCAGGTTGATGAACTGCTATTTTAAAGACATCATGGGGAAAATTATCGCTTGGCTCAATTATAGAAGACCAGACCACGTATACCTTGGGCAAGTCGTTTAACCTTTCCTATCATCAATTTGGTCTCTTAAAAAAGGATCATAATGCCTTTCCTATTTGTTAAGACTACTGTAATGAGGAAATGTGGTCACGTGAACTGTGAAATACAATCAAGTTCCACAATGTTGGGGATAGATGCGGGGAGAATGATGGGTATCCAGTTGTTATTTAATGAGCACATTTGGTAACTAACATTATTGAGCAATTACTATGTAGCAGGAATTATTAGCAGGGCTTTATGTGTATTAACTCATTTAATCCTCACACAACCCCACGAGATGAGTCGGAACATCTCCTTTCTAAAGATGAGAACACCGAGACCATGAAAGGTTAATTAAACTGCCCTGCATTCCACGACTGTTATCACTAGCAAGTGGTAGGGTCACGATTTCTAGCCAAGCAGCCTGTGGTCTTATTTATTTGATGTATTTTTTGATTATTGATGTTTATTATAAATCATATCGATTATTGATATTTATTTGAAAGCCCTGGTAGGACAGATAAAGGGACAGGCAAGTTCAGATGGAAATATTTGAGCACCCTGTTAGACTGACAATTTGGTCCCTCAGGCTAAAAAGATTTGTTAAACACATGTTAAGAGAAACTGAGTACTGAACAAGGAAGACAGAAATGGAAGAAGAAAGGACCACTGACAGAGAGCATGGGCTGCGGCCCAACCACCTGAAACCATCATACCTATAAGCCCGCTTAACAGAACAAAAGCCCTGAAGTTATGAGAGTATTTAACTCTTATATGTTATTACTCAAGCATTCCTCTTGAAGAAATTGTTCCCATAACCAACCCGAAGAACTTTACCAAAATATTATTTCTAATCATGTACAGAAATCTTTCAAAAAGAAGTTGTAAAGAATAAACTTTCTCCATCTCACTATCTCCCAGGGACGTTTTGGCGTTCCTTGTAAATTGCTGTCATGGGCAGTGACCCACCTGACGTCGCTTTACATGGCTTGAAAGACAGGTTCCCTGCTAAGAGAGAAATTGCAGCCTAGTTCAGGAAAATAATCATAAACGCCTAACAATTATCTCAATCCCCAAAGCTTTCTTTAACCATAAAACCCTTCTTTTGATCATTGTTTCCATAATCATGTTGATATCACCTTCCCCCTTGTCCGCTACATCCAATTAGTTACTGTTGGAATTCTGCCCATATAATCTCTCTTCCAATGCCGCTAGGTTCATTTGGGCCCTCCCAGGAGGAGTGGTCAGCTGTTCTTCAGTCCCCATCACCCTAGGAATTGGCCTAAGGCTGCCCACTAAGAAAAAATTACCAAAACCAGATGTGATAGATATAGTTTGCTATATTTGATAACAAACCAAGAAATTACCTGCTAATAAGTGACTAAAGTGTTTAATACATACCAGCATAATTCTGATTACTGATTATATTTCTAGTTCCAATAGGGAGTAAAACACTTTTCAGTCTGAATAAAAATACTGGCAAGATTTAATTCTGACTCCTGTTGTCCAGCAACCCCCTGTGGAAGAAAGGAAAGCACCTTTAGCCAGGAGGGGTGCAGAGCTGGGAGCTTCTCCCATTTCAGTAGAGCACAGCACATGCGAATAGTAGAGAGAAGTGCTGGCATTACCTGGCAACCATGGGTCCTGGGTGAGACCCCTCTCATGTAGACAGAGGGCAATACTCCTGTCATGTGTTCCCAGGGGGTGCAACAGCAGTATCATTTGCTGGGAGAAGGTCGGATACCTAAGGGTTCTGAGGAAGGTGGACCCTAAACCCTCTTCTTTGGGAAGTGGCAAACAAGCAGAAGAGACAAGGTCCCAGAAGAACCCTTATCAGGACAGCACCCAGAACTCTAACCAAGGTGATTGGTTCAAGGGGAGAATTAAGATGTAAACAAAATCCAATCAAGTGAAACCAAATCTATTTTATCGAACCTCATCTGGAAACTAACTGTGAAAAACACAGCCTGGATTATTGATGAACGAGGTCCAGAGAGCCAGAATTTTGCTGTAATTATTCAGAGAAAAGAGGCAGTGATGTAATCAGATTTAACTTATTCCTAAAGTCATGCCCTCAGTGGTAAAACTGAGGCGACCAGCTGTCACCTCCTGAAGGTCAATCTCTGCCTTGGCCCTTTCGATGCTCCATAACTTTCCGATTGAGTCAGCGTCTCAGGCGTTATCACAAGGTCTCCCATGAAAAATCGTGATATCTCTTTGAATTAATATTTTGGCATTTATATGAGTTTCCCTGAATCCAAATAATCACAGGAATATTGACAGGTTTGTTTTTCCAGGAGTTCAAAGCTGAGAGCAAGACCTTGACCATGGCAACTTTATCCAGGCAGTGCCACCATGTGATGCCACCTGAGGTGCCCGAGTGACAACCCCTCACCACGGCCTCCCCCAGCAGCAACAAGTATTATTAAGGGTCTTGTAGGTGTGATTTTCGCTCTGAAAATGTGCCAGTTATTATCATCTCTGGGCTTCACTTTTCTCGGATGTAGAATAATGGGTTGGCCTCGATGTTCTCTGAGAACGTTCAATCTCTGTGAGACTCTATTGAAAATATCATTGACTCTCTTTTCTCTCTCTTTTCTTTTTCTTGTTTTCTTTTAAACATCGAAAAAGGGCAGTGTCCTGTAGAACTTAAATCTTGTGGCTTGTTCTTGAGTTTGACACACTAAACAAATGAACTATTTTCAACTGATTAATCATGCCCCTCAGTTCTCATGGGAATATGAGTTAGTTATGCATGAGAAAGTCTGCTGATTTTGACGTGAGGATGTCTTTCAGACAGGTAAGTCACCTGTGATGAAGTGATCCATTGAAGAAAGCCTATTTTCTTGCTGCATAAATACAGGCCTGAACTACGTGTGAGCTGTCATACACATACCCCCTGGATGCAATTCCCGAGAAGTGACAGGCCGCCATCATTCATGCTAATGTCTATTTGTGCAACAATGTTGTTTGAAATAATCGACCAATTCATCAAAGGGAACAGCCGACTTTGGTGGGGGAGGGGGGCAGAGGGTGCTTTTTCAGTCCTAATGAAAGAAATGACATTCCTGTTTACCATTTGTCAGATTTAAACAGTCAATAAATGTTTGCAATGATTTCCAAATTTTGAGATGTGATTCACTTGTAAGGATATGAAATTTTTAAGATTTATAGAGAGGGTGTTTCTTCCGTAAACATTCAGCTTTGATAATTATCAGGAGAACTATTCATTTTGTCTCAGAAGTTAAATGCATGATAAATGGAATGCCTCTTATTGGTTGCAATTTTCTAAATGTAAAGAATGCCTATTTCTTTGATAATCAACACAAATACGTTAATAATAATTATAAAGCTTTTCAGTGCTATAGGTTGATAATAAGCCTGAAAGTATAGAATAGTATAATCTCTATATTAAATTGTTTTCATTTTTGAAGCAGATGCAACAAAAATCAGAATTTTCTTAGAATTTCCAGGGACCCTACCCAGATATTCCTGACTGATAACAGCTAATAGGGTCAACTACGCCCTCCTACCGTGGGCTCCATGTCTCCAAAGCGTGCTCCTCACTCTGCCATCCGGAAACCCAGTAGGAACCTGGAATGCAAAGAATGTGTTTGCATTATCAAAGAACTCTCTCTCTAAGAGGGTCCACCCTGGGATTCCATTCTAGTGACTTTACAGAGGCATCTAATTACTCATTAGTTAGTTCCCATAATCTGCTTAAGAACTTGTTTACTTGTTAACGGGAGAGTGGGTAGTCTAGCCATAGGACTCTCTGTCAATTGAACATCAAAATAAGATACACATATCTGAAGCGATCACAGTGTTCCCGAACATTTGAGCTGGAGGGAATCAAGAGATCATCATTGCCCTTCTGATTTGTCAAATGAGCAGACAGGAAAGGTCACCTGAAAGTCACTCTGGGAAATTTGCCTCCCTATGATCCCATTCACAGCCCCTGGCACTGGCTTGTCATTAGATGGTGCTTAATGAATGCTTGTAGAATTGAATGAATACCACTTGGATTTATATCCTTCCCTGTCAGATATCTAGCTCTAAAAAATAGAGACCGTGCTGTACTGCAGCCATGCAATTCTATTAAGATGTTTCCTACTGCGATGTGGGGAAAGAAGCTTCTTGCCGCACTATAACCACTAACCGCACTGAGACAGAGATCAAACAATGCCACACAAGGAAATGCACGTGCAGGTCATCTCATTTGCAATCATCGCCGCACACGGTGAGTTCAAAACCTTTCACCCACACTTCATTAGCAGGAAAACACCTGAGGGACAACATGTTCTCTTGAACCTGGCACGGGAATACCTGAGCAGGGGAGATGTTGGGCGATTCGTGTGCATGACTTGGCTTTCATGGAGACAGATTCACGCATGGGGTCTAAAAGCCATTCTGTAAGATATATTCCAAAAATAAACATGTTTTAGTGCCTTTTCAGGCTGTGCATTTTTACAAACCCCCATGGCCGCTAGGCCACGTGTACCAAACAGTAGTTCGTTACCACACCGTAAGGTCCTGCTGCATTTACTAATTTTATACCAAGAGGATGAAAGGATGTTGTCTAGGGAACAGGATAAGAGGAGAGGGGTTTAGGAACTGGGAATTTTATTCTGGCTCCGATGCTAATTCTCCTGTGACCTCAGCCAAACCCTATAAATTGTTACTATCTGCAAAGTGAAGATAATGGACGGCCCTTCCTATCCCACAGGAGAGTCGTGGGGATTAATTAGGCAGCTCATTTGAGATTCAGAGTGCTGTGAGCCCACAAGGAAAGCAGTGGGGAGAACAAAGGAGGGGCTTGCACTTCATTTTAGCAGACTGGGACCACACCAAAGACGCTCCCAGGAATCCATTTGGTGGCACACCAGTACTTGTTAATTAACTGGTATTAGGAAGTCATTATGGCTACGAGGGGTTAATGGGAAGATTGAACTTGCTAAAATCAGCCTATAGAGGTGTAAATCGAAGGCTCCTTTGTTCTGAAGGCGTACTGGGCCCTCAAGCATCAAATCTAACTGGAGTGTGCTTCCTGGCCTGTCCAAAGTCTTTAGAAACCTGAAGCAGGTAATTCAGAGCATGAAGTTTTTTTTTTTTCCCAGTGAAAAATAAAATCTTCTAATTCTTACTATGTCAGAAACAAAATTAAAAAAAAAATTAGAAGGAAGAAAATAAGTTAATTAGTACTGCTTCAGTAATCCTTTCGTGGAAGAGTTCCACCTGGTACTGGTACAGTGGATGTTGTGTGAACCCTCACACGCAGCGCACACGCACACGCACTCACACAGCCAAATAAGAAGTCTAGCAAGAAACCAGAATAACATTCCAGGAGGATCCCAGGGGAGTCCTCAGCCTACGAGGGAAGGAACAACTGTGAAGTACACAGAGCAGAATGAAACAGATCTTCAGGAACGTTCAAAGCACAGCTCAGCTTTGCAAGAGAAGCCCAGATGCATACAAATCAGTGGGGAAAGTTCTGGAAGGAAATGAGATGTTTGTCTTCCTATTAAAGGTAGGTATCTTTTGCGGGTGAATTTTGTGAGGGTCCTAAGAGGAAGGAGAGGCATTGATACAGATCTGAAGTACAGCATTCCCGGACTGACTCCCGCCTCCCTCCCCCTGTGGAGCCCGAAGTGTGAAGTGGATCAGATGCACTTAAAATCCAGACGCCTCTAACCAGTTCCAATGGGCCTGTTTGCTGAGAGCTCAGCATCAACAATCAGCATGAAAGGCAATATTCCAGTGACCATTCAGATTCAGAAGGTGCGCTGGATTTTCAGCTTGCATGGAGAATCCCCTTTGTAGGAAAGGAAGGAAAAGAAGGTGAGAGAAAGGCTGTGAGAAGCTGCAGCTGAAGCAGGACAAGAAGAAACCCTTTCCAGGAGACTGAAAGCACCACCCTTGCCGTCCATCTGCTGGCTTCTAGTGATGTGGATTAAGGCTGCCCCAGCTAGAGAAGCCCAAGGTGACCTGGCCTACATGCCAAACTATACGACCCAGTGGACTTTTTTTATGGTATGAATTAGGGCTGCCCCAGGGAGAGAAGCCCAGGGCATCCTCACCTACAGGCCGATCTATATGGCCAGATTCGTATCTAAAGTTATATGACCGCACAATAACCAGACCCCATCTGCACTGAAATCATTTAATGACTTTTTACATCATCTTTTCTTTTCTCCAGTAAAAATAAGTCACGTACCCATGCATTATAAAATTAGCCCTAACCCTCAACTCGGGGCAGCAGCAGGAGCTCTGACTGCCCGTGGGTCTTGTCCCCACACACCAGTTCTGCCTGCCCATGGGTCCTGTCCCCATGCCAGCGGGGGCAGCAGCAGCTGCTCTGCCTGCCCATGGGCCCTGTCCCCATGCTATTCCACACTATTCTCTAAATAAAAGAGCACTACTGCCAGATCTTGAGAGTCTAAGAAATCTTTCTTTTGACTCCTCAGCTCACCGACCCCGCATCACTAGGAAGAGTTCAGAGCTCTCTTCAAAGTATTTGACTACTAATCACAGTGTTGCGTTCTGGTCACAGAATAGTAGCATCCTTCCAGAGTGTGCATCATTCCATGTCATCCTCACAGCTGGAAGATGCACAATAGTCTCCTAATGGAGACATCTCTGGGCACGCAGACCCTGGCCTGACAGTGTTCTCACGAAGGGGACATTCTGAACTGATACCTGCGGGCTCTCGGGAGAGAAAAGACTCATTTCTCAGGATTGCTACCATCTGCAGTAAGAACACAGAGCTGCAGTTTATTTTGTTTTCTCTCTGGTCTTGGGATTTCTGTGTCTTGGGCTGCTATACCCTGACGATTGTTGGGGCCGGGGGTGGGAGGCACCTGCTTGTTTAGGGTAAAGGAGGCCTTGTTGATCAGCTTTGAAGGAGCCTTTTGTGTCCCAGGACATGAAGCGCCCTGGGGAGAGATTCCTCAAGGAAGGTTGACTTTCAGGGGAGGATCTGAAGCCACATTTAAATGCCCACTCCCTCCTTCCAGCTCTGTGAGACCAGAGAAAAAGATGTAAATACTTAAAAAAAAATCAGTCTCTCAAGAAGGAGGGGGGTAGGTGATGGCAGAGTTTTGATGGTACAAAAGTAAACACTGCGGTCATGGTGGAGCCTTTAGAAAGTGTTCAGGGTCTCCCGGGGTCTCTAGGATCTGCACCCCCTCTTCCCTCCCCTCCCATCCTTCTCTAGCCTCTTCCTTGTTCTTCCCTTCTGCTCACTTATCTCTGCTTCTTCTAGTCTCTGTCCTCTTCTTCATCACTGGCCTGTTGTTGATCAACAAGGATGGAAAAAGGAAAACAGAAATTCTCCCACGCCCAAGTAAGCAGCAAACCCGTGGTGGAGTCAGGACACGCGACCCCACAATGGGGCACCTTGGCGTCCAGAGTATCAGAAACTGATGGAGTTTGAGAAAATGGCAAAAGCAGAGAGGTCACCCTGACATTCTTCCTGCCCTTCTTCCCTGAGGTAGGTCATCAGACCCTCACGTAAGAGATGTCCTCCCTATTACTGGGGTAAACAGCATCCTTAGTGTAGAAAACAAAGAGATGCCAGAAGACTCCTAACAAACAGGCTACACATCCCTCACACTCCTTGACCTTTCAAATTCCTCCACAACTGTCCATTCTTCCCCAAACTTAGCATAAAATACTCAAGTCTCTCTTCATGTCTTCATTCCTTCTGAAGGCTCCCATGTCATGTAAAACCTGTCAATGCAAAATAACCAATAACCATTCTATAAATAAGAGAGATAAAGTGACTTTTACTTGAGCCAAGCTGAGGATTATAACCTGGGAAGGCAGTTTCTATAAAGGAAGAAAGCATTCTGGAGAAGCATGATTTTTAGCACAGTTTTATACATTTTTAGAACAAAGAACATATATGAAACATACACAGAATACACATTCATTAAAGTTTCAAAGAGGTATTCAGTTGCAAATTAGCAGGTCAACATGACCCTGATGTCCTGGAAAGTGGACTTATCTTTAGGAGTATTAATCTGGGCGTCACAGATGCTGGTGGGATGCTGGCTGTGTAGGAGCGGAAGTACGCATTCTTATCTTAAAAGACGGCATTCTTTTACTTTGAGATAATATTTAATGCATTCTTTACTTTAATGGTTAAAGCAGATATACAATATATATATGATAGGTTGTAAGTCAGGCTTCTATAGTTCAAGCCAAATCAGTTTTGAACTGGAATAGCTACCCCATATACCTCAATATGTGAGAATCTCTTGTCAAACTTATATTAAACAAATCTGTATGCTTTTCTCCTGTTAATCTGTCTTTTTCAGTTTAATTTTCAGATCCAGCCAGGTATCCTAAGAGGTCAGGGAAAACTTTCTCCTCTTCCACATCTGCCACTCGTCACATGAAATCTGACGTGTGTGAGCTGTTCCCTCTTGGATCCGCCATGCTCCATATTCCTCTCAAAATTGGAAGCTTGGGGCTCCCAGGGCCACGTCCTCCTGGCTGGCACTGTGACTGCAGGCTGCACGCCCCCAGTCCTGCACCTTAAAGAGCAACATTAATGTGCCACATGAAGTTCTTAACACACTTGCCATGTCCCACCACAGCAAGTCTGTACTCATTTGCTTGGTTTTCAAGACTGTTCATAACCTAGTTCTGCGCTGCCTACCCAGAAGTATTTTCCATTATTTTACAAAGTGCACTGGGGCCACCGTGCTGGGCAGCCTGAGTGCTTTCCCTGTGATGGCCCCGAGATAACACACTGCCCGGAAGTCCCTCAGCTTGCCTTTCCCAAGAAGATCAGCTGTGTCCTGTCTGCCGAGCTAAATCCTTCCAGAAGACCCTTGCTGACTTTTCCATGACTCTATGGCAGTCCCTTGGCATGGAATTTCTGGGCCATTTACATGTTTGACTACAGGGCTTAGCTTGAAGTCACTGTCTTCCCAGATCCTTTTGTAAAGAAGACTCTGCCCACCATCCCTTTACCTCACCTTGCTGTGTCTGTCTGCATAGCCTTTATAATTAGCTGGATTACATTGCATAGTCATTTCTTTAACAGTTTGCCTATCCTCCTAGCAATAAATAAATCCCATTATGGCCTGTACCTTGTCTATCTTGTAAACAAGATGTGTCCCCAGAACTACGCGTGGAACACAACAACACAACCACAACTACACAACTACAGATATTTCCATAGCACTCACTATGGGCCACACCAAGTACTTTGCAGATGCTCGCTAATTTAATCCTCACAGTAATCTCATGAGGTAAGTGAAGTTATTACCCCACTGCTAGATGCGGGGATTGACTCACAGGAGGGTGAGCCACTTGCCTAGACTCACACTGCTAGTATGTGGCTGAGCCAAGATTCAGACACAAGAGATTTGGGTCCAGAGTCCATACTTTTAGCTGACAGATGCTACATTTTAGCTGATCAATAACTACTTGTGAATAAATGATTCAGTGAATGAGAATTGTTTGCGTCAACTGTGTACTGGAGTGGAAGGATGTAGCGTGCTTCTCTAATCCCACACCCACCTCAGACCCAGGCAGGTAAGGGGACCCTTACATAAATTCAGTGCCCTTGCCTGACCGATTCCAAGACCCGTGTACTTCGATGATGCTCTCACCTGTCCAAATGTACACATCTGAGAACATTCTTCACCAGCTCTTCAATCTCCATTCTGTAAATCAAGGAGAATTTGAGAACCACTTTTCAAGAAGAACTTTAAAAACAAAAATGTCCATTAATGAGGATTTCTCATCTCAGGAATTACTCGGGCGTGTGACTTAGAGAAGCTGACGGGAACCGCAGAGGCCTGGAGTCCCAGTGCCCATGACTCACTAAGTGGCTTTGAAAAAGCTTTGAGTCCTATGCACACCAGTTGTTTCATCTGTAAGCTTGCCGTAAGATTGGTACCTCCTGCTTAACATTGCTGTGCCTTGAACATGGTAAATACCAATAGACATGAACTATCATAATTATCAATTGTCATTGATGGCTCACTACTACTCCAATGAGAGGATAGTGAAAGAGCTGAACATTAGACAAGTCGTTATAATAAATAACATCTCAGGACTTTTTAAGTCTAAGATCTTATGATTATTTTTACCTACAAAATTAAATAATACCATTCATTTACTCATTTCACAAACATTTATGAGTGGCCTAGGATGAGAAGGGATGACCTCTAGTAATAGATCTTGATCATAATTCTTCTTCTATTACGATTTTGATACCAGAAAAACACCATTGAAGTTCCCAGGAGAGAGGAAAATGATCTATCAGTCATATGGGGGCAGAACTGAGGAAGATAGTCATTTAGAACAAAAGGTAAAATGATACAGCAGAGGTTTATTCAAATTAAGAAAAGGGTCCCCAATTTAGAAATAGAGTGAGAGCTTATCCACAATTATATTATAAGGAAATGGCCCTGATCTTAATTTATAGAATATATGATGAAACTCTTTAAGAGTTTCCTTCTTTTGAGGTGATCAGAGTGAATGGGATGGCATATTGAGGGGCTGACAAGGAGGGTGGTGGCTTCATCTGAGGTTCAAACCCAAAGAGGAAGCCTAAAGATTGGAGGAAAGAGCTGGGCTTACACAACACCTTAACCACAGAGAGGAGCAAACCAGACCCTCCTTCCATCCATAGTGATGCTGGGACGAAGTCTTCAGAGGAAATACAGGACAGCAGTTAAATTTGAATTTCCGATACACAACAAATGATTTTTTAATGTAAGTATGTCTCAAGTATTGCCTGTGATATATTTATACCAGAAATTTATTTCTTGTTTACCTGAAATTGGAGTTTAACTGGGCAGCCTGTATTTTTATTTGTTAAATCTGGCTTAGCCATCCTACCCAGCATGTCTACCTTGAGTCTTTAAGGTGAAAGCAAGAAATAGAGGATCATAGGATGGTCAGTACATTAGTCAGGGTTCTCTGGAAAAACAGAACCAATAGGATGTGTGTGTGTGTGTGTGTGTGTGTGTGTGTGTGTGTGGAGAGAGAGAGAAAGAAAGAAAGAGAGAGAGAGAGAGAATAAGACAGCGATTTCTTTTAAGGAATTGGCTCGTGTGATTGATTGTGGAGGCTGACATGTCCAAAATGGGCAGGCTGGAGACCAGGGAACTGTTGATGTTGTAGTTGGAGTCCAAAGGCTGATGCAGGTGGAATTCCCTCCCCCTCTGGAGAGGTCAGTCTCTTTTCTGTTAAGGCCTTCGACTGACTAGCTGAGGTCCACCAACATTATGGAACGTAACCTGGATTACTTAAAGTGATTTAAATGCTAATCTTATCTTAAAAATACCTTCACAGCAACATCTAGAATAATGTTTGACCAAAGATCTGGCCCTGTGGTCCAGCTAAATCGTCGCATAAAATTAACTATCACATTAGGGAAGGCAACTGGCGGGAGGCATTGTATTTGAAAATCTGGTGACTTTGAGGCAATTATCACGATCATGGGAATGTCATCCCAGAAGTAGGTGTTGGATCATAAAGCAGAGGAGCAAACATACATACTGCGACACGTGTTCTGGGCAGCTGCCCTGCTAACAGGGAAATCTTTTTTTTCTTTTTAAGAACTGGTTGCCTAGAGATGTTTTGTTTTGTTTTGCTTTGCTTTTTCCTTTTTTTTTTAAACAACATTGATCCTCTGATGAAGGAAGCGAAGGTTACTGTTTGTTTCATCTCCTGCTCACAACAGAATGGCTGTGAGAGAAATAGTGAATTTGAAAGGGCAGAGCTTTCTGAAGCCAATCGAAATTTAAAGTCTCTCTAGATCACTACAGACAAAACAAGTCATTACAGCCAACTCTTACTCATTTGGCCGCGTAGGAACTTGGTTGGCCTCCTGTTCAAAGGCTAAATTTAGCAGAACAGCCCTCAGCCAGCTCTCCTGTTTGAAGGTGAGAGCTCACAAGGACAGCTGACTCCAAGTTGATCTTCATTTACTGCTTCACTACAAGAGGCTTCATGTTGGAAGCATCTAAGTTATTATTAATTGGAAGATTTGAAATCTGGGGAAACTCTGTGTACAAAGGAGAACTTTTCTACAGATGACATGTCACCATGGGAGGGGAGAATGAGGAGGGCGGGCTGGCCATTAATCTCCAGCATTCAGTGTCCTGCAGCGTCCTCTCCAGTCCTCTCCCCATGCCCAATTGATTCACAGCCCCTGCATGGCTTCCTAGAGGTCTGTCTATAGTAAAACAGAGTCAGAAACCAAAAAGTAAGCTTCTTCCCTCTGAATTCTCTCTTCCGTGAGGGACTTAGGAGTGTGGACAGTGAGCACAGAGAACTTCTGCCACACCTCAGCTTTTGTTTTATTTGTCTTCTTTGTAGATTGAGAAAAACATTTTCCTTCGCTTCAGAAAGTGACAACAGGGACATATCTCCCTGAGCCATATGAGGGAAACGGGAGATTGTGAACTCTAATTAAAGCTGGCTCTAAGAAAATACACCATGTGTGTGAGCTCTGCTCCTTCCCAAATAACCCACTGGAGGAAATTTCCCCAGAAACATTTTGTTTCTCGTCTCATTTAATCAGTAGACTTTATACAATGACACTCCTCACCACATTCTCACCCAATTCACAGACCCGACTAAGAATAACAATGGGCATGGTGGGAAGTGTTTTGTTTTTATTTGGCGAGTATTCATCACGTGCCAGATACTGTCTAAGGAATTTAAATGCACTAACTTCTTAATCCTAGCAACAGCCTTATGAGGTAGGCACTACAGATGGCACCTGGCTTCAGAGCTCACTCTATTTCTCACGAGAAATCTTTTTTTTTCTTGACATTTCATAATAATAACAACTGACATACAAAAGTCTTATAAAGCTTAAAAATTGTTTTTACAGAATTCATCTTCATCACTACCTGTGGGATAAGATATTCGTTTTCTTACCATCCTCATCGTCTCTGTCGGAAGAGTCAGGGAGAGCAGACTGGGAGACGTTGAGGGATTAGCTTGGCTGCCCCTGGATTTGCAGGTAAACTGTCTGGCTGGGTACCAGGAACTCTGTCTGCCTGGGAGCTGGTCCCCCTGCCTGCAGTCTTCCAAGGCAGTGTCAGAAATCCAGTTCCCCGCTTAGCATCAAAGTCTTCCCAAACTCAGCCAAGGCAAAAAGAAACTCATTGTCTTCACTCCATAAACCATCACTCCCAATTCTCTCCCTCTTGTCAGTGAGTCAGTGATGACCATCTGTCTTCTGGTCTCCTAGTTTCAAAACCTAAGAATCCTCTTTGCTAATCTCTCTCCTTCTTCCCCTCACATCCAAACCAGGCTCTCAATATGTCCTTTGAAAGCACATGTCCATTTGGTGAAACAGTGCTGACCTAGCAGTGCCACAGTGTGCTATGATTAGGGGCGTATGATAGAAAGATGGCGCTCAGAGGTAATGGTTTTACAGTCTCACGAGGGAGATGAAACTGGAACATAGATCATTATAATTCAAGACAAGAAATAATAGGGACACAAGAGAGGTAATGTAAAACAGATTCTTACTGATAAGGTGAGGATCTCAGGGGAGGACACACTCACTTCCAAATGGCCAAGACAGAGAATTCAGACAGCATTTGAGCCGAGACTTGACCGACTCATAACTTACAAAAACAGGGGTAAGGTTGGTGCTCAGAAGTTGGAGTGGGAGTAACGAGCAATGAATACTACCTTTTGGCTGATTTTTAGAGGGAAATGAAAGAGATCTGAAGAAATTAGCTCATAAAGTTAAAATTTCTTTAAAGTTCCCTTCTTCTTCCTCTCTGCTTGTGCCATGATCCCAGCAGTTCAAGCTTTTATCACCTGCTGATTGCAGTAATGCCATGACCTCCCAGGCAACTGCCAAAACTGCAGACTCTCTGCCTTATATAGAACGCTGTCTTTGATGCTCAAGACATTTTTTCCATCAAGGATATTTGTAATTTATGATTCATTTATAAAGACTGTTGTAAGCATTGCACCTCTCTCCTCCTTCCCTCCTGCTACACAGAAGGACTGTCCTACCAAATTTAAAGCACACTTATCCCTTGAGCTTTGGATCCCATTTCATCTCAACTACCTAGTAATCATAGATTATAATTACCTGTTCTGTCTTATGTATTCATCCTCTTCGTCACTCCTGGGCCCTTTTCATCTTCATTTGCATATTCCCAAGTCTCTCTCATTAAAAAAGATCCTCCCACCACTCCCTGGCCCCCTGGGTCTCCTCAGCTATTTCCCTTTGACCGTCTTCCCAAGAACATGTAATCTCTATTGACTCACTCTTCAGCCTACCAGTCGGGGTTCACCCCATCACAGCAAAACTGTTCTCACTGAGGTGACTGCATCACTTAGGATGGCGCAGGGCTGAAGATAGCAGAAAACCAGAGTAAATACTGGCCTAAATGAGTTATCGATTGTTACAGAATTACTTTTATGTAGCAGGAAGTCCATGGCTGATGTGTGCCTGGCTGCATGATGCCATCAGGGACCCAGGCGACTCCACCTCACTGTGATGCCATTCTTTAGTGTCACTTTCATCTTCATGATCTCCTGAGAGTTGCAAGATTGTTGTTCCACTGTCAGCCATGCTTCTGGCTTCTAGGAACAAGGGAAAGAGACAGGGGCAAAAGCCGAGTGTGGCCTTTAAAATCCCTGGAAAACCACAAGGCCAGGGAGATATTGTCATTAGGGCTCATCACACGGCCACCCCCCAGGGCCAAGGGGGGCATAATGACTATCCAGATGAAAGTGGGTTCTGTTAGGAAAGAAGGAGAGGATGAATATAGATTAGGCCTATTTTCAGCAGTTACCAGAATACTCTACTCTTCAAAACTAATGAACTTGACTTCTTAGAAGTCCAGAAGCAATTGACCTTCTCCCTCCTTCTTGAAATAATTTCCTCCCGTGGCTTCCATGACACCACTCTCCTGGGATTTCTTTCACTTCTCTGGCTGTTCCTCCCTTGTCTCTTGCATGCTTGCCCTCCTCTACATGACCACACTGACATATATTCCAATGTTCTCTCTCCCGGTGAATGACTCTGGCTTTCATCCAGTTCTGCAGGTCAAGCTGTAGGGTTCATGCAACAGCAACAGAGCTTCAGAAGCTTCACCAAAAAGGGAAGAAGTTTAGAGATGGGCAGTTACTGACCTTGGTGTGGAGGCTCAGAGGTATCTGGGCCGAGATGTCTTCAGTTTTCTTGGCCTTCTCTTCATGGCTTCAAGATGACTCTTGCAGTTATGGAGTGAATGAATAATGTCTAAACTCTTGGGCTTGGATTTTAAAACCCTCCATACTTGTCTTCATTCTTTTGAGTTGATCTTACCTCCACCACTAGGCAGCGCACACTCGCTGGTCCTAATCATGGAATCACTGCACCGTTTGTTGGGTGAGGCTTTCTCCTCACAGTTCTCAGGATGTGACACCTTCCTCGCTGCTCTGCCCATATCCACTGCAGCCCCCAAAATTCCTTCTCCATCACCACTTAGTAGAAATGACTGTTCTCTTCAAACACAAATCTGATTATGCCATTCCCAAGGTTTCAAACACCTTCCCATTATCTCAGCATAGGACTAAAATCCTAACCTTGTTCCACTGAGCCTTGCAGACTCTGCCCCCTAATTTCCTCTCCAGAGTCTTCTCCCAGAATCCCCCTACAGCATCTCCCCCATATTCACACATTCCTACCCCATTTCTCAGTTTTCCGGTCTCTGGATTACTTCTGTTTCTTCTAAAGCATAATGTTCCTGTCCATAGAGAACACTGTTAATTTTTTTTCTTGGCTTATTTTTATTCAGTCTTTGGATTTGAGGTCAATGATGAGTTTCTGTAAGAGTACCTCTCGAACTCACCCTGCACTCACTCCCAGCCTCCCCCTCAGTGAAGGTGTTTTTACAGTAATAATCTTAGGCACTCCTATAGTAGCAAGCATCGTTTGCTTAATGTTGAGTAGTACTCAATAATCTAATAGTATAGTTTCAAAAGTGTGTGTTGGGGGAAGGGGAGACCTGGTGTTCAAATTACAGTTCTAAACATTTGCTAACTCCCATATTTCATCCGACATAAGATGCACATCTTTTCATATGCTAATATCTCTAGAATCACCCTTTCAATCTATGGCATTTCATACTGTTAATAGGCAGCACTTTTTTTTTTATAGTACATAAAATCAGGGTATTTCTTACAATCGATATATATCAGATTTGATTAACTATATCATGTGACCTTGAGCAAATTACTTTAAACTTTTACTGCCTAAGCTCTTTCATCTGTACTGTGTGGTCATACCCAAATCATAGGGTGGTTGTGATAAAGAAAAATGAAAGACATAAAGCACTGAAAACAGAGGTGTCTGGCACGTAGTCTTGGCCTTTTGTAATACTCAGGGATATGCAGTGACTTGAATAATATCTGACATTTTTCAATGGACCATGTAGGAACTACACCTGTTTGTTCCACTGTGTCCCTAGGTCTTACCACAATACCTGGCCATTCCTGGGACTTATTATGTATTTGCGTAATGTGGGATATAGGAGGGAAAAAAAGGAACATGCAGATTCATCTCTATCTCTGTGACTTATTTTTACTTCTGTTCTTTTCAACAGGAGATCCATTTCGTTAGTATTCCTGTTCTTTCCAGCATGAGTTTTCCCTATGGTAGACTTAGAATAACCGCTCCAGCTAAAATTCCATCTACTCAATCAATAATTATTTAGTTTAATATATAAAAATCATAAAATTCAAAATAAACTTTAAAATAGTTGTAATAGCACTTTAAAAAATTTAAACGTAAAAAAGTTCACACTAGCCCTTCTAATTTCACCCTTCAGAAGAAAATCATTAAATTTAGTGTGGATCTTTCTAGACTCTTTTTCAATGCAAATTATATGAGCTGAGTAAAATAGTGATTGTTTGAGGAATCTCTTGAGATGAATTGAGCAATTTCACACACAAAAATAGGACTAACTTCCACCCAGCCAGAAGCAACATTGCCCAGCTTCCTGCCCCATGGTCCGTGGCCTGACTTCTCTCCAGCTTCCTGTTCTAACCCAGCTCTCCTGTGACTCTCTTCCCGTGCACAGCTAACACTTGGAAGTTGTTTACACCTTTCCACCTCCACTTTATTTCTCAGTAGTCTTTTCTTGATAATAATGAAATCTGTGGAAAGCTGGGGGGAAAAGATAGAGTTCTTTCAGTAGTGACAAGGCTGGACGAGGCCTGTCCTGAAGACAAGCTAGTCTGAGATGTTTCTAGGAGTGCAGAGGAAAGGCCACTGAGTCAGAAGGGCCCTCAGAAGATCCAGGAGCTTGCTCCTCTTTCTCTTCAAATCCTCTTCTCCCGTCTGCTTGGGATCAACACAGCGAATGCTCTTCTCAGGAGGCTGTAAGACTGTCAACTTCTCTGATGGCCACCTGGCCATATGAATCAAAATTGTTGGCAACTTTCGACCCAGCAACTCTGCTGGCAGAAGTTGATCCAAGTGAATAAGAGGACAAATGTATAAATATATGTATGAGAATGTTCAATGTCTCTTTTAAATAGAGATATCAGAAACCTAATTGACCATTAATAGGAGATTATTAAATAAATTATTGTAGATATGTACAATACATGTCTGTTAAAAATGATGGAAATAGATCTATATTTATCAGCATGGAAAAAATTAAAGAGACAGATTCTTTAAAATTACAACATAAATTTTTAAAAATTATACACACAAACATGCAAACATAGAAAAACATCTGGAAACAAATATCAAAACGTTAGCAGTGGTTTTTCCGAAGATATTGCTGATGGTTTTTCCTTCTTTATAATTTATAGTATAGTCTGATTTTTACAATAGTCATGTTATCACTTTTATAATAAAACAAGCTCTTTTAATCTCTCAAAACTTAAGGTCTAACCTCACTGTGCCTTGTCTGTCTTCAAATCATCACCCAGTTTTGCATGGCCCAGAGTTTTTCACGTTAGCCTCAGGTCCCAAGGCAGGGGTTCATTGAGTGTCTCTCCATCCTGGTCATCCTACTCTTTGGTACTGATTTGTCCTAAAGGAGGGCAACCTGTCATCATTTGAAAGGGAAGGGAGGGGTGAAAGGAAGAGGAAGAGTAAAGGGAGAGAGGGAAGAGAGAGTGGGCAGCCAGGGAACCCATTTGCTGGTGACTTCACCCCAGCTTGTTTTTCAATGTATCTGAATTCAAACTGTTGACATACGTCACCAGAGCACACAGGAAAATTCATATCGAAGCACATTATGAAATAGTCTATATGAAAACACTGAGAAACGGTGCAGTTACAAGTGCCAGAGACTACTGTCGTTTTCCTGGGATCAGAGGTGATAGACAGATGGTTCCCTCAATTCGTACAGTCGAAGACCTGGGTCATTCCGAATACAGCTTAAGGTCACATTCGTCACTGCCGTTTCAATAAGGCACGACTGTGAGTGTTACCCTTTCTTATTTAAGCGGGAAGGAGTGATTGATTTCCGCTAGGCTTTTTCATACTGTTTGCAAAATCTATTCTGGATTGGTTTCTGAGGTTATCACTCGGAGGAAAACAATCCAAATAGAAAAGACTTGTAAGGTCTAATATCTAGGATTTTTTCCAGATTCTGCCTGTTTCAGTCTCACACTGCTGATAGGCCACTGAGGGCCCCTCCGGGGGCCTGTGTCCCAGAGAAAAACCGTTCTACCTCCAAAGCTATGGCAGCAGAAAGAGAAGAACTCACTTTCTAACTACATTCCAACCTGGAATGATGCCCGCTTGGCCCTGAGAGGAAAGCTGGGTTTCTAATAAAAGCCAGATAGCCTAATATCCCGAGCTATTTTCAACGCTGCCTCTCCTACACATTTGGCTGTTTGTTTATTTTTGTTAGAAAGACAGACTTGTTCTTTTGCCAGGGAACTCTTTAACATCCTGCCACCAACATCTGCACAGAATAGAATGCTTTGGAGGGTCAGATGAAAAAAAAAACTTTCCTCTGAAAGGGGTGAGAAAGATAGTAGTGTTTCTGTTTGAAGCAACAGAATGTGTAAGAGAAAGTGCCAACTACACCACACCGAGAGCCTTTGTGACGGGCCACGCTTCGGCATAAGGGGGATCTGAGGCCATCGAACAAAGGTGAAGGGGACGCAACGACTTCCAGCTCCTGTGCAATTAGCATCTGCCCCGCAGAACACAGTGTCATTCTGCTGGCGTTCAATATTCCCCTTGTGTAGAATTGCCTAAAAGGGCACTTTAAAATTTTGTTTACTTACTTATCATTTGTCTCCGCCCTCAGACTGTGAACTCTGTATATCTAACAGATTCACCAATGTATACTTAGTGTTTGCCACACAGTAGATACTCAACAAATCGTTGAAGGAAGGAGGAAGAGAAAAAAGGAGAGAGGGAGGGAGGGAGGAAGATGGAAGGAAGGAATCTGTGCACCTGTCCAGTTCCACTTCCCGTGCCCCTGAGCCAAGTCTGGCTGCTGTTTGAACGCACCCTTCCGTTCTCGGCAGCACCTAGCAGCGTGCCTGGTGGAGAGCAAAGGAATCAATAAATGTCTGCTGAACTGAGTGTGTTGTTTTAGTGCTCATTGGATTAACAATAGATTAAAATTGACATTATAGTAAAAAAAGAATACTAATGTAGACATGCTCATAAATAAGTACTTTAAATAAATTGTTTTTATAAAAAGCAAGTTTTTGAATCCATTCTGAGAACTAATTGTTTTTGTCACTAAATCTCAACTCCAGGTACGTTTCTAAGGCTGACATCAGTGGCTGTCAGCACCCTAGGGGCAGGCAGCCTTCCTTTTCCAAACGGATGTATGGCAGGCAAATTAATTATGGGGCCATTTGCAGGGCAAGTTTCTGTGGCTTAAAAAGGGTGATGGCACTACTCAGTTGTTTTGTGACATTAAGATTAGCGTGTTGTCAGAGGTCGAGTGGCCTGCTCAGGCAATAGCCTCCTGGGGTGACAAGCACATATCAAATACCTTGGAAGAGGGAAAATGGGAAGCTAATATGACAGTCCACCTTTTCCTCAATGCTAGTTTTGACTACTCGGTTCTATCTCCGAGCTGCTGTATGGTTAACAACTTTATAGATCAGATGCCAGCTTTCAGAGTTATAAAATAACTTGTCCAAGATCAAACTGACACTCAGTGGAAGCATTGGCTTTGCACCTGAGCTCTGACCTCCCATCCGAGTTTCACTCACCACAGTATATGAAGATTTCAACACATGAGAAGTCTTCGTAACAGGAAACATCCTATTCTGGTGATGACAATAAGAAAATTGTTTGTTGCTGTAGTTCTGTTTTTTTTCTTTCATATTCTGTCGTTGAAATTAGATACACTCATCATAAGGTATTCCTTAGTCTTGAAAGAGTTTTGATAAAGGACACAAAATTAGATATTGGTGATTCTTAAAGATTAAGGTAATTATGATATTAACTCAAAAAGTGAGATAGGAAAAGAGTTCGAATATATGGGAAAGCCACGTGAAGAATATCTTTACATTAACTTACTGGCTTTTGCACACATTGATGCACTGATGGCTGCAGGATGCCGGAAAGGTTACATAAGGCGCCATCTCTGAGAACTCAACAGACGAGTGAGGTTAAGATCACCTTTTGAGAGTGAAATCATGCACCAACTTAATGGTTCAGAGCAGAATTAGTTCAGAGCATCTTTAAGAAAATGGAAGGGCTCCCTTAATTTAACTGAAGGGATTAGATTATTTGAAGAAGGAATGTGTCTTTTAAAAAGAGAGAGAAGTGAGGAATCGTTAAATAAAAGTGGAAAGACAGAGCTGACTTGTATAACTACTCCCAAACCCCATCTAAGGAAAGGATGTGGCTCCTGTATGTGAAGCTGATACCCTTCAACTTCTGATACCATCTACAGAAGCCATCTTTTCCTAATTATGTGGTCACTATGCAAGTTTGAGACTACACAATGGAAATCCTACCATGCTCCCGAGTTGTGACTGGTTGTTACTTAACCGAAAAAAAAAAAAAAGATCAATGCAGAAAATTATACCAATGAAGCATACGTATTTTAGGATTTTTAAATTTATTAAAACATATAAATATACATTCACTCACTTTGATGTTTTTGCTAATGGCTTCACTAATTGGACTCGCCATAGTATTTCTGGCGTTAACACGCACAGATAACAGACAATGGGTTGTCTGTTAATTCCTGTTTTGATTTCTTGAAATCAGATCAAGAACTTAGTAGTTTGGATGAAACAATTTAATTCAGATAACTTAGCTCTAGAATTTTCTCCTTAGCATTTACAGCTGCCTCATCTATATCTGTTGGGAAAAACAGTCTTAAAAAAAGAGAAAATCTTGCTTTTATAAAATCCTTCCAAATAATTTAACTTCATTTCTCATAGAAATGAGTATTTATACTCTTATTGCACTGTATTTAATCTCTCAATAGTTAGTTACTTTACCTAATTGCAATGAAAGCACAACTGACATAGAGAGGCGTAGGCAGAAACACCCCCGATTCCTGATTAACACACACATTGGCGGGAAGAGTCAGAAGTGTGCACTGGACGTGTGCACTGGCGAGGAGACGCCAGCACAGAACTGATCACAGCCAGGCGCCAGGCAGTGCACTTAACAAAGGGGAGGGGACCTATCAGTGACAGTTGCCTGAGAGTTTCTCCTGTCACCTGGTTTCCCAATTAGCTGGAACCCAAGGGAGCCCTCAGGGTTGTGGTAACAGGGCAGAGTCAGTGGTTTCTGGGAGCACCAATGCTTTTCTGCTGGGTTATGAAATCGGCTTCTTGCTACACATCAGTCTCTTTGCTGCACCTGTTTTCATTCAGTCAGTCATTCCACTGCTTATCTATAAAACAGGTAATTAACTCACAAAGTGCCACAATCAAAAAAGTGAATAATCTTCATTTCTCCCTCGTCTCCCAGGCAACAAGTTCTCCCTCCTACAAAAACCATGGTTATCAGCTTTTTGAGTCTTCATGTGCTGCCAAATTAAATTTCCAGGGCCCCCTAGAAAACTGAGCACGAGTCCCTGCACTGGAATGAATCAAGGCATGAGATAAATGCCTCATTGTGAGAACATGTGAGGGCCCATCGCCCCCACTGAAGGACATCCCAAACTTACAAGCTGCCTTCCGTACCTCCCATTCATAGTTATTTCATCCTTTGTGGGTGTAATAACTAGAAAGCAAAGCATTAAAGATTAGATCAAACCATTCCGCATGAGATTAACGGCTATATTTAGAATTTTGTTGCAAAACCAATTTTAACTAGTCAGGTTTTATGATTGGAAGGAGCTTGTTAAAACAACATTCCATCCCCAAAAAAACCCTCGGCTGACACTGCTCATGAAGGGTACCAGAATATGCCACCTCGAGTATGCCTCTTTGGCTCATGGATTATTTTGAGCTAAAGGCAATTGAGAACCAGTAGATGTAGGAAAAGCTCTTTATCTCCCACTAACTGCTAAAAATAGAGTATAAATTTCACCTTTTCGTCAAGGAGATTTCCGTTGGTAAAGATGGCTCCATATCAGAAGAAAGCTCTTCTGACATTCACAATACTAATTAAATTACCTGGCCTTTAATAGGTTGCTGACATTCCTTCCTTAAAATCGTAGATTTGCATATATTATTCATTTTGTCTCTACGTAGGTATATTTTTGAGGGACGCCAGGATAGAACACTTTTTATTCAATGCAATTTTGGTGCATAACTTGACAAAATTGAGTCATGGGCTATGTGGGCCCCCATTCATACTTTTGCCCTGGAGCAGCAAGGCCTCTCGGTGAGGATGGAGACATTCATAAAAGGGGCTTTCCCACCTCTCTGCTTACAGTTTCCACTGCTGGAACCTCTTAATTTGCTTTTACCATTTAGATAGCTGTTAACAATGACTTTATTAGCGCCCTCTTCAAGATTATCTTCTCCGTAACTGAGATCCCTAAAACTTAAGCAGCCTTCAAAGAGCTAAAGCAGAGATCATAGGCAGACAACCACTGGACCAGACGTGGCTGGCCCTTTCCTTGTGGAGAGAAAAACAAGCAAGAGTTACTGATACTTACAAATTTGGAATGGTCACACCAGTTCTCAAAAATTAGATTTGAAAGCTCTGGGCCCACATTTCTTCAAGGCAACGATGGGCAGGAGCTGCGCTCCAGTGGCATCTGTTGGACATTACGTCTGCCATTTGTGAAGGACTCCACTGCTCCTTATCCCAGAGACTGAGGCAACTACCCTTCACCACCGTCCTTCCTTGTCATTCATCAAAGGCCAGGTCTACCCTCTCATTTATATCCCTGCCTGACCGCGGGCATTCGAGCTTACAGCCGCAAATGATGGCTTTAGACAAGGAACAAGCCTGTGGGAGAGTGGACTTGGAATGGTCCACTTGAGATACTTCCCACTGAAATTCTAGGATTCCTGAGAGTTTACGACTCACATGCACAGACAATGTCTGCTCAGGTACTTAGAGATGTGGGCAGGTCCCAGGAGAAGTTCATCAAGCTGAAACAAAAGCAGGTTAACAACTGAGTCTGCTTTTGAAACCTGAACTTAGTTCCCATCAGTTCAAGGTCAACGCCAACAACATGAATAAAATAATGTAGGGGGAAAAATGAAATGCCCACACTAAAGTATAAGACCTAGCTGATAGTATGTCAACATGGAACCACACTTAGAAGCAGGCTCCTTGTTTCCCTCCCACATCCAGTGTGAACTTCTGGCTTTTATTCATTTTCCAATTAACCTTAAAGTCATCCTTGGATTCCATATTTCTAAAGCTTGGATATCATTTATCCATCTCACTGGCAAAATACATCCCAGCTATTGAGTGCATGCATCTGAGATCCGGGGTAAGCAGAAATTCCGTTTGTGTGCTTGCATCTAGGAAATGAATCAGAGCTCCTATTAGATGTGATTACCCTTATTAATGGCTGTGACTTTCAGCCTGGCCTCTGGGGTATTTATGACCAACAGGATTGAAGGGAGTTATGCAGGGGAATAAAAGATCCTCATTCTGGTAATGTAAAGGAGGAAGAAATAATGCAAGATACTTCACTGATGACATTTTGATGACAAAGAGGAGAGGAACTTCAGGTCGAAGTTGCTGTGCAAGGTTATTGGATGTGATTTCGCGATGTACGCGATCAGCTTCCTGTTAAATAAACAATGGAACTTTTCTACTTGCTAATAGTTAGCAGGGGTCAGCAAACTACAGCCTGTGGGCCAAATCCAGCCACTGCCTGGATTTGATTGCAAAATGTTTTTTCAGATAAAGTTTGGTTGAAATGCAGCTCTACTCGCTCATTTTTCTACGGTCTCTGCCTGCTTTTGTACTGCAGAGGAACAGCTGAGCAACTCACACAGAGACCTTACAAACTGCAAAGCCTAAAATGTTTGCTATCTGGCCCTTTACAAAAGATTTTGCCAATTCTTGCTCTAGAGAGACTTAAATTCCAAATGATTTGAAATAATTGATTGTGGGGCGGTATAGTTGTGGTCAAGAACACATGTCTGTTGGAGGAAAATGGACCTGATTTAAAACTTGATTCATGTACTCATTCAAAAAACATCAATGGAATGTCCAGTCTTTGTCAGGTACTATTCCAGGTGATGAGGGTGAAAGACTGAATGAGGCAGGACCCTCCACTTCAAGGACCTTACGTTGTCACAGTCCCATCAATTAACAGTGGAAACTAAGGGAAAGTTATTTTTCTGAGGATCAGTTTCCTCAGTAGCAAGAGTGGCCTAAGAGTACCTAATTTGTAAAGTTACTATGAAGATTATAAGAGAAAACATATGAAATTACTTACCAGTGCCTGGCACAAAGAAATAGCTCAATAAATATTACTGTGGTCCTACGCTCAATAAATAGATGGATGAAAGATTATTTTTAGTATTTCAGGGTTAATTCATTTAACAAAAATTTTAATTTAAAGTCAATAGTGTTGCATAGACAAATCTTGGGAAGTGAAGTAGGCAAGGCGGGGATGGGGCCAGCCTGTGGAGACTGTGGATATCGTGCTAAGAGGTATGGACTTCACAGAAAAGGGCTCAGTGCAGAATCTGAGGGAGATTACTAAGATGGTCTGATGTTAATCAGCACCATGCTTTAGAAAGACGGTTTTAGAACATGTTTGGATGATACGTTTGATTTGATAATCATAATTTTATAGATGACAAATAACCTATCTATAAAAGGATAACCACTGAATAACCTAGACCTGTTTGTCAATGTAGTAGCCGCTAGCCACTGGGACTATTTCAATTTAAATAGATTAAAACTGAAATAAGTTAACAATAGGGGCTCAGTCACACTAGCCACATTTCAAATACTCAGTATCCATATGTGGCTAGTCATTACCATATTGGACAGCATAGATATGGGATATTTCCATGATTACAGGAAGTTCTATTGGATAGTGCTGACAGCACTTTGGGAAATAGACAATTTAATAACATTCTGTAACTGATTGTGTCAATGGTTCGAAGGATTTGATAATTTCTCAGTAGGAAATGAGAGAGGCTGTTGGGTTAAAAAAGGATGGAAATTCTTCTTCTCTGTGAGCCCTGTGGCTTCAGCCCAGACTCTATGACACGGCACAGGCTGGAGTGGGTGTAGTGATGGAGTGTTTTGCCTGACCTTGTGGGTTCAGACTCGGGGTGAGGGCTGAATCCAGGTCGGTGCTGCTGCCATTAGCTCTAGCTCAGACCTCTCAAGCCAGCGCTGTGAGCCAGGCATCTTCAAGGACAGCCAGCATCCAAGACAACAACGGTGGAGACTTCCAGCCTTGGTTGGATACATCCGGGTTGTGATGAATTCTTGTAATCGCCATGGCAATAAAGATGCGTGTCTGTCACCTAGAGCAGTAGGATACGCTTTTTGAGGTCCCTGGTCACGCAGCCACACACAGCAGAGGAGCATTCAGAGAACAGTCAGCCGCAGAGGCAGCGACATGGTGACAAGAGAAGCTGGGAAGAGAAAACCATGGAGGGCTCTTTCTGGACAACAAGGAGTTCTCAAAAAACTTGCAAAAATAACTGGCAAACGTTTCGAGGTGGGCTAATATCAACCAAGGGGGCAGGTTATGTTGCACACAACAAACACTGGGATATACAGTATAGACGCACTCATTTTATAGTCAAAGCCCAGTGAGGTCTGGTGTGTGGGACTTACCATTTATTCTTCGTGACCAAAACCAGTTTATTTGAAGGCCTTTTTGCATTACTGAAGCTAACAATTCATACTGTTCTTTAGACTAGTGTACTACAGTTGCTTAATCAGAATGGAATTGGAATGGCTGACGCCTGGCAGAGCAGCCTAAATGACCCAATAATCATCAGTAGCTTCCTTGCTTTCTCTCTCTCTCTCTCTCTCTCTTTTCCTTTCTTCTCTTTTATTTTTATTTCTTGAATCAGGAAGAGAACCTTGGTTATTCTGCCTAGTTCCTCTCCATTATTTCTCTCATCGAAAGTTACAGGTTAAGAAAAAGTTTTATTTATTTAGTGAGACTTTCTGAATAAATCATAAGGCTTAATGTTGGACAGAATGAAAGCCACCTTGTCCTCAGATACGTAAGAATGTGCATGCTACCTGAGCTTAGATGGTTTATAAAAGACTCTCTGATGCCTCTAATGTGTGGCCGGGTTTGCTAACCGCTGCAGAGCAGCATGGGGGTTGCTGGAGATGTGTGAGCAGGATTGTGACGCCTTTTGAGGTCTACTTGTGCAAGTTTATTCTCATGGCAGAGTGGAGGAAAGAACAAAAGCAGGGAGATTCTAGCGACTTGTCTATTGATAAGGGCCTGAGCCAGCATCATGGGGAGTCTTTAAATAAATCCTTGGGCACAGAAAGCTATAAATGGGGAAAAGAAGTGAGCTCCAACTTGTCCCCAAGGCTGGATCTTGAGGGTCTCAGCTAAAGTCAGAGAGAAGTGATTCTTGGGGAATGCTGCCGTCCTTCCTCTTGGAGATGTGGGTGAGTGGTGGGCCAGTGGCTAGCTCTAGGGACCTGGTGGTGAATTGGTGGAGGGCAGCAACACACAGGGGACAGGCCATGAGGGCCACACAGCCATGAGTCCTCCCATTTTTTGAAAATAATTTATGCACTTTGCCTCTAAGCAGGAGGGAGAGCTTCCCCCAGAGAACACGCCTTTTTGGTAATTGGGCACTGTCTTAGTAGAGGAAAGCGTGTGTGTCCACCGGGAGGGAAAAGCTCCACAAATCCCAACAAGGTCACAACTGTACACTGGAAGTCAGGCTTTGGATCCCAACATAACTGGGTCCTGGGACTCCAGAGCTCATCTTGAGCAGCCCCTCCTTGTCTGTCTGGGATGGAAGGTGTGCGTATCCCCAGGAAGAACCCTCAGCATCTGTTCAGGATCTGCTTGGGGAGGCATGAAAGGTTGTTTGAGATCTGAATGAAAGGTTGTTTGTGAATCTGTGATATTAGGAGATGACAATACTGACGGTGCTAGAGTCAGAAATAACCATATGTGCCACCATCTTGCAACCATCTGTGAACAAAAGCAATAATTCTGACCAGACATGAGATCCAGACTTCCAGCCAACTATTCAGTTTTGACCAAAGGAATCCTCCTACAACCTATAGGAAGCTGACTGACTCTTTCTGTTTTCACACAAGGCCACTTTCCCCCAAAGATAACACAGATCTGCAAGGAAACTTCAGCTAAGTGCCTACGTGCCCCACGCCTCAGGAAGAGATTTGCTGTGAATCAGCTCTCCTGGGAAACCCCGATAGCTGTGAGACCTCCTGGACCTCCACGCCTGTGCCAGCTTATTTTCTGCCCCTATGTGGTTTTGTTTGGATCTGGACGAAGCTCATGTTGGACTTTATCTGTGGGAATGCAAGGTGGGTTTCAGAGTCCCTGGAAGGGAGGTACTGGTGGTAGAGAACTCGCCCTATAAAAAGTCATCTGTCCATCTGACCACTGTATTTCTACATTATCAGTTCTTCATGCACAAAAATGATGTGGAATCCTGTTATCTTTATGAGTAGCCATATTGGTCTAGTAAAGACCTGCAGAAATCCGAATTATCTGCCACACTGCAACTGTCACGTTACCTCTTTCCTTCTCATCACCATTCTTTCCAAAGCTATACACATATCCGTAATATGTATTTTATTATTTTGATACGGACCACCTGAGTTTTATGGTATACTGAACCATCACTGAATTATGAGATATTTTAAAGGCATTTATTTCAGCTAAGATAGAGGCAAGGTTAGATGTACCAATGTGATTAATATTTATGAAATAGAAATTTTTTATAATAAAGTTTTTGGGTTTTTTTTTAAGACTTTATTTTTCCTTTTTCTCGCCAAAGCCCCCAGGTACATGGTTGTGTATTTTCAGTTGTAGGTCCTTCTAGTTGTGGCATGTGGGATGCCACCTCAGCGTAGCTTGATGAGCTGTGCCATGTCCACACCCAGGATTCAAACTGGTGAAACCCTGGGCCACCGAAGCAGAGCGCGTGAACTTAAGCACTTGGCCACGGGGCCGGCCCCTATAATAAAGTTTCAAACATATCTTGGATATATCTTTTCCTTTTGGCCTGGTTAGGTGGGAAAAATTACTGTCCTTAACATCTTAATTAAATAACATTATAACGTTAGCAAAGGAAAAAATTCATTTGACATATTCATGTAGTAATTACATTAAAAAAAGATTACTTTCCATTAGTCTCCCTGATTGTACTAGGCCATCTGTGCTTGTAAAAATAATAATAAACAATGAATTTCATATGCCATATGTAATTTGCTGTTTAATAGTAATTAAGAAATAATCCCAAAGCAATCACTTGTTAACTGTGATAATTGCTTAAAGGTAATTATTTTGTAATAAATGATAATCAATTATTTATAATCTTAATAATTTTCTGAACTTTTTTTCTTTTACCTTTAAAAATTGCTCGTAGCCGTAGCCTGTCTCAACAGCTATGCTGGAAACTTAGTAATTCTGTTGTGTTAGCGACAGATTTTCAACAAATCAAAATTCTAGTTATGGTCTATTAGATTTGTAATATGTGTTTATAGTGTTTTCAAAAATGAGACTTCTATAAATATCTCTACTTTATTATTACAAATAAATGGGTTTAATAAAACTTCTGTTGAAATGTAAAGTGTGGAATGATCACTAATGCAAAGCACAACGTGAACTTGAAACTAACGGAGCTTTATGGCAGAAGGAAAACTGGGTTGATAGAAACAAAGTTTCATTTTAGGGACAAAAACCCCCTAAAATATAACCACTTTCCCACAGTTATATACTTTTCCAAATGTGTCACTACTGATTTTAGCTTTAGACAGCTTACTAAGCCATTTCAAGAAATGATGTACATCATTGAAGTATGGTGTCTCTTACAACAGAGAGATGACTAACTGAAGTACAAAAATTCAAGCAATAAAAATTTTAGGATATTTATGATTCATAGCAAGTGTTTTGTTTTATTTTTAATATGTAAAAAGAAGAAGGCATTGGACTAAAATGATTCGTTCTGAATTTCACGCTCAAGAAATAAAGTGCCCGGTTCCGTCTCTGTACTCTGGTTTCCT
Organism: Equus asinus; assembly: GCF_041296235.1. Taxonomy (NCBI): domain Eukaryota; kingdom Metazoa; phylum Chordata; class Mammalia; order Perissodactyla; family Equidae; genus Equus; species Equus asinus. The sequence goes on from NC_091800.1 coordinate 80,835,948, forward strand.
AACATGACAAGGAAATGCATGTAGATTATGTTTAACTGTCTCTAGATTAACGGTTCTCAACTGGAGGCGATTTGCCCCTGGGGGGACATTGGACAACGTCTGGAGGCATTTTGGTTGTCAGAGATGGAGGAAGAGTGCTATTGACCTCTGTGGTGGAAACCAGGGATGCTGGGAGAGGTCCTGCGGTGCCCAGGACAGCCCAGGCGGAAAATGATCCAGCCTAAGACGGCAACGCGCCGAGGCTGCGAGACCCTGGTCTGCGTGAGCCATTTTGCAGTTAAATAATTTATAAAGGAATTCAAGCATCTCAACCTTGAAAGTTTCAAAGCAGAATTAAAAGCCCTAACTACCAGGAACGTTAGTTCCCTTCCTTTTTCACCAGAGGAATTAGGAAGGATCGTAGAAACTAAAACTTCTCCCTCCAAGAGCTGGTACTAACCCGCAGAAAACCAAAACCCCTCTGGCTATTTTAAGCAAAAAAGAAAGAAGTTTGTTAAAGAAAATCAAGTGTATCAAAAGATCATCGTGAGGACGGTTTTAAGAGGAAAGCACTAAGCTTGCCATAACTGCTGCAAACCTCATCGCTGAAACAGCCGGATGCGGAAACCCCACGGCCAGTGCTGCCAGCATAGCTGGTGCCGGGGATGCAGCCTCTGTCATCATCCAGAGAAAGGAGGACCACGCAGCGGCAGCAAGCTTAACCATCAAGGTCTGGACAGGTAAGCTTATGGAAGACCCACAGCATACACAGGCACCACTGCTTCAAGGGTAGCTGCAGAAGAAAAGTGACAACTCTCAGGAAACAAGGCTCATGACAGAGGAATCCATCAAAGCTTTTGGAGCTATGCAGAGACGACTTGTGGACACAAAAGACATTTGTGTATCATACCTGATCTTGGGGCCAGAGTTGCTATTTGTGTTTGGAAATATGGGGCTAGAACCATTGAATCCCAGTATTTCAGGGTTGGGAGAGACGTAAGTATTATCTATTCTGACCACTCTCCCTCTCCACCCCAAACCCCACCTCCATCTCTGCTCAGCTTATGTCTTATTTTTTCTTCTTCCTTCCTTCCTTCCATCTGTCAACAAATACCTATTGGATGTCTGCTTTGTGCCAGGTGCTGTTCTAGGGGACTCCGCAGTGAGCAAAGCAGGCAAATCCATGCGTTTATATTCAGATTCAGGGAGAGAAGTAAACAAAAAAATTAATAAACTTAGTAAGTATCCCGAGTTTAGCTATTCGAATTTCAAAACTATACATACACTGGTAAATAATTGAATAAGTCTCTTATCAAAATTCTTGTTATTTGCTATCTGAAATTCAGACACCAATAAGTTCAGATAATGCATTATCTCCTGCTGCTCAAAATCAGCACCCCAACTCAGGAACCAGATAGAACTGAGACGTGAAGGGAACTCTTATACAATTTGTCAGATGGTGATAAATGCCAAGGAGAAAAGCGAATTAGGGAGTGAGAGTGACAGTCCCCACGGAGAAGGATTGCAATTTTAAATAGTGTGGGAAAGCCCACCAAAAGGTGATATTTGGGAGAAGTTCCAAGCAAGGGCAAAAGCTTCGGGAGGGAGCCTGCTGCTGAGTTTGAAGACTCGTGGGGAAGTGGTGAGGTTTGAAGTGCTCACGCGACCTAGATAAGGTCAGAGAAACACAGGGGCCATGAAAGGCTTTGTCGATCATTGCAGGGACTTTGGTTTCAGAGAGAAATGGAGACCCACTGGAGGGTTTTGAGCAGAGGAATGACGCATGTGCTGACCACTGAGGGAGAATGTGCTGTAGGCAGGTAAGAAAGAACCCTGGAAGCCCAGTTAGGAGGCTACCACAACCATCTTCATGTGTTGTGATGGTGGTGTGGACGAGGGCAGTCACAGGGGAGTGGAGAGGATAAGGTTAGATTCTGGACATATTTTGAAGGTAGAGCCAAGTTGATTTCATGATGCATTAGATGTGGAGTGTGAAACAAAGGAGAGGTCAGAGATGCGAAACTAGAGGGATAGTGTTCTGAGATGAGAAAGACCAAAGGAAGGGACAAGTGTGTGTGTGTGTGTATGTTGGGGTGTGTGTGTGTGGACACGTTGGGAGGCAGTGATTCTCTTTTGGACGTGTTAAATTCAAGATGCCTCTTAGGCATCCAAGTGGAAATATTGAGTGGTACATGAGTCTGGGGTTTAAGGGGGAGTTCGGAACTGAAGATAGGCATTTGGAAGTCCTCAGCGTGTGGGTGATATTTAAAGGCGTGCACCTGGTTGAAGTCATCAAGGTATTTGTGTAAAGAAGAGAAAGGAACTGTGAACAGAATTTTGGAACACTCCAAAGGTAGGAAATTGGAGTGATGTGGAGTAACCAGCAAAGAAGACTGAGAATGAGCAACCTGGGGAGGAGGAGAAAAGCCAGAATATCTTTTTTCATGGATGGCGTAACATGTATCAAATTCTGCCAGAAACTGAAAGAGATGAAGACTGCAAATTCTTCATTGTGAGCAGTAGCATGGAGCCATCAGCACCTCCCAGAATGGTTTCAGTGGAATGGTGGGCTCGTAGCCCAATTGGAGAGGGTGCAAGAGAGAATGGAAGGGGCATGGAAGACAACAGTGTAGAAAATGCAGGAAGGTTTGCTTCATGGGAAGTAGCCAGAGCGGTAAGCTGGAGGAAATAATTGTGTGTTTGGATGGTGGTCAGAATGATCCAGTGGAGAAGGAGAAATGAGGACACGGGAAAACAAGCTTCTAATTCGTGGTAGGAAGGTCCCAGGGAACGGGCTTATTTTCTGCTCTTGACAGGTCACTCACTTCCCACCTTTGACTAAGGCCTTAGGCATCTTGAAAAGTCCCAGGGTCCCTCCCCCATGGAACAAGCATCTTTCCAACTCTGGCTCTGACCTTGTGTGCTGAGCCTTCCTTCTCCGAAGTGGGAGCTCTGGTTTATTTCCTGGATTCTTGAATTGAATTTCTACTCTGCCTCTACTATCAAAAGGGTGACTGAACCACTTATTTCACCAGTTGCTTTACCAAACACCTATTCTCATGGCATCTACCCATATTATTTCTCTAGACCTTTACTCTCTCTGTGCCATTCGCAACTCATCCTCACAGAGAAATTTCTGGAAGCTCTGTAGCATAGGGTACAGAGAGTGAGTTGCAAGTGTTGGAAAGTTTTGTCCAGAGGAGTTGGCCTAGCTCTAGCTCTTGTGGAGACACATACTAATGGTTGAGGTACCTAACCCTTCGCTTTTCTGAATGCAGCTGAGTTTTCAGACAGTTTCATCCAGTCTCTGTTACACTCAGCCCACCATGATCTTACACTCAATAGAAGCTCAAGAACCTTCCTCAGGGTCCAATACTGAAATATGTAGCAATCTGAGGAGGAGCTGACTCTCCCCAGGGGAGGGGGTGGGATAGTGCTGGGTGAAATCTTGCGGTGGGAGCAGGCAAGCAGTGCCTGTAAGGAGAACGTCTTTGTCCTCAGCCACCTCTACAGGATCCATTAGGAAGGGCCTGAAGCATGGCCTGAGCCTCCGGGGTATATCTACCTTCCTCTGGCCAGGCGTCTCAAAGCATAACTGAGTTCCTGATGTCCTGGAAGCTGAGTTAACATTATTTTATATTTCCTGAGGACCAATGCAGATGGTCAAAGATAGAAGTTGGAGCCCAGGAAAGTCAACAGATGTGGGGAAGGCAGAGGGAAGCACCTGGATAGAATCTGAGAGCAAGATGGGATCAGCTTGGAAGGCAGAAACAGTGTAGGCATTTGGTGCAGAATGAGACATTTATTGAAAAGCGGAAAGGGTAAGTAAAGGTTTGGGAGAACCCAGTTCCAAAGTGCCTTATTTATTCATGTATTCTTTGGTAATAAAGCCACAGTAAAAGCCAGCGGTGTACTAAGACACATTTAACAAGTAGCTCTTCAGAAAAAAACAACAGCCCTGACTTTAGCAGTTGCTAATTTCTTTGGTGTTACTGCTCCCACCATGACTGGTTTCAAGATATCAGTAAGACTTCACTGAAGGAAGAATTGAGACGAGATGCTCACAATTGGCTTTGTGAGCTCCAACACAGCCCAGGAATAAGTAAAACCATGAATGGAGGTCTCAGGTCAAGTTCTTGCAGCATCAACCCTGAGTCAAGGATGTGGACGTGTGTGATTTATCGATAACGTGCTCCCATGGGAGACGTGGAAGGGCGTGAGAGTGGGACAGACATGAGCAAGAGGGCCAGCAGCAGTGGGAGCGCACAAGTCTGGCAGAGGGCTGCTTCACCTGGTCCCACGAAGTACTCAGAAATTCGAGATCCGCTTCCAAGCTGTCCCAGCTCTTATACAACCAGTGCTCCATGGATGGTAACAGTCTGTGCACCTGTTGTTTCCTCTAGTGGAAGATTCAGAGGAAAGAGTCACTCTCTTCACAAGCGGCTTGAAAGATGGAGAAAGCAAAGATTTTATTGCAAAGATTAACCCTGTGATGAACTTTGAAGGGGCCATAAGGGCTCGCCTAGAAGACAAAACTCTGACAGAGGGAATTTGAGAGAGAGAATCTGGCAGGTGCTTGTCCAAAACAATGTGTTTCAGCCCTGGCTGCACATTAGAATCACCTGGAAGCCCTAAAAATGCAGGTTCTGAACCCCGCCCCCAAAATTTGAGATTTGATGGTTTCAGACAGTGGTAACTTTGAAAGCTCCCGGGTGACAGGTCTGTGCAGTCAAGGACGAGGATGAGTACAATAAAACTCTGAAGCAACACATCATTTTTTTGAGTGCTCAAATAGTTCAGCGTTGTTGAAACATATAGCACTGTGTCTGCGTGTGTGTGTGTGTGTGTGTGTGTGTGTGTAGCAAAGTATCTTGCATGGCACTGTTTTATTCTATTGCATTTTGTGCATAAATAATTTTTGGCACAGCTGAACATATGTACAGCCATGTGCCTGAGAATGACGTTTTGGTCAAAGACAGACCACATGTACGACGGTGGTCCCTTAAGATTAGTACCATAGAGCCTAGGTGTGTAGGACACTGTACCTTCTAGGTTTGTGTAAGTGCACTCTGTGATGTTTGCACAACTATGAAATCACCTGTCAATGCGTTTCTCAGAACGTATCCCCTGTCGTTAAGTGACACGTGACTGTATATATACAAATTTGGGGGCAAATATTTAATATTAATTTAAAAAATATATGCAGCTTTGCCAAAACTTATTTGCCCAAAGTTAATATATATGGAATGGAAGTATTTCACATCCAACTCAATTTTGCCTTCTTTCAAAAAGGCTATTCTCTTATTCCGCCATCATTAAACGCCTCTTCTCCTAAATCTGGGCTTATTTATACTCAGTTAAGTGCTGGGCTATCTACCAAATTGTATTATTCTCTAATTACTTCTTGCCCATAAATCTCTCACCCAGGTTTTCAGTACTTTAGAGAAGTATTATGCTGTCATGCTTTCTTGTGTCCTCCACAGCCAGGGAGAGAGAGAGAGAAAAGCTCATTCTTCCGGGCTCAGTGAGGGGCTGACAGTTTGGAGATCTACATAAGATTTCGTGGTCACCATTCGAGTCTGCAATTCAGCGTATCATAGTCAAATAAGAAATCTCAACGTTTTACAAGAAGGAGATAGCAATTTGACGGTTGGCCTCCTCCATCTTAAAATATTTCAGGAGTCAGGTGGAAATTATAGGTCTTAATCAAGTTTGTGTAATAAGTATAAAACCCTGCTATTAGGATCAATGTTAAAGACACAGCTGTGGCTATGATTTTGTCAAGTGCTCTCTCTGGTAGCTTCACAATGACCTCGATTATGATCCGCCATGCGCCCCACATCCTAGTACTGTGTTTACATTGCAGTAAGTTAAGCATAGATTGGGCAAATATTTGGATAAAATAATCAATAAAAATAATCAATACGGTGACCTCTTGGTAATGTTTTCAAAAAGTTTCACTTGTTCTTAGCAGAAGAAATTGACCAGGGCTTTACCACATTGCCTGGCACAATTTGGAAGAAAAATGGATAGGTGTACATGCAACATACTGGAAAGATCAGACATGCGTGGGAAGTGTGCGGAGAGCTGACCTCGTTGTAAAGATCTGAGTGTCACAGGACATGACCCCGATGCCCATCATTTCCCAGCTCTAGAGCTCTGCTCTCTGAACAGCTAACGTTTGCCTTCACTGTTTTGAGTTCGGCTCAGTAGGGGCTCTCACTGAAGGAAGCAGCACACAGCGCAACTCTCCCTGATAAGGTAAATATCGTGTTGAGATAATTGTTAACTTTGGAATGAGCCCACTGTAGGGTGTGTTTAACCACTAGCCAGACTGCACACATCTCTCTAATTAAGCAAACCTCCCCTTCCCCACAACATGGGCCCGTTGAGAACAAAATAAGTAAAAATGAGACCAGATTCCATATTAGAGTAAGGCTCTGGATCATCCTCGGGATAAAGCATGGGAAATTCTCCCGCATCAGTACACAAATATGCCCAATGCCTTAAAGAATATTTCGTTAATAACTACAACCATTCATTGAGGACTTAGATTGGCCCAGGGACCTGCTTTACAGATGTCTTATATTCACCTGCATCTCACAACAGTCACAGGAGGTGCCCCTCCTCCAGAAGCCTCGCCTGAGATTGCAGAACTGGAGCAGGTCGCCCCTCCTGGCACCTGCTGTGGCTCCTCCCCGCTCCCCAGGACTCCGAATGTGTGTCACTGCACTTCCACCCTGCACTGCAGTGATTTGTAATTGAAACTGCAGGCGACAAGTGACTCTGCCTCTTGAATCAGATGCTACTTCTTAAGTCAGCCTCGAGACTCTCAAGAATTGCCCCCATATACCTAACAGATCTATATATTGCATGGCTCCATTCTCATGAAAGTAACACCCCAGGCTCAGAAATTTGGAATAATGGCTTTTGTGGTTTACCTATCTGCATGCGGGAAGAAGTGAGGGGGATGGCCCCCACCACAAAGAGGGAATGCTCACACCTCAGTTCCTCAGTGCTTAACACATCGAGTTTTCAAATTCTCTTTATACTTCAACGCAGCCTAAGACCACCTCGCTCCAGCTCTTCTCTCTCCAGGAATTACTGTGGGATCACAGGGCAGGAGGACCTTATCCTAAAAGAAAGCAACGCTAGCAGTACTTATTTAGAAAGTGATCCGAGTATACATTTTGAAATATAGGGGAAAACTGTAAAGAAAATAAAATACATATCTGAAAAGAAGCTCAAATATACATTTTGAAGATAAGCATAGGACAATAAACTAGGTAAGGTATAAATCTGAAAGGAGATGTAGAAATGGATTTTCAAAGAAAGTGTATTTGTTCAGAAGAATGAAGAGGAGTATGAGATTGAGAGAATAAAATAATACAACGTTGTTGTTGCTACCTGAAAGCATGTCATAAAGATCAGTTTCTTAGGGGAGGGCTGATTTCCCCCTCAGCGCTTCCTTTAAGCAGGCCAAGTGAGTACTGCACACCCTTGAACACAGTGATTGCTCTGGGAAAGGAAGTATCTCCCTCTTTCTGAGCACCGAAGCCAGGTAGTTCTGGAATTCCCAGGACATGTTTCCTGCTATGCTAGAGAAAGCTAAACATGCAAGAATAAAGCCAATGTGCAAAACACAGATTGAGGACTTTGATTGAGCTTCTGGATCCAACCGTTCCTGAAGACTTTTCAGTGATACAAATGGAATTTTTCCTTCTCGGCTTAAGTCGGTCTTTACTACCCAAAGACTAGTAAGTGTCTGGCATATTACAGGTGATAAAAAATATGCTGTATAAGTAAACTAATTAACTGACTTCAATTTACCTCCTAGAGTCAGCCACCTATATAATTCACTTTAGTTGGTTCAATGTTTCCTTGATTCAAAATAAATGAAAACTGGATAGATACAAAATGACATTTTCGGGCCATTTTTCCCAGTTCCTCTACAAATGTAAAAAATAATGATAAAATATGAAAGTGTGCCCATCTCTGCTCTACAAGACCAAAATCTCCATGGATCAAGAATAGAGAGAGAAGCAAATAGGACCTGAACCCATGGCATTCATGCAAGCAAGGTCTAGATGGGAACGTTGCAGGCTGGAGCTTCCATATCATGTAAGAATTGGTGATAAGCATTGTTGAAGAGCAGAAACAAGCTCTCTGTGTGAAGCCAAGGGGCTAGAAATAAGCTCCATGAGAGTGAATTGAGGTTGAAGCAGCTCTGCCTGCATATCTGATACTGTAGAAAGAAACTTGGTTTTGTCCACATCTCATAGAAAAATAAGATACAACTGTGCAAGAATGGAAACAAAGTGGCATTGCAGATAGGTGAGGAAACCTGCAATTTGTCTGAGAATTCCTAAAAACAGATATAGCTCAGGGTGTACAATGAGGGGGAGGAACAGGCTGAGGAGAAGAGGACATGAGCAGAAAAAATCTGCTGTAGAAAAGGAACTCTCAAGCAAAATTTACAAGGAGCACAAGAAAGCCCATTGTCATGAAGGTCAGTCACCAGACTCGATAACTGGGAGAATTCACATCAAAGAAAGTAGAAATAATGAGGCAACCTAAAAAGGAAATGTAAAACAAGTGTATAAAATGTTATGGGAGGACATAATATTGCTAAAACAATGAGAGGAAATTGCTAAATAAAAACAGACATATGAGAGGTTGGCCTGGTGGTGTAGCAGTTAAGTTTGCACATTCTGCTTTGGAAACCTGGGGTTCAGGGGTTCAGATCCCAGGCTCAGACCTACCCATCGCTCATCAAGCCATACTGTGACAGCATCCCATGTACAAAATGGAGGAAGATCGGCACAGATGTTAGCTCAGGGACAATGTTCCTCACACACACACACAAAACCAGACACGTGAACAATAACTGATTGAAAAATCTTGGAAATGAAATATAGTCATTGATATGAAAATCCCAATAGAGGAAATAAATAGTAGAACAGATCCTGCTTAAAAGAGAATTGTTAAAATGGATACTAGAATTGAAAAAATCAACCAGAATACAGCACAAAAAGTTTGCTAAAATCGTGGAAGATAGATTCAAAAGGTCCAGCATAAACTACAAATGGAGATTTAGAGAATATAGGGGTAAGGAAATATTTGGAGGAATAATAATAGAAAAGATTTCCAGACTTGAAGAAAGATTTATCAAAAAAGCTTTATATCAAAAAACTGAAAAGTGTCAAGGAAGATACATATTATAAAGAAAGTAAATGTTTCTAAAAATGGACATATCCTTCAAGTAGCTACATTTCAAACCCTGGAAGATTAATTTCAACATGGTGGCTAAGGTCTCTTCCTCTACTAAATGAAATAGGAGAACAATGCAAGACCACGTTTCCGCCCCGGTTGCAGAGATTAGTACCCTGACCAAGGACTGGAAGGATGCAGGGATGGCACTTCCTACCAGATCCTTATTCACCTCACCTCTTTGGCCTGTGCATATCTTGGAAAATGACAGCAGAATATACTAAACTTGGTCAAATGGTGACTCCAACTGCAACTGCTCTTCCAGATGCAATCTCATTGTTGGAGCAAATCAGCACACCCTGCGCACCTCGTCTTAGCTATTGTGTGACAGATGCATTTTTTTTCTCTAGACCCATGTATGAGGCCCACCAGAGGTTGTTAGTTTTCAGCTCGCACGGCCAGCAACCTACCTCCCTTGTCAGACCTCAGGACTACGTCCTATTCTGGTCAGCAGAATCCATGCTCACTTCCCAACATTGCTTCTGATTAGGAAACTCATTGTCCCACAAACAAAGTGCAGAAATTTTCTCTGGCTCGTGGAATTCACTCATCACGTGGTGCACCTCCTCGCCTTGAAGCTGCTGACCCGATAAGACCGGTCAATAGCTTGTGGAAATTTTAGTTATGGTGCAACTGGGTAGCCATGCAATGTGGTGCTGGACTCCTGTATCACAGGGTGTGGCAGGTGCTGTCTGAGTCGGCAACCAAAGCATGGTGATCTTTCTCTTTTTGCCAGGGTTCAGGTCTGGGAGTCAAGGTGGAATGGATTCTCTAATTCCTTTCTCCTCACTAACATCCAGAAAATACCACTTTCTTGTCCTTGCAGTTGTGGACTCTGACGATTTATAGGTCCTAGTTCCCCAGGGAGGAATGCCTCCACCAGGGGCCACAATGGTTCCATTAAACAGAAGGTGAGACTGCCTCTTGGCTACTTTCGCTTCTCATACCAGCAAACCAGTAGTCAAAGGAGGGGTTACTCTACTGGCTGGCGTGATAAGTCCTAATTGTTAGGGGGAAATTGGGCTGCTTTCTACACAGTGAGGTCAGGAAAGAGTAGCTCCTGGGACTGGAGAGCTCCTCTTGAGCAGCTCATCCCTGCCTGGCTGGGGTGGATGACGTGTGGGTCCCCAGGGAGATCCCTCAGCATCTGTTCAGGATCTACTCCGGGAGTCCTGAAAGGTTGTTTGTGATCTGAGCCTCATATTAGGAGATGACAGTACTGATGATGCTAGAGTCAGAAATAACTGTGTGTGCAGCTCTTCCCTGGTCTCCAGGCTGCTTCCCACCCTGTGGATTCTGGACTTGTGCCTCCACCATCGTGTGAACTAGTTCGTTAAAGTAAATCCCTCTCCCCACTTCTCTCTCTGTGTATCAAATGGTTGTTTTCTTATTTTTTAAAATTCGTAACAAATAATAACAGTTGGCGATGCGTCTTGAGTAGCAACAGCATGTTGACATATATGAACTCCTCTGTAGTACCGTGAACAGGTTGTCTCTGTGGAATGCCAAAACCTTTGGCTAACTCAGGAAGAAATCTAGTAAATTTGGGAAAATCATAGATCAAATCAGTTACTTAGAGTCATGGAAAATCAAGAGGATATATTAGTGAAGAAATTTTTCATTTTGTGTTTTTCCCTACCTAGAGTAGATGCCACCCGTGTCTCTAGGTGCTCTTCCTTCCCGTCACTGGGGAGGGCATCTGGGCTGACCAGACCAAGGGAATCAAGAGGCTCAAAATAAGCTATCTAGTGTACTCATCCACTGAGGACTAATAAAGATGACTTAAACACCAAAACTCTTTCTTATTTGGTAGAAGTCAATGTTCTGAAGTGTTCTCAAAACAAGGAATTTCAGGTGGAAGAGAAAACCAACGCATTTCATGTCAGAATACCATGATTTGTCTTAACAGAAGTGCCAAAACCTTGTTTCCTGCCATGTGGATTTAGTGTGGTGGATTGGCTCTACCCAGCAGTGTTTCATTCATTACCAAAAAGAAAGAGGAGGAGAAGGATCCATCAGGTCATCAGCTTATATTTCAGTGTATTGGGGAACTGTCCACTTACAACACTAATTCTTACAAAGCAAGGTATTACCCGTGGCTGAGGAGGCTGGAATATCAGAATTACCTCAAAGGATTTCAAATTCTATCCCCTATGTTCTTCCCAGATTCTGCTGTCTCCACTGGAAATAGCTGCACATGAGTTCTAGTGAAAGACAAGGCAATGATGAGAAGTTGTCAGTTAGAGAAGCGTATTTTGTCCTTTGGTTATGTGACATTGGAAAAAAATACTGAATTGGAAAGATTTGAAAAGTGCAGGGAAATTGTGATGCACTTAGCCATCCTCTCATTTGTCTGGGGGGGGTGTGGCTAAAATTGGGGTCCACCTGTGCTGCATATTATCTTAGTAGAAGGTAGAGAACTCAACTTTGTATGTATTTGGAAACTATTATCTCTTTAAATGTTTGTTGGGTGGCAGTTGGTTCTAGGCTGTACAGGTAGCTGTAGTGACCTAAATTTTCACCCCAAAAATGGCAAATCCCCCACTGGGCTTGGTGTGAGTCATGCTAGAGTCTCCGCCACTTGCTTGCATCCAGAAGTCAGTCAAAAAGAACACAGCATTAGAGGAAACAGCCCATGTGTGGTCACCTGCCAAACAGCCTCTAGAATTGTGTATGGCCACAAGGTTTTCTCTCATAAGCTGCCTGGCTCATACTTATTTGGGTTGCACTTCTGCATCACTAAACATAATTTTAAATTGTAACATATTTTAGTGAGAAAAGTATGGTATATTCTCAGCTTCCCCTCTGATTAGTCAACTAGAGACTCAGTAAAGAGATTATTTTTCTCTGCGTCAGAGAATCGAACGCCAATTGTGATCATTCACACAAATGAATGTCATCCTCTCACTTAGGTCTGTTTCCTTCACTTCCAAAATGTAGCAGAAGCTTGAGAAGTGATTCCCTTCCCCAAATAAACCAAAACTGTTATGTAAAACTCAGCTACGCAGAGGTGAAAATTCAAAACAAGTTTTTTCTCTGCTTTGTTTCAGTACAAAGGAACTGATTCCATCTCCTTTCTCCAAACCCTACCCCAATCTTTCTATTATTATTATTATTTCGAAGGTTAACCTGTATTTAGTTCTACTTTGTAGAAATTAAGTTTTGATGAGCAAGTGCTGTTAGAGCGTGACAAAGCTGCCTCCCAAATTTCACAAGCATTCATTTCTCTAATGAATTAGTTGAGTGGAAGCTGATAATTAGCTGGACGTCTTCCACTCTGAGTGGGAGCTAGGCAAAAAGTGTTTGGGCTTCGTTCACTCTTTCATGGGATTTGGGGGCTTAAGAGAGCAGAGAGCTGACATGGAGCCTGCCACTCCATAGGCGAATCCTGAGTGTGCAGCTGGGCCCCTGCACCCTCCACTGTAGCAGACTCCTCCAGTGTAGAAGCTTTGTCTTATGGGATTATCTCGGGAGAAAATGAGAATAGACATATGCCCCTGCAAATTAGACTGGGATCGGGAGTGTATTAAGATAATTGTACTCCAGGCTGGCTGCTCTGTCTTGCTCCCACGATGGCATGGCTGAGTGGATCATCATTTCCATTTGGGCTACAGTTTGAAAGTGCCCATTACTGATACCTAAAGTGAATTAGACAGAATGACTTCAGAGAAAGTAGTATGCCACTGACGGTCACTAACAGGAATAGTCATATGGGCTATTATTTTTGAGAACTGCTTGGGGTGAGTCTAAAATCATTCCAGCCTTTGGAAAGAACATTAAATTCCCATACCCATGACTGTATTTTGCACTATTAAAAACCTCTTGCAGAAATCGGATTTTATAGTTTATTAAGAATTCTCCATTTATTTGTAAATTTATGGGAAAAACTCAACTCTTGGTGAAATAAAAAAGAGAAAAATGTGGCTTGAGTGTCAGCTACGTATGTGCACCTTCAAACTCAGAAATAGAGTAAGACAGTGTAGGTTTTGGTTCAATATCTACATGTTTTAAAGGAACCAACTCTGCCGCTTGGAGCCATTGGTCAATTTGGCACATTCCTCTCCCATTGTCTATAATAAATCTTTTTGAATATAAAAGCAATTGGATAAACTTTTTTCTCCCCACCCAATCACGTCCTCCTCACAGTTATCTCTGAATTAAATTTCCTGGTAATGGAGAGGGGAGAAAAGTCATCCTTGTAGTTTGGGTTGCATGACTACAGACACTCTCCTGGTTAAGTCTCCGAGTGGGGCTCTCCTTCCCACCTCTGTGAAGTATCAGATCACCGCACAGGTCCTTAGAAAAGCAACTGGCTGTGTTCAAATGGACCTGCATTCCAAACTTACCCCCCTGCTGTTTACCTGTTGTGTCACCTTGGACAACGCGCCTGTCCTTTCTGAGGCTCAGTTTTCCTCTTCTGTGAAATGGGAGCAGCACTTCCTCCTGGCTCACAGAGTGCTGAGAAGGTGCAATGACTCATGTGAAGCTCTTAATTCAGAGCCTAGAGCATAGGAGACACTCAGCAAATGATGGCATCGGTACATTTAAATGAACCCCATATAAAACATACAAGTTTTATCCTTGATGCATGGAAATAAAAATACTTAATTCTTCCTCCAAACTAGTTCTTCTTCAGAGACCCTGCTGTAGCAAGTGAAGCAGCCTTATACAAGGGAGCTGTAGAGGGGAGGACACAGCTGAACATTTACCACTACGAGAAGGTATTTGCAGCACATACCAGAAAGGACGAAAGGTACTGAGCCAAGGGCATGGGCAGATTTGGGATCCGACAATCTGCTGAAACTCTTAAAGACCTTTGAAATCAAAAGCCACCAGTCTTCTTAAGATCTCTTCTGTATTTGTCATCATTTGACACTGTCTTGAAGAAAAATTAACTGTGAAAACTAACAAACCAGAACTTGAGCTGTATGTTCTCAAGTCAACATTAAGTAGTTTTAAAACTAAAGAGCTCCAATTTGTATTCAGATTTTTAGAGTAGTAAATATCAAAGTCCTGGTCAAAATAGGCAGAAATTGATACCGAAAGAAGAAATGAGAGCAGAGGCTGGTAGCACACAAGACTTTCATAGGACTGGAATAGCTTGTCGCTGGCGTGAATATGTGCAAAGGCGACACAACCTCCCAGAGTCTATGTCAGGATAAGACTCGGTTCTGCTGCAGTAACACACAACCCAGGAGTCTCTGAGACTTAACAGCAGCAGCGTTTATTTCTCACTCCACATCTCCATCACCCACCTTCTGGGGACTGTCCTCTCCTACCAGCTTAGTCCTCATTCTGCAACTGAGGCTGAGAGCAGGAACACTGCTTGTGAAGGTGGCAGAAAGAAAGGTGCATACTTCTGGGTGTTTCATAAAAGTGATTGAATGTTCAGCCTGATAAGGACAAACACACGTAGCTCATAACTCACCAGCCACTGCTGTCACATGGCCCTAACTCCATGACAGGGAACAGAAAGTGTGATGCTTCCAGGTACCCAGAAGTGGGAGATGAGGGGGATATGGCAGACAGCACAAATGAGGCTGCACCATCTTTCTTTATTACGTTTATGCTAGCCTCAAAGCCAGTGCCGTAGGCCAATGGGTGAATGGGAGCAAGAGCAGAGATCATGGCAGGAAAACCAAATGCCTCTACCAGTTTTTGGTTAAGACTTCAGCAATCGTAATTCAAAGCCTCAGTGTATAGACATGGGCATCATGAAAAAGATCCGAGGGTTCTACACTTGCAGATGAATGACTCCCCCTTTTTGGAGATGGTACTAGCTGAGCAGCAGCACTGTGGGAGGGAAAATGGTCTCGGTAACTCGGATCCATAGAAACACATCAGTCCTGGACAACGGGCATAACAGAACGGTGCTAACAAGGTTGACTTAGACCATCCAAATCACCTCGGTGTGGCTCAAACTGCTCCGAGCGTTGAACAGAAACACCCCTGTCACTCACTGAGCATATTTCCAAGTTGATCAGAAATTGAAGGCTGAGCAACGACGCCTAAGGACTGCCCGCCAGACACCTCCAGAAAGTAGACCCTCAGGAGACATCACGACACCCTCCTACCACCTGGGCTATGTCATCATTAACCAGCTACAGAAATGCAACCCTTCGATTGGGGGATTCTTGACGGAAAGTCATTGGGTTGAGAAATTACACCACCAAGCTATCATGTATAGTATTAAATTGTAAAATTGTTCTGCGTTATATATTAAGATGTGCATTTTGTGTAAACACACCCTAATGTGCAATGGAGGCTGAAAATCACTGATGCCCAATGCCTCATCTTACTGATACGTAGGAGGAAGCCCTGAGAGGCAGGGCAGCCCAGGGCCCACAGCTGGTCAGCTCCTGCGCAAGCATGGGGAACCGTCCACATAGCGTTTAGGAGACAATGTGTGGTGCTGTATTATCATGTGAAATCAAATCATCAATGCATAGTTTCAAGATTCAGAATCTGTTTTTGACCTGGATGAGTCATAAGGACGCATCTCTGTTACTGCTTCAACCCTTAATTAACAATCACTTTGCTTTCCCAATGATCCTAGATTTTTTTAGTATACAAAACCGTTCATCTTGCAGGATGACAAACTGTTGACGTAAAAATGATGTAAGCAACAGACAAACAGGTCATCTTTTTCACATTAAATTTAATCAGGATTCTTTCCTGTTTGTGTTGTACAAGACAATGATAACGGCATAAATATTACCCTTCGAGTACTGAGTATTTGTGGTCTTTTAAAACCAAAGAATGGATCTATTTCTGAACCGAATGGTTCAACTGTAACTGCAATATTCTTAATTTTTTGGGTCAGTTAAACTTCGAAGAAGCACTGCATAACTTTTTCTTTGATTCAAATATTGGTTGCAATTAAAATTCTATGTGGCGGCCACTGCACCACCCCAGGCCTCTAAATGCACTTCACTTCTGCTGCCGCCTCCCTGGAATGCTGAGCTGTCTGCTCGCAGCTCGACCAACTGCTGCTGGTTTAGCTGCTTCGTGCTGCATGGGAAAGACTGCTATGCAACAAGGCAGATGGAAAAGGAAGGTGGTGTTTTTCAGCCACTGTGTCTATTTTTCCATCTAAACACAGAAGAATAATTTCACAGATTGTATTTCTTCTTTGCGACATTTACAGTTTAGGATAATAGTTGCGAAGAATAGGGAACCAACTCAATGCCTCAAGAAGACAAAAGCACAATTCAGACACGGTTGTTTGATGGTGTTTGCAATCAATATTTGCAAACCTGTGTTGCCTTGTGACGTGTGCTTCTCCTCTCCTTCCTGAGCAGCGGAAACCACTCTGTGCTGGGAAATTGGGTGTTCGTCACACAGGATGTTTGACAGTGGCGGCTGGCCTTGTAACCTGATCTTTTCTCCATTGTCATGCTCTCGGTAACCTTCAGCGCATCATAAAACAGACTAGAGGTTACTATAGCAACGCTACCCAAACGACGTGATGAAGGAGGCTCCTGGACTGGGAAATGTCATTTCAACCCCTGACTTTCAGAGTTTGGAATATGACTCTAAACAGCCATATGAGAACAAAAGGCGAGGGCGTTTCAGAAAGGTGCGGAGCTTCAGGGTGTTAAGTTTCCAGACGGGAAAGGCCTCTTGTATAAATCTGCTCATCACAGAGGTCATAAACCGCTTTCTGAAGCAGTCAGCATTTGTAAAACAGGTGTCTGACCTCAGCTTCCAAAATCCTTTGAAAGAACAGGCTAGAGGAGTTTGGGAACAGAAAACAGGAGACCAGTAAAGCCAAATCGTGCCCTTGCTGATACAAGGGCCCCTTTGAGGACACTTAGTGGGATGACAGAACTGTACTTGTCGAAACAGAAGGTCTGGGTATCTCCTTCGCTCCAGCCGGGCAGCTTCACTGTTCTAAGAGGATGCCCGCAGTTAGTCTTCTATTCTTCTGTCTTCGTTTACAAGCCCCTTCCTTTATCTGTTGTTCCTGACTCTCCAACACTTTATCTTCCTTCCCGGACTGTTATCAGAATCAACTGCAGGCTTTCAATTCTTTGCCTTTCATCTTTATGTAATGTGTTCTAAGTCCCCGACGTTGAGACATAGGGGCTGTGGCAGAGAGTAGGGAGGGATGCAGGCCCCTCTTGAGAGAGGCTGGGGGACATCCTTGCTCTGCACTTACTAGTTACATGAACTGATGCCTCCAAGGTCCCTTTCCTTGCTTGGAATGACACCCACCCTGCAGGGATTGTAAGGATTACGTAAGATAATGAATATGAAGTGTGTGGCTGGAGTTGTCCTTAGGGTCCAGTTCCTGAGATCAACACAAGACGACTGGCCAAGCTCTGGCCCGGGTGAGGGAGCTTCCTGTCATGGGCCTTGAGCCATGGGCCAGTCTCCTTTCTGGTCATCCCGTGGCTTTGCCCTTCTAAAGGGGCAAGATGTCTAAAGGACCAAAGAGACACGCCTCTGAAGCCATGTTTCCACTTTTAGTCCACATGCTGCATGCCTGGGAACCAGCAACTCCCGAGAAACAGTCTGGAGTTTATATCCAAGGCCTGTGAGCACACTCCTGTCCTCCTTCCTGAGGGGTCCTCATAACCTCAGGTAGCCAAGGGGGTGCTGTTTGTGAGAAGTGGATGGAAACTGGATTTGTGGGCTGGGTGCCCACCTGCACGCACCCTGGGCCAAGGATAGGAAGGGAGGAGAGAGGCTAGGCCACCAAACCGTGCTTCTCCCAGTTTAGCTCAGAGGTTCAAGGAATCTGAGAATCTTAAATTCAAGCCTGGCCTTTCAGGTCGTTGTTTCGATATGTGTCAAGTTAAGCTGAGTTGGCCCCACAAATGTCAGTGGCAGATATTACAAACCCAGTACATGCATCTCACAGATACATAGCATATACATTAACACCAAGAGACTATTCTATGCAGCAATTACTATGACTTGTTTATTTTTGTCCTTTTTTCAAAAGGGCTTTTATTTTTAATTGTATAGGGATTGGCCAGGTAACATTGGAGTGGATACGTGATACATAGAATAATAAGAAAATTGGAAAAGTGGTCAGAAGGGAAGGGAAAGAGCTAAAACTTGTTCCTGGTAAAAATCTCATTCAAGCATCCTTCTTTCCTTCCTCCTAAGCAGTTACCTAGAATAGTAATCCCAAAGAAAATATAATAGTAACGCAAAGAAGTAAACATCCCAGGTTTAACAAGAGGAGCGTAGAGGAAGTCTAGTTTGGGGTAGATGTTCTGTTTCTCATTGGAACGCATGTGAATTGTTTTTCCTGACCTCAGATGGGCTATGTGTGATATGGACCCACGGGCAGAGATGAATTAAGTGGTGCCAGGGAGGGTTTTTACAGGAAGAGCAGGTGGTTGCCTGGGGCAGCGAAATGTTTGAGTGACTCGATTATGGGAGGGTCTTTAAGCTGTGAGGGGGGAGGCGAGTTTGTGGCTCTTTTTCCCCCACCATCTTGCCTAGGGCAGAAAATTCCTAGCACCACCCTAGGGCGTATCAGGCAGAGCATCTGAATATATTTACATTTCTAATTGAAACGGGGTGGGGGGTGCAGGGGGGAGCCTTTGTTTGCTATTTCCTGTGCTTCTGATGAGTATTTAACTTTCTGTCTCTGTCCCCTGTGTGGCTCCTGTGACATCTCATGGTTGGGAAAGACGCTAATAGAGCCAGGCTTTTATATACGTGACATGAAGGTCACATCAGGGGTGTGCCAACCCAGGCATACCAGAGGGACAGCTGGCACTCTTGCCCACTCCCCTTTCCTCCGTGCCCCTCTCTGGACAGTGTGCACAGCGTCATAACAACACGGACAACCTCCTGAAGCCCATCCAAATCTGCACCTGGTTCCCACAGCTGCCAACACCATCTGTGCAGGTTGTCACCCCAGTTCAGGTTGTCTAGTCCTGAGGAGGCCTCCACGAGCCAGTGCAGAGTCTCAGAGCAGGCCTGGCTCTTGTGTTGCTCATTCACTTTGAGGAGGAAATTATTCATGTGTTTTGGTTGAACCAGAGAGTCTATGAGATGCAAGGCAGCTGCAGTGTAACGTAATGTGCCACACAAAGAACAGGATGACCCCAAACGGACTCTGGTCAAGAACGGATTCTATACTGTGTGTATGGTGCTATGCAAAATTGTCACTCACAAGCTCAAGTTTACCACAATCACCATAAGACAGCGTGGGGCAGGTAAACAAGCTGTCCCGAGGAAGTCTGGAGGCTAGCCATTTGCTGAGAACTAACAAATTTGAAGAAATACGAGGGAAGGTATCTTAAATGAACCAAGATCCTCGGTTGGAAGTCACTGGCGTCAAAGGCCACCAGAGAAATCTTCTGAAAGGAGGTTCCACTGCGGGAAGCTCAGAGCTCGAGCACGTTTGTGTCTGCAAAGGGGCACGCTCCAGCCGGTGGAGGAGATCCCCTTTCCTCACCACAGGCAGAGTAGCTACAGAGACTGGTTTTGACTTGAGGGGACCGTGGCAGGAGGGGACTGGGAGAGAAATGAGGAGGCTGGAACAACTAATGCTGCGATTCTTCCTGAATCCCTCTTATTGGGAAAAAACATTCCACGATACTTGAGAACGATAGCTTGGCATCCTCTCAAACCAGATCCTTCCCAAGTCAGCCAAAATTTTTCCTCTTTCTTTCCAAAGTAATTTTAATTTTTTTCAGATTTGTGGGATATTTGTTTTTTTTGAAAGCACTTCCCAATTAACAAATGTACTCTACACATAGAGCCCAAGGGATCTATTCTTGTGTCAATATGTCCACATAATTCCCCGTTAATGGAGACTAAACACGCACATCAAGGGAGGAAAAGAATCCTGCACAATCTAAATGAATAAGCTTCGTTAATGTGACATTATGGCTGACTTTTCCTGTGAAAATGCACATAAGCTTAAAGGTTCAGAATAAATCTGCCAGCAGACAGAAGATACAAACTTAGTGCAAAGGGATTTGAAATACTGCGGAGACTGCATTGCAGCCAGAGGGCTGAGGCATCAGGGGAAACTTTGGGACCTTGAGTCAATTGCAAAACATTCTACAGGCAGGTGTCATCCAGAGAAGGAGGGCTGAGGAGCAAACCTTGAAGACCAGAGGTGGACACTTAACAAAATGTTTAATTTTGCTGTAATGAAAAAGTAACAAAGCTCACAATACAAAAATGGCAATTTCTGTGCCATAACAAGATAAATATGTTATCTTTATATCTCTGTACAATATACCCTTTGTGCGCCCTGGTTTATAGTCATTGTTAAAATCCTGGAGCTCTTGTGAATAGATGGAGATCAAATCTGGAGAAGATCAAATCAAATTTATTTCTGTGTGCATGAAAATGCAAGGTCAATGACACGCGGCAAAGAGCAAAAATGGCATATTTTGGGTGGCTTTGCTTTCATTCGAGGCTGTTCATTACTGCATACCTGGTCTGGCACTTTTTAGTGGCATTTCCTAAGACAACTGATAAAAGCTGGGGGATATTATCACATTATAAGGAAAACTGAGTTTTTCGTTTTGACAGTAAAAATGTCAATGTCTGTTTGGAGAGTGAAGGACAATGTAAACAAATCCTCCTAGAAAAAAGCAAATTGTGGTGCTTGCAGCTTAAACACACCATTGATGTTAAGGCTGTGCAAAGCTGGCCTTGAAGATGCGCCAACAGTGGGCTAAAAGCCCAGACAAAGAGACTGATGTGAGCCACTGCTCAGTGCGCCTCCTTCTCTTCCTCTGGCTCCTTTTTTTCTATTCCAGTTGCGGGGAGTCTATTCTTGGAATTCAATTCATAAAAAAGCCACACTCTTGACCACGGACTTTTTACCCTCCATATCGCTTCCTTTGCCACTGGGAAGAAGAAAAATAAAGAAGGAACACACCAAACAATTCATTCTTTTGTATATTCTAACTTCTGTGTATAAACATCGGTAATTCATAAGGAATAAAGAAAACGCATGCAAAATAATTTGCCCAAAATGTCCATACTCTGTATTTCTAAAGTCTCCCTTTCTTTCCTTTCTAATGTTCAGTACCTCCATAATGATGTGCTGCCTTCTTCAAATGGCTTGATGGTTTTTCTTTTTTTTTTTTGGTGAGGAAGGCTGGCCCTGAGCTAACATCTGTGCCAATCTTCCTCTATTTTAGGCGGGATGCCGCTACAGCATGGCTTGACGAGCAGTCCCAGGTGCACACCTGGGATCTGAACCTAGGAACTCCAGGCTGCCAAAGTGGAGCGCACAAACTCGACCATTATGCCACCAGGCTGGCCCCTGATAGCCTGATCTTAAAGATAGTTACACCAGTGAGCTGGGCTTGTTATATGAGAGCTCTGTAGAGAGGATTTCATAATAAAATTCCTGAAAATGGCTTTGAGAGGTAGCCTACCAGGGGAACAATGGTCCTGAGGTGCAGGCTTCCTTTCTGACTAACATTAACTAGTGATCATGTCAACATTTGCAGGACCACCTTTATCCACACACAAAATAAAGGCCCGAGGATGGGGATGAACAAGGTCATTGTTTCCCAAAGTGTGTTCATGGGCACACAAGTTCTGGAAGATCATTTTTGAAAAAAAGATTCTTATTCCTTAAAATGGAAATAGTTTATTGTATTTTCTTGGTGATTTCAGTGATTGTTTTTAAATTAAAAGATCTGAGATGCCTTCAGTTAAAATATTTGTTTAGTTCTAACTCATTTTTCTTCTCAATCTCCACAGACGCAGGAAAGTGTTTAACAAATTCAACACCCATTCATGATTAAAAATACTGAAGAAAATAGAAAGATTTTTTTTAATAAGGATATATATACCATGTGTGCTTGTGCACGCGCGTGCACACACACACACACAAATAGATACGTAGACAGATGCGGATTTAGTCCCAAATCTGCCGTGTTATTTAACAGGGCGAATTCCAGAGATACTAGAGACATTGCCCCCAGGATTAGGAAGAAAGCAAGGATGCCTACTGTGTCCGCTACCGCTCAGTACTGTACGAGGGGTACCAGCCAATGCACACATACAAGATAAATCCATTAGAGCATGAGAATGGGTTAAAAAAGGAGTAAAATTTTCCCTATTTACAGATGATATGATAGTATACTTGTAAAACCCCAGAGACTCAATGATAAAACAAACTCAAACAAAAAGACATTCAAAACCAAAAGGAGTCAGTGAACTCAGTCAGTGGGATATCAAGTTAACACACAAACTTCAATAGCCTTCATATACACAAATAATAAGCAGTTAGAGAAAGTCCCACTTACAGAAGCAATAAAACATTTAATACTTAGAAATAAGTGTAACTAGACATGTGCAAAACCTACATGAGAAAAATTTGAAAGTGTTTGTGACATCTGCGAAAGTTGACGATCAAATGGAGAGTCAGGCTTGTTTTTGGAAGACTCAACACCATGGTGATGTATGTTCTCCCTAGGTCGATTTATAAAAGCAATGCAGTATCAATAAAAATGCCAACAAGCTGTTTTATACTGTTAGACAACTTGGAAAATTCAGGTGAAAAAACTAACATTCAAATATTCCTACAAAAACCCTGAAAAACAAATGCTATGGGAGGGGCTTGCTCTATCAGATATTAAAGCATACAGTACACCCTTATAATTAAAACAGTATGGTACTGGTGCACGAATAGGCAGACTAATCAGTGGGAAAAATATATAAAGTATAGAATTCGACCAACTACCTATGGAAATTTAGTATATGACAAAGAAGCCTTCTCAAATCGCTGGAGAAAAGAAGGACTTAAGATATAGAGCTGGGACAAATGACTAGCCATCTGGAGAAAGATAAAAAGATTAGACTCATATCTCACACTATGCTTAAGAATAGATTCCAAATTGATTAGGAAACTAAATGTCATGAAAGAAATCAAGTACTAGAAGAAAAATGGGTAAATTCTCTTTAAACTTGGTGTAGAGAAAAGCTTTCTGTGACAAAACTCAGACCCATTAAAAGAAAAGATTGCTAAATTTGACTATATAAAATATGCAAAAAAAGTTATATGACAAAAACTCACTACTGAAAACTAGGAGAAAATATTCTAAACGAATAACTCAGACAAAGAGCTGATATCCCTAATATATAAAAATCTCTTAGAAATTGAGGGACAAAGGGCAAAATATGATAGATAAGTGTGGAAAAGACATGAACAGACCCCTCATTCTCTCCTTTCTTTGCAATCTAGCTGGAGGTTTGTCAATAATGTTTACCTTTTCAAAAAGCCAGCTTTTGTTTCAATGATGATTTTCTCGATTATTCTTTTTGTATTTTATTGATTTTCATTCTGTCTTTTTCTTTAATTCTATTATGTTGGTTTTGACTTGATCTTTCTGTCTTCTTAAGGTGGAAGTTTAGATCACCGATTATGAACTTGTTTTCCTTTCTGACGTAACTTTTTAAAGCTAAAAATTTGCTCTTAAGCATTGCTTTAGCAGCATCTCCTAGATTTTGTTATGTCGTGATATCTATTTTTTCCCATCTCCTTAATATTAATAAATTTTATAATTATAAGAGTTTTAGAAATACAGAAAAATTAAGACGATACTAGAGAGAGCTCCTATATACCAGCACAGCCAGCTTCCCTTGTGATTAACACCTACGCTAGTATCGTGTGATTGTTATAATTAATGAGCTAGTATTGCTTCTTTGTTAGGAACCTGGCCCTTAGTTTATTCAGATTTCCTTAGTTTTACCTACTGTCCTTTTCTGTTTGGGGATCCCGTCCAGTATCCCACAGGACATTTAGCTGTTACGTCTCCTTAGGCTCCTCTTGGCTGTGACCGTTTCTCACACTTTCCTTGTATTTGACCCTGACAATTTTGAGGAGTATTCATCAGGTATTTTGTAGAAAGCCTCTGCAAGGAATTTGTCCGATGTTTTTCTCATGATTAGACTGGGGTTATGGGTTTTTAGGAGGATTACACCAGAAATAAGGTGCCATTTTTATTACATTGTATCATGGGCACATTCCATCAACATGACGTATCCCTGTTGATGTTGACCTTGATCATCAGTCAGGTTCCTCCACTGTAAAGTGGGGAGTAATCCTCCTTGAGGGTGAAGAATCTACGTGAATTATGTGAAATCCTTCTGCATGGGAGATTTGTTTATTCTCTCCTATTTATTTATTCTTTTATTTACATCAGTACAAACTAATGGATATTTATTTTATGCTTGGGTTATAATCTAATAGTACTTTATACGTTAAGTTTTTCACACATCTTGCCAACATGTAAACATATTGGTAGAATAAATTTATAAAAGTGAAATGGTTGAATCAAAGATTATGTACATTTCAAATTTTTATAAATGATCAAATTGCCCTCCTTAAATGTTACTCACATTCATACTCAATCCAGTAAATTATGAAACAATTGCTTCATGACAATCCTTGCTAGCACAGTGTGTTACCTAATAAAATGTATTGAACTTTGCTAATCTGAAGTTTGCCAAAAACAGAATCTCATGATGGCTTTCACGTGTTTGCTATTAATTAACTAGATCTGACTCACCATGATGTGTTTGTGTGGTCCCTCTCTCAGCTACTTTTCCTCAGAGCCAGACTCATTCTGGGGCAGCTCCCAGGGCGAACCCAAGCACCTTAATCCCACCTTGTGAACGTGAGATTGGACCCAGCCCTCTTGATGGCCATTTACTTTGAAGAAATGGACTTTGTTGACCTTTTCTGGAATCTGAGACCACAGGTGTTCACCTTCCAAATCTTCCATATTTGACATTCATTGCTTTTGACAAACCATCACTTTTGACAAACCATCATCCTCTTTTGTTCTTTCTTTTTCTCTCTTTCTTCCTTTCTTTCTTTCATTTGTTTCCTCAAAGATGAGATTTACTTTTTTATGTTTTATTTCTTATTTTAGAGTTACTTCTTAGAGGAGGAACACAAGCGTCACTTCATCATGGTAAAGCAGAAATCCCTACCAGCTTTGAATTGATGGGTATCTACCTTGCTTTGGAGGATTTGTATGGAAGAAGTTTCTGACATTTCCTTTTTTTCCTCATACTGGCACGTCTGGATTATTTGAATCTCGATGCAGATCTGCTGTAGCAGATTCTTCCCCCCAGTCATTACATCACTTACTAATTTGAGAAGTGAGTTCTCTGTGCTCTCAAGTAAGTGAATGATAAAAGCATTTGATTGGACTTAATCATATCGGAACCTTTAGGCCTGCTGCTAATAACTTCCTTTCAGGCTGGTATCAGTACATTAATCACCACTTTTTTTTTTTTACAGTTATTCACTACTTTACATTTCATCCAATTTTACTTTCAGTCAGTTCATGTCATCCTGTTGTGTTTCCACAAACATATTAAAAAAGGCTCTGTCACTTGCTTTGATGAGACCCAGATCCACCGTGTCCATGTCATTCCAGGAGCTGCCAGTCTAGTCAAAGCGTCAGAAAGCAAATGAGGTATGACTTGTTGGCAATGAACCATGCTGACTCCTAGAAATCATTACTCCTTTTTCCAAAGAACTTATAAATCTTTTGTCTAATAATTCACTCTACAATTTTACCAGGAAATGTCATCAAATATGTCTATTTGAAGTTTCCAGCACTCACGGCTTTGCCCTTTCGCTTCCTTTGAGATTCTTCGAAGATAGCTGAAATTGGTTTTGTAATCACACAGTGAAGTTCTGCACACCTTGGGATAAAATTCATCCAGACCTAGAGACTCAATCCCTGTCGAGAGCTCATGCTCTCTTATCACCTGCTCAGTTATCTGCAACTCCACTTCCCATTGCTCCATGTCTGCTCCCCCTGCTTCCCTTGAAAGATTGATCTTGCCATCAGAGAAGATTGAAAAAAAAAAAAACGTAGCAGAGGAGCAGCTTTGCCTTCTGTCATCTATGAACGTTGACCAAAACTGTGGGTTTTTGTGGTTCTTGATAGCACTTCCTGTTCTGAGCATTCTTACAAAGTTCCTCTGGCTGTTAGTCCTTTAGAAAATCATTTCTCCTCTACCAACTCGATTTCATCTTTTTAAATTGGAGATAATCACAGTGCTACCTGAGAGGGCTCCTCAAGGACAGAGGTTATGCATTTCACACACTTAGAACAGTGCCTGGCACCTCGTGAGCGCAGAGTCCGTATTAGCTATCTCATTGCTGTCATCGTTACCCATGGCATTTCAACAGGTGAGCTCACTGGCATTATCTTTCCCCTCCTGATAGTAAGCACTGGTTGCCACGTTTCTACAACAGTTCTTGATTATGTGTCCCTCTTTTTACTTTTTATACCTGACTTTTAAAATCTGAACTCTTTAGAGATATAGTTTTATCATCAGCCTCCCCAATGTTCTTTCTCACCAAGTTCACTGGTAATAGTATAGGATTTAAAAAATTACTTGTCTGTCTTAAATGGCTGCTTAGACTCTCTCACCATGAGTTATACCCATCTCATCATTTTCTTTCTTTCCTTCTGGACTTTCCCTAGCCTGCCCTTCCTGGAATTCCATTACGGCCTGACACGGCCTGGGATTGATCAAGCCAACCTTTATTTTCTCTTTCCTTTCCCTTCCTCTGTGTACCTAATAGATCCACCAATTTCTGCTGATTTTACCTCCATAAATTTACTGACTTTACCACCTTCTCTTCATCTCTCTTGCTACTATCTTACACTATTCCCTGGCATTTCTCCTTTTTATTAGTTCAACATGTTTCATGCCAGGTTCCCGACACTAGATCTGCCCTCTGCTGCCAGATGGGTATTTGTAAGGCGCTAATTTGATAATGATACCAGCTTGCTAAAAATTCTTTAACGTATTGAAACCTCTTCCAAATCAATAACCAAGAAATGGAAACACCAATAACAAAGTCAGCAAAGATTGTGGTCACATATATCATGTTAAGATTGGTCTCAAATATCAACACTAAATACAAAAATGAGAAATTTGACAAGCCCACTCTTCTAAAGGCTTTAACCAGTTGTTCTCAACAGAATTTAGAACTTTGGAGGACAGTGAGCCTAATCAATAATTATTATAATCTTGTAGAAAGAGAACAGATTTGTTACCTATTAATGTTTCGTGGAGTTGCCTTAATTTCTGAGTATTGATCTACCTAAACGTCTGTGGGCGGGATTTCTTCCTGCTGTCATAGCATGAAAATCTCTAACAGAAGTATGTGGTGTACCCTTAAGAGCAGCAAAGAGGAGATGTCAAAGGGTGTGAAAATCAGTGAGGAAAGGAAAATGCTGAATAGAACTATCAGTCATTGGTATTTGCTAATTCTACCAGCAAAGGTTTTAAAGTGTTTACTTTCATTTAAATGAAATCTACTATACGTAAGAAAAAAATTATGATGTTTGTCCAAAGAAGTTTGAATTTAAATACACAGAGAAATTACCATTTCTAACACAAAGTCCTGAATACTTCCAAAGGTCACAACTGACATTTTGATTCAGATAGCGAGATAGCTAGTGAGATAGCTAGACAGATACAGACATGCATAAAATGCTTCCCTTCCAAATGGCTGAATAGAAATGAATGACGAATCTACTACATCAGATTCTAACTCCCAAAGTTTTTTTTTACGTGACATGTTTAAGGTATAATCGCTGTTCTTAATGTCCTTTTTAACTTTTTCAATGCAGTTGTAGTTTCATTGACTTGAAAAAATACTTAAGAATCATTACTAACAAGATTCTGATTCCCGACATGGTGCAAAGGCACAGTGCCTGGTGCCCAATAGATCATTAGATAAATTCCTCTTCAATTAATAATTACATGACTAGAAGGAGCCTTGTGAATGGAAGAAGTACCTCCCAGAATTAAAATTTCCCAGGAGAACAATCTACAAGTTGGTCTTACGCTTTGGATGCATAAGCTGTAGGCATTTGTTTCAGAAATCTTAAAAATTAAACTTCTAAAGTGAATATGAACCAGGAAAAAAACTAAGGGAGTGAAGAATAGAGAAGTACCCAGAAACGACATGAAAATGTCCAACTGTAGAAGTATATGTGATGAAAGTAAATCTCTTTAACTTACCCAAGGAATGGTAAAGCGTGTACTTCTGGCACTGTGCCACACACGTTCAGGCGTCCCTCCGTTTGCCACTTCTGGTTGTGCGTATCTTGATGATTTTTTCAAACAAAGGTCTCTCCTCAGTCAGGATGGGTAAGAAATAGACACAAAATTCAAGGGACATTATATAACAGAAAGAAAACCCAGAAATTTCTACCATATTGTCGTAGTACAAAAGGCTGGTGGCCAACGGTCCTGGAGGGGGAGGAGAGAGGCTTTCAGAGAAGAGGAAATGGGGAGACTGGGTTGAGCTCTGTCTGAGGGATGAGCAGAGTATTCCATGGGGATGAAGGGTCTGGAGAGGGCCTCAGGTAGGGAGGACAGCAGGTGCAAAGGTCAGAAGCAACAGCACAGGCTGCTCAGCAAACTGCAACCACTTGGCACTGATGGAGTCTACAGCGGGGCGGTAAGGATTGAAGCCGGTAGTCAGCCAGGAGAACGGAGAACGCATCAAACTTGGTAGAAGGGTATTTCAGTCAAGCCTCTGTGACACGTTAGGGCCTCCCTCAGAGGGGCAGAAATTCTAAGGTTAAAGAAAAAGTCACCTGAAGCCAGTAAATACACATTAGTATTTACAAATACACATTAAACCCTGAATGGGAAAATATGCATCCAGAATAGGGAGGAATGGTACAGAGAACAGGTTTCTCTTGGACTATGCCCTGAATTCTGTCCCAACCTTGGCACTGATACCTGGGCACACCTGACAAAAGTTATTGTTGTCATATTCTCTGTAGGTCACAGGGTTCCTGCAGAAACAAACAACAATGATTGTAAACTTATTAAAACTGCTTAAATGCTAAGCACGTAATTATTGTTTCTGTAAAAACCTTTGCAAGAGTAACCTTCCCATACTGGCAAATCTGGATAGTTCTGCCGTTTCTAATGATGAGGTAGTGTTTAACATACTTAGAGAATGTTTAAAGGCCTTCAAAGGAATAGTTACAACAAATTTTTAAAATATACTTTGTTGATAGTCACGCCGATTCTTAGCACCACCGTGTACTGCGGAGGGAACCCTGCCTGGTATTTTGCGCCATCTTCTCACTTTCCGGCACTATATCAGACCATGCTGTGCTGCTATTCACAGGGTTTTCATGGCCAACTTTTTTGGAAGTGGGTGGCCAGGTCCTTCCTCCTAGTCTGTCTTAGTCTGGAAGTTCCACTGAAACCCATCCACCATGGGAGACCCTGCTGGTATCTGAAATCCTGGTGGCATAGCTTTCAGCATCACAACAACATAAAGCCACCACAGGATGACAACTGACAGACAGGTGGTGTGGTTTCCTGACCAGGGAACAAACCCAAGCCCCAGCGGTGAGAGCACCGAATCTTAACCTCTAGACCGCCATAAAATATACTGCACATAACTGAAAGCCAACACAGGTCTGAGCAGTCACAGTTACTTCTGGACCATGGTCAGAGAATATGGCAGAAGAGAAAGTGCTCTTGGCCTAGAGTTAGAAGAGCTGGTTTCAGATCTTGGCCAGTTACCTTCTAGAGAATAATCACAAAGTGACCAGTGCTGGTTCTCTGTGTCCTCAAATCCAGGTGGCTGGGTAGACGCTCTCCCTCACCAGGTACAACCAGGGACCTGAACCATGTCCAACATGCCTGAAAAGTTCCAAGACATCCCCAACTTTCCCTAGTACCCCTGTAATTAAAGCATGTGAGAGACAGCATGAGAAAATTTAACACATTTCTAAGAAATACTTGAGTTCGGAAAAACAGTAAGAATGCAGTAGCCTCAGCCTTAGAAGTTCAAGAGTAGGCACTGCCCTTGGACCACAGGAGACTGGACATCTGTATCCAGTTTGAGAATAAGCGACCAGAGTCCAGAGATGGGCTGTGCTTGTGGGGCCGTGGGGAATGGTGGGCGGGGGGAGATGTATAACCCAACTCTGAAGCTTTGTTTTCATGATCCAAGCTAACATCATTTGTCTGCGTATATTCTCATGTGTCAAACCTACTGATGTAGACCAGCACG
This sequence comes from Equus asinus, assembly GCF_041296235.1. NCBI lineage: Eukaryota > Metazoa > Chordata > Mammalia > Perissodactyla > Equidae > Equus > Equus asinus. The sequence continues at coordinate 80,866,228 of NC_091800.1, forward strand.
ATGAAGCTATTAACTGCTCGGAATCTTAGTCCAGGAAATATTGGTCTGTGTCCTTGGAAGTCAATTCTATCTGTTCAAGACATCTTCTAGTTGCGGGATTACATCCTCCTTCGTGAAGCTGTGATTGCCCAGAGGAGGCAAATCATACCTTCCGTGTGATAGGAAAGACATACAAATCCTTGACCCCAATACAAGCCCACCACACACAAAGTCAGCCAGAATATCAGAAACCTCGGACGTTGGAGTCAGGCCTAACGTATACTATTTCCCAGAGCACATGTCCCCAAATCCAGTCACCTGGAGGGCATCTCCCCAAACCCAAGCCCCTAGGATGCTGTACGTAAAAAAGTGTTCTGTGTCTGTCTGAATTCAGAGATTCTGCTTAGCAGTTTCTGGAGGCATATATAACATGTATAATATATTATATAGTATTATATAACACTATATATCATATGATATATCATTATATTATGTATCACAAAAATATACATTACATGTTACATATCATATATTTTATATATATTACAGACATACCACTATAATTTAAAGAAAATAAAATGAGTATCTCAAAAGATGACAAAAATATATTGCTTTAGGGGCCGGCTCCATGGCCAAGTGGTTAAGTTCGTGCGCTCCGCTGCAGCAGCCCAGGGTTCGGATCCTGGGCGCGGACATGGCACTGCTCGTCAGGCCACGTTGAGGTGGCGTCCCACATCCCACAACTAGAAGGACCTGCAACTAAGATATACAACTGTGTACAGGGGGGGTTTGGGGAGATAAAGCAGGATAAAAAAAGAACATTGGCAACAGTTGTTAGCCCAGGTGCCAATCTTTAAAAAATATATATATATATTGCTATAATTAATAACATCAGTAATAATCGATAACATTTTGAGTTTTTAATCTATGCCCTGTAGTCTTCTAAGCTTGTTGCATATTTTTTTTTCATCTTAAAAACAAATCTATATACTTTGTCAAAACCTATATAATGGACAGCACCAAGAGTGAACCCTAATGTAGACTATGGGCTTTGAGTGACAAAGGTGTATCAGTGTAGGTTCTTTGATTGCAGTAAATGTACCCTCTGTTGTAGAGGGGAGGCCGTGTCTATGTCAGAGCAGGGCATACAGGGCCTCTCTGTACTGCCTGCTCAATTTTGTTGTGAAGCTGAAAATTCTATAAAAACAATAAAGTCTATTTTTAAAAACCCTGAGGTAGATACAATTATCTTGCCCATTTTACAGATAAGAAAAAAAGAGCCACAGGAATGTCCAGCATCTCCCCTGTGTTCACACACCAAATGGCAGAGGTAAGATTCAAACTCACGCAGCCAGCCTACACTGACCTGTATCAAGTAAAAATAGACGTTTATTCCAATCTTTAAAAATCTGCATCGCTACACTCTTCTTTTCTGTGTTTGCTTTAAAAATAATTGAGACATTGGAGATAAAAAATGATGCCTAGGGGTTACTGAACATTGGTCTTGAGCTTCTAACGTTCTCAAATGAATGCCAAGTAAAAGGCCCTTGTTTTAAAGACAAAGGATAAAGAAAGAGCTTTTTCAGCTTTTGCAATTCTTTTTTTTCCTGTCTCTTTGATTCCTCTTTCAACACCTGGTGAGGGGGCGCCTGACTGTATCCTGGAACCAGTCCTCTCACTGGCAGACCGCTTAAATAACTCAGGGAAATTTCCTATGAATCCGTGTCTTAAGGAGACTACCACTGTTTTACATTATTTTTCTTTTTACTAAAATTACGTGCCAGCCACTGTTTGTTTGCTTTTCCCCAAATGTTCCCCTTGCCTGAGGCTCTGTTTCTTTCCAGGTTGCCAAGACCTGTTCATCATTCACATTTTCTCCCAAAAGTCTTTTCCAATCGGCCACAGAGGGAGAGACTGCTCCCCTCTCTGGAACCCCCAGCACTGACTGACTGTGTGCTCCACGCAGATGTCACTGCGGATGGGCCATTCTCTGCCTTGTCGTCAAAAGCAGCTTCTCACGTCATTTACATCTCCAGGTAGATTGTCACACGTTTCTTTACATACAACATGCTCCTGATTCCCACACAGCTGGGAATAATACAGAGCGTATGCAAGGTAGTCAAAATTTTTACACTTATTGAAAATGCTTCCTTTGGTTGTATAAATGGCTGGCAATTGCCAACAAGAACTACAAATAGTGAAACCGTCAGGTCACCAGAGTGGGCACCGTTTCTGGGCAGTCTGCTCAAACAATACTAAAAGTTTACGTTGGATTTAGATGAAAAAAAAGATTACTAAAAACTATTACACTTTTCTTATGACCATATTTTCAGATGTTTGCTAATTAAAAGTACTGTGAATAAAACTTCTTTTTACTGTGTTAAATTGTTTAATTTCCATATGCAAAATAAATAAATAGTGAAAAATCATTTGTCTCTACACACGAAAAATTTAAATTGTTTTATATCTACTGAAACCTTTGACTAGATATAGATATTTCTAAAGAGTGGAAGCCATTCTGACTAGTGAAATTCATCTCAATGCATTCAGATGTCTTATCTTTTAAAAAATACGTTTGTATTTTAGCAATGACACATCATTTAAACTCCAGAAAAGTAAGACTTCAAAGCTCTGTGATACTTAACCTATTCTAGAGAAGTATAATTGCAAACAATATTTTATCTAAAGAAGCATAATTGCAAACTTTTTTTTTAATCATCACCTTCCAGTTTCTCAAATGAGGATGAAAGAAAAGCATTTCCTCAGGACTGGCACTGGCCACCGTGGAGGTCGCATCAGTCTGTCAAGTTCTTGAAATGTGGGCAGGGAAGTGCTATAAGTGCAGAAAAACAGAAAGTAAAATAAGTTATTTATAATTTTTACGCTGATTATATGTTGACAATATTTTTGATCTATTGGCTTAAATAGAACATATTATGAAAGCTGATTTCTTTTTATATTTTAACATGTGGCTACAAGAACATTTAGAATTGCCTATGTGGCTCACACTCTATTTCAATTGGGCCTCGCTTTTCAAGACAGTAACTTCTAGGAAGATTTTATTAAGCTTCTGATAGAGTTGGAATTATGTTGTTCACAAAAAGACTTGATTTTTCTGAAATATAATAGTGTAGGGATTTCCCCCATCTGACAACAAGAAGCAACGAGGGTAATTTGTATTAGGCCAAACAGGAAAAAACCGAAAAAAGAAGAAAAAAGCAATTAAAGTTTAATTCCTTTCACTTATTTTTAACATAAGATTTTAAAAACATACCACACAAACACCCTAGCTTTTAGCTTTTGGTGGAAAAACCGATTTAAAGGAAAGATTGATCCCTCGTCCACCAACATGACAAGTCTGAAAATAAATAGATTATCCATATCAGCTAATAAGAATGCAACTCCATGGGTATCCTGGAGCAGATGTTTTCTTCTGTGCCGTGTTGATAGAAAAACTGACAAGGGACATTTAAAATTCATTGCTGGGAGACTCCACATTATAATGAATCTCATTAATAGTAATTAGGATTTTTTTTCTTCCAAGCTATCATGCTGAAACCCTCCCTTTTATAGGTCAAAAGAGCTTAAATACTGGACAGCCGCTAACAACTGACAATAGCATTTTGTTTCTTAAGAATATGCGCTGTGCTTTAAGCAACTTCTAAGCAGAAAATGTTTATTTTCTTCTTGCCTGGGTGTCTAAATTGGCCTGACAGAGCCACATTGCAGAGTTTTAAAAATCATGACTAGAAAGGGAAACACATACTTGTCACAAAATCACCAGTGACTTTTCATCACGATTATAGGCAGGTGATAGGTCAAAGCAACCACTTTTCTTTCCTTGTCTAAAGAGTTTTCTTGGAATTCGTTATGGAAAATCATGACCCTTGCCCTGTGAACATCCTCTGGGAAGAATAGTGGGATGTTTATTCATGTAAATGGGCAAGATGGACTGTTTTTTTTTGCACTGGGTTCAGCCTGAAACCCTGTAATCTAATTACTTTTCGTTTTCATTTTCGTGTGCAGACATTTGCTCCTAAGACAGGGGAGGCTGTTTCTTTTGGCAGGGACTGCAAAGTGGAATCCTACTGTACTCGCAGACTGGTAATAGGACTAATATGCTGGCGCTATGACAGGGGCACGGGAGGGCACGCTATTAGATAAGTGTTTCTGCTACATTACCCAGACTGCCTGTCCTTCACGGATGTCCCAGCCATTGTGCCACTCCGAGATCGCACAGCTATTGAATGTTAATGCCAACCTAATTATATATTTTGGCTTCCGTTTCTGCAATGGGCTGTACTTAAAGCAAAATTTAGTACCATCTTATGTATTCCTACAGCTGGATAATTACAAGGCATTTCAGTTTTCGGAGCAGGAAATTAATGATACGAAGATCAGCAGCTATTTAAAGGCAGTTCTTTGCACTTCCAGAGACGCACTACTGGAAAGCGTGATGAACTCTCTGAAGATAGTCCTGTGGAGGGAAGGATGGAGGCACAGTCTTGATTCAACTTCAGACTCAAAAGACTTTTTTATGCTTTGGGCCAATGTATTGTCAAAGGCAATCTTTACAAGAATATGTCTTTCTGATAATGTTTCCACCTAAATCCCTCCTAATAAACGCTTCTTAGATGGGGGTTGGCTGGGGAGGATATTGGCAAAGCCAAAAGCTAGGAAAACAGAACTCCTGGTTCTTCCAAGTCACCGATTAGGAGAAGAAAATTATAAAGCATTAAAGACTGGAAGAAATCTTAGGAACCATCCAGGCAAGGGTATTGACATGCTCGCTTCTGAACTACAAATACATCTGAGCAGAGATGAACCTGCAAATCAGATGAAGTTGGGGCTGTCCTGGGTCCCCAGAAGCTCCCACAAGTCGTACAGTAGGAAATCGCCTGAGCAGTATACTCATCTCTTTTCACAGGGGAGAGAATTGGCTTTTCCGATATAATTATTATATTACCAATATTATATCAAAGTAGTGTATTAGCTGAACACTGTTAGCTAATGCCCACGATATAAGAAAAAAGAGCTTATTTGAGTCACCAAATGTGTTCGACGCTACAATTCTATTCCCATGTCAGCAAGTGCAATGGTCTGCTTTGCCTTGTTGCTAAGCCTTTAGAAAATGAGACCCATGTGTCTTGCAAATGCTTTAAACTTCACAGATTCGAGTCAGGATCATCAAGTATTTCATAGGGTAGCAGGTGAAAATATTCTGAAAGAAAGCTTGTATTAGGCAAAATATAATGTCGACATGTTCATAAACATCCTTGAGGAAAGTATAGAAAGGCAAACAAATTGTTGTAAATGAGTTCATTCATTCTTCTTCTGGGTGAAGAGGCTGCTTGGACTTTGTCATTTAGCCTTTGGCCTTGACACAGATAAGAGTAGAAACAAAGGTTATCATTACACACTCTTTCGAAGCCATAAGAGAGTGCCTGAGCCTCCAGGACACAACAGAAACCAGCGAGGTCCCCTGGGCTTCTGCCGTCTGGGAGAAGAAGAGGAACAATCCACCAAAGCTGGCCCTTCTTTTCTGTTTCCCAGCGTTTCCTTTCTTTCTTTCTCTTTCTTTTTTTAAATAAGTGTGTGTTCAGACATGTTTACGTGTGAGTGTGTGTGACAGCGTGTGTGTTTATGTGTGTGGTTGTGTGTGAGTGTGTGGTTGTGTGTATGTGGTTGTGGGTGCGTTTAGGTGTGAGTGTGTTCGGCTGTGTGTGTGTTTATGTGTGCGTAGTTGCATGTGGGCATGTATGAGTGTAAGTTGCATGTGAGTGTGGGCATGTGTGAGTGTGCATGTGTACCCAGGTTGTCAAGAGGAACATGGGCTTTTGAGTTAGAGAGATCTGCATCCAAATCTTTCCTGTGTCCCTACTCAGACGTTCACATCGCCAGTGTTCACACCTGATCGTGCATCAGCATCATCTGGAGATCTCATTAAGCGCAGAGTGCTGGGCCCACCTGCAGAGTTTCTGATTCACTGTGTCTGGGGTGATCCTGAAAACTTGAATTTCTGGCAATTTCCCAGGTAATGTTAATGCTGCTGCTCCAGGACAATCAAAAGTTTCTGTTTGTGTACAGTGGGAGAGAACAGACCTATTGCCAGAGCAGTTGTAAGGAGTAAAGCATGGACAAGGCCTAGCACCATGCCTAAAATAGAAAAGAAAGTAACCACTAGCTACTTGTGTTGGTTTCCTGTGGCTGTTGTTAACAAAGTACCACAAACTGAGTGGCTTAAAACAGCAGAAATTTATCAACTCACAGTTCTAGGGGCCGGAAGTCCTAGACCGAGGTGCCTGCAGGGCCACGCTCCCTCCCCTCACATCTGGTTCTTGCCAGGCATCTTTGGTGTTGCTTGGCTTGCAGCTGCCTCACTCCAGCCTCGTCCTCTGTCATCACATGGGGTTCCCCCCAGCCAAGAAACTCTCCTGGGATTCTTCAAGCTAATGTTATCTTTGTTTTTCATTTGCCTTCACATGGTGTTTTCTCCTATAACACTGGTCATTGGATTAAGGTCCTTCCTAATGACCTCATCTTAACTTGATTGCATTTGCAAAGACCCCAGTTCTAAATAAGGTCATACTCACAGGTACAGAGGGTTAGGATTTGAACATATCTGTTTGGGGGATATATTTCAACCCACAACACTATTACTATTCATGAAATCAAGGAACATAAAACGTGAGTATTTTAAATTTTCTCCCACCCTTCCTTCCTTCTTCCCTTCCCTGTAGAGAGTCATGAAGGTAGAGAAGCCATGAGCCTGAGGGGAAGCACCAGGTGTCACCTGCTCTCTCCTTGTGATCACTGGTGTCTCCAATAAGGTGGCAAGAAGAGAGAAACCCACCCTGTGCATCAGGGGGTCCTGTGGTTAAACACCATTGCTTCTTCATGTGAAGTGGTGTCATAAGGGGGAAAATTAATCCAATTTTGAAGAGTGCCAAATCACGCACTATGGGAATGCAACACCAAGAAATTATGGATTCTATTACAAACCAAAGAGATTATTTTAAAAACAATTTTAGGATTTCTTTACGCCGTAGTGATGTGGTTCAATACATATAAATTAGATAGTTTTGCCACATAGGTATCATTTTCTGAGTGTTTGTAGGATATCTCATTTCCTTTTACAATGCAGTTCAATAATCTGTGGGCCAGTTCAAGTTTCAGAATAAAAGGATGGAGAGAGATGACTTTGGGCTTTTGTGTGATGATTGCCTAATGGCAATGATTTCATTTTTAATGTCTCTTTACTAAAGGAATTATTAATCTTTAACTTGCAAATATATTTAGCCGCTTTCCAAAAGGCAAATAAGACATAATACATAGTATTTTCCAAAATTGCTTGATCATGGAACCCCTTTATGTATTCTCCCTTATAAAGATGAGGTCTGTAAGAACTAAACTGGAAAATTCCACTGCAAAATGAACATGATCAGGATATCAGGTAGTTTGATCATGCTTCACACGTGATATGCATCTAGTATCACTCTTTGATATTTTGGCTTTAAAAACAATTCAGGAAAAAAATATTGAGGCAATGATTATAATTGAAATATTTATCTCTCTTTGACTTGGCGCTATGCATTTGCCATCGGCTAGCCACCTTCTATTTGAGGAAATAGAGAAAACACACAAATTACAGCTTTGTTCTTCACCGGCTACTTGCAAAATTTTTTCAGGTTTAAGATTTCCAATCACTATTACAAGATTCTTCTGAGTTCTTTTAAATATTTCAATATTATTGGTTTAAAATCCAATGTAAGTACTGGTCTTTTCTTGTGCTTAAAAAAAAACACAATATTTCAAAGTAATGGCCTCACAAGCATGAAATATTGTAGCCCTTGATTAAATTTTGTAGCCTCTGATTACATTAGAGCTATGAAATATGACTTGCTCACTAGCTGGCAATGGATAGGTTGTTAATATGTCTATAGCGCTACTGTATTTAGGTAGATCCAGATCCCTCTGTCTACTCAGGGGTAGATAAATGAGGAAGAGTGCTAAGACCACATGACGCAGAGGTGTCAAGAAAACTAAAAAGAGCAATTCAATTACTTCCATAATCCTTCTTACATTTCTACTTTACATAATTCTTCATCATTATAAGAGGCCACTGTTGTTTAATTCATTTTTCGATGTAGACTGTCTTGCCATATACTCCAACCCACACTACTTACATGGCCACAAAATTCTAATATCCTTTCAGTAGAAGTCCTAGATCTTACTTTCTCCATAATTAACATGACCCAGACCCATGAGTTTTTCCCTTCATCCGTAGACCTAACCTGCTCTACTGTAACAAATAACTATAACCATGCCCAAGAGGCAAAATATTACCTAAGGTACAGACTCCATGATATTTATACCTTCATATCCCAGATGCGGTACTCAGCCAGTCGAAATGAGCTAGTTAATGTACATGTGAAAAGTAAACATGAGAGTTGATTCAGTTCTCCCGATCATTCAAGGCACATAAACACGTCACAACATGACATTCAGACACATTCACAGAAGAAGAAAACAATTTGAAGTCCTGTAATGACAGATGGAATTGAAGTTTAGCATTAGTCATAAAATATCCCCTACACTGTCAGATGCTTATTAAGTGCAATTCTCCTTTGCTCTTGTCCCTGATCCCTGTTTCAATTTTTAGCTCACCTGTGTCTGGTCTCCTATTTCTGCCCAGACCCATTAAGTCTGTATTTCACTCAAAGTGGTAAGGAAACGGCTGATTCTACAAGGACAGTCTGGCGTCCGTGTTTCCCCCTCGCACACTGGATACAAGGCTTGTGGTAGCAAGATTAATCAGCCCCACCACCAGCCTAAGATGGGAAAACATGTCCAGCACTTCCCTCAAGAGACTGAAGAAAGATATATTTGAGATGATCCATTAAGACTGACACCGGGAGGTAAAGCAGTTCAAGATAGAAAGCAGAACTCAAAGATGATTCAAGATGATGGCAGGTCACAGTTTTAGGTACTTTCACCGTAAGCATCTTTGCTGTGGACATCTTTGCCTCAAACATTTTCACCACGTAACTAACTGGCCATAAGGCAATTTTACCGTAAAAGGTAAAATAGCAAAAAATAATATTTAAAGGGGACATTAAAAAGGACATAGAAAAACATGTAGTACATGTCTGGGCTACATTTAAATGTCCCAACGCATGCCCAGTCCCTTATTTCACGAAATCATCTAAACCATGTTCTCTGCCAAATACCAAAATTCTGTCCACATCGTGTTCTCCACTATCAAATCACAATTTCTTTTTTAAACCATTTTCAAGCAATTTGTACTTATCAGGAATCACGTAACCACCTCTTCTATGAGAGGACAGGAGGAGGAGCTTTATTCTTCTTTTGCCCCCAACTTCTAATATTGCTGATAAATTTGGTAAAGACAGCACTCCAGAACAAGCTGTTGGGTCTAAGTTAGCTAAGAATCGATAATTAATGCATTCGAAGACTGTCATGAATGCCTAACCGCCTCTTTTGTATTTGCCATAGCTTGGTAAAGTTTTGGGTTTGATGAGTGGGAGGAATGACTGCTCACCGAAGGATCTGCAAACTATGTTATCATTTTCTAGTACAGCAGGCAATCTGCCTTGACATTCTCTTGTTTCACACTTTCAGGAAGTTTTATCACTGTATTTTCTATCAAGTGCTTAGAAATAACTGGCTCTGTTAACCAGTTATTTTATCTTTTACGGCAAAATTGCCTTACAGCCAATTAGTTACGTGGTGAAAATGTTTGCGGCAAGGATGTCTACAGTGAAGATGCTTATGGTGAAAGTATGGGACGCAGTCTTCTCTGCCTTTTTTCTTTTTAATCTGCGCATTCCATTTAGTAGAGTCCATTGACAGCAAATGGGCTATGAAATCTGTTGATTTGGGAGAAAAGGTAGGGAAGAATCAAATCACATATCTTCCCTCCCCTTCACTGTCTTGTTCTTCCTGAACTCAGGGAAAGGTTACGGTCGGGCCACCCCTTTTGCCACCTAAGTCCATGACTCAGCCTGTTTCTCCATAACAGACAAATGTGCTGCTTCCTGGGGTTCCTTTTGTCGTCTTCCCTCAACCTGAGAGATTTTGACATGTTTCTAACAGTCTTGTCATTGAACAGGTGCTTCACTGAGGTGAGTTTCCCACTTACTGAACACCCAACAAGGCTGTCTTCTGAAGGTAGTGACCAATTAAGAGCTCCTTGCCCCCAAACCATTCCCAGCCCTGATCAGTAGGGAGAACATGTGTGGAGTGAGTGTCTGCTGTACTGCACCTTCTGAGAGGTCCGAGGAGAAGTCAGAGATATCTACCTGCAGGTCCTGGTGTCATGACAGAGAGGACAAAGGCAGGACGGGGCCCTTGGAGTCAGCTCTTCCACTTCCTGAGAGAGCGTCTGGGAAAAGTCTGTGATTTTTTTTGTGTTTTTTTTTTTTTAAATTGGCACCTGAGCTAACATCTGTTGCCAATCATTTTATTTTCTTCTTCTTCTCCCCAAAGTCCCCCAGTACATAGTTGTATATTCTAGTTGTGGGTCCTTCTGGTTGTGCTACATGGGACGCCACCTCAGCATGGCTTGATGAGCAGCGCTAGGTCTGTGCCCCGGATCCGAATCTGCAAAACCCTGGGCTGCTGAAGCAGAGCAGGCGAACTTAACCACTTGGCCACGGGGCTGGCCCCATCAGTGGTCTTCTTGTTGAAATGATCAACCACACACACACACACACACACACACACACACACACACAAGATAATTACTTAAAAATGAAAGCAATTTATTAACTATAAGGTATTATGCCAATTTAAAGTAATGTTTGGTTAATTAGCTGAAAAAGTATGAAAAGAAAAAATACGTGAAATGATAAGTGACAATTGACTTGAACTTGGCTTTGAAGGCTTTAGGGGGAAAAGCAGGAATAAAGTGGGGCATGCCCTTACCCCTCCAGGCCAGAACTCTCAATTATCAGCTTCCCTGTCTTGCTTAACAGAGCTGGAGAGCAGACCTATAGACACAGATCTACGCGTGCCGCCTGTGTGACCAAACAGAAATTGATGTGTGACCTGTAACGGATCAATCACACGAAATACTGCCTGAAGACAGAAAAACTGAGAGTGTCTTCAAAATGCACCCCACCCCCACCATTCATTACCCTATAAGTCACACACAGGGGACTACAAGATTCACAGTTTGTATTAAACCATGATCAGTTTGTCATTCCTAGAAATCGCTAGGAAAACAAAAGAACAAAATTGATGAAATAAATAAATGAAATAACCCGAGTCACACAGTATTAGAAAGATACATCTTCATACATGAGTCACAAAAATTTATCACCCTTTCTGCATGTAGTATACCACATAACCATATATCATCATGTATTTTACTGTCTTGTCTTTGCAGTGTTATCATGCTTGGAATGCATAAAACTTGTATCCGTGTTTTGATGGTGAGCTGCCTCAAATACATGTTGGAAGTAGATGGGATATCAATCAAAAATAAATGAAATATGTAAGAGCTGTTGCATTTTTGTGAGGGTGAATGAAGATGAGCAGAGTCTGCATCCGGGTGCTAGTTTTAAAGACGAGGAAACTGGGTGCAAGTTAGTGGCAAAATTGGCACAGGGACCATTCTATCACTGTTTTAGGAGGCAAACTGCCTGAACTTTAAAGATGAAACATACTGTGGTATGTGAATTAATTTGAAGAAGGTCTTGTTTTAATTTCCCTAAATTGTTTTCTTTAAGTGACACAGTTATTATTGTCATTTTTGAGATGAGGAATTCCATGCTTAGAGAAGTCACAAGACTTACTGTGTGAGTGTCTAGGAGCTGCTGGAACAGAGTCCCATAAACCAGGGGGGTTAAAACAACGTAAGTGTATTCATCCTCTCACAGATCAAGGTATCGGCAGGGCCAGGCTCCCACTGAAGTCTGTGAGAGGATCCTTCGCCTCTCCCAGCTTCTGGAAGCCCCAGACATTCCTTGGCTTGCAGCTGCCTGACTCCACCCTCTCTCTTTGTTGTCACGTGCCTTCTCTCTGTGCCTGTCTTCACACTTATAAGGACACCAGTCACATTGAATTAGGGGCTCACCCTACTCCAGTACGACCTCATCTTAACTAATTGTCTGCAATGACCCCTTTTCCAACTAAGGTCCCACTCCGAGGTACCAGGGGATAGGACTTCAACCTATCTTTTTGTGGGAGGATACAATTCAGCCTATAACACTTACCTCAAATAATCAAGCAAATTAATGGCATAATTAGAAGTTTGACCTACTTTATTATCCCTGCACCCTTTCCACAGGCAGAACAGAAAAGATATTCAGGAATAGGCAGGTGGGAAGGGATGGGGGACAAATTCATGCATTTTACCACCACCAAACAGTTCAGGCAGAGCTGTGGGGGGGGGGGGGGGGAGACAATAGGAAATAAGAGGCACAATTGCTCAGATGTCACGTTGACTACATTTTCTTGGGGATAGAGACAAACAAAACCAATAGCCAATCCATCAGACAAGAAATAGAAACATGAACTGATGGAGAAGTTTTGGTTTATGAAAAGCACTATATAGAGAAGCAACAGCCTCTTGTGATGGGGAAGCCTCATGGGTACTTGAGCCCGAGCAGTCTGGGCTAGTCTAGCTAACTTGGGGTCATTGCAGGTCTGTCCATCAGACGGCACACACAAGCTGTCTTTAACTTTCTCAGGGCAATTTGCTAGTTTGACATTGTCACAATTTACAAATGGAAGGCCTCACATCTCTTTTGACCATTCTGAGTGTTACAAAATTCCCCCTGCTACTTCAACATGATATTGTAGTTGGCTCCATTTCAATCCACCTCTCCATAGCCAACAATGTCCACCCATTTGGATTGTCAGCCCAGTCCCACCACTGCATGGCACATTCTCTTGTAGAAGGTGTGGGATCTGTTCCAGGATCCTTGCTGAATTTCCACATTATATGACTGGAAAATTAACAACCAAACTCAGCATCACCTAAATCTGTGTGTCTTTTACAGAATGGAGATGAAGCAGGACACCCAACTATGACCCACTCCACCACAGACATGTCTGCATCCATCATTCCAACCTCCTCCTCTTATGATCTCCCTGGCCTCCCGCTTCCTGTCCGAGGCCTGCTCTATTCCTTAGCCTTCTTCATCTCCTTTGAGACCTTGTCTCAGAGATTGCTCTACACACAAGTCAATCTCCCACTGTCCAACTAACTGTGTGTGAGTACGCATATGCAACTTTGCAGAAATCATTGTCCCTTATAAGCATGATCTTCTTAGATATCAAGGTAAGGGAAGTCATAAACAAAGACAACATTAGCTTGAAGAATACTAGGAAAGCGCATTGGCTTCATAGGTGCTCTCCAAGGTATGGGAATTAAGTAACACCTGGGCCAAGACTGGCTCGGTGAGAGTCTTTATAGGATTTTACAAAAATCAAAATCTCAAGAAATTCTCAAGTTTGTCTTTTCCAACTCAACCCTCTCTTTGGCACAAGAATAGAACTGCCCTGACACATGGGCTGACTGGGGCTGGAAAGACCTTGCTGGAGGGAGCATCTGCTCTGACATACAGACAGACTATAATCAGATCTCTTGATGCCCCATGTTGAACTTTTTCCCATGTATTGGCTAGTTAACAGTCAAAGTCTGATGGCATGCTTCACAGAGATATTCTGGATCAATTAAAAAGGAAGAAAATGTTTAAAGAGAGCAGTATGCCGGTGTCTGGGCATTCAAAACCCAACTGACTTAAATTTCTATCATCAGACGGGAAGGAATCAGGTAAGGAAGGGTCTGCACACCAGAATTTACCAAAAGAGGACCTAGCCATTGCCCATTCCCCCTTCACTTTACCATCAAACCTCTTAAAGAAGGGGTCATGGTTCCCTCTTCCTCACCTCCCACTCTTTGGACAGGAGTCTTGTTTCTGTTCTTATTAAACCACTGAAACTCCTCACGGAACACTTCCCAAAAACCCATAACTTACCTGATGGCTCTCCTGCCTGTGGCAGGGAACACTATTCCAACCTAGAAGAACCCTCCTTTGATTAGGGGACAACATCAGTTGTCTTCTTATCACTCATACTGCCCCTCCTCAGCTTCTCTCCTAGGATTTTTCTTTGTCTGATCTCTGAGAAGTTGGTACCTTCCAAGAATCGTTTCTCTTCTCACCTTGCAGACCTGAGTGTGGATCTTGGCAGCTATATGATGAGCTTCATGACTTTAGGCAACTGAGCCAACTTCTTTCAGCCACCACGTATTCAATCCCAAAATGGAGATAATTTCAGAACCAGAGTGAATGTGAATCCACCATGTGTTGACTCTTATATTAGTCATCTATTGCTGCATAACAAATCACCCCTGAACTGAGCAGCTCATGTTAGTCTGCTGGGGCGTCCATGACAAAACACCACAGGCTGTGTGGCTTAGACAACAGAAATTTATTCTCTCACAGTTCCGGAGGCTGGAAGTCTGAGACCAAGGTGTCGGCAGGTTTACTTCCTCCTGAGGCCTCTCTCCTCGGCTTGTAGAGGCCACATTCTTGCTGTGTCCTCACTCGGCCTTTCCTCTGTGCACACGCATCCCTGCTGTCTTTCTCTCTTCTTAGAAGGACACCAGTCCTATCAGATAATAGCCCCTCCCTTATGACCTCATTTAACCTTAATTACCTCCTTAAAGGCCCTATCTCCAAATATAGTGACATTGGGGGTTAGAGTTTCAACACACAAATTTGAGGGGACACAATTCAGTCCCCAACACAGCTTAAACAGCATACATCACTCACAGTTCCTATGGGCAGGAACCTTGGCATGGCTCTGCTGGGTCCTCTGCTCAGGCTGTCTCTCAGGCTGCAGTCAATCCATCATCCACGTCTGCAGGCATCTCAAAGCTCACCTGCGAAGGATCTCTTCTAACCTCACTACCTGGTAAGCTTACTCTAGGGCCTCAGGTCCCCCGGGAGCAGCTGGCCAGAGGCTGCCCTCAGCCCCTTGTCCTGTGGGCCTTTCTAGCTTCATGAGAGCAAGCAGTCGAGAAGAGACAGGGAGTGAGGGAAGAGAGAAAGGCAGCAACAGAGAGTCCCGCCCTGTAGGACCTGCCCTTAGGAGTGGCATGCAGCACTTCTGCTGTCGGTGCTACTCATTAGAAGACGTGACTAAATCCAGCCACACTCAGGGGAGGGGACTACAGAGGCATGAGTGCCGGGAGTGGGTGTCATTAGGAATCATGTGCAAAGGCTGCCAACACAGCTGTCTGCCCCTCCAGGCCTGGGACACGGCGACACATGAGCATGGAAAGGTAACGCTAGTCGTGTTGGAAAAAGTAATCATAATGATGATGACAATAATAATAGTATAATAGTTCCATCTGTGTCACAGTTTAAAGTGCACAAAGTACTTTCCTAGAGATTGTTTCTAAGAAATTGCACTTTTGGCAGAACACGTCACCTTGACCTCAAGAGCCCTGAGCGAAGCTGAAAATCGTGATAAGGTTTGTATGAGCAGCTCTCACACCTGCCATCTGGTTGAAATGGCCCCAGTTTCATGCTCATTTCGTCCCGCGTGTGGACAGGCTGTGAGGGGCAGGCCCAGAGGCTGCTCTTAGGGAGGAGCTGCTGAGGGGACCAGGGTGTCCCTGCTGGGGCCCCGCAAAGGGCCAGCGTCAGCTCACTCCAGGTGAGATTAAAGCAACAGACACGTCTGCTTTATGAACCCTTCATACCATCGGCACCCTCTGAATCCAGGACTGTAGGTTCCATGGTCGAGCAGGATATGCAGTTATTTTGAGTTGTTAAATAGGCGTTATTAAATATGGAATATTAGCCAGGGTAGTTTTTTTTTGATGCAAACTAATTATGTACAAGGCCTCTTATTGCCAAGAACCGTATGCTGGTAAAACTAGTTAGCATCACAATGGCTGCCCCCTGTGTAAGCAGGCTTATGAAAGACCAGAGTCAAGACTTCACTTTAATGCTGTCTTTAAAGTCTTCCTGATCTTGTCGTAAGCTCGATCCAGGGGCCTTAGAAGCTCTTGCACAATAAACAGGTGACACAGGCCATATCACTAAGGAAAAGCACAAGTTGGCAGAGCAGAGTTTTCATTGGCACCTGCTATGGGTTGAACTGTGTCCCCCTCAAAAGAAGACATGTTGAAGTTCTAACTCCCAAACCCAGAAGGTGACCTTCTTTGAAGGGAGCCTTTACAGAGATAATCGAGTTATGATGAGGCCATATGGGCAGGCCCTAATCCAATATGACTGATATCACTTAAAAAGGGGAAATTTGGACACAGATGTGCACACAGGGAGAACGCCATATGAAGATGGTGGCAGTGATGAGAGGGATGCATGACCAAGCCAAGGATCACCAAAGATTCCCAGCAAACCACCGGAGCCAGGAGGACCAGATTCTTCCTCACAGCCTCGGAAGGAAGCAACCCTGCCGATACCTTCACCTTGGACTTCTGGCTTCCAGAATTGTGAAAGAATAAACTCTGTTATTTTAAGCTGCCCCGTCTGTGGTATTTTGTCACAGCAGCCCCAGAAACTAATATGGTACCTCGACTTCTTAGCCAATAGCCAAGGCTCTGGAATTGAGAGCCAAACCTACTTTGGAAAAATCTCTTCAACCCAGTGACTCCCCCTTCCCTTGTGAGCCTCACAGACCCCACCTGCAGGACCCAGGTGTGAACCGCCATCTTGTTACGCTATTTCATTCCCAGAATTAAGAAGAGTAAATCTCCCAGGATTCGGTGTTTGAATGGGTTCTTTTCACCAGCTCGCTTGCATAATTCTGCCTTCACCTTCTTACTTAGACGCTGAACATATTAAATAACAGCAACGCTGGTGTCAGGAGAAGCCCAGATGAAGACATTCATAGCAACAGTAGGTCTTTTTGGCCAGGCCATAAGTGACATAGAGATCAAGTGAGAAGAGCAGCCTTCTGCAGATGTTTGCGTCTGAGTCGTAACAGACAAATAAGATTGACAACGAAGAAAAGAAAGACAAGAAATTCCAAAGAAATGTATTCCCTTGTTTATCCACTCACTGGAGAAGCAAATTCCCAGCACATGTTTCTGACCGGATATTATGCTAGGTATCGAGGGCAGGAAAAACATCACAAATTCTAAACGGAATACTTCTGATTTGTTTTTGTCTCCTCCATCATTTAGTTTCTAGATGGCTTCTGAGGCGGAGAAGCTCCCCAGGGACATTGAAAAGACGTCTCAGTTCCCTCTGGACCCCATTGCTCTGACGCCCGGAGTTGACCTGCATCAGCTGAAGGGAGCTGGGCCCTGATGTCATGTTTTGGACATTCCCACCAAACAAGCACCAGTCCTACTGAACAATGATCTTGACTCATTGTCCTCCTCCATCAAATTCATCAGATGATGACTGTTTCCCATCCCCTCAGTCTGTTCTAAGCCTTGCTGTAAAGTGTTAACATTCCTCTTCAAATCAACGTTAGTGCTTATGAAAGGTCGCCGTCATGAAAGAAAAGCTTCTGTGTATGCGTGTGTGTGTCCCTATATATTTGCCCTGTGTACAAAATCTCTACAGCTGATGTTTCAGGGCAAGAGATAGGTTAAGTTTTTAAAGATCATTGAAATAGTAGTATCACCCAAATGCTAACTTATAGTAAATAACCCCCCTCCCCAAGTGACATAACAAAGTGCCATTGGCTGGCAGACAAAACATAACACGCTGCAAAAAATAATGTTGTTTCTTTTTTCTTCCAATTTCTCTGGTGCCCTGATTTTGAACAGCCTAGGCCTGGTATATTATGTTTTCATCTCCATCCAGGCAGCAAGAGATGTAAAAAGAGTAGAAAATGCTAGAATCTGTCGGCAGCAGCAGAGGCAGCGGCAAAAATAGAAAAATCCATTCAAAGCATGTGGGTCACCAGTCTCAATTCCTAAATTGGAGCTGGCTGAAGGGAGGGATTCACGCAAAGCCCGTGGCCTTCTCTGCGCAGTATGTGTGCGCAGGGCTGCCTCTGCCGGCCGGGGTTTGCAGCCCCCAGATGAACTCTCATTGCTTGTTTATTCTACTGGTTGCTTATTTCGCAGCCTCCCAGCCCAGGGGATCCACGTGGATTGCTGGCTGTGCTGCATTGCCGAGGAGGATGGCCCCATCTCTTCCAGGCACCTGAACCCAGGACAGAAGCCCCTGAGACACATCACATGCCAGCCCAGAAAAGGGCTTCCTGTTCCTCTCCAAACCTGGAGGGAATAATCCTCACTTTTCTGTGCTTCATTCATGGGCAAGGCTGCCTCCAATTGCCGCCCGGGACATAAACAGCACTGGGTGCTGCTCATTTCCCTCTTTGCTGAAATGATGCCCCAGGCCTGCGAGTCAGAGGCTGGCTCAGGACCCTCTTTGTGGTCTCCTTAAGGAGAAACCTCCTGTACCGTTATGGAGAAGCAGCCACGAATGCATGGCACAGACAAACACCAACATAGGTTCCCAGTGGTGCTCCCAGGGAGCCCCTGAAAACCGGAGGAAAAGCCAGGGGTCTAACAGCGAAGGGATCCAAACCCACTGTTCTCATACTCGGCTCCTTGCCATCTACCTGTCATCCCTTGTCCTTCCTTGACCCTGGTCAGCATCTTTTCCTGGGTTGCTAGGCTGCTATTGCAACTTCCACCCTTTCCTCAGCACCCTCACCCTATCACTTTCCTTCAGAAATGATCTCCCAGCATAATGGGAGCCCAGCAAGTGAAAACCGCTTCAGTCCATACCCACTCCCAATCTCGCGGCAGCTCATCACCAGCCCACCTGAGCTTCCCTATTTTCTTTCCATCCCACAGGAACGGGAATGGAGATGGAAACTGACATCTGTGGAGCACCTGCCGGGTGCTGGGCACCTCTCTGGTGCCATGTGCATTTTTTCCCAGTCCTCACCATGACTCCGTGAGGTCGACGTCCTGTTACTTTGTCATCACACTGTGTCTCTAAAGGCTGCTAGAGAACAGTCAGTGCTGGCTGAATGCAACTGTGTTCATTAGTTACTCTCCTTCTTTCTCCAAGCAGTGGGTGGATACACAGTCTCACACCACTGCGCCTGTTCCTTCCCATTTCATCTTCCTGCAGCTGCTCTCACAGGTCATAGCACCTGGGAAGATGCATGCTGCCAGCTTCCCAGCACCTGCCCTCAGCATTTGAACTCCACGGCTTGTTCACAAAAGCCCAAGAACTGGTCCCGGAAAGGAGGATCTTTGCTGGAAAGCCGGGGAAGGAGAAAAGACAGAGAAGTCCAACCAGAAAGGCTACCCTCCACCATGTCTAATTTGTGTACACATCCCCATTTTACAGAAGGTACGCAAGTTACTCAAGCCCCATATCCAGGAGAGGCTATCTGACTCTAAAGTCCTCTAGGGCGGGGGCGCTGGGGGCAAATAACTTTATTCATGGGATTTGTTTGCAAAGCAAATAAATGCGGGGCTGTCCTCTGGGTGAGCAGCAGCCTGAAACCCCCTCTGTGTTCCTTCCCAGAGCAGCTGCACTCACCTGCCTTCCAGAAAATTCCTCCCACTGGGCAGGAGGAAATAGAATCAGGCACCCCCTCCTGGGCTGGATGTCAGCCCCCAAAGCTGAGAGCCTTTGTGCAGGGCATATAACTACATAAATTATATATACAGCAAGGGGGTAGTGTATTTATTAATTTATACTCATATTTTATTGAGGAAAATATTTTAGACACAGTGTTTTATTGGGTCAGTTGTGTGCAGGACAATATTTAACTGTTCTGCACATAAAGCAGTTCCAACATTCTAACATAACAGAAAAGTAGTACCTATTTTGACACAAGTTACCCATCTTTAAGGAAGTATTTTATATACTTTTAATCACTTTCTCCATGTTGTGTTACTTTGTACATTTGACATTGCATTTCAAGCATTTGCCATATTATTTCAACATTAATTCTACCTATGTTTCCGTCTTATTCTAATGTTTCTATAGTCATTAAACAGACAGCACAGTATTTTGAGTGGATAAATGATGGTTTCATTAGTCCCTCCACTGCTCTCCCTTTTCATCTTGTAAACAACTCTTTGAAAAACATTTCTTTGTCAGCTTTTTTTCCCCATATTTAAATATGTTGCCTCAGGATGCACTCCCAGATGAGGAATCATTGGATCAAAGGATATCTGTGCTAATTACAAATTTGCTACCTGCAAGCTCGTCCGAGTCCTATCCCGGGAGCGGATGGAAAGAGAAGTCTGTTTTACAGACCTCTCATCTGTATCGAGTATTATCATTTTTTTAAATTTTGCCATTTGATAAGTGAAGAAAATAGTCCTTTGTTGTTTGTTTTCATTTATTCAACACATGAATTGAATATCTTCTCAGAGAACTGCTTACCTGTAGTATTTTCACTTTATGTATAATCTGTGCCTCCATCCCCAGCCCAGGTGTGTACTGAGGCATTTTTTTTAAAAAAACATCAATCCAGGGCCCTGCCTGGCAGCCGAGTGGTTAAAGTTCCCTACGCTCCGTGTCCACGGCCCCGTTTTTGTGGGTTCATGTCCCGGAGCAGACTTACTCCACTTACCAGCCACATTGTGGGGGCATCCCACATACAAAAAAAGGGGGAGGACTGGCACAGATGCTAGCTCAGGGCTAATCTTCCTCAGCAAAAAAAGAGGAGGATTGGCAAGGGAGGTTGGCTTAGGGTGAACCTTCCTTGGCAAAAAAAAAAGTCAATCAAAAGCCTTCATTTCTTAATGACTCAATGATTTTGCACATGTATTTCCTCGTCTATATGGCCACCCTACCCCAAGACTCCACAGAGTCCCCCGGCTGAAGGGGCCTCACTCTCCTCTGAGCTCCTACACACTCTGATAATCCCTGTTGTGGCATTTGGAGCTGAAACCCAGGAGCCCCTTCCCCTGCCAGGATAGTGTGTCCTTCCCCCTGGCATCTTGGTGTGGGGACCTGGATGGGACTGGGTGGCAGTGGTGGTTTCAAATGGAATGAGACCATCTTCAAGTGGAAACACCCTCTGAGGTCAAGGGTGTTCAAAGTCACAGAGTGAGTCACAGGTATGGAGCACACAACTTCCCAGGACGGCACTGGGGACGGTGGTAAACTGGTCACTCCTACTTCTGACACTTTGGTTCCCAGACTTCAGTCAGCTGGTCCTACACAGCACAGCCCCTTCTCTGAAACTTTTCTCCTACTCCAGTCATCTGCCATGGAAGTTCCAGCATTTCAAGCTCACTTAGTGGGACCCATCACGTTCTCCAAGCATCCAAGAGCCCGTGTGGCTTTAGCAGCATTTCCCACGGTGCTTGCTAAGGCGATACATCTTGCATTATAGGAGTCTCCAAATCAGTAGACTTTCTCTTCTCCTTTTCAAGGTTCAGCCCCCATTGTGTCTAGCACCCTCAGAATCCATCCTCGCATATAGTCTCCAGGCTTCTGCTAAAAATGTCGGCCGGATCCCTCCCTGTAAGGTCCCTTTCCTCCTACCACAGATGCTACCCTTCCCTCGTGGGGCTATACAGCGATGTGGAGAGGTGGGGACACGTTCTGAGAGTGCTCGGTGGGCGTGTCCACGAGACAGAGAACACTGCACAGTCTTCAAGCGACGTGAGAGTGTTGGCCTTTAACAGGGACCCGTGGGCCACTTCCACAGGTGCACAGGGTGGACCAGCGCCTGGGGATTCAAGATTTTCAAGTTCATTGACCCAATTTTCAGGGCCTCGCTGTTCTGAAGTCAGAGTCCTGAGCACAGTGTGGGAGATTTCCTGGAGTTGAGAATTTAGTCTCCCCCAGGGGGCCCACTACCCTAATAACAACAAAGTGCTGTCTGACTCCATTCTCAGCTTCCTCTGCCCTCCAGCTAAAGAAGAGGATAATCTCTTTATACTCTGCTGAGGAGGCTGTCTGAGTAAGCTCAGGCTGCCATAACAAAATACCACAGACCGGGGGCTTAAACAACAGACATTTATCTCTCACAGTTCTGGAGGCTGGAGTCCAAGATCCAGGTGCTGGCAGATTGCATTCCTGGTGAGGACTGTCTTCCTGGCTTGCAGACCCTTGCCTTCTTCGTATGTTTCCACACGGCAGCAGAAAGCTCCAGTGTCTCCTCCTCTTCTTGTAAGGGCATCAACCCCATCATGGCTCCACTCTCACGGTCTCATCTAAACTAATCATGTCCCAAAGGCCCCACCTCCTAATACCACCACACTGGGAGTTAAGGTGTCTACGTATGAATTTAGGGGGCACACAAACATTCAGTCCATAACACAGGGCCGCTGACTTCCACACGTGCCTTAAATTAACACTCTGAGCCTTTCGTTGTCTTGCTCTAATGCGCGGTTTCTCAACGTTGGCACTATTGACATTTGAGGCCTGATCATTCTTTGTTTTGGGGGACTGTCCTGTGTACTGTAGCATTTTTAGCAGCAAACGTCAGTCAGTAGCGATTCTCTCCCCTCAGTTGTGACAACCAAAAAGTTTCGTTACATTGTCAAACATCCCCTGGGGAGCAAAATGCACCCTTGATGAGAACCACTGCTCGAATGCATCAATAGCCCTCAGCAAGAAACAGTGGATTCCACAGTCCTCATAATTATCGCTCCCAGGAACCTCTGAAACACCTACGATAACACATCCGCCTGTGACTTCCTCCCACCACCCAGACTACCTGCAGTGGCAGTCTTCACATTTGCAGCATTACAGCCTGCCACAGGCTGTCTGTCCTCTGTGTTCCATGAGTGATGGCCCTCATAGCTGGCTGGCCTGCTGCTTTCTCGGGCTGCCCTTGGTGGTGACTCTTGTAGGTCAAGTTCCCCAGGAAGCTGACTCTGAGACATGTATTTGCATATAGAAAGCATACTGGGGAGAGGAGTTGGGAACAGCACCCACCAGGAGTCAGGAAGCAGGACTGTGCAGACCGTGAACGGTGGTGCAGCTGCACCAGAGACTTTACCGATCCCATGGGCAGATTCGGAGCTGGGACTGGGCTGGGCGGTTGCTGGGAATTAAGGCTGGGGGCTGAGTCGTTGTGTGCTTGCATCGACCAGTTACTGGACAGAGGTGCAGCGGCCTGAATATTTGTGTCCCCCCCAAGTTCATATGTTGAAATCCTAACCCTCAGTGTGATGGTGTTAGGAGATGGCCTTCAGGAGGCAATTCGGTCATAAGGGTGGAGCCCTCATGAATGAGATGAGTGCCCTTATGAAAGGACTCCACAGAGCCCCCTCATCCTCTCTCTGCTGGACTTCCAGCCTCCAAAAGTGTGAGAAATAAATGTTTGTTGTTTAAGACCCCAGTTTGTGGCATTTTTTTCATAGCAGCCAGAATGGACTAAGATAGAGGCTGCCGAAGGGAGGGGCTAAAGTCTGTTTAAAGCAGTTCCCTCCAGCTGAGGGACTCCCCGCAACAGGGGAAGGAGTGCCCGTCCTTCAGGGTCCCCTGGGCAGCTCTCCACGACGTCCACCCCCTGCACATCGAGTTACATCTGGTCTATGGAAGTAAACCCAGCTCTGCTCAGGTGGCCCCCCGGCCGGCCCTCTCACTGGCCTCTCCGTGGCAGGCAGGGGCCGGGCACCCTCACCTCTGGCTCTCAGCCACCAGGCCAGCATCATCTCGCTCCACTCCATTCACGCTTGTTTCGTGAATAAATGAATGAACCAATTAACAGTATGTTTTTTCCAAGCAAAATAAAACAACTCCTTACCTATTTACAAAGGCTAATTATGAAAGATGAAAAACATGTTTTCTCCTTTTGCAAAGTCTCTCCTGAGCTCAGAGGCACGTGTGGCGTCTTTCCTTTCTGGACAGCGCTCCCTCTGCACTTCTGCTAACTCGCTGCGGGGAACGGGCCCCCTGGGAAGTTTGCCGTGCTGCTCTGTGCATTTCAGTAGTGTCTAGGGACAGAGTCCTTTGGCACCATATGCCAGACGCAATTGTGAATTGGACTTAAAGGTGCAGCACGAACACATTATCTAATTAATTAACGTTTAAAGGTTCTCTGAAGAAGAAATCACTGGGCAGACGATGTGATATGAGAATATGTAAATGATTAAACTCCAGATTTGGGGAATTCAAAATATGTTAACAGGCACCCAAATTTATGTCCTTGGCATATCTTTTCACTGGAGCCTTAGGCCAGAGGGACATTATTAGTGGGTGCTGGATGTAAGCCCATTTTCCGGTTCAGGTTGGAAACCTTGAACTACTCAGTCAGTCCTTAAGAATGTATTTTTATTACTTATTAAATACACTGTTGGCCTGTTTTCTCTTACTAGAAATTCTTCTTGTAAGAAAATGGAAACATTATGATAATAAGCACTCTGTGCTGGGTGATGACGCCAGGAGAAAGGCAGTGAAACCCAGTGTCACAGCGCATGAGTGTTACTCTCAGATCTCATGCTTCCTGCACAGTTTCACCTTCTGAATTTGTTCTCACCAAAACAAGTCAACAGTGAAGGTAGGTCAGGAAAAGATACATATTAAGGAACATAATGTGAGTTACTGAAAAGGTTCCAATTGCGTAAGACAAGCGTGGGGCCCAGCTCTTTCAGGGGCTTGCTGACCTCTGTCTCAATCTAGTTGCCTTACAACCACAGCATTTCGGTTCACAGTGTGGGCAGTAGAGTAAGCAGGGACTTAGCAAACATTCACTGTTGCTGCCCTGTGGTGACCTCTGTGATGTCATTTAATCTCCAGCTCCTAAAATGCATATAAAAATTTTTGCTGCTTTCCCACTTTCCAGGCATGTGGCAACACGGCTCTTCCTGCCACCTGTGGAAACGCCTGTAGAAATGATGTTGGAGGCACTGTGAAATGCTCTTATAGCATTCCATTCCTGTTGTATGTGCCTGCTAAGACCACAGGGTCTGATGGTATATGTGCCCGGAGAGAAATACGAAAGCCGTGACAAAGCGTCCTGACGGCAATATCTAACGGCATGGTCACCCACAGTGTGCAGTGGAAAATGGGACCAAGTTTCCTGCTGATGCAAAAAGAAAAACAAAACCAATCTCTCTTTTTGTTTCAGAGCAGATCATCTCAGTTCTCTACCTGACTTCTCCTGGGTAACTTCTGGAAGCAAGAGTCTCGTTCATCCCTCTCGTCTCCCCAACCTCGAGGGTACTAATATGCAATTGTCCATTTTGAGAAAAAAGTCCATGAGCATTTTGGCATTGTACACAAATGCGGCAGGTGGGATGGTGACCAGCTTCTTCAACAGTACCTAAAACAAACGAACCATTTCGCTCTTCTTGAAAGTCAGCAAAGATCAGAAGGGTTATGGGCGTCATTAGCTCATTTACAGACTCTACGCTGACACCAACAAGCAGTATGATTAGATCAAAATGACCGTAATGTCTCTTAGCTGAAGGGGGTTTCCAAATATAAGAATCCCAATCACCTGCTAAGCCTTTATTCTCCCCTTTGACCAGGAAAAGGGGAAAGACCCTGGAGGCTCCCGCGGTTCCAGTGGAATAAGACTTGTGTTGTTCTCCTTGGTTGAAAATGCCTGATGAGATAACAATACGTCTTTGATACTGGACAGTGATATTGATCTGGGTGCATCTGTCTCTCTCAGCAGCTGAAAATGACACCACATGTGACTTCCTGTCACCAAAGCCGAACAGACTTTGCTGGGGCCGGGCTCAGCGGGTCCAGCTCTGTTCCCGTCAGCCTCTTCTTGCCTTTCAGCGGATATGCCTGAGGCTCTGCTGCGGCACAGTAAACAACTCGTGTGCCTCCTTCCAAGGGTAATTCGCCTTCATTTCCATTGGCTGCTGTAGCATAAACAGAACATTAAAAAAAAAAAGTAAAAATCTTACAAAATAAGCAATCAGAAAAAAAACAACCTTCAAGGAGAGTGGTCTTTTGAGAGCTTCACTCCTCAGGGTAAATGATATGATTTATACCTGTTATTTTCATTTCCAGTCAACAGCACTGTACTTGTGCAGAATACATTATAGCTTAGAGAAAAATAACATACCATGGGCCCTATTAGGACACGTGCCCTGGCAGGAGAGATTAAACTGAGTGGAAGGCACTCTGAACTTTCCAAACCCACCTCTGGTCCTGGGCAGATAAAATTCTGACATTAATTTTTCATTTGATTGCTCCTGAGCAACAGATCTTCAGCAACATAACAGTCCTCGAGGAAAATCATGTCATTAGTAATTGTTACTTTCACCCAGTGTTTCAAAATATTTTACAAATGTTAAATGAGTATCTTAGATTGAGTTAGAAAGTTAAATGCTTAGGGTTGAGAATATAATTATTTTAAGAGACATCAATTTGATTTATGCTTTATTTTATCTATATTTTAATATGCGGTGATATGTGTATTTCTTCTTAGACGAACCATAATTGGATTTGCACTCTGGTGATAATGGGAAGGTAAGAGAATAAAGAGAAAAAGAACCATAGCAACAAAAGCGACACTCATCTTTGAAGTCTAAATTATGGAATTAAAGAGCTAAAAGGGGTCTCAGAGACCAGCTTCTTCATCAAACCCTTGCATTTTGCAGACAAGGGACGTAAGGCACAGTTGTGGTTTGAATTGTGTCCCTAACATGATATGTTCAAGTCCCAACCCCCTGTGTATGTGACCTTATTTGGAAATAGGGTCTTTCGCAGGTATAAGCAGGTTAACATGGTGATGGTGATAGAGTGGACCCTAATGATTGCGGTCCTTACAAGAAGAGGGAAAAAGATATAAACACACACACGTAATGACGGAGACGGAGACTGGAGTGATGCATCTACAGGCCAAGGAATGGCAAAGATGGCTGGCAACACTGCACACCACGAGAAAGGCCTGGAACAGGTTCTCCCTTAGCATCTTCAGAAGGAGTCAGGCCCTGCTGGTTCCTGGATTTCAGTCTTCTGGGCTCCAGAATGGTAAAAGAATACATTTCTGTTGTCTTAAGTGCCCCAGGTTGCAGCAATCTGTTACGGCACTCCTAAGAAACAAACATGGGCACCAAGGAATTAGACAGGGACAGAACAGGGGCCGGTGTCCAGAGGACCCCATTCCAGTAGGCCCTGCTGTGTCTCTAAGCCAGGAGCTCAAACAATTCTGCAGAAATGCATATTGTTCCAACAGGGTTCCCAGAGAAAATTGTTTCTACCTTAGCGTGAGTTGCACTAAAAGCAGAACCTGATTCTAGGATTTGAATAAAAGTAGTTAATGTGAGAGGCAATCCAGAGAGTGGGGTGTTGAGACAGGAAATGTGGGAAGGTCAAAAGTGCAGGTGAGTGTTGTGGGGAACAGGGCACAGTCCGGCTGGGAAGCTGTCCTGGAATCGTCCCACCGAGGGGTAAGGAGCGGGTGGATTGGGTTACTCTTGAGGTGTCGTCTGCCCTCTACGGGTCTAGCATATTCCTTTGGACAGAGAATGTCCTCAGGCAAAAAGACAAAGCCTCAAGCGGTCTGCATGTTGTATTTGTACTTGGGGCGAGCTGAGGAGATATGGGTGGGGGGCTCTAACAACATCTGCTACAGTTTCCTTTCCCATCACTGAATTTACTTATTAAAAACAAACAAAAACACAGTCCTTAGTAAATTAGAGGATAGGTGTGGAAAGTAATAACCAGGGAATTTTTTCTTTAATTGAGGTCATATTGGTTTATAACATTGTATAATCTCAGGTGTACATTATCATACTTCAGTTTCTGTATAGACTGCATCGTGTTCACCACCAATAATCTAGTTTTTATCTGTCACCATACATATGTGCCGCTTTACCTCTTTCGCCCTCCCCCCCACCCCCTTCTCCTCTGGTAACCACTAATCTGTTCTCTCCGTCCATGAGTTTGTTTATCTTCCATATATGAGTGAAATCATGCAGTGTTTACCTTTCTCTGTCTGGCTTATCTCACTTAGCACAGTACCCTTGAGGTCCATCCATGTCATCACAAAGGCATGATTTTGTCTTTTCTATGGCTGAGTAGCATTCCATTGTATATATTTACCACATCTTCTTTATCCATTCATCCATTGATTGGTTGATTGGCACTTGGGTTGCTTCCATGTCTTAGCTATTGTGAAATAATGTTGCAATGAACATAGGGGTGTGTACATATTTTTGAATTATTGATTTCATGTTCTTTGGATAAATACCCAGTAGTGAAATAGATGGATCATATGGTATTTCTATTTTTAATTTTTTGAGGAGTCTCCATACTGTTTTCCATAATGGCTGCACCAGTTTGCATCACACTCCCTGAATTCAAAATATATTACAAAGCTGTAGTAATCAAAACAGCACGGTACTGGCAGAAAAACAGACACAGTTCAATGGAACAACACTGAGAGCCCAGAAATAAAATCACACATCTATTGACAGTTAATGTTTGACAAACAAGCCAAGAACATACAATGGGGAAAGTAAAGTCTCTTCAATAAGTGGTGTTGGGAAAATTAGGCAATGTAAAAACATGTAAAAAAGTGAAAGCAGACCATTATCTTTCACCATACACAAAAATTAACTCAAAATGGATTAAAGACTTGAATGTAAGACCTTAATCCATAAAACTCTTAGAAGAAAATATAAGCAGTACCCTCTTTGACATTGGTCTTAACATTATCTTTTCAAAAGCCACAACTACTCAGGCAAGGGAAACAAAAGAAAAAATAAACAAATGGGACTACATCAGACTAAAAAGCTTCTGCACAGCAAAGGAAACCACCAACAAAATGAAAAGACAACCCACTAACTGGGAAAAAACATTTGCAAACCATATATCTGACAAGTAGTTAATTTCTAAAATATATAAAGAACTCATATGATTCAACAACAAAAAGTCAAATAAAACAATCAGAATATGGCCAGAGGATATGAACAGATATTTTTCCAAAGAATATATACTGATGGCCAATAGACACATGAAAAGATATTCAGCATCACTAACTATCAGGGAAATGCAAATCAAAACCACAATGAGCCATCATCGCACACCCATCAGAATGGCTATGATTAACTAGGTGAGAAATAATGTGTTGGAGAGGACACGAAGCAAAGGGAACCTTCATACACTTCTAGTGAGAATGAAAGTTTTTTTAATTCCAAAGGGTTTTCTAGTTAGAAAAAGTTAACTGAAGAAGCTATGAATATTCAAAAGTGACAGTGTTGGTATTGGAAAAAATATATTAGCGGTAAACACTTTAAATGACTCAGAAGTACAGTCGATCTTCATTATTCACAGACTCCACGTTTCCAAATTCACCTGCTTATTAAAATGTATTTGTAGCCCCAAAATCAGTGCTCATGGTGCTTTCTTGGTAATTCATGGACATGCACAGAGTGGCCAAAAATTTGAGTCATCTGATGTGTGTGTTCCCAGCTGAGGTCTGACAAGGTGACGCTCTGCCCTCTTGTTTCAGTTCTCATGCTGTAGACGAGGGTCCTTTTTGTGGTATTTAGTGCTTTTTTCACATTTTGTGCTCTTTGTTGTTGATTTCGCTGTTTAAAATGGTGCCAAAGCGTAGCGCTAAGGCGCCATCCCGTCACAGCGAGGAGGCTGTGACGTGCCTCACGCGGAAGCCGCGTGCGTTCAAGGAGCTTCGGTCAGGCCTGACTGACAGCGCTGAAGGCTGTGAGCTCAACGTTACGGAGCCAACAAAATACATTAAAGAAGCATCTTTAAATGAAACACACCTAAAACAGAGCGATGAATTGACCGTTTGGTGAAAATGTCCTAACCAGAGGCTGGCAGGAAGCTAACCTTGCATTTCCTCTAGAAGCGATGGTTGGGCGTTCACGAACGCTGTGTTCATGTGACTTTACAGAAGATGGCTGCTCTAGGATTGAGAATCAACTGTACTAGGAAACGTTTCCAGCAAGATAGTGTTAGTAAACTTCCTTTCTCCAAAATACAACTGCAATTAGCCTTTCAGTAAAGACAATGCTATCCAAAATACCACTGTTCCGTTTTTGTTTTTGTTGTACCATTGAATTGAGGTACAGCAAAGGGTGAGAACGTTTTTTTTGCATTTTGCATAAACTCCCATTTCACATTGGTGAGGTCTTGGGATTGAAATTAAACAAGTGCGTCTATCCATAAATAACTTTATACCCCTTTGTTTTAAGCACAAGGAAAAATAGGTTAAAGTCAAGTCATATGTTCATTTATTCCAATTAAGAAGACTGGAAAAACAATACACGAATGAAGAGCAGTGGATCAAGTGGTCATTTATGGAGATTATAACATAAGAAAGCAAAACTGGTAAACTGAGACAGAACAAGTCAGAAACAAGTTACTGTAGAAAGTCAGTGACAAAGGGAGATTGTGGATATTTAAGACCAAGACTATTTAATTACAGATTTCAAATCTCCTAGATATTTCAACTTGAACCCCCAATTCCCCTCAAGGCAAACTATTGGTATTTACTGTTCTTAATTGCTGGGTTTAGCAATTCTTCAGGGAATGAAGGAAAATGTGCGAGTGCCCAGAAGCGGGAGGTTCTCGTGTGTCCACAATCCTGCTATGTTTACCCAGCGATGACTCCAGCCACATGCCTTTTACATTTCATCTGTTTAGAGAAATTAGGAACAGGGACTTTCTCCATTATTTTAGTCCCTCAACTTGAGAGAAACAGAGCATTATTGTTTCAAAGAGTGAGTTTTCTTATTGACTTACCAAGGAGAATGTTTGTATTGTTTTAGAAGGTCTCAAAATGCATAAGAATTTTGAGATTTTTGAGATTCAGACTCTTCCAGCCGGTTTTGTTTTTGTTCTTGTTTTTGTTGTTTCTAAAATATTCATAGAAACTTCCTCTCCAGAAGGCACAGCACGTTTATGTGGGATCCCAGATTGCTTGGGTGGCTGTGGTAAGAAATAAATGTGGGTTTTAAAGTATGCCCATGCAACCGGAAGAATGCAGTCTTTGTTAAATGTTTCCCTCTGTAAATTGAAACCTATTCCCCGACTCAGGGAAAAGGAGCTGGGCACTAGCTACATAATATCCTTTCTTCTGGGCCCAAATGCTCACAGCGCCTGACTCTGCTCCTCTCTCCCCACAGGCCTCTCTCCACCCCTTTTGAGGCAAAGTAACCCCAATACAAACTTCTGTTTTTCAGAGACAAGACAATGCTGAGACAAAAAGGCTTCCTTCCTTTCCTCTTTCCTTCTTTCCTTCTTTCTCTCTCTCTCTGTTTTTTTGTCATGAGGATAATTTTGGAAGTAATGATACGTTGACACAAAGGGGAGGTCAGCTCAGGGTAAAGGTCAGGAGACTGGAAACCCGATGTGAGGAAAGCGCGTAGACAGTCTGTGAGCGCCCTAAACAAAATCTTAGGAGCCAGACAACTTTTGTAGATTTGATCGCTCAAACATCTTTGTGATCTTTCAAAAAGAGAGAGAGAAAGGAAAGACTGCAGAAAACAGAAGTGATTAAATGGCGTTTCAGTAACCACAACAAAAAGAAGATTCACTTAAGGCAAACTATAGATTGCTGAATTTAAAGTAGATCCCTGGAAAGAATCTAGAACAAATTATTAAAATAATGGTCTGAAAGTACCTGAAGAGAATACAAGGATAATGACAGCCCAGTGAGGGTCAAGAAGAACGAGCTGTGATAACATCATTTCTGTCCTGGACAGGATCACTAGACTCAGATTTCATGGAAATATTTTAATGAGCAATTGTATGGACTTCGGTGAGCTGGAACAGGGTCTTCTGTAATTTCCTGACAGACTAGATGAAATTTTAAAATAAAACATTATGACAAGCATCTTATCCAACCAACATCTATTTGTGACTGCCACCTACTTGGCACTCTCTTGAGTCCTAGGAATACAAAGATGGGAGCGTGTGGCTTTCACCCCATGGTGATCCCAGCTTTGGCTAAAAGAAGAGATTCAGTAAGTGTTAAATAATCATACCCAAAGGTCACTGATTAACGAATCAGTGTCAGTATGGAGGGAAGTGTGCAGTCTTTAGTTTGTGCTCTATTTGCGTTTTAATCAATGACTTGATGCAAAAATAGAAAATATTTAATCAAATCTGCAAGTCCCAAAAGTACGAGGGAGCGCAAATACAACGGTGGCAGAGTCAGAATCCAAAAAAGTTCTAAATGCACTGCAGCATGGGGCCCTATGCAGCAAGCTGCGGTTTAACAAGAATGAGCGAGAAGTCCACATCTGGAATAGGAAGGCCTGGGATCAGTGTTCGGTACCTGTGGCATGGGGATAGCAGCTTGGCAACGAGGTGCCATCTAGGCTAACAGGCATCAGCACAGGCTCTTTGCTGCTCCGTCTCCGACTCGGACAGTAACTGAGAGTGAGAGTTACCCCTCTCTCTGCTGCTCAGGCCATGCTGGGGGGTGGGTGTGGAACATCATAACCTGATGACTATGTTGGAAGCTGGAGGGGATGTGGGAGGACATGACCAGCCTAAGAACAAGATAGGAAGGTGGATTACACACATTTTTATACAACTCTGGGGTATAAAACTTAGACCAATGCCTGGAAACTCCGGGCAGAGAGATTCTAGCTGCAGATAAAACAAGAGGAAACAAAGAAACACGGCTACAACAAGACATTCAGGGCCCCGCTCAGATCTCCAAATGCTGTAAGGAAACGTCTGATCTCAGAGCTGGGGAACTCATGACTCAGGGGGTGAGATAAGTGGTTTGAATAATTAGCAAGGAAAAGGTAGAGGGAATCTAAGCTTTGGAGTGTCACTTCCTTGGGGCAGACATTTGCATAGAGTAGACCTGAGATTTCTTGGTTGTTTCAATACCAAGATGATTGCCTGACCTGGGGCTTGCAGACGCGTTGTCTACTTCTGGTCCGTTTTACCCGTCCTTCTTCTCCAGTGAGGCTGATGTGGATCAAGGCTGCCCCAGGGAGAGAGGCCCAAGGCGTCCTGGCCTACACACCGATCTATATGACTTGATTCATATCTAAAGTTATACGACCACACAATAACTAGACCTCACCTGCACTAATACCATTTTAATGACTTTTTACATCATCTTTCCCTTGTCTGGTAAAAATAAGTCATGTACCCATGCCTTATAAAATTAGCCCTAACCGTCAACACATTGCAGCCCTTCTCTGCCCCTGGGTCCTGTCCCCATGCTATTCTCTGAATAAAACAGCAATACTACGAGACCTTGAGAGTCCGAGAAATCTCTCTTTCGACTCCTCGGCTCGCCGAACCCGCATCAAGGCCATGGGGTTATGGATCTGCGATGCCTTTGTGGCACTAGCACCATGCATGTTCTCCAAGGCAGAATTAAAAGTCATTTCTTGTCCATCACCTCACAAAATAAACTTTCCAAAAGATTCTTTTGTGGGCTTGTAGTAAGTCTTAAACTCCCACTTAGAGCAGATCATTCACATCAGTAGCATTGTTTCAGCTCCTGGGAGTGTTTCATGATGTCATACAGGAGGACTGGATTTTCTTCCTGATACAGGTGACCACAGACCCCAAACCTAGTCTGAACTGCTCAGAGCCCTGGACCTGTTCTTCACAACCCTTTGTCAGGGCCAGTTATTTATAGCTACACTGATGCAAACTGGCTAAGTTCTTATGGTCCCAGAGAACACACAGACTACTAAGGTGGCCCGCTTCTCCCGTACTCTCTTTGGATCCAACAGATGTTCTAAAGGTACAGATTAGCACACAGTCCCTTGATCAAGGCTCAGAGTGGTCCTATACTAAGCACCACAGTTCTTACTTTCAAGGAAGAGAGGAGACAAGGAAGATGACGTTGTCAGCAATTTACTAAGCCAGGGGCTTTCCATGTGGCCCCCAAATTGGTTCTCCCCACGGAAGGTACTCATGAGATTTCAACACGTGAGCCCGAGAGATATTCTCTAGATATTGACCAAATGTTGTTGGGATTAGCTTGCTCTGATGGGAATAGGTCTGAAAACATGGTCCTCTTGAATAGTGGGCAAAAGCAGAGCATCATTAGATACTAGACACCCCCAGCTTTGGCTCACAGACATCCCATCCCGGGCTCAGGCATGGCTCCCTCTCAGCAGGGGTCTCCTGACAAACCTCCTGCCGCCATTGGCACCATTCAAACTGCCACTGAACTAGAAGACTTGGCTCACCACTTTTCCACTCAACTTGTGAGCAGCACAGCATTCGTGTGCCTCGGTGGTCGAAGATCGTCAGTGCATTCGTATACCTGCTCATCAAAGATCATCAGAACAGTGAGCACTGTTCTTTCCCACTTTCCATAGAGAATTTGAGTAAAACCAGAACAGGCTTAGAAGCAAATATCCAATGGGCTCGGGGCTCCAAATCACTCAGCTCTCCTGTTTGGGGAGATGTCTGAATAATTAACAGATTTTCAGTCCTGAACTTACATTTCAACAAGGCAAATCTAGTCAAAGTAAAATACCTTTTGCTATGAAAATTCCCCTTTAAAAAACGCTTTCAATAGAAAATGTTCCAAGTTCTTTACCTAGCATTTAATTCCTGGGAATCTATCTTAGCTCTGCAATCAGAAACACATATGAGGATTTACATCCAAGATGTAACTGTCTTGATTTCATTATCATAATAATATTGTAATACAATTACAGTAAGTGAAAATATTTACATTATTTGCACTAATGAAAAATTGGAAACATCCAATTGTTTCAGTCCCATAAACCTGCTATGATATATCCATCCCATAAAATGCACAGGCATTAAAAATCACGTTTACTAAGAACTTTTAATGATATGGAAAAGAATATACAGCAGAATGTTAAGTCACAATAAAAATCACAAAATTGGGCTGGCCCGGTGGCGTAGTGGTTAAGTTCTCACGCTCTGCTTTGGCAGCCTAGGGTTCACACAGCCGGGGCTTCAGATCCCAGGCACAGACCTAGCACCACTCATCAAGACAGGCTATGGTGGCATCCCACATAAAATAAAGGAAGATTGGCACAGATGTTAGCTCAGGGCCAGTCTTCCTCACACACACACACATACAAATTGCAAAATTCATGCAGAATTGAATGAATAAATCAGCTGATACCAGTACAGTATCTCCCACAGTGTCTGACATATGGTATGCAATCAGTGCTCACTGTTATCTAACCAATGTATATCTAGGCTAAAAAAATTCCAAGATATGGAACCAAGTTTTCAAAGGAGGGAAACCGCATCTGTGTAGTTACAATTTTTTTTAAAAAATGGCAAAGAGTTAATTCTGACATTCACAAAGTGAGATGGAGACCCAAAGCAATTGTGCAGTGAAAATAACCCGTGAGACAGCCTCTGGATTGACCTACTGTTTTCAGTAGTTGTTATTAGTTTTATTGGATGACAATTATTCTGATAATTTTTGAGTATATTATTTAAATTTGCTGATTAAGAACTGGGAACTTAATGGTTAATAAGGTTTTGACTTTCACATTTTATTTGTTGAGAATGTGTGTGTGTGTGTGTGTGTGTGTGTGTTTGTAAGTGGGAGAGATGGAGACTATGCAGACATTCACACAATTTCTTTTCAAATCACGTGTTTTACCATGTTCGAGGAAGTGTTTAAGACAAATTGATTGTCGATAGGCTTTCAATAATTATTAGTAACTGCAAAATACACTGACCTGCTGGAAAAGAACACCATCCCTCCACACCTTTCGGGAAACCTCCTGGGGTATCTTTAAACTCCCCCTGATCTTTAATTGTCGAACTTGAAGTATTACAATTCGCGCATGTTTTCATGGTTACTGGAGACCTTCAGCAGATTCCCTGGCTTTCCTCACTTCTTCACAAACACAGTGGTGAGCACACCATCATTCAAAATGCTGAATGAGCTCTTAAAATGTGGAGTAAACTCTGAATTTTTTTAAGGAGCATTGTTTTCAGCATCTCCTGTATGGTGGCCTGCATGCATTCTTGCTTCCATTTGTCATATGGGTCTCGCCGACATAGGAGTCATGTGCTCTTCTGTGTCACCCAGGGCTTCTGAACCACCACAGAATGTTTCACCCAGAAATGAAAGCACTGTTCAGGAATGACATTGCTAAGCACAGAACATTTGATTCTCTGGGTCACTATCAGTTCCCAGAATATGTGATGGTGTTGGTTTTGTTTCTCTATTCGTTTCCTGATGCTTGTAAAAAGCATTAAATCAATTGATAAACCACCCATAATAATTACCAGACGTAGCGAAATCATCTGTTACTCAAAGCTTCTTACTCAAACCTACATTATTACAAAGGAGAAAAAGCCACAACCTCCTACAGTTATTGCTACATGATTGCAAAAGAGCAAATGGGTTCAAGTTGTATTCTTTTTTCTTCAGAAGCTCTGTTTTCCAGAGAACGTGGCTTGCACCATCCCTATTTCTCATACTGATAGCTCCATAAGATGGGCTGTTTTCATAGGCAAATGAATTTGCAAAATCAGACCTACTCTTCCAGATTATGCTGCCTTAGCTACAAATACCAACAAAGTCAGCAGATAAACAAGTCTCAAAGGAGCTTTCTAGCAAGTTCTGCTAGCATCATTGGATTCCTTGGGGAAGAATTATACAACCATTGTTTATTCATCCATCCGTTAACTAAATCAATAAATATGTATTGAGAACCTACTGTGAGCAAGGCACTCTGCTGGGTAGGAGATGTATCAAATACAGCCTGTAATGTGGCAGAGGAGAGCAATGATGTGTGCAGACATCTAAGGGAAATCCAGATGCAGCTGGAAAACCCATCCTCCCATGGAGTCTCCATCTTCTGCTGAAGAGACTGCACTCTTTCTGGACGTTTCCTTCTCCTTTTCCATGGAGCACATAGTAGGGTGTTAATCTCCCAGGTGCCCTCCCTGCGCCTTCTCTTGTTCATCTCGAATAAGTTCTCCCAGTGCATTCAGTGCGATGTTTTAAAAGCCCACATCTGAAATATCATTAAAATATCTGCGTAAAGTTCTTAAATAGCTCCCCATTTCTTTTTAGAATAAAGACCAAAATTTTCACTGCAGTGACGTCATGGGTCGTCTGGCCTCTGCCTACCACTCCAGGCTCACACTGCTCACACTGGGCCACTTACTTGCTCTTTTACTCTGCTAAAGTTACAGTCTTTGGATCTTTGAATGGCTGCATTCTCTCCTGTTTTAGGGTCTTTATAATACCGTTCCCTCCATCTGGAATACTGTCCTTTCAAGGCTGTATTAAACTTCAAACCTTCCTTCTGATCTCAGCTCCAAGTCTACTACTCGGGAAAAACTCCTCCAAGTCAATAGACGGGATTATACTATACATTCTTAGAGAATCCTGCAGTTTGGATCATTGGCCCTTATTTTAATTCGACACAACTGTGTGTGACAGAAAACTTGAAATACCAGTGGTTTAAACCAGCAAGGCTGTACTTTATTATTTAAAAAGTGCAGAACTGAATAGAGGCAAATGTGTCTCTGAAGGTGCCAGGCACTTAGGGTCCTTCTAGAATCTTATGCTAATCAAACTCAACATTTGGCTTCCACCGTATTGTCCATGATGGTTAATCAAGCTCCAGGAGTCAAAACTACATTCCATACAGCAGAATGAGGAAACAGAAAAGAAAAGAAAGGGAGAGACATGCTCTCTCCATTTAAGGTTACATCCCATAAATTGTACATGACACTTCAATTTATAAAGCATTGGCTAGAACTTATTCACATGCCATACCTAGCTGCAAGGAAGTCTAAAAAATGAAGTCGACCATGGCTGGTTGGTGCTCGGGGAAAAATAAGGGGTGAAGGGTATAAAGTTACTGAGGGTGCCTTCTCCACCATAGCACGTTTTCTAGATTGTAAGCTGTGTGAAGACAAAGACCAGGTCAATTTGCTCACCACTCTGTTCCTGGAGCCTACCTGGCATACTTGTGGTACACTGTAGATGATCCATAAATATTGTTGAGTGAATAAATAGATGGATGGATAAATGAGTGAATGTTCTACGGGTGTCCCGAGACAGAACTCTTTCATTTCAGTTTGGAGAGGGAGAGAGAGGTGATTGGAAGTGTCATCTTGAAGGTGTGATTTGAACTGGGGTGAAAAGAATTGGCCCACTTCCCTCTCAGAAGAAGGATATGAATATTCCAGCCAGGAAAATGATGAGCATGAGGGCCCAGAAAGAGTAAGGCTCAAGAAAAGAGGAAAGAACAGTAAGAAAGACAGTGCAGTGGAGAAATGTGAGAAAATATTGGAAATAGAGACTGGGCCAAGACTGCAGAATGTTGTTTGAGAGCATACAAACCTCTGGGCAAAGCACCACTAAAATCAGTGACTGGGAGGGACTCTGATGGTGTAATCATAGCACACAGGGCACCTGGTCCAGCCAGTCCTGGAGTACAGGCACAAGGTCATCTCAGGATGTACAAGTCACAGTCAGATCAAAATAGTCCATGTTGAACCTCCACCCCACAACATCCTCCTAAACCTTGAATCTGCTGATCTTGCCTCAGACTTCATTAAGAAAATAAAAGGAAATGGAGAGGTGCTCCCTCATCTTACTGCTACCAACTCTGGCAGTCTAACAGCTTGGAGCTTTCCCATATTTCTGCTTTCTCTTAGGTTTTCCTTTCAAAGGCCAACCGTCTATTTCGGTTCTGCTCTGCTCCCTCACCTCTCTTCCTTCATCATCAGTTTCTCTTTCTACTGGATCATTTTTATCTACATACAAATGTGTTCTGGCTTCTTTTCTTAAAGAACAAAAACCCTCTTTTCATTTCCTATTTCCACCTAATAAAAGCCCCATTTTTCTGCTCCCCTAGAAAGAAGCTGGAGCCCCTGCATCTGCTTCCCCACCTTTCATTCTGCCCGAACTCACTCCCATCAGGGCTTCTGGCCTCTGCCTAGAAGCTGTTCTTTCCCAGCTGACCACCGGTGGTGGTGCTGCCAGACCCAGAGGTGTCACCTCCCTTCTCGTCTGTCCAGGCCTCTCAGCAGCATTCAGCACTTGTGAATACCCTGTCCCCCTTGAAATATGTCGTCTCTCAGCTTCCACGACACCAGCTCTCATGTTTTCTCTACATCGCAGTCTCCTTTGCTCAAATTCTAAATGCTGAGTCTGGGTGGCATTTCTTCTCTATGCTTTCTTTCTGTCCAGTGACTTTCTAAAGCACAATCTACATACCGAAGAGCCAGCCCTGGTGGTCTAGTGGTTAAGACTTGGTGCTCTCACCTCTGCAGCCCAGGTTCCTTCCCCAGTCAGAGAACCACACCACCCATCTGTTGCTCGTCATACTGTGACGCCTGCATGTTGCTGTGATGCTGAAAGCTATGCCACCACCACCGTATTTCAAATACAAGCAGGATCACCCATGGTAGATAGACAAGTTTCAGCAGAACTTCCAGACTAAGACAGACTAGGAAGAAGGACCTGGCCACCCACTTCCAAAATATTGGCCATGAAAACCCTGTGATACAGAGCTGGAAGGTGAGAGGATGATGCAAAAAGACGGGGCAGCATCCAGCTCTGCTGTGGACAGGGTCACTAGGAGTCAGCATCCACTCAGTGGCACTAACAACAAAAGCACCAGTGGCTCTCCAATTTATATCTCTAGCTTTGTCTTCTGTGCTGAACTCCAGGCTTGTGGGCCAACAGTCAACTTTCCATTTGACATCTCCACTTGTAAATCTCATGGCTTCAAAACTCAACATAACAACACAAAACTCTTCGTTTTCTTCCCACCATTATCACCTACTCTAGATACCTACTCTCTCTATCCAGTTGCTCCAGCCAGTTCTTAGGATGCATCTTTGATTCATTGTCTTTTCTCACCTCCTCCATCCGACTCTTCAGCAAGTCATGATGACTACCTCCCAAGACATGCCGCTTAAGTTCCCTTCTCCCATCTCTGCTTTATCCACCCCAGCCCAAGCCTTTTCATTTCACCCTGGGAGTGTATGGGAGACATCTACCTGGCCTCTCTGCTTCTCTAAGTGCCTTCCTTACCCTGCTCTATACCTGTTGGTTAGAATATTTTTCAATGTATATCATGGCATGTCAAGGCCATGTGAAACACCCACCTAAAGGCATGTCCGAGCTCTTTGCCATCACCTACCCCCTAGTGAGCCAGCCCCTGTCTCTCTCTCTGGTCTTACCCCTTACACTCGTCCTCTTTCCCATGACCTCCCGCCTCACTGGTCTTCTTTCTGTTCCTTGAACATGCCAACCTCCCTCCTCCTTAGGATGTTTGCTTTCATGGTTTCCTCAGCCTAGAATCTATTTTCCACACATCCTCCCATGACTGGCATCAGCTTGCCACTTGGTTCTCTTCTTAAATACCCTCTTCTTTGAGGATGCTTTTCTGGTCCCCCATTCTAAGATACTCTCAGTGACAACTTTCAGCTTCTATCACATCATTCTTTTTTAAACAAGATTTAACATTATCCGATTTTTTGTTTCATTATTTAACTTTTGATTCCATGACTCTACCTCCAACCCCTGGAATGAGCACCACGACTGTAGACAGTTTATCCAATACAGTCACTGAGACAGACTTATCTTAGAGCAGTGCTTGGTACGCAATATGTGCAGGCATAATAAATATGCGTTGGGGAAAGGAAGAAAATAAGGACTACAGTAATCATCGCTGACAAGTACAGAATCATATGCAGCTTCTGAGAAAATAACAATGACCAGAAGAGTTTAGAGGACTTTAAAATGTTTTCCCATACTGGCTGTCATTTAGAAGCATTCTGTTAAGACTGACTTACTGCTTGGTGTTAGGATCAGGGTCTGGCCCCAGTTTATGATTTCATACATGACAGGAGAAGATGGATCTAAATTAAGTACCTACCCAATCAGTCTTTCCCTGGCATACGGATTCTCTGAAGGTGGGTATAAAATCTGGGGGAAGTAATGCCTTTATGGGTAAAGAGACCACTGTAATTTTCATTTCAATGCCTTCACTTTCCAGCATGAAATGGGAAACTGCTAGTAATGACAATAGGACAACAGATGGAAAACCTGGACTGTCCTGAGCATCATGGAAAGTTCTGGTAGGGAAATTAGAAACAATATGAGTAGAGAAAAGAAAGACAAGGATATGGTGAAACATCTTGAAATAATGTTACAATGAAACACCCAGTGGACAAACGTATTAGTATGTAGCAGACAAACTAAAACACACTGAAAAAAGATGGGGTAAAAACAGGAGTGAGACCAAGGAAAGGGCCAGCACAGGGAACAGGAGACATCTCTGTAAAGAAGCCACTGCTGGAGCCACAGGGTGGAAAAACACACAAACACAAAAATTGCCTGTATCCCCGTGGTGGAAAAGACAATATGTTCTGAGCAATTTATTCAAACAACCCTGAGCATCATCTCAGCGTGAAGGACTCACACATTTATACAAACAACAGGATGGAAGATATTCCAGCCGCACCACGGGCCATTCTTTCCAGACATTAATCCTCAGTTCATCTTGAGACAATATTAGGCAGCGATTTGTTTTCTGATTATTCACTTAAGTCAGCTCAGATATAAAACAACAGAGAGCTTATGAAGATATGGATCACAGTAAGACCGCATAAACAAGGAATCAATGATTAATGATAGGAAATTGCAAAGCAAATATAGAAGTCATATGACATCTTGCATATAGCAAAGGAGGGCGGTGAGCTATAATTCCATCCTGCTGCCCTCAGCTCTATTGATTTTTCCACTCCTTAAATATAAAAACTGAAGAAAGGCGAAGGGAAGGACTCCAACAGACGTTTTTTTCTTAATCTTTGGTTTGAGCTAAATCCATTAGGTCCCATTTTACTTGATGCACGGGCGAACACGTGGCCCTTTCATGCAGTAGCAAAGGTAAGTTATACCTGCATCGTTCCTTTTGTGCCTTGGAAAGTAGCAGTGGTTTGAACTCCCTACGAAAAGGTTTTCTGGAGAAAGAGAGGGCAGTGTGCAACTGTGGATCTGGTGAAGGGTGTCCTGGGCAGTGTCCTGCAGGGGACGTCCAACGAAGCTTCCTGAAGCTTTGCCACCATGGGCCACACCAGGAAAGCATGGGACTGAGTCCCTCCCCAAGTTTTCTTTAAGAAAACCGTAATTTTCTCCCACAAATACCACGACATTCAATTTCACCCAATATCTACACCTGGCCTTTGAAGATCAAAGAATTGACTGTGAGTTTTATTTTATTAATGGTGAGAGAAGAATACAGGGAGTGTGGGAGAGCGTTATTATGCCCGTCTTATGATGTGCACTGTGATTTAGAGAATCTTAAGGAAAAATATCAAATGTAAGGTATTTAACGTAAAACAAAGCAGAGACAGTCTTTCTTTAGTAGAATTGTCTTAACAATTATATTATATCCCCTGGTCAAACAAAAATGTTTAGGGGACCGTTTTTATTTCCCAAATTTAATTCTGAACTGAATTTCTTGAAAATATTCCTCTGGAATGACCAAAACATAATATTTGGGGTCAATTTATGTTTCTAAATATACTTTTACTATTTCTCCCTTTACTATATTATCTCCTAAAGGCCTTCAAATTAATAAACAATTCTAAAAGTACATATATATAAATCATCAGAACGTAGAGAAGTCAGAGCTAAACTGGATGCTTTACGGACAACATACACTTTCGGTGAAGTTCTCTCTATTGCTTCCTAAATCTCTGCCCAGCAACGTGCTCAGGGAAGGCCCACCCTGCGCGACCCCACAGAGAATTAGCTGCATCCTTCCTTATCACTCAGCTCCTGCTTTCTCCCGGGCCTTCCAGCATCACTCAGTAAGGAGGCACAAAATGGCAGAACCTTATCCCAAACAGCCCTGCAGGGTTATATGTCAAGTACAAGGAGAGACATTGTGAGCAGAGGCAAGCAGAAAAGGACACTCAGGGCAAACTGTTCTGCCATCAAGTACCTAGCAAGTCCCCTAGACTCTCTGTGCCTCAGTCTCCCCATTTGTAATGAAAGTGGTTGCACTAGACCTTCAAGGTTCTTTGCAAAACTAAAACCCATTATTGCTTAATGCCTTCTGGAAGTTGCCTAGAAGGCACTTTTTCCTAGAAAAAAATCATAAATGGACAATGCATGAGCCTGGAATCTTCAAATACTGAGACAAGATCAAACCTAAGACAAGGATAGAGAAAAACAAATGTATAGTCATATTTTTAAGAGCTATAGAAAGTGGGAACCTACAACATGCTTTCCCATCCACCACGCTGGCCCTTCTCTGAATCAATTCCAAATTCTTGAAATTTCCAAGGAACCCAGAATTACATATAACAGGTTAGGAAAAATATCACTAGTATTAAAGATATAAGATATACTTTGATAGCAATAATAAATAAAATTAGAAGAGATCTGTGATTCATTTTTTAAACACAACTTTGCTGGCTTAATCACACCTTCTTTTCCAATATCCATATCATTTTTCTCACACATTAATAGCAAATAATGACCTTTTATTTTGAATTTGTGCTCTTTAGTTTTCTTCTCCAAATGAATTATCCTTAGAAACATTAGGAAGCATCTTTGAAAGTATAATTTCAGTAGCCACAAAAGACTTCGTTATATTTTAAAAGTTCAAGTATTAGTTTATTTCTATATTTTGCTAAAATGACTAACTCTGTGACAAACATCCTTGTAATAACTCTTTGCTTCAAGATTCTTTCTTATAATAAATTACTACTAATTGTTTTTTTTTAATTCATATGTTCAAATCCTAGTCAGATTGCAAGTTCTTCAGACTGGAAACCACATTATATATCATAACTATGTCATACGATATTCATAGTATAAAATCAGTGACAAGCTCTAGTCTATAATGGGTACCTCTCAAGAAGATGCCTTTCAATAACTTGGACATTAAAAAAATTAATATTTATTTTAGAGAGTCCAGCTATAAAATAAGCACATATCAAAGCAGAGAGAGAAGATCAAGTTAAAGAAACAGACCAGCTCTCACGCCTACACAGCTTCACTTCAACATAGTAGAAGATCACGTGACTGAAGAAAGCTTGTCAGGAGGATGGTAGGGGAGGGAAGGGGCTGTGAACATACACACAAAATTATAGTAACTGTCACAAAGGTGGCCATTGTTTATCCATTATTTAGAGGGTGAGAGCTTTATTCAAATACTTCAAAGCATTCTTTCCCCTGTGACCAAAATCATCCTATTTCAGGAAGAATTAATGCCAATCCTCCTCAAACTCTTCCAAAAAATTGAAGAGGAGGGAACAATTCCAAACCCATTTTGCAAGGCCAGCATTGCCCTGATACCAAAGACAGGTAAGGACACTAC
Source organism: Equus asinus (assembly GCF_041296235.1). NCBI lineage: Eukaryota > Metazoa > Chordata > Mammalia > Perissodactyla > Equidae > Equus > Equus asinus. The sequence goes on from NC_091800.1 coordinate 80,910,395, forward strand.
AAGAGAAGAAAACTATTGACCAAGATCCCTGATGAAAACAGATACAAAAATTCTCAACAAAATATTAGCAAACCAAATTCAACAACACGTCAAAAGGATCCTACACCATGACCAAGTAGGACTTATCCCTCGGATGCAAGCATGGTTCAACACATGCGAATCAATAAGTGAGATTCACCACATTAACAGAATGAAAGGTAAAAATCGTATGATCAAATCAACAGATGCAGAAAAGGCACTTGACAAAATACAACATCCTTTCATGATAAAAGCTCTCAACAAATTGGGTATGAAAACAATGTCGTCAGCGTAATAACAGCCATATACAACAAGCTCACAGCTAACATCATACTCGTGGTGAAAGATTGGAAACTTTTCCTCTAAGATCAGGAATAAGACAAGGGTGCCCATTTTCATCTCTCTTATTCAGTGTAGCACTGGAGGTCCTAGCCAGAGCAATTAAGCAAGACAAAGAAATAAAAGGCATCCAAATCAGAAAGGAGAAGTAAAATTGCCATTATTTGCAGATGATATGATCTTATGTATAGAAAATCCTAAACACTCAACCAAAAACTGTCGGAACTAAATGTATTGAGTAAAGTTGCAGGATATAAAATTAACATGCAGAAATCAGTTGTGTTTCCATACAATAACAACAAAGTTTCAGAAAAAGAAAACCATCCCATCCCTATGGTCAGATGGGTGCATGAGATGCCTCAGTCTGGGGCTCTAAATGCTAGATTCTTCTGACTTTTCTAGGTCTTCCAGACTCCCTGTGATGTGATTTGGTTTCCTATGTAGGTGCCCAGAGGAGAAAAAACTTGGCTGTTCTGACTTCCAGACTCCTTGGCCTTGTGAGTTATTTCTCACTGAAATTAAGATGCAACATTTGGTCATGGATTTAGCAAATATTTTGTGTGCAGCAGCTATTTTCCAGGCCTTGTGCCAGGCCTTGGGGACATAAGGATGAGCAAAATACACATTACCCTGGGAATCTTACTGTGTGAGAGAGAGCCAGGACAGTAAACAGGCCATGTTAGTACAATGTGATAATTCCTGTGATGTGGCTAAATCCAGGGGGCCACAGGAATCCATGAGAGGGGTCTCTTAGTAGGCCTGAGAGTGGGTGAGCATCACAGAATATATCTATGATGAGACAGCAAATCTGGATGAAAACATACAGGTGAGTATAAATTAGAAAAGTAAATGGGTGAGGATAAGTGGCATGGGGCAGGGAATAAGGCAAAGTGGCTTCCAGGTAGAAAAAAAAGGTGTGAGCTATTTTGTCTTCAGGAAGCTGCAAATCACCCTGAGTGGTTGGCACACAGGTCATGATGTCATCGACTACTGAGAGAGGAGGCTGAAGACAGCATGGAGACCTCACTGCCATGCTAAGGAGCTCACTCTAAGGTTCCTAAGAAAGGGGGTGACTTGATCATTACTTCTTTAAATGTCTCCATCATTTATTGTGTGCCTGCTCTGCTCTGTACTATTGTAAATACCCACATTGTGCTACAAGGTAGGAGCTATTATCATTTTCCTGCTGGGAAACAGAGTCTCTGACTCTCAGGTCACTTACCCAGAGTCACACAGCTGGTAGCCCCAGAGCTGGGGACCTGACCCAGGTCGCCCTGACCCAGGAGCCTCCCTATTGCACAATCTTCCCAACTGCTGTGCTCCAAGCAAGCGACTGGACCCCAGTGTGGGACATAATCTGCATGCAATTGATGCTGCTCCTTGCTGGGGATGATTCTGCAAGGGCCTCCTAACCCAGGTCAACAATGACAATATTAAGTAATATTTGGCAGGGCCACCCACTGCCAAAGACTGTTGGTTAGATCCTGTTAGGTCTAAATTGATCTGTTTTTAATGACCCAGTTTTAGCTCTAGGCTCTAGCAGCTGTGTAGTTTAAGCAATGCTGAGATGAAAGTACATATGGTCAAGGCCATGGGCTAAATGCAGCAGTGGGCCATGTCTGGAAAAGGGAGGCTTTTGAAGTACCTTGAAGAATAGTTAATGGCAGGAGAGAGTGCCCTGGACATACTGTTAAGCAAGAAAAGCAGGTTGTAAAAACTGATATGCTGTTTATTGGATAGTATGTTTTACACCACACATACACAATGTGCAAATAGGAGGAAAAACACTGGAAGGGAATATGTTAAAATATAGTGTATACACAGAGTAGTAGATTTTTAGATGAATTTAACTTTTTTCTCTACATTTTCCAAATTCTTGATAACGAACATGCATTGTGTTTTATGTTCAGGAATTATTTTCATCAAGAAGTTGTCACCAGAAACTTTCAAAAACACCTTTTTTTGAAGTACACGTTAAGAAAAGTGCACAAATCATAATTGTACAGCTGGTTAGGTTCCCAGAGTAGACATGTCTATGTCACTGGCATCCAAATCAAGGGAGAACATTGCCAGCATTTCCAGAAGCATCTCCCATGTCTCCTTCAATCATTACCTCCCTTCAAGGATAAATTCTAACACCATAGAATAGTTTGCTTGTTTCTGAATTTTATATAAGTGGAGAGCAGTGCAATATATACTCTTGCTGTGGCCTGTTTAGATCAACACTATGCTTATGAGAATGCATCCCAGGGCCTTGCATGTAGCGATGAGTTTTCCTTCCCTTTGCTATATCATATCCATTGTATGAATATGCCACATTGGGACTGTTTCCACTTGGTTGCTATTAGAAATAGTGCTGCTATGAGTGTTCTTGCATATACTTTTTGGTAAACTGGTGCATTTCTTTGGGTACATCTCTAGGAGTGGAATTGCTGGGCCACAGTTGGTGCACACATTGTGCTTTGGTAGGAGATTCAGAGTCTCCCTAAGTGATTATATCTTCTACACTCTCACTATGTCTGCACGTTCTGCTTGCTCCACATCCTCAGCAACACTTGGGCAGTCTCGTGGGTGTGGAATGGTATCGCACTGTGGCTCCAGTTTGCATTTCCTTCATGAATCGTGAGATTGTGCACCTTTTCATATGTTCAACAGCTATTGATATGTTCATATGTTTTATTTGGGTATTCTCTTTTGAGATGTGACTCTTTGAGCTTTTTTAGCCAATCTTTCTCTTGGATTATTTGTCTGTGTCTTATTGATTTGTGGGAGCTGTTTACCTCTTCCAGACACAAGTCTTTTGTGTAACATATGTAATTACAAATAGCTTTCTGTGATCTGCAGATGACATTTTCACTCTCTTAATGGTCTCTTTTGTGAACTGAATTTATTAATTTTAATGTGGTACAATTTATCATTTTTTAATGATTACTGTTTTGGTGGGTCCTATTTAAGAAGTCTTTTCCTAGTCAAGGTCATAAAGATATCCTCTTATATTGTATTATAAAAAGTGTATTATTTTACATTTGATATATTATCCATTAGGAATTTATTTATATGTATATATAATGGGAGTTAAGGGTCAAGATGTGTTTGGCCACTTTTTAAGATCCCAAAATTAATTACCTAAAAATAATTTTTAAAATCTCTACAGCACTCCCACCTCTAGACAAAACAACAGTAAGTAAAGAAGCGGGGAATTAATTAGGGGAGAGGGGCAGAAGCCATCAGGTACCAAACAGCAATTGTGTACACTTTGCACACTTGTTCCTCATAGCAATCCTCTGAGTTAGGTCTTCTTATGCCACTTTATAGGTGAAGATGATAAGAGAGTAAGCCAACTTGCCCGTGGTCATATATTTAACAAAAGGAAGAGAGAGGATTCAAACTCTCATCTTATCTGACTCCAAAACCCTTGCCTTTTCCCTATTCCTTACGCACGATGTAAAGGAAACAGGCGGCGATGACACGGTGGGGTTTAGTTTAAAACCTACTTCCACCAAGACTGCAAGATGCAGTCCCACGGGCTGTGCACCATCAGTTATGTCTTTCCAACCCTCCAGGTCAATAGACAGGCGACTGATTGGATTGACTATATTCGATTTGATTTATTTTCTGAAATGGCTACAGTCACTGGATTGATTCTGCCGTGGTCAAGTTATTTCAGATATAAAGACAGTCCCTAGGACTGAATTATCTAGCCGGAATTGTCACTGTGATAAATAAATTAACACTGCATTTGTCACTAACGCCGTTTGCATTTGAATGAACTTTTCAGACCTCTCTCAGGAAGAAAAAAGGACCCCATCCATAACTCGGCCTCTGGGACCCCTTTTGCAACTCACTTGGAAGAATCATTTCTCTGAAAGTGACCCTGATGAAAAAGCATCACTTGCCTAATTGTTGTGAAAATCAGAGCTTTATCTTGTGTTTTCTCAAGCCCTCTTTCCACAAACACATTAAGAGGCAAGTGCTGCTTTATGGTCTCACTCACTTGAAAGGGAGGAAGTCTAAGGCTATTCCGTGCTCTTGTTAGAGCATGCGACAGCGGAGGTGATGAGCAGTTCTTTGAACCACACCATAAATCAGGCTGATGCTCAGCATCAGAACGCAAACGTTTCTTCTCCTCCTCATCCGCCTTCTTCTTCAATGCAGCGTGTCACATCTATCTGCTGGAATGCATTTTCTCTTCTCATGACATTAATATTCTAAACAAACATATTACATCAATCCAATCAATACACTCTGAAACTCATGACCATCAAAGTTATGGAAATGTATTTTGTACATCTTCAATGTTCAGCTAAAAATCAATAAAAATCCATTATGTAATATTTCAACTGCTACACACTGGAGAAACGGTTAGAAATAAATCTCTCCAAAGAAAAAATTAAACTGTCTTACACAATTACTAATTATTGATATTTAGTTCTTATAATATTATACCTGGTGGGCAATTATTGGTAATTAAATGTACAGTAGATCAGCCTCAAAGGAAAAGAAATGTTAAATTGTTGGATTGAGACATTTCATATGTTGGTGACTGTTTCAATGAGTCTTAAGATTTTATGAGATGCACACTCATTCAACATTATTGGTTATTGTTTCTAAACATTGTCTTAGTTTCAAAATGTGTATGTAGATATCATAGATAATTAATATGAAGTTAAGAAAAATAAAATGCTTATCATAATGACATAAAACTATGCTAGATTTAGACAAAAATTAATAGAGACACAAAGATGCTTAGCTATTTGAAGAATAACATCCAATAAAACATACTCACTGAAACTGAGACTCTGAAGGAAAAAGTTGAGACTCGAACAATTTGTTGGGAATGAGAAATTCTCAAATTGAGAATGGCTACAATAGGATGTTGATTTCTTTAAAGCTTTCTCATTGTTACCTGAAGAGATGGCCATATAGTGTAGGTATTTTATATTTAAACCTTACAGACACCTTTTACAGATGAACAAATGAGGCTCGAAGAGGTTGAATGATCTGACTAAAGTCAGGGCTGCTACGTGAGCCCAGTCTTACATTATTCTCAAGACCCATGCTTTTCAACTTCAGCAGGAGGCCTCTCTGTGCAACGACTCTATCTAAAATTCATTTGCATTTCCATGTCATTTATTATCTTAGGCCCAAGATGCTTTGAATATGGCACAACTGCTTGGAAGAAGAAAAAAACCTTAAGATATGGCCTAACCTGAACGGTATAATGATGAATCATATTTGGTTCCAAAATCTGTGTACATATAGGCATAACCATTTATTGAGAGAGCCCTTATCTATTCAATCACTCAACCAATATTTATTGAAGACCTACTATGTGCCAGGCACCGTGCAGAACGCTGGGAACACCACAATGAATGTAAAACGTGCCTGCCTTTAAAGAGCTCCAAGGCAGCAAGAGCCCCAAGCTGAGGCAGAGAAGGATGACTGAAGGAGATTGGGTTCAGTGTGATGAACTCCAGGTAGGCTCCTAACTCGGTTTGGTTTTCAGTGTTCAAGGAGTCTCTTTGGAAGAGGTGATAATAGATTGGAGTTTTGAAATAAGAGGTGGGAGTTTTGTCAGGTGGATAATGGAAGCAGGACATTCTGGAAAATAAGAGCTGCATGTTCCTTGTCAGGGACACTTGAAAACATGGGACCCCTTTAAGAATAGCAAGGATTTTTGTAGCCCAGCAGCTCAGGAGAACTAGTGTTAGGAGATGAGAGTGCAGATCGTGAAATTTGCTGGCGGGGCTGTAAAGTCTGAATTCATCTCAGGGCAATCTGGAGCTATCGAAAGATCTGAAGCAGAGGGATGACATGATTAGATTTGTTTTTTTTTTAAAAAAAGTCACTCCAACAGCCTTGAGAGAAGATAAATTGTCAGGGAATGAGGACGCGAATGAAGTCTAGGAAAACCAATTAAGAGGCTCTTGGCAATGGCGAGGAGGGAAAGCACGACACAGACCTTTAGTATGTTGCAACCAGCAGAAATTGATGGCATTACAGAGGGCAAATGCAGAGGGACAATCGAGGAAAGCCGTAGGGTTCTCGTTGAAGTCTCCCATTGGATAGAGACTTCAATGACCGAAGGCTGCAAATACAGGATAGAAAGAAGGTTGGGCGAAGCCGGTGAATTCAGCTTTGAAAGCTAAGTTTAAGGTGTTTATACGGCATGCCTTAGGGCTTCCAGGGAGAAAAGTGGGTACGTTGGAGGCTGCACTGAATTCAGCTGTGGAGGTGATAAGTTATAAATAGTAAGTCAAGTGGGATAGTCATGTGCTAGGATTGAGGGCATAAAATGAGGAGCCCAAAAGATGGACCCAGTGAACAATGAGCACTCAGGTTGCAGAGAAAGTGCAGGCTGAGAAGGAATTTGAAAAGGAGCAGCGGAGAGTGAAGACTAACTCAAGCCCCAGGAATCAAGGGGATGACGGGCAGGTGTTGCCTCCTTTGCAGCCCAGCAATACGTGATCTCTCTTTGTTTACTTAAAATAAATGTTATTGTGACTTTAAAGTTAGCACGATTTATTGTTTAAAACTCCGAAATATAAAACCTCACACGTAAGAAAATGTAATTTCCCCACAATCCCATCCCTCCAGCATAACCACATTTTACACTTTTCCACGTCTTTCAATCATATTACCCACTTTAGTGCTACTTTGAAAGAAAATACTAAAAGATCCAAATTGAGAAAGAATTTTCTTTTCAGTTTTTTGCAGCTGACTTCTATGCTTTGATATGTAGGGATATACACTTTCAGTTTTTGAGAAAAATATTTATTATTTTAATGTTGTATAGAGAGCACTGATAAACATTTCCACAGAACTACACAGTAGATGAATTGTTTCCTGTCTGTAGAAAACTATTTTTACAGTGGATATTTTCTATTAAAATATTCTAAAATATCCTTCTTAAATATATAAACATCAAAAAATATAGTTTTAAATTTTCTTGACCGAAATTCAAAGAAACCAAATTTCAACTTTTCTAAGTCAGATTTAACCTTTCTGTACCTTTTAAATCAGTATTTGGAAGGACCAATTTCAGTATAATAACTCCTTCTTGTGATTTGTGTAACATAGCTATGATTGGGAGGTCTTTAATTATTTTTATCATTCTGTTTGTTTTCACATTTTTCTCCATTCAGGTGACCTATCTCTAGCAAGAACAATTTTTAGATATTTATCAGGCATACAATTAAGTGCTGGCCCACATGTCCAGAGTCTACAGAACACCCTAAAACGGACTTTCAGCTGTGTGTGGCCATCTGCAGGCTGGGGAGCCCCTGGTACGTTTGGCTATCTGCAAGCAAGCTCTTGGCTCCTCCTTGGCTTGAGTCTGTAAGGACAGGTGAAAAATGACAAAGGTAGACCCCACTGGCAGGCTCCCTGCCACAGTGCACGGAAACCACAGATTGCCACCTGGGGCAGGAGTGGAAGAAGGCTCAGGGAAGCAAGGAGGAGAATTTTCCTTGGACTAAGGCACAGCTGAGGCAGCTTTCTGGGCGTGTGGTGTGGGATCTCTGCTCAGCCTCTCACTGACCACCACCTCCAGAACCTTGAGAGGCCAGCTTACTGGTGGGCTGAAGTCTGGAAACCCAATGGCTCTCAAACCTCAGTGACCGGGGTCTCCATGTTTCGCCTTGCCCAGCCTGTGCCTGTCTGAAGATGAACTCATTCATTGCCTCCACATCTGCCAAGGGGAGGAGGTCATCTTCCCACCAAAAGCCGGCTCTGGTGTGTCTTCTGTCTGTGGATGCACAGAGCAGTAGGATGGCATGGAGATTGTGCAGTTCCTGCTTGCACCTTCTTTTGCCAACAGGATAACTCTTTTAAACAAGGACACGTTCTGAAAAATTTCCTAGGAAGTATCTTTCAGAAAATTCACCTACCCCTCAATTTTAAAGATTGCACCTTGAAATAAGTGGCAGAAATATCTACATTCTTATATTTTAAAATTCTACAATGGTTCACGTGTAGCAGAGAACATCTTCCGGTCTCTGGTTGAAGTCCACAGCCTGATCTTAGGCGGTGTTTCTCAAATCTGTCATCTCTAGACAAGGGCAATTAATTGCACTAATTGTCTGTAAGCAGAGGAAGCAATTTTCATCATTTAATAGGCACCAATCAGAATAAACGCTGAGGTACACTGTGACTTTTTTCCACTGTGTCCAAATCAGCAGGTAGTTTGTACAAGTTGCTTAAAGCCAGGTCTTTGTGCTGTGTTCCTTAGAACAGAAAAATATCAGAAAGGGACTAATTGGGTTTCCCTGTGGTCTTCAATAAGGGATGTGTCTAAGAGCAAAGTAAGACCCTTAAGAATTATTTGTACCCCAAATTTCTACAGGCTTTTGTTTCCAGTCTACTAATGCCCAACAGTTGCTTGGAATAACAAATGGTGCCTGTGACATATGAGAGACAGGGCAACCCCACAGGGGAGCAAGGGACTCCCCATCTTTTGTAGCTGTGAACCAGGTGTAAAAACGAGGAGAACTGGTTTGTTTTTTGTTCGTGTGAAATTTATCAAGTCAAGATTTAAAAATCTACACCCTCTCAACATTTATTCTGAATCATTTTTCTTTTGAAGACAGAATCCAAGGAAACGTAGGTGTTGTCTGCATAATTGTTTGGATTCTGAGTTTTGGAATTCTGCATGTGACAACCAATTTTAAAATAAAACATCCAAACAGCATTTTGTTGTCCATTATAAACAATCTAGGACTCCAAATAATTTGCTCTTTGCAGTTCTATCATTTAAAAATCCACGTGGATTGCTGCTGCATCGGGCTCGTGTCTAAATCTGTGTACAAGAATAGGAGCCTCACGCGAACTACACACGCACATGCGTGCGCAGGCGCGAACACACACCCACACACACACCCACACACCCACACACCCACGCACACGCTGTCCTCGGAGCTGGTCCTGCTGATCGTCCCCGGCCTGGGCGGCCGTTTCCGCGTGTGGCCGCTCCCCCCGGGCGGGGTGGCGCGCCCAGCGCTGCGGCGCTCCGTGGCCTGTCTGGCCCGTGGAGACCTCTCTGTCTGGGACGGTACCATTCTGCCCAGACAGGGAGAGACCGCATGTTCCGGCTGTTATTCTCAACACCAAAAGCACGCTCCTCCGGGCCTCCGCAGAGCCTTCCTTTAAGGATGTGTATATTTCAAAAGTGCTCGTCGCAGAAATGCGGGAAGGATGAGGGGTGACTCCGCGGCAGGGCGGCTGTCCCTTCACCTGCGGGGCGCGTGGCCCGCTCCATGGCGCGCGGCGGGCCTGAGCCGAGGCTCCTGCAGCCTCGCTGCCACCGGGAGAGAGCGGTTTGCTTGCAATTGAGGAGCACAGCCTCCTGCGTCGGGAAGGAGCGCGCCGACTCTCCAGAAGCACAGCCGGGCCCGGAGCGCTGTTGCTTTAAGACAATTCGGCGGTTCCAGTTCCCAATTAGGCTCGCTGCAAATGCACCAGCTTCAACCTCAGAAATCAAAACCACAGAAAGGCAGTGATTCCAAGAAACATTAAACATCAAATAGAAATAATATAATCCACGCGAAGCTTATTACTCCGCAGGTGTCAACCCAGAGGTTCAAAGTGACTTCTCCTATTTAATGAAGAGAATTAGCTCAATAAAAATTTACAGGCGCGTGTTCTCCCCGTTGTACGTGCATTCCTTACGTTATGTGTTATTCCACTGGTATAATGAAATCTTCAAAGAACAAAAATGCCCCGTGGCTAACAGATTTTCCAGATCAGACACCATGGGACAAATAACTTGCATTTTTTGATTGTACATAGTGAAAGAAATTTTATTTTGTTTTTCATTGTACTTAGACAAAATTCCAGAACCGCGTTTCTCAGGTTTTTAAAGGATCTCTCAGGAAAAAGAAACTATAACCTATTCACTTTGAACTAATCATAAATTCCCTTTTCAAAGAACTAACTAAAATTCCCATAAAGGTCCATTTTGGAGAGAGATTTTACATGAAAGGTTTCACTGTAGCTCATAGTGAACTAAAAATAAAACCCTGCTCGTAGAACTCGTTTGTTTTCTCAGAAGATAAATTTTAAAGAGATATGGTTTTCTAAAAATTTTATTTAGGAAAGACAGCCAACCATATCCCTTTATGTCAGGGAAATATAAAGTGTGGCCCACTCTAATCTGGGATGTGTAATTCCTTATCTACATTGGCAAGATCAACTTTGAAAATTCAGGCTGGTCTCACTAAGGGTCCATGCAGAGAGGTTTCAACACCCTTGTCTCTCCTCAGCAGTGGGAAATGTTCCTCCCGCTGATCACTCCAATTTTCTCATCTTCTCAGCTTGTCCCCTTCACATAGGTAAGTGTGTCACCATAAGTTTGACCATATATTCTACTTTTATTATATATTTGATCCTTGCAGACACTAAAGCGAAGTCACCTGAGCTTTTGGTTTTTCTCTATCTTCTACCTGACTAATAATATTAAGAATAATGTAGAGAGATACATAGCTAGTACTCAAGATCATGCAGCAGGTTAGGAAGAACTGGGAAAAATTTAACATTTTTGTTCACACCCTAAACTTACACTTCCTTGTTTCTATCAAATCTGAATAATAGACATATTAAAAAGTATAATTCTTACCATGAATAGTGCCTTGCACTTTGCTGACGTTAAACTCTGTGTGTGTGTGTGTGTGTGTGTATGAGGGAGAGAGAGAGAGATAGAAAGACATGGAAGGAGGGAAGGAAAGTAGGGAGGGAGGGAGAAGGAAGGAAGGCAGGCAGGAAGGAAGAATATTTAACAACAATTACTGGCCAGGCCACTCAGTTCTTCCAAGAAGTAAATTCTTGGGTATTTGCTGTAATTCCTGTCTAATAAAATGAAAGCTCAAGGATACAGAGCAGTTTCTTGCAGAAATTACCTTTTAATTGGGCACTTGTTATGACAGCTTGAAAAAAATATCAATTTAACTGACAGTTTGTGAAAGAAAGTGGATATCATAATTTTTTTCTTTTTGAGGAAGATCAGCCCTGACCTAATATCTACCACTAATCCTCCTCTTTTTGTTGAGGAAGATTGGCCCTGAGCTAACATCCGTGCCTATCTTCCTCTGCTGTATATGTGGGACACCTGCCACAGCATGGCTTGCCAAGTGGTGCCATATCCGCACCCGGGATCCGAACCGGCGAACCACGGGGCCGCCGAAGCAGAGCACACTAACTTAACCGCTGCGTCCCTGGACCGGCCCCGATATCATAATATTTTTAAATGTCCAAATATTAACTCAAGCTCGACTGTCTTAGAACATGTATTCAAACTAATCTCACATTGAGAGAAACTGAGGCAAAAGGTGAGTGCAAATTATTTGCATAAAAACAAAGAAACTTTGAAAATAGGCCCTCCTAGAATTCCAGTGTTAGAGGTCATATTATCTCTTAGTCATGCCTTACACATCACAATTTCCACTGTTTATCTTGAGATTTCTTTTCTTTCTCTTGTTCTAATAATAAATTTCCCAGGAAATTGCCCTATAACTGCCACATAAGGGACACAGATGTTTCAAAGAAAAGAGCAATTTTATCTTATAAGATATTTTTTAACATGTACATATGAAGTCTCATAAATTGTCGAAGAGTAGCAACACCGAATAAAAGGTAAAGCTATAACAGAATTCAGAAAATGTGATTCTGCAAAAAGCTAATAGAGTATAACTATGTGTACCTCTAAATATCAAAAATTCTCAATGAAAATAATTTTGAGTATCTAGAGAAATGATGGGTAATGTGCCTCTTAGACTTACTTCATTTTCCCAAATATACCCTCTAACTCGGGGTTCTATCATCCTAGATGACTCTGGTCATTTTGAAAAGAAGATTTTTTTTCTGAATATAAAAGTGAATAATATTCCCTGTGAAAATTTTGGAAAAAAAGAAAAGCATAAAAGAAGAAAGTAAGAATTTCTCACAATACCGTCACTTAGATAGAACCAATGTTAATTTGTCGTTTTTATTTCTAGTTCTTTATTTTTCCTATGTAAGAGAAATAGGAAGAATGGTTTGAAAAACACATGAATATGAATGTGTTGGGTTTCTTTCATTTTCATTTATGAGATCTTCTGTTTCATCCTTCAAATGCACGGCTGCCTTGAGGACATTAAGATTTTGTATCAGAGATGCCCAGAGAAAGATTCAGCTTCTAATGTTCAAAATGGGGATCGCTCGAGGCCAGCCCAGTGGCGCAGTGGTTAAGTTCGCACGTTCCACTTCAGCAGCCCAAGGTTCACTGGTTCGGATCCTGGGCTCACACCCACACACTGCTTATCAAGCCATGCTGTGGCAGGCATCCCACAGATAAAGTAGAAGAAGATGGGCACGGATGTTAGCTCAGGGCCAGTCTTCTTCAGCAATAAGAGGAGGATTGGTGGCAATGGTTAGCTCAGGGCTAATCTTCTTCACACACACACACACACACACAAATAGGGAATCTCTTCCCCCATAAGATACTACTGGCAAAGACAAGGATTTATTTGTTTTCATCTCAGGCTCAGAGGGGTCAGCGATTCCATTTCTCACTGCCTTGGGGCATTTTCATAATTGTTCTGCTCTGAGAAGGATTTTCTGAATTCCACCATCTCTTCCTTTAACACGCCAGGTGCTGGGCTTGGTGCATTAAGGTGCTCCAGGTAATCAGGAAGGAAATGGTGGGGAGCCTGTCTTCTCTGGGGTTTGGGGGGAGTGGAAAATCAAAAGGTTTACAGCTAGGTGCAGCCTTGAGCAAGAGACCTCCTCTCTGCCTTTTCCCCACGCCACTCTGCACCTGAAGTTTGACCTAGCTGGAGGGCATTTGAGAGCTTCCTCGTCCGGTGGGCCAGCCACTGGGAAGAGGAAAATGAGAGCATGTGCAGAGAATGAGGCACAGTCCTTGCTCCTGGGCACCCCACCTGCTGATCTCTGAGAGTTGGGGCATCCCTCCACTGCAGACCACGGCTCCTATCGGCTTCATAGAGCTACCTTCTCAGGTGCTGAACACCACTCCCTCTTCTTAGCTGGTCAATCCAGGGGACTATGAGGGCTTTCTGCAGTTGCTAGCCCCAACATGACATCCCATCTTTGGGTGGTTTCCCTAAACCAACATGTTTCAAACCTCATGTTTAAAAAGAGTCGCTCTGTTAAACTCTCTTCAGTTTCGCTAGTTGAGTAAGCCGTTTGTTTCCTGGGGAAGAGTTTGACCTATGCAGAGCAGACACATGGGTCCCAATTTCATCTACAAAATGCAAATCCTTCAGAGGGGGCAATGTAGTAGGAAAATGGGGGATATCAAAGGCAGGCAGGCCTGTCCACCTCCCTGAATGATCTTCTTGGAAGAGACTTGTGTGCAGAGGACTGAGCGTCAACATGACCTAGATAAGAAGTCAAAGAATTGGGCTCAGACCACCATAGGAATTAGTTTTCACTACCAAGTCTTCCTGGATCCTCAACACCCACTGCAGTGTGGTGTGGCTGCCTCTGTCTTATCTATCTATCCATCTATCTATCTATCCTTCTATCCATCTATCTATCCATCCATCCATCCATCCACCTATCCATCTATCCATCCATCTATCCACCCATCCACCCATCGCTCCCTCTATCCATCCATCTATCTGTCTATCATCTATCTGTCTGTCTCTCCTCTCATTCTTTCTATAGGTCCACACCAAATATTTAAGTGTAGTGTATGTTGTAACCTGATATCATGAAGCTTTTTCATGTATGATGACTGTGAAGTGGCTCCATTTCTTGGACAGCATAGTCATGATTAGCAGTTACTTTGCTTAGAGGCTATGTAAAAAATACAGTCTTCTTTGTGTTTTTTCTAACATCAGTCTTTCTAACATTCAGAGGAGCCCAGGAAGCTCTTAAAGCCACAAATAGTCACCATGAAGTCTGCGTGGCTGTCTTTTCTCTCTTCCAGATATGTGATATTTCTTAAAGTAACAAGATTCATTTAAACACATTAACTTAATGGTAGACCTATTTAGTTATGAAATATATCTGAAGACTTTCAACTTATTTTTATCTTTGGATGAGTGTTCTTTTGAGGTGCTTGGTCTAGTTTTGGATTTCCCTGTGTGTAAAACCCCCACCAAGCTCCCAAATATTATGCTGTTGAATAATATCTACTCCCAATTTTTGTTGATTCTATGGCAGTCTTTATATAAATACATTGCATTTATATGAAAATTAAAATGCTGTTATGAAACTTTTTATAATACATATATATTTTTGCCTGCAACTCTGATTATTTCTTTAGGACAGTTATCCAGAACTGTGACGAGGAAGAATGGTGAAACACTGTAAGTATCTTGAAGTATATCAATAAAATATTTTTAGAAAGTCGTATAATTAAAGAGCCCCACCACACCCACAATATACATTCATTTCCACTTAAATGTTTTTGTTTTTAATTTTTAATTTTGAAATAACTTCTGACTTTAAAAGTTTCAAAACTCCTACAAAGAATTCTTGTATATCCTTCATCTCCATTCCCTCCATGATAACATCTTAGGTGTCCACAATACAGAAACAAAACTTAGGAAAGAAACTAACGTTGGTACAATACTGTTATCCAACCTACACATTTCATTCAAATTTCACCAATTGTTCCACTAATGTCCATGTTTTTTCCAGAATATAACTCAAGATCACATGTTGGTTAGATTTAGTTACCCCGTTTTGTTAATCTCCTTGATCTGGATAATTCCTCTATCTGTCTTCCCGGATCTTGACGCTTCAGAGAACTACTGGTCAGTTTGATATAATGTCCCTCATTTTGGTTTACCTGATATTCTTTCATAACTAAATTTCAGTTTGTATTCTTGGCAGAAGAGATGTTATGTTCTTGGTGCGTCACACCTAGAAACGTACACCGATTTGCCCCATTACTGATGATGATAGCTTTGATCACTTGGTTAATGTGGCTTCTGCCTGCTTTCTCCACCGATGGAGAAATCTGTCTTCACAGTAGAATCCCAATTGATACATGTAGCAAGAAAGATAGAAATAAAAAATCACCATTTGGTCGACATCGTAGGTGGTAGTGTCTGCCAGGTTTCTCTATCAATGGGGAAATCTGAACTTTCAGTAGAATTCTAATTAATATAGAAAGGATGTTGAAGATGGAAAATCATCATTTGGGAAACACCGCAGTAAACATTGTTTCCAACAAAAATCATCACTGGATGCTAAAAGTAGTACCCCAAAACGATGAGATACAAGGTATTACATAATCTCAACTTATCTCCGGATGTGATACTTATTATTTACAAAGGGGAAAATAGTAACTTTGCAGTGGGAAACCATAGCAAACCACATAAATTTTTATAAGTATACTCAGGAAAAAAATGCCATTAACATGGTAGAGAAAGTTGCTTAATTTGAAAGCAAGAGTAGTATGTTTTAACGTATACTAGTTGTACGCTTTTTCTTTAATAAACTCCCTCTTCACATGCTTTGCAAACTTTTCTCCTAGATGTGCTATTGTCTCATCTATTGATTTAGGCCCTTTTTATGCATGAAGGACATTAATCTACTGTTTGCTGTATTTGTTGCTGTTCTTCCGAGGGTGTTGTTTACCTTTTAATATTATTGATGCTGATTTATGAAATAGAGAAGCTTTTTATGTAGTTCACTGTATTGATTGTTTCCACCACACTCTCTTACAACGCTTTGTGATTATAAAATTCTTCACCATCTTGAGAACAGAGAAATATTCCCCCTGCATTTTCCACCATATGTAATGATAGACTCCAATTTGCTTCTGTTCGTTTTTTCCCCTCAAAAAAATAATACATTGTTTCAGAACAATGTAATATGTAATCCTCCTGTTTTTCATAACTTCATGATGTTCTCCTTATTATTTACTGTTTTTGCAATATCTTGGTGTGTTTCTAATTCAGCTTTTTAACCCACTGATCCATTCACCAGGACAGAAGTGATTTCACTGTTTATTAAAGCTTTTAGTTTTCTTTTTTTCCTTTTCTTTTTCTTTCTTTCTTTCTTTTTTTGGGGAGTGAGAGAGATTGGCCTTGAGCTAACATCTGTTGTCAATCTTCCTCTTTTTGCTTGAGGAAGATTGTCACTGAGTTAACATCTGTGCCAATCTTCCTCTGCTTTATTTGGGATGATGCCACAGCGTGGTTTGATGAGTGGTGCGAAGTCCACGCCCAGGATCTGAACCTGTGAACCCCGGGTCACTGAAGTGGAGCATGTGAACTTAACCACTGGGCCACTGGGCCGGCTCCAAGAATGCCCCTCGTTGTACTTCTTTCTCAAAATTTTACTCTCCAATTCCATATGGACGATCATCCTTCAGAATCACTTTGCCAATAACCCTCACCCCCAAAAATGTACCATGGGGATTTAGATTGAAATTGTACTAAACCCACAATGTAAGCTAATTTCAGTTTTTTTTAAATTTTAGCTCTTATTTATTTATTTTATGTCCTTTTCGGAAAAGTGGTCATTCTTTTGATATTAAAAATTTTAACAGGAGCTGGCCTGGTGGCATAGTGGTTAAGTTTACGCTCCATTTCAACAGCCCACCATTTGCAGGTTCAGATCCCAGGTGCAGCAGTAGCCTAGAACCACTCACCAAGCTGTGCTGTGGCGGTGTTCCACACACAAAATAGAGGAGGATTGGCACAGATGTTAGCTCAGTGACAATCTTCCTTACCCAAAAAAAAAAAAATTTTAACAACTATTATGATCATTTAAATAATATATATGTATATGAATCAATCAAAAAGTAGAAATACATCTCCTTTATTCATTAATTAATTGAATTAAATTACACATATTTTAAAAAACGGTTTCCATGGGACGTTTACCATAACTTTCTCTAAGATCATCATACTACTTTCCAAATTATTTGTTGATAGTTCAGGAATTCTTTCTGTAATCTTTCGACACTGCTATCACCAGGTAAATGATGACCCAGTCTTTGTCATGATTTGACGTAGTGCCTGTGTCAAAGTCTGCCAGAGATAGCTCTACTGAGTTGACGGCCATTAGATGACTTTCAGCCTGAGGGAGAAGAGAAGCTACGTCATCATCCACGTCCTTCGTCTGCTGTCACATACTCTCTCAGATTCTTTCGCACCAACAGCAGTTATACTCCGAATGTTTTCTGGTCTCATTTATGTAGTTAGAGGTTCTGCCTGTTAGATAGCTCTGTAATCCAAGTCACAACCCTGGCTCACCGGTGTGTGTCCTCTTCATCTGTTGACTTGATTTTACCAATCAGATCACTCTCAAGCCAAGGAGATTGGCAGGAGCAGACTAGCCTTCTAACTGAAAACATGTCCTTCTCGTTACACCAAAGACAGTAACATCTTTTTCAGAATGAGTTTTATTAAAGCCAATTTCCAAAAAGAATTATTATTTGTTTAACTCTTTCTACGTTGTTACTATTAAAGTGAGTATGCAAATTTTGATACAATTTTCAAACTGCTTTTGCAACTCCAGTGCTGTTATACTACTATTGACAGCAAAATAGTCTTCTGGTTTTCATTATTTGAATTCCTATCTCTTCAGATATAATATTTAATTTTCTCAGGTGTTTATTTGGCACGTAGCAGAAACATGAGATTTATCTGGGCTAACGGTAAAGTGATTTACTTAATTTGTGTCTTTTCCAGCACATCTACAAGTAGTTATCATGACTTTGATGCTGCCGAATTTTAATGTGTACACATGTTTCTAAATTTTGGCTGAAACTTCAAATTTTCTCCATGGATTTATCTTGATAGCATCAGTACAAAATCCAATATGATTTTATTGTATATCTTTCTCTTTACAAAGTATTTTTCGCATGTACCAAGAATAAGGTTTGATATTTTTTTCAGATGACGTTCCTTGTAGCTCCCCAAGATCACCAGAAAACATAAATTGAAAAATATTAAATCTCACACGAAATTATTAAAACTGTTTCATGCGAAACCCTTGTCATCAATAATGATTGAAATTTTACTGCCTTTATTCTTACAGTTTTCCCAAATGTTACTGTCTTATTTGAATAGATAAAAGTTTTGTGATAACATGGCTCATAACTCTAATTTTCAATGAAAAACTCCTATTGTTATTAATCTTTTTAAAGTTATATTTAATATTTAGTGTCTAAAACACTCAATAATTTCTCACTATTAAATAATACTGAAAATGCTGGTGACTAAATCTAAATATTTTTATTTGCTTTATTAGCACTCTTGATAAGAATTTTCCAGAATTTTTATTACCCAAACCCTTTATAGCATTAAAATGATTCATGATATTATCTTAATTTTCCTTACTTAGATGTCTTGCTTTACCAGGAGCTTTTTGCTAGCAAATAAGGGCGAAGGGCAGTTTCTGAGAAAAGGGTAGACAAGAATCACCTTCTAATCTCAAACTTAGTTCACATTCCTACTCCAGAGACATATTAGCTTTGGGTTGGCAGACACTTCCTGCATTTCCAGAAATATTTCAACCTCACATCTCTTCTGTGTGTGTGTGTGTGTATGTGTGTGTGCTGGTTGCTGTTTGAATTTATTTCTATTGAATAAATTCCACACACAAAAAACATTAAATAACTCATTAGTTACCAAACCATGTAAAGATCCTTAGTAAAAGCCTCAGAATTTTGAATTTGGCTGTGTTCTGTGCAATATACATTTTCTCTAACAAGTTTATTGAGATATAATTCATACACCATAAAATCTACTCTTTCTGAGTGTACAATTTGTGGTTCTTAGTATAATCGCAGAGTTGTGTAACGGTCACAGCTGTCTAATTTTCATCACTATGAAAAGAAACGCTGGCCCCAATAGCACTCAGTCCTCAGCCCCACTCTCTTCACTTCCTGGCAACCACTAAGCTACTTTCTGTCTGTGGATTTGCCGACTCTGGATATTTCATATAAATAGGACCATGCAATATGTGGTCTTTTGTGACCGGCTTCTTCCATTTAGTGTCATGTTTTCAAGGTTCATCTGTATTGTGGCGTGTGTCAGCACCTCATCCCTTTTCATGACCTAATATCCTCCTGTGTTTTCATAAATGTTTCAATGGTTGCTGGCTAGTCTCCAACCTGAGCTCTAATTTGTCTTGGATCACTGTTGCAATAATGATTCAGATAATAAGAACCCTGTAACACATAGTTTTCCTTTTTGCCTTGCTTACCACAAAATGCAAGTTGTTTTTTTTTAAATTGGCACCTGAGCTAACAACTGTTGCCAATCTTCTTTTTTTTTTTTTTTTTCTGCTTTATCTCCTCAACCCACCCCGTACAGAGTTGTATATCTTAGCTGCAGGTCCTTCTAGCTGTAGGACGTGGGACGCCGCCTCAACGTGGCCTGATGAGCAGTGCCATGTCCGTGCCCAGGATCCGAACCCTGGGCCGCTGCAGTGGAGTGCGTGAACTTAACCACTTGGCCACGGAGCCAGCCCCAAAACCCAAGTTTTAATTCAATGCTCTCATTGATTTCATTAAAGTGGGTGTCAGGTGAAAAGAAAAGCTGTGATGTAAGTAATAGCTCACGTTTATTAACTGGTTATTATGAAGCACACACTGTGATTTATACATGCATCTCACGTCAATGAAATTCTAACAACACACATATGAAGTAGGAACTGTTGTTATCTTTGTTCCACAGCTGAGCAAAATGAGGCTCAGTGGTGTTAAATACCTCACCCAAAGTCAGCTAGGAAATAATGGAGCTGGAATCCAAACCTACGTATCACAGACTCTTTGCCTAAGAAGAACAGCAGGGAGAGGCGAGGAAAGAAGACAGGGCAGGAGAAAGAGCAGAGGAGGATCTAGTTCCCCGTTCACTGTGTTCCACTTCAGCTCACTGTTCCTGGCTTTTTAGGTGTCCTTGCGTCATAGTCACAGGGGGGTCCTCCACGTCGTCCTTAACCACACAACAGACCAATACCTCTTCCAGAACAAAGGTTAGTTTTTCTATCTTTTCTCAGTTTCTTCACAGGCCCTAACATGACACTCTTCTCAGGGCAGACAAATAAATGGTGTTGACAAATACCCCAGGTAAACAGCTCCAGCTAGACACGTGCGGTCTCCAGGGTGTCGTTTTGGGAATGAGAGCCATACCAGGAGGAAATGCTCAGGTGTTTAAAACAATATTCTGGAATTTATGAGTTCATGCTTAAAAATAATAGCCCCAAAATGCCTTAAAATATGCGTGCACCAAACAGATCTCCCCTATGTATTTATTGAAGAGCAATAAAAATGTGCAGAAAAAGGGTGTGATACTGAATAGTCTTATTAAACCTAGGAGCCATACAAATAGTTACGACGTAGCGTTGAGCCAAATACTCTGCACCAAGCTATAATTCTGTCATGGAGAGGCACATAAACACCCCTGATGGAATTAGAGGCTTATGTGGAATGGTAAATGGACCTTATTGTTTATAAATATAATGCCAGATTAGAACTGTGGGGGTGGCCATTGTGTCCTTACTTCTCAGGAGCAAACGGTGTATGGAATTCTTTAGTGTTTCTTAAGAAAAGTGGAAGTGAGACACCGAACATGGGTAGGGTGAAGGATGCATCCTGCTGAGTGGAATGAACATACCAGGAAAATTCTCTTTGAGGGGCATATACAAACAATACAAAATTGTGAGCATTAAAAAAGATTAGCTCTGACACGGGGTAGGGG
Source organism: Equus asinus (assembly GCF_041296235.1). Classification (NCBI taxonomy): domain Eukaryota; kingdom Metazoa; phylum Chordata; class Mammalia; order Perissodactyla; family Equidae; genus Equus; species Equus asinus. The sequence goes on from NC_091800.1 coordinate 80,931,415, forward strand.
GATTTTTTCTTTGTCATTGTTCAAAGCTGAATAGCAATAAGATTGTAAACGGCAGGGCTTCATAATGGAACAAGGCCCCCTTGTATAATGAGGTTCATTATAAATGACATGCATAATTCCAGTCCTGTTCTGTGTTGATCCCATCTTTTGTTGTTGAGACAGACTGCTTTAATGGGGCCAGGGAACCCCGCCACACTTAAAACACACTTAAAACTATTTTGTGGGATTGTTTTGTTTTCTTTCCTTTTTCAATAGGTCAGGGTACACTTTAGACAGAAATACCCATCTGGAGGTAGTGTCTTTGTGTCATAAAATGTATAGCATTCAAGATACTATTTTAAAATTCCCCAGTGATGAAAGCGTGCCTGTAAAGATTGCCTGGTGAGTTAATTTCATCTGTTACTAACCAAAGTATGCAGACGACGTAGGGAAACTGTTTGATTAGTGCGGATTTTCAAGCCTGAATATTTATGTCTGCCAGCCCAACACCACCACCACCGCTGCTTCAATCTTTTGAGGAAATCAAACACAGGGAAACATGGTGCAGCCTCTACAGAGCTGATGAAGAAAACAGTGCTATGGAAGGATAAGTAAAACAAAGACAGCACCGGTAAACACGCATGTGGTCACCTTAGCAATGGATTTCAGTACTCCACTAAGTTAAAGTGGGACGAAGACAAGGGAAACCCATTGCAGAAATGCCTGCCACCTTGTTCAGCCCATCCCTTTCTCCCCTCCTCGCACACGGGGCTCTCCCACAAGGCTCTTCAGGACACTGGGAAGCATATTCCCAGGGACCCAGCATCGGGAATAAGACGTCTACGGGGTCTGCAGCCTGCCCTGAGCTCTTTTATCTGTCAGCCCTGTTCTCCTCTCTGCTGTTTGATTAGAAAGAGCAAAGAGCACACTATGCAGGCTTCAGAAGTGCTCTTCACGGTACGCTGTTGTGGGTTAAACATATCTGCCCTAAGAGGATCCACAATTTGCATGTGCGTTCCTTGCATGCTCACCTCCACCTAAGAGCAAGAAAGAGAATTCCATGGTTGGCCTGGTTCTTTCTGGGGCTTTCATGACCATTTGAAATCTGCTGAATTTTAGTAGAGGCAAAAGCCACCCAAAGTGTTAGATCCGGAACATACTCCATCCTCTCTGCAGTAATAGTAGGTGTTTGCATAAATATTTAATGTGAATTTGATACATCATAATCAGTCACAACCAGCAAACAGGATCATAGACTCCGTGGAGAAGTCGCCACATTCCTTTGGCTGGAGGTTCTTTATCGCTTCCCTCTATTTACCCATAATAAGCTTTTTTTGTGCTTGTCATAGAAAGAGAGTTCTCTCTTAGATTTCTTCCTGTTCTATTAAATGTACACCACTGCTGTGGAGAAGTCTGCAATTTAAAAAATGTCTCCTAAAAGGATTGATATCAAAGTTTGAGAAAAGACCCAAGAGAGAACTGCAGAGTGGAGGAAGGGCTGGCTGGGTCACAAGCACAGCACATTGATGTTGGCAGATGAGAATAACCACAGGAATGAAAATGACTCTATAATTAGAATCATATAAATTAGACATGAAAGAGACCTATTAGCTCATCTCAATCATCCCTAAAGGGACCAGCATAAGACCATTCCCTGCAGAGCATTTTCTAGACTTCGTCTATATCATTTTTAACAGGCTTATAGGATGACGTGCTTTCATTAACTGCGTGGACAAGAGCTTTACTGTGGTTAAATAACAAGGAATCTTTGATCTTACCAGTATGAGCACTGAAATTTTAATATAGAGCTAATGCTTGCAGGGCATATACGAAAACGAGGTGATGCGAATGCTTATGTTTTCAAGCACACTGAAACTTCCCTACACACACACAGTCACTTCCCAGCCACTGCTCCCTCCCCCCTGCTACACACACAGGGGGACACTGGCTCTTTTTTCAAGAATCCTGAAATCAATAGTCCCAGGAAGTAATCTCCTATCTGTGAGAAGGTGAAAACCAGTGATGGATCGGAGATGACTTCCTTGAATTATTGATCCCAGGATTCTTGAGAAAGAACGAAAGAGGCAGCCTGAGGAGCAAGTGAGTCTAATTTCTCCTCCTGAAGATGGCAGTTCCTGACTCATCATGTTAAAAGGAGCCATTGGTTTTTGTTCAGTTGCCCTCATGTCATCCACCGTGAGAACACACATTTTCTGCAATAGCCGAAGCTGGAGAGTGAGTAGGACAAGATACGGGAAATCTGACGATACGCTATGAAAGGCGTGGATCCGGAGCCCTTACACAGGTTTGGAATGCCTCAGGTCAGAGCACCAGCAGCCGACACAGGGTGCAGAAATCAGAAGTGGCGCTCCAGCAACATTTTAGAGTTTGGGCGTAGATGCCTGCCCTCTTACTGACTAGTTGAGAGACCTTCCACAGGTTAAATAACCTCTTGAAAGCCACAGTTTCTTCATTTGTACAAGTTATTTATTTTTCCTGTCAACAAATGCTTCTTAAGCATCTACTCTGTGCCAGCTCCTCTCCCGGGTGCGGAGAATACAACAGCACGCAGATCCGGCAGCATCTCCTTACATATACACACCCGGGTTGCCACATCGGGGCTGTGCTGAGGATGAAGTTTCCTCATGTTCTGGAGCTTATTGCCCAGCACACAGAAAGTGCTCAGCAAATATTACTTAATTGCTGCTTATTATCTGGGATTGGGCAGGGCATTCTTATAAGATTTCTCGATGCTTAACTCTGGGGACAAGATGAAGGAATATGGACTGCATGAAAACATATTTAGGAGAATTAAGCTTCACACTTTTATTTTCTTAAAGAATCAGGCCTCCAGAAAGAATAGTTCACTTTATTTTCTTTAATTCCTTCCCTCGTCTTCACTTCCTTAACCCATTGTGATCTGGGGTCCCTGTGCACCACTGAATTCTTTAGTAATGACTTATCGTGTGCCTCCTGCATGCCAGGTGCGATGGTGACGGTGAGAAACTGCAATTAGGGGGTCAGGAATCTCTGAGAAAGGATGATCGGCGGTGATAACTGGAATGTCCTGGGCAAAGGAGCAGCACCCTGGACAGAGGAAGGACCCCGTGCAAATGCGGTAGAGACGGGCCAAGACCCTGCAGTGAGGGAGCAGGCAGGAGAGTGTTGGAAGGCACTGGAGTCCAGCAGGGTCTGCTAGGGTGGGGCTCTGGTCAGGGTTATGCTCATGATCAGGCAGCTGCATAGACAGGAGGGTCAAAGACTTAGAATGACCTTTTCTCATGTGGTTAGTGGTCTCCTCTTGGCCAAGTTCAAAGGGCACCTCCCATTCCTCCTTGTACTGTAATGTGTAAGCCGTCATTACCGTGAGTTTGCTCCCTTTCCGATACTTTCTCCTTCACAGGGGGCCTTCCTCACTCTCGGGCTGTCTTTTTTATTTTTGATCCCTACCTCTCTGACTGCTCCTTTCACTCCTTTCCAGACTTTTCCTTCCCTTGACTTCAAATGGGTGTTTCCCAAGTTTGATTTCCCTGCTTGATTCTCTTCTCTTCTAGGAGCTAATGTTTTCCAAGATTATCATCACCACACCCAAAACGCATGCAACACCTACTCCACCATTTCTGTTTCCAGCCTAGGACTTTGCTGAGTTCCATATGCATGTTGTTTTTAATTTTAGGTTTCTTTTTAGTATTTTCGGATGTACATGATATTTTGAATTCTGTGTACATTACATCATGTTCACCACCTGAAAACTAATTATAGTCCGTTGCCTCACATGTGAGCCTAATCACCACTTTTGCCCTCCCCCTCCCCCTTCCCCTATGGTAACCACCGATCCAGTCTCCAATGCTATGTGTTTTTTTGTCGCTGTTTTTATCTTCTACTTATGATTGAGATCATACGGTATCTAACTTTCTCCCTCTGACTTATTTCACTCAGCATTACACCCTCAAACTCCATCCATGCTGTCACAAATGGCTGGATTTCATCATTTCTTATGGCTGAGTAGTAGTCCATTGTGTATAAATACCACATCTTCGTTATCCATTTGTCCCTTGATGGACACCTAGGTTGTTTCCATATCTTGGCTATTGTGTATAATGCTGCAATGAACATAGGGGTGCAAGTATCTTTATGCCTTTGTGTTTTCAAGGTCTGTGGATAAATACCCAGCAGTGGAATAGCTAGATCATATGGTAGATCTATCCTTAATTTTCTGAGGATACTCCATACTGCTTTCCATAGTGGCTGCACCAGTTTGCACTCCCACCAGCAGTGAACAAGGGTTCGCTTCTCTCCACATCCTCTCCAACATTTGTTGTTTCCTGTCTTGTTAATTATAGCCATTCTGACCGGAGTGAGGTGACACCCCATTGTAGTTTTGATTTGCATTTCCCTGATAGCTAATGATGTTGAGCATCTTTTCATATGCCTGTTGTCCATCTGTATATCTTCTTTGGAGAAATCTCTGTTCAGATATTTTGCCCATTTTCTAATTGGATTGTTGGTTTTTTTGTTGTTGAGATGTATAAGTTCTTTGTGTATTTTGGATATTAACCCCTTATCTGATACACGGTTTAGGTGAAAGATCTGTACACTGAAAACTATAAAACATTGTTGAAAGAAATCAAAGAAGACACAAAGAAATGGAAAGATATTCCGTGCTCTTAGATTGGAAGAATTAACGTCGGTAAAATGTCCATACTTCCTAAAGCAATCTATAGATTCAATGCAATCCCTATCAAAGTCCAACAACACTTTTTACAGAAATAGAACAAAGAATCCTAAAATTTATATGGAACAACAAAAGACCCCAAATAGCCAAAGGATTCCTGAGAAAAAAGAACAAAGCTGGAGGTATCACACTCCCTGATTTCAAATTATACTACAAAGCCATAGTTGCCAAAACAGCATGGTACTGGCACAAAAACAGACACACAGATCAATGGAACAGAACTGAGATCCCAGAAGTAAACCCACACATTTATGGACAGCTAATATTCGACAAGGGAGCCAAGAACTTACGATGGAGAAAGGAGAGTCTCTTCAATAAATGGTGTTGGGAGAACTGGACAGCCACATGCCAAAGAATGAAAGTAGACCATTCCCTTACACCAAGTACAAAAATCAGCTCAAAATGGTTTAAATATTTGAATGTAAGATCCGAAACCATGAGACTTCTAGAAGAAAACATAGGCACTATGCTCTTTGACATCAGTCTTAGCGGCATATTTTCAAGTCCCATGTCTGACCGGGCAAGGGAAACAAAAGAAAAAACGAACACAGGGGACTACATCAAACTAAAAATCTTCTGCACAGCAAAGGAAACCATCAACAAAACGAAAAGACAACCTAACAATTGGGAGAAGATATTTGCTTACGCATGTTTTTTATGCATGCATGTAGGTATGTATATATGCACACATCCATTCATTCATTCATTCATTCTACAATTACATGTTGAACACTCACTTTGTGACAAGGGCAGTTCTAGTATTTGGGGACATGGTAACCAAGAAGGTAGACACTCCTGCATCTATGGAGTTTACATTCCAGAAGGAAGAGAGATGATAAACAAGTGAACAAATGTGAAGAAGAAAGTCTCATTTAATCACTGATACGGAGAAAAGAAAATGTTGTTATGTGATGGATCCGCCACTCAATTTCTCCACCTGGGACTTTCGAACACCTTCAAAATCAATTTGCAGTCGTTCAACAGATATCAAACTCCTACCAGGTACAAGGAATTGCAGGACGATCAAGTTCATTAATACCTCCACACCAGGCCATCCCGCTGTGTGCTCCCTGTTGTGATGAACACACTCAGTGGCTCTTCTCGGAAACCTGAGTGATATCCGAAACTCAGCCTTCTCTGTTTAGCTCATGTCTAATGAACTCTGAATTCTGTGGATTTTGCTCCTTAAATGTTTTTGCAAATACAGCTTTTGCTTTTTATCTCCATCGTCACATTTACAGTTCATACACTCATCCTCTCTCAACTTTTGGGATCCCTTAGGACTTGCCATCACTAGTATCTCCCTCTATCTAGGATTTCTCAACCTCAGCATTATTGACAATTTGGGCCGTATGATTCTTTGTTGGGAGGAGGGTCCTGTGCATTGTAGGATGTTTAGCAGCATCCCTGGGGTCTACCCACTAGTCATCAGCAACCACCACCCTCCTAATTATGACAACCAGAAATGCCTGCAGACACAGCCAGAAGTCCCCGAGGGGCAAATCATTCTCAGTTAAGAACCACTGCGATGCTTTTCCCAAGATCCACACATCTTCTGTTCACTCACCTCCCTCAGGTCTTCAATCCAATGTCATAGTGTTGGTGGGGCCCCACTGACCATCCTATTAAAACAGCAACCCGTCTCGCACCCCTTCTGGACTCCCATCAGGCATCTCTATCTCATTTATCTCCTTTAGTCTTCTTCCTAGCACTTATCACCACTTGATCTATTTTCCCTCTCTTATTTGTTTAGTATCTGTCTCTCCTCCCCCATTATAAAAAGTAAGCCACATGTGTGTCTCTTTTTGTGGGATTTATCCGCATTATGCCTCTTTCACAGTCTCTTGGTTTTGGTGTCACGTCCCCATCCCCTTTCTTCCCCAATCTAACTCCCAAATGCCAAAATATCTCTAGTCATCATTCAATCATGAGAACCAGATAGGGTTGTCCTGCTCGCAGTTTCTCATCGCACCATCATCCGCAGACTATCAGCTGAAACCAGTCGTAGGACCAGTCCTGCTGGGGCCCCTGTTTGGCATTCAGCCTCAGCTGGTTCCTCTCCCTCTTCCAACTCAAGCTGTGATCCCAGAACATGTCAGACCAGTTTCCTATGACCTCTGGCTTTTGAGCATCTTTTCCCCAGCTGGAATGCCCTCATTCCAGCTTTCCAGCTAACACATGTTCTGACCATCCTTCGTGTTTCAGCTTGTGTTGACTTTTTTTTTTTTTTTGAGGAAGATTAGCCCTGAGCTAACATCTGCTGCCAATCCTCCTCTTTTTGCTGAAGAAGACTGGTTCTGAGCTAACATCCGTGCCCATCCTCCTCTACTTTATATGTGGGACGCCTACCACAGCATGGCTTGACAAGCAGTGCCATGTACACACCCAGGATCCGAACCGGTGAACCCTGGGTCACCGAAGCAGAATGTATGCACTTAACCATTGCACCACTGGGCCAGCCCCTTGTGTTGACTTTCTGATAAATCTTTATCTGATTCTTACATAGAGTTTGGTTCTCTTTCTCCTGTGTTCCCAACACATTTTCACACACTTTCATAAAAAAAAAAATCTATCCGTATTATAGAATCTGCAGTTGTTTTTTTTCTCAATGGCCTCCAAGATCCTTGACTGCGGCAACTACAGATCTTCACATCTTGAGCTGTTAGTACAGCATCAGGCAGAGAACAGCGCTCAATAAATGCTTGTTGAACACATGAATGAATCTTACGATACTGTGTATATTATCTTGTATCATGCATTTTGATGAAATATAAAATTACCCTAGAGCTGTGGTTCTCAAACTGTGTGTTTAGGCGCCCTGGGCAGCCATAGCGAACCCGGGCGAACACAGAGTATTTGTGCATTTGTGGGAAATACAGCCATGTTTCACATCTGTTGGCCATCTCAGGTCCTACCAGCTTGAAGTAATTCAGTTTCAACATTAGATCAGGTTACACTCCATTTGATGACAACATATCTTGGTAAAGTTGGATTTTTGGCTATTACTGTGATAAAAAGCAAGTTCTACATGAACATCAATGTAAACAGGAAAAGAAGGGCTTGTATTCAATCTGTTCCAAGATTAGACAGATTGTGAGTGACCAAGAGATATACATCCCTTAGTAATTGTGATTATTTAAGAGTGAAATAAAATTTTTTCAACATATGTATGTTATTTTTTCAAATGACTACTAAGTTGTTAGGATGAAAATACATGAGGTGTTTGAACCTAACTGCTTAATAAGTAGTAAGTATAAATAAATATTTAATAGATCTATCCCGATAGATACTTCTTTTGGCCTACGCTTGTTGTGAAAAAAATACTGAGGCAATTAGAGTGCCATGAATACAGAAAATTTGGAAAGCTTTTCCTTAGAGAAAGAATTGCTAGTTAGAGTTCTTTTCTTTTTAGATTTTTTAAATTTTATTTTTCCTTTATCTCCCCAAATTCCCCCGGTACATAGTTGTATATTTTAGTCGTGGGTCCTTCTAGTTGTGGCATGTGGGATGCCGCCTCAGCATGGCCTGATGAGCTGTGCTGTGTCCGTGCCCAGGATCCAAACCAGCGAAACCCTGGGTCGCCACAGCAGAGTGCGTGGACTTAACCACTCTGCCACAGGGCCGGCCCCTAGAGTTCTTATTCATAAACAATAGAAGCTGATTTCAGTAAAATAAATCAATTTAGTGAGAGTGTGTTGTGGAGTTTATGGAATCACTGGAACAGCTTTACCCCCAGACTTGGGACTATAACTTCCCGAAACAATTCCTAAAACTGTGCTTTCCAGTGCTAGTCAGGAGAGCAGTTGTAATAGTGTTTCTCTTTCCTGGAAACTTGATACTGCCTCTGCAGAGATAGAGAGGAGAGAGAGACAGACAGACAGAGAGATATTGAGAAAGGGATGGAAAGAGATGGAGAGATTTAGAGCGAGAGACAGAAACACTGAGTGAGATGGATTGAGCTACCATCTTGCTTCTCCCATCATCTGCTCCCACCTCAGATCCCAGGCAGCCACATCTGGTTGGCAGAGACTAAGCTGCACCTTTGCCCACCTACATGGAAGTAGAAAAGGGAATGTCATGCCTCATAAGCCTCTGTAGATGCATGTTCAGATTAGAGACTAAAGTGAGGGGAAATCATTCCATATTCAGAGAGAAGGAATTGGAGAACTTGAGATTATCTTCAGAGATGTGACCTGCTCTTAGGTGGCAGTGGTTTGGACCTGTTTTCTATGGCCACGTGGACACAAAATGGAAACAGGGAGAGAGATTGGAGTTCAGGACAGTGAAGATGTTTCTATTGGCGAGGCTGTGTGGTCCCCTTTCCCTTCCGGTGGGCAGCTAGGGTGGGTGGCGACTTGGGAGTGAGGAGAGTGGATCCCAAGCAGAAGTGACTGAATTTCAGGCGTGTTGGAGACCAAGGAGTATAAATGTTCCAGCGTATAACCCGTAATACAAAATAGCATGAAAAATTATAGCTACGTTATTGAAGGGGTTTCCCTAAAATGTATTGTCAGTTTTATGCTGTCCTGCATCTACTAACTTGCTGTCATTAGTGACGAAGCAAAATTTCTAACAAGACTTTTCTCTCATGGTAAAATATCCTCTCACTGAAAAATTGGAAGTGAATAAAGAAAACAAGTCACTTACTATTCACGCTATTTGACACAACCAAGGTTAATTTTTGGATTCTTTCCCTCTGGATTGTTTGCTCTAATTTTATATTCAGAGTTGTGACCTCATTTTACTCCCTTCTTCCTGTATCCTGCCCTAATGCACCATGATGTCACTCAGAGAAAGAATTATGGGGTAAATGTGTGTCAATATTGTAACAATAAAGTTTCTTATTTTCTTTACGAAATTAACACCAAATTATCATAGGAACAATTATTATTTAAAAGTATATCAGCATACTGAAATAAATTCTTAATATATTAAAATAAACATTGTTAAGGATTTTGCTACATATTACAAAAATAAATTACGGTTATTTGTAAGGTAAAAGAGTAATAGAATTTAATTTTCAATGGTATAAATGCCGTAAGGAGAAAAACACACAATGACTAAGAATCAAAGTATTTCTGTATATGATAAAAAATAATATAAATCTTAAAAGATGAAAAGAGAGATTTTTAAAACAAAACTGCTCTCCTTTCCAGAGAGAATGGTGATGGCTGCTGAAACTCTTAATGGTAGCTGCCTCTTGAAGACAACAGTTCCCGTGTCCAGTAGAAATTGGTTTCATGCATGCAAGGACTCCTTCTAATTTGTGTTGAACAAAATAACAAACCAAATAAGAATCGACTTCTAGTGAGCTGGGAATAAAAATGTATTTTCAGAGAAAGAATGGCTCTGCTGCACATCAGTTTAAGTCAGATCCTCTGGGAGGAATTCGGTTGGAGTTAATTGAAAGATATGGAGAGACATAGAAAGATAGTTGAGTTAGGGCTGCTAATAGGAGGGTTGGTTGCCTGCTCTAAGCTTAGGAAAGTACTCTGACAGCAGGAGGACGTGAGAGTTGTCAGCGATAAATCATTCCTGATGGAACCCCGTCGTCAGCTGCGGAGAGAGCGTGTGGTTTGTGGAGCGCTCGCAGCAGAGGAGGACGAGCTGGAAGCTGCTTTGTGCTGTGGATTCATCCCAGTCTGACAGTGTGCAGTCTTTGAGTGAGCCAGTCAAGTTTTCTGTGCTTTGGTTTTCCAAACCAAAGCGTGTCAGGCACATCCAAACAAGCATCCTGGTGTATTGCACACCACAGATTCCGGTCACTTCTCCCGGTTTCTACCCAATGAACGTACAAGACCCAAAGGGGCTGTTCTCTATGTGTGTGTGCGGGGAGGCAGCACATTTATCTCACGTAAAGCCACATGCAGCAATGCTTGAGGTAGACAATCATTTATCTATTGGACAGGGGCTGCGGTTTGCTGCCTTCCTGCTAGTGAGAACCTCTGCAGCTGCTTGGGCATCAGCAACACCCAACGAGGATAAGCATTTCTTGCCATTAAAACCACATTTAAATTTTCCTCAATGTAGACCTACTGTCTGTCTGTCAACCATGAATTGGAATGTGGCTCTCCCAACCCAATCACTGTTTTGGCTGTTGTCACAATCAATACTCATTACTCTGGCCCATTCAATTGTATAAAGATTATCTTGGAGCTAGAAGACATTCTAAATTATGGCAAGGACTGTGCTGCAGTTATCAAGCCTCGGCTGATTGCTCTTTTTGGCGGTGTAGAGTCACCTGAGCTAGTAACTAGTTGTTTAGCATTGAGGAAGCCTGGGTTTCTACAGGTGCTGGTGGAAAAGAGCACAAACGTTGCAACCTGGAGACCCAGGTCTGAACTGGGAGTCAGACGCCTGCTGGTGGTGGGACCTAAAAGATCTCTGAACCGTGCTGAGTCTCAGTTTTCTGTCTGCAAAACTAAACCAAACCAAAATTTCCTGCGGTCTCCTCTCAATTAGGCAGTGAGAATTTAAAAACCATAAAATTTTTGGCTATTAAGTTTTGTACTCAAGCCTTTTAGCATCCTCAGTCTTGTTTATCTGATACCATTTTTAATTTTCCTTGCATTCTGTGTTATCCTTTTCAGTCTTACTGCTAAGTTTTTTATGCCGTGTAACATGTTCCTGGTGTTTTTGCTTTTGTTAGTTGGTGATTTATAAATAACAAATAAACTGATATCTGTCTTATACACCAAATCAGATGTCTACAAAAACATAAAATAAGTAATATATGTGAAGATATTTTGGAATTGCAAAGCACAGATACACGATAGCTGTATAGAATACATATAAATATATGTGTGCATAGACATATATGTATGCACATATGCAAGTGTACATATTGAGAGCAAGAGAGAGAGACAGAGAGAGAGAGACGTCACTAACAAAAGTCCAGCAGAGACGCAAAAGAAACACTGTCATCCTAATTTTTGTTCTGGCCGTGAGCACGCTTCCTCCCTGTCTAACTTATCCATCGGCAAACAGAGGGGGCGCAGGAAACCAGGCTGATTGCTCTGTGCCAGATGGAGCTGGGCTTCATGCCCAAGGGCACATGAGAAGGTCTCCTTACTTGGCTGACCACCAGCATATCTATTACTTCTGTATTCCACGAGTTCTTCAGTTTCATTAGATATGTTGATTAAATAAAGCAGTCGGGCGCCTCTGAACGTCAGCATGATATCTTCTGTAATTTTTCAAGTAGTTTTTACCTATTATAAGTTACATCTGTAAGTTTAGTAAGAGATTAGGGTTTTTTGAACTTTTTTGACCCTTTTTTTGTGTTGGGGGGCACTAGTGTCTTGCCTGTTGGATTAATTTAATTTTCTGCTGTTTGATATTATGTGTTCAGGGGTTTTTTTGAAGATGTTGCCCTTCATATCTTTGGCCTCCATAGAAGAATGCTTTAAAAAGTGGGCATCTAAAAAAGTCCTTTGATCTGGTTCCACAACTCTGGGGACGTCTCAACCATACCCCAGCACTCATACACACACACACACACACACACACACACACACGAAGATAGTGAATTCAGTTCATCTTCCCTTCCATGATTTTATCCAATATAATCAAGCCTTGAGATAAAGACTTTGTCCATGACCCTATCAAAGCTTTCATGCCATTGGAATTTGTACTGCACATGGAGTTTTTATAATCTAAATTTAACACATAACTTAAGCACAAAATAAGGTATATGTTCTAACATCTGTTTTTCCCCCCTACAATGCATCTATTGCATCTTCTCGCCATTCTAGATTGAATAGGGGCCATTGTAAGGACTTTATTCTCTAAAATGTCACACATTGTGACCCAGGCATTGGAATAGCTTATCCTCTACCTATTTGCACATAGGGAAACAGACAAAATTTAATCAGGATAGGTTTACAGGAGAAGACTGTTCAGTCACCAATAAGGTAATTAAGTCACAATTGTTTCACTAATTTAATAAATTCTATGTTAGGAAGTTGATGTATTATAATAACTCATTCTTAAGTAAAAGACAATAATCCTTCCTATCCATCTTCCACTGTTTTAGTGATTTCTAGCCACAGTCTTTTTTCACTTGCCAATCTAATACCACAACTTAATAAACCTTCTCATTGCAAAAATATTCACATACGCATCCATATAATGCCTTAGTTTATAATCGCCTTTAATTCTTTAAAGACTGTTATTTTAAAGTCAAATTACTAGTTATGGAGAGTTAACATTAATGTAAAAAGAAGATACAATTTTCAACACTATCAAAGAGACAGAGAAGCCAGCGCAGCTCTCGTGTCCTCGTGTCCTCATAACTTTGAAATTGGAGACCGCAGACTGGTTGTATCTTTCTCCCTTACATCTATCCTAGCTGTTTGATCATGTGCCAACTCACACTCTATCTTATAGACCAAAGTTTAACTTTCCTTTAGGTTGCCTTTGTTTTTCTCCATAAAATTGCTGAGTGGCTATTCTTGTGCTATGCCTAAAGACCAATAATTGGCTTTAGTTCATTCATTAATTCACTACATTCTTATTGAGCATGTTCTATTTGTGAGATTCAGACTAATATTTCTAGTCTCCAGATCCCTTTGAGATATTCTCCTTTCGACCAACCCTGGCAGAGTCCTGAACACTCATCTGATTTATTCTTTGATCAAAGAGCTGCCTTGTTTCCCGCCTCAGTGTGATCATCCACTGAATTGCTGTTATTTGGCTGAAGCCCTCAGGTGGAGCTGCTGGCAGAGTCATGTGCAAGTGAGGTGCTTCCTGGAATGGGGGCTTGCTCTGATAAATAGGGAGACTCACTGAGCCGAGAGACCAACATTCAGCATCAGATGCCATAAAATAACCAGCCACAATCAAGTTGAGTCATAATTAAGTGATGCTCAAGATCGAAGGAAGTTGGGAAGAATAGAGTGTGTCCACACATGATGAAACGGGTGGCTCAGTGTCTATATCCAAAAATGCTGGCCTATGGGCTCCATCAGAGCTGCTAAGAAGCAGCGCCTGAGATTCCACCCTATTTACAAGCCATCAGGTTAGAATGGCACAGTTTCATGGATGTTGGGCAAAAGGCACAAGACTCCTGAGTCAGAGGCAGAAGACTTTATTACTCATAGCAGAGCAAGCAGCTTGATCATTCACCTATTTGCATTAGTTTGCTTTGCCCCTGTGTCCCCCAGGGGCAACACAGATGGGCACTGGCAGCAGGTGCCCTTAAAGGAGAGGAACCTAAATCTATTACATTGGACAGTAAGCCAGTCTTCACTTTGCTCCAGAGAGAGACATTGTCTCTGTCTTCCAAGGCTGCTAGAAAACCCACCTTTTGCTCTGGAAGGAGGTACTACCTCTATCTTCCAAGGATATTTGCTACACAAACATCTTTCAACAGAGTCCAGAACTGAGCCATCAGTGACTCTGCTCATACAATACGGAGAAACGTGAGACCGTGAGGAATTGTCTCACAGGAGGGGCATTCTTCCTTGCCCTCATATTTTATTAACAAGTGTTACACTTCAAAATATTTAGCAAATTCCTCTTCCTTATAAATAGTATTTCCTGATGTGATTTCCAACATGATAGCACCAGTGAAGGCAGAAAGTGGCTGCTTCCTCCTCAGGAAGGCGGAAGTTGAGACGTAGAGGAAGTGTCCATGGGACAGGTAGAAGGAGGAAAGCCATCTCTTCTAGCTTCCCAGGAGTTGAAGGAAAAAAGGAGTCAACAGTAAGGAGAGTGGGTGGTGAGACTTGGCTGTCCTGACCTCCCTGAGGTGGCGACCTTGGGAGCTAGGACTCAGGCGGGTGAAAGCAGAAGGCCATTTGCTCTGCTTGCTGGCTAGGATTTATACTTGGGGCTCTCTGGAAGCAGATGCTGAGATGGAGTTTGAGATGCATATTGTGTCTTAGGGGTGAGCAATTGTGAAGAAAGGAGGAGAAGCAGGAGTATGGCAGAGTGAGAGGTTGAACTCCAAGGCACCCCAGCAAAGCCTCAGCTCCCTTCACGGGAAACTGGAATGTGTATGGCACATCAGTCTTCCCACACTGAGCTGAGGTATACAAGCTGTTATTCCCCATCAAGATCAGTCAGTGGATGTCAGTTGTCCTAGGAGAGGCGGACGCCTAGGTGAGGCAGCTCTGAGCTGACAGCTGAAGGCTGTCCATCACCCACATTCCCAGTTGCAGCAGCAACAAGTCCTTCCTTGAAAAGGGGTCTAGATGGTGCAGCTCTGTAACCACTGCTGTCCACCGCTGTGCCCCTGGGGTCCACTTCTTCCCACATGTTTGTTAAATAGCCATTCCAAAATGCTGACAAGCCTCTCTCCTCTGGAGAAACTTAGGAGAAGAAAGTTGGAAGAATTGCAGGCCTTGCCACCACAAGGCTACAACTGATACTTGTATCTCCCTTGCCCACTATCCATTCTAGATTCTCCTCTCATCAGCTACCACCTCCACTGGTCTCAGTGGCTGCCTTAGGGGCAGAACTCACATCCTCACACCTGAAGGCTCTGAACCCCTGGTCAATATTCTTTTCTTCAGAAAGGGTGGTTTCACGTCACCACTGATTGTCAAAAACTGGGCAAGAGAGCATCACTTGCTGGTTGGGTGCCACACACATTCTCCCTGCCTCCTCAGTCTAATAGCAGCCCTACCTCGCCACAGTGGTCAGGTGGAGCCCCTCTGCCAAGATGGTGAGTTCTTCTCTCACCTGCAGGTCTTTGGACACGAGGAGACCAAGTTGTCCCGGCAGCAAACATAGCCTGTAGTCCAATGGAATCCCTGCTCTTTCCCGGACCAAGGGAGCCTCCAATAGGGATCAGGACCCTAACTTTGCTGAGCCTGGGAGTGGGGGGATGGAAACCACAACCCCCTCAGATGGCTGTTCAGAAGGATGACAATTGAGACCATCCACTTCCAATCTTTGCTTCCCAGGCCCAGATAGTCTTCCTACAGGAGACACGGCACCATGGAAAAGTCTTTGGTTAAATGCACACAGCGCCTCCTGCAAGATGGTGCTCCCTTCTCAGAAGGTACCGCCTTCGAGCTGGCTCTCCAACCATACCTTAAGCAGACCATTCCAACCCTCCATTTGGCTGGTAGCTTCTGGTGGGAGTTATATAGTATGAGCGCTAGGTCTCGTGGTTGCAGTCCCACTATCGCACCTCCTCTCCTGATGTTGGCCCCCTCTTCCAGCCTGATATTGTGTGGAAATCTCTTCTGTAGATCAAGCACTGTATGTGTTGGCTGAGGCCCTGAGGGCCACATTCCACAAGTCATCTTGATCTGCACAGCAAGTTCCCACATATGAGGTTACAGCTGCAACTGTGGCTAATACGTGGTTGAGTTTGTGATAGTCTACTGGCATCCTTCAGGACCGATGTGGGAGTTTTGGGAGCCAAGCTGGTAAATTAAATGGGTGCAATGGATCCTCAGGGTGTCACTGACTTGTCCCACCCCTGCCCCAGGAGGTGATATTGTTGACCAGGGATGCACTTTCAGACCATCCTCACTGATAGTCCTTATCCTTCAAGACGAGGACCTGATGTGGGGTTTTACCAAATACTAAATATGTCAATCCTATTATACATTCAGGGACTGAGAAAATGAACACTGAGTGGGCCCACGACAGGACTCAATGAGAAGACTATGCTGCAAGGTACCATGCACTGACTTTGTGGGGGCTTCATCATGCTTAGTCAGAGACAGAGACTGGACTAGCACTCCCAAGAGAGGAAGGGACCAGAAGTTGCTATATACTCCTGGGCAATGTTGAAAAGTTGGGTTCGCCAGAGGAGACTGCCCTGAGGTGAAATAAGCCTACAGCCTGGAGCTACACAGCAGTCTCCAGCCGAGGGCTCCATGCACGGCGCTGCCCATCCTCAAGGAATCAGTAGCCTAGCAAGGGTCAGGGTGGGGCCAATTCATCATGTGAAGACCTGGACCCAGACCTGCTAGAGGACAACCAGGAGTTGACCAGCCGTACGTTTCAGCAGAACACCCCCCGTCTGAGGGGACAAATGACATCCCTTTAGAAATCAAGGGGACAGGAGACAACGCAAGGACCACTGTCCCCCCATTGCTAAACATCGCAAGTCACAGAAGCATCCCACCATCATCTGGGAATTCAACAAGGAGAAGAGGAGGAAATTTGAAAAACTGAGCAATTTGCTCAAAACAGGCTAATTTCAGTTCTTCGTGAACATTTACTGAACATCAAAGATGTGCCAGGCACTGGTCTAGGGGTGCTGGGACACAGAGAAGCTGGTCAAATCGTCAGATCATCCTGAATATGGCAAATTTGATTAGATTCTTCTTCCTCTATCCAAAATGGGAAGAACTTGTGAGAAAGACAGGTTTGCTACAGATAAAGAAGTTTCTTCTCTCTTTTTGACATACGCAGGTTTCAGTGAGGGTAAATTTGTGACGACCCCACCCCAGCTCCACTGTATGCAGCTTTGTTCTCTTGTCTCTTCCTTCACTCACCTGACAAGTCTGTGTTGTATGCTTGTCGTGTGCCAGGCATGAAGCTACATACTGGGTACACAGGTGATGATCAAAATAGATACGGTCCCCACCCTCAGCCTAAAGAGAGCGGGGAGGGGATCAGACACTGAATAAATCATTGCAAAACTGGAAATAGAGAGAAGCAGTTGTGAGAGAAGAACACAGAGCTGTGAAGAAGTTGCTGGGGGCAGCATAGGTCTGGGGACCATTGCAGAAAAGACCCGGATGCAGATACTGGGGATTTGAAGGCGGAGGAGGAGCCAGTCCTGTGAG
Organism: Equus asinus; assembly: GCF_041296235.1. NCBI lineage: Eukaryota > Metazoa > Chordata > Mammalia > Perissodactyla > Equidae > Equus > Equus asinus. Next base: position 80,948,884 of record NC_091800.1, read on the forward strand.
TCATCACCAGGACACAGCTTTCCAAGAACTCTCTAAGGCAGAAAAGACAAGCCTTTTGGAAAATTCAGACAGTTCTTATAGAAAATAAAGACATATTCATTGTTAGCATTTCACAGCATTGCCTTCCCTACCTCACACACGTACGCACGTCTTTATTTAACACTGTGTGGTGAATGCTGTTTCGTGTTGTCGAACGTTCTTCTACAGCGTTGTCTGAGTGGTGCCTGGTAACAAACGTATGGATATGCTATAACTGACACAACCAAACCACTATTTTGAGGATATTTAAATCCCCTTTAATTTTTTGCTATTATAAATAGCTCTCTAAAGGACAATCTTGTTATCTTTCAGATACATTTCTAGATGTGAATTTGCAGATTCAAAGAGAATCCAAAATTGGCTTCCAAACATAGTGTAAAACCGTGTGATTTTCCTTACTTGAACCCTGGCGTGTTTCATCATGCTGTGGGCAATTTATATGCAGTTGAATATTTTCAAATTAAATATGTGCGCATGGTGAACAATTTTAATAGTGCAAAAAAGTCAGGTAATAACAAGTCCTACTCTTACCTACACCTCCCCTCCCCCAGCCTTCCAAGGCCCGGAGTCCGTACCTCTCCCTCGACGTTGATGTGGTGTCTAGATGGTGACGGATATTGCATTTTTTCCAGGTCTGGGTTATTACGGAAAAATCTTATACAAACATTTTTCTATAACTCTTATTGTGGCCATTTGTTTTCTTTCTTTTGGGAATGAAATTGTTGGGTTATAGGGTAGATGTATGTCCAACTTTTTAAGTAACCAAATCATTTTCCACAGTGGTTCCATTTTATGCTTCCACCAGCAATGCATGAGAGTTTCAATGAATCAACCTCCTCACAATTATTTGTTGACTGACTTAAATCAGCTATTGTAATGGTTGTGAGGTGGTCTCTCACTGTGGTTTTAATGTGTGTTGTGTTTTCTAATGACTAATGAGGACATAGTATTGCAAGGAGAAGAAATAACATTTGTGAAGACCCTAGAGCCGAAAACAGGTGCTTTTTGGAAAATTGTTATACATGACCTTATAGAAAATACAGACATAAATGTTATTAGCATTTCAGGTTGTATATTTCCAGCTCTCTCCTTCTCTCTATCTCTCTCTCACACACACACACATTTTATTTAATATAATATGGTGACTATCTGCTATGGACTGAATACATTCTCTCAAAATTCTTATGTTGAAGACCTAATTTCCAATGTGATGGCATTTGGAGATGGGGTGTTTGGGAGCTGATTAGGTCTAAATGAGGCAATGAGGGTGGGGTCCTCATGATGGGATTAATTCCCTTATGAGAAGAGGAAGAGACTCAAGATAGGTCTCTCTGTGTGCATGCACCGAAGAAAGGCAATAAGAGGATGAAACCAGGAAAAGGGCCCTCACGGAGAAACCCGCCATGCTGACGCCCTCGTCTCAGACTTCCAGCCTCAAGGACCTTGAGAAAAAAGCGTTTCTTCTTTAAGCCACCCAGTCTATGGTACTTCTTTATTGCAGCCCAAACTGAGTAAGACGATGTCTTTTTAAATTATTAAACATTCTTCTTCAACATCATGTTAACAGCTCTACAGTAGCACCTTGGATGAATAATGTCTTTGATATTTCCTGGCACCTTAATCTTTTCAAGGTTTGTTTTAAAATGTGTTGGGACAGAACTAGAGTGGCCTCTCCCAAGACGTGGTCTTTCTCAGGCCGCGATTGAATGCCGGGATATTTCGCATCTTGTCTCTGGTTGGCTGGAGTCTCTGTCTGCAGCATGCTGTAAAGCCAGCACCTCCTGCAGCTGCTAGCTTCCCGGAGCTGCTCTTTCCCAGGCTCCAGGGAGCCCTACTCTACACAGGTACAGCTTCAGATTTGCCCACAGACTTGTGAGGACCCTAGGCATTGTGTGGAGTTCTTTCACTGCATAGCTTCCTGCTCTCTTGTGTTCTGCCCACAAATTCCTGCCACCAGCAGCCCCTAACCCTGCTTCACTTGGGCTCCACATCTCTGCCTTTGGTCCACAAAGGGCCTCTAGGCAGAAAACTGGGGTCATCAGAAGAAACCTGTGCATCTCTCTTCTCTCTTGGAACACAGCCCTATGCTTTCTGTTGTCTGATAGCTGAAAACGGTTGCTTCCTCTATTTTGTATGGTTTTGTTGCTGCTTATGCCAGGGGGGTTATTCTGGTCCCAGTTACTTTATCATGGCCAAAAGTAATTGTCTTGTTTTATTTGTAAAATTATTCTGCTATTAAAAACAAATCTGCAGTGGATATATGTATAGCTTTCTATAACAGATACTCCAAATAATTTTCTTTGGCTACTTATTATAATTAATAATACTGAGTCAAGATATACAGTTTTTGAAATTTGCCGCCTAACTATGCTATTCTTTTTAGCTATATGCTGGCATGCTTCATCAGTAAATGGGAAATCTTAATTAATTAGTTTTACAATGCAAAGAAACACATGTATATTGAACACCTTTTTTTTTCCCCACAGAGTCAAGTAGAACTATAGTGAAATGGAAATCTTTCTGATGGATCTATAATCATCAGCTTGGAAGAAATCAACATTAACAGTTCCTTATGCATCTTTCAGAATTTTCTAGGTCTATAAACACCTATAGCCAGCCCTGGTGGCCTAGTGGTTAAGATCCGGTGCTGTCACCACCACGGCCTGGTTTGTTTCCTGGTCAGGTAGCCACACCACTCATATATCGGTTGTCATACTATGGTGGCTGTGTGTTACTGTGGTGCTGAAAGCAATGCCCCTGGGATTTCAGATACCAGCAGGATCACCCATGGTGGACAGGTTTCAGTGGAGCTTCCAGACAGGCTAGGAAGAAGCACCTGGCCACTCACTTCCAAAAAAACTGGCCACGAGACCCCTATGAATAGCAGCAGAGCATTGTCTGACACGGCACTGGAGGGTGAGAGGATGGTGTGAAAAAACCAAGCAGGGTCCCACTCTGCTGGACACAGAGGCGACTAGGAGTTGGAATCCACTCGATGATGTTACCAACAACAAATAATCACCTGTCTGTATATTTTTTCCTTTCCTTTGTTTTATGACACTGAAGGGAATACGGCCTTTGCATTGTTGTCCATCTTTTGAAAAATTACCAACATATCTTGAATAAGTTTCCATATTTGCACAGATTTATCTGTCTTATTTTTAAAAATAGCTCTATTTTCTAGGTGTACGTTAATTTAATTAATCAATTCCCTATTGATTTTGTCCACTTTATTTCGTACAATTCTATAAGGAAAATTCTCGTGTAGGCCTTCGTGTAGATGTGAGAATATATCTCTAAGATAACTTCCCAAAGTGAAATTGGTAGGTCAAAGTATTCATTTCATTTTGTTGGATTTTACCAAAACGCTCTCCAAAGAGATTCTACCCATTTTCACTCCCACCGAGAGCAGATGAGACCATCTGTGGGCCCACATCTTCTGTGCACTGTGAAATATTGACTTTCTAGTCATTGCCAATCTGATAGCTTAAAAAAAATAGCATCTCATTTCTATTTGTTATTATTTAATCATAGTGCTTATTTCCCTTACTTCTTGTTGATATTTATTTAAGCTGCTTGTTCACGTCTTTTGAATAATGAACTTCAGCGGGGCCAAGCCGGGCCAGGTGGCTGCAGCATATTTTGTGGAATCATGTGAATGAATCGCATGAATAAGTCATTTACCACAAAAAAGCATTTCCGAGCTTATATGTTTTTCTGGCATTTATGAGAGCTTTATTTTAATGAATTTTATTCTTTAAATTCTTAATTCACATAATGTCTCTTTATAGTGTTTGATTACACCATGTTTCTCCTTACTGTTATATAAAAAATAGGGGTTAAGTCCTTCTTAACAAATCTGGTTGTAAGAAAAACAAAACTCTTGCATCACTTTTGGACACCTGGATCTTCCTTGACTGCTGTCTGTCATCACCGTACTGTCCTAATTCAACCTTCTTTCCACGTTTGGGACAGGTTAGGGTAGATGTTGACACACGGTAAAGATTGTCAGCTTAATGATAGGAGTTCGTGTCCTTCATTAGTATGAACAAATTATGAAGGCGTCTCGGAGCAAGTGTCATTTGTGCGGCTACTTAAGAGCTGGCTTCCATCGCTTGTGGGATTTGAGTAAAAGCTGACTAGAGGGCCTTGTTCCTTGGGGCCTGTTTCCCAGGTGCGTCCTGTACTTTCACCCTAAGCATCTTTGCTGCAAGCATTTTTGCCACATAGCTAATTGTTTGCAAGGTAATTTTGCCTCAAAAGATAAAATGAATGAAAAGTGAAATAAAAGAAAGACATTAAAAAAGACGTGATGAAACACATGCTGTATATCCGGACTATGTTTAAATGTTCTGTCACATGCCCGGTCTTTGTATGTCACCCAATCATATAAGCCAGATTCTGTGCCAAATACAAAAATTCTGTCCACATTATATTCTCAACTATCAAATCACAAAAAATTTTTACCATTTTCAGGAACCTTACGCTCCTCAGGAATCACGTAACCATTTCTTTTGGGTGGGGGTGGGTGAATAGGAGGAGGAAATTGATTCTTCCTTTACCTCCGATTTCCAACATTGCTGATAAATTTGGTAAAGACAGCATCAGAGAACAAGCTGTTGTACCCGAATTAGCTAAGAACCGATAGTTCACACTCTCAGAGATGTTGTGAGCGACTAGCCATCGTTGGTAGCTGCCATAGCTTGGTAAAATTTGGTTTTGATGGGAGGGAGGGATCTCTGTGCTCACTGGAGGATTTGCAAACTATGTTATCATTTTCTAGTCTAGTGTGCAATCTGCCTTTCACTCTCTTATTTCACACTTCCAGTAAGTTTTATCACCGTATTTTCTAGTTGAAACCAAACTGTCAAACCAAAGTGTCAGCCGGTTATTTTTTCTTCTACTGCAAAATTGCCTTACAGCCAATTAGTTATGTGGGGAAAATGTTGGTGGTAAAGATGCTCATGGTAAAATGCCTAGCGCCCTGCGCAGGCTCCCTGGGAGGCTGCCCAGCAAGGCTCTGGGACATGGTGGAGACTGTACATGAACTTGTGTAGCCCCAGCCTCACACGGAGGCTGCCTCCCAATTCTCCCTGCCATCTCCGGCTTTGGCAGCCCTACTGTGTGCCAGTGTCATTAACTACACATGATGTCACAGGAAGGAGAAAACACTATAAATGGCACACAGAGTCTCCAAGAACTGTGAAGTGAAAGGACTCGTCCTGCTGGCAACATTTCTTGTCCAAAAGAAGGCCAGTGGCAGAGAAGGCAGAGCTGAGCTGTAGGTGCAGCCACTCGCTTAAATCCGTAAGCCGCACCTCATTAATCCGGTTGATGGAGACGTCAGGCATCCCCACCTCCTGGGAAGAGGCTTTTTTTGGTGAATTCTTACATAGCCTCTTAGGCTGCATTGCAGCTCCATAATTGTGACCTTATAACAGTTACCATGGAAAGAATTCCTAGATTATAAATAATGACAATGTGAGTTTCCTAGTTACCGAGTGTATTTATAAAATGAATTCCAAAGGTACATGACATTTAATTCCAAGCTATTTTTAGAAACTAAAGGATAATAAAGGAAAATACCTTTTTTTCCCCAGAAAATATAGAAAGAAATAATTGTACCACTTTTCCAAATCTAGTTATAGAGTAGTAGATTTATTTGGCCACTAGAAAAAATTAAAGAGTTTTTAGTAGTATACCATTCTCTGGGGTTTAAGGAAAGTGTTTACAATAATACAGATTTTGGTGTGAAATCAAGTTACTACGACGATGTATCAGAATTAGATTTATCAAAATTATCTTGGAAAAAAAAGACGTAGCATCCCTAATTATCTTGTCAGACAAAGAAATTGGAAGGACAGATATGTCTTCTATTCTGCAAAATATTTTTATTAACAGAAACCGTTATTTCTCATGCACAGCTCTTGAAAGCAAAGGCTTACCTAGTCAGAGGAGTCATGAACCAGAGAGGGGAGTGAGGATTCCGAAGGAATATATTACAAAAGGAAAGCCACTAAATGGGCTTTAAATCACTTTAATGTGCTGCATAAACGCAAGTTCAAAAAAGATATTAAAGCAATGGAAATGCAGTAATTTTTATGTCCCGTCTAATATTTCGTCTTTTCCGAATACCATTCTACAAGGTGCTTCAAAGAAGTTGGCATATAATGTTTCTTCAGCTTGGTTGCAATGTTTCATAATTGGGAAATTTTTTTCTTTTCTGAATCTTGAAATCGAGTCCGATCTTTTGTGACATCCTGAAACGTGAAGCTCAGGAACTTAATTATTGGAACTGACGTGGATCAACGCTGCCCCAGGGAGAGAAGACCAAGGCGTCCTGGCCCACATGCCGATCTATATGACTCGATTCATATCTAAAGTTATACGGCCACACAATAACCAGACCCACCTGCACCGATACCATTTTAATGACTTTTTGCGTGATCTTTCCTTTATCTGGTAAAAATGTCACGTACCCTTGCCTTATAAATTTAGCCCTAACCCTAGACACCGTGCAGCCCTTCAGGGCCCGTGGGTCCTGTCCCCTTGCTATTCTCTGAATAAGAGAGCACTGCTACCAGACCTTGAGAGTCCAAGAAATCTTTCCTTCGACTCCTTGGCTCGCCGAGCCCGCATCAGAACCTCTAGCATTAAATTCTCCTCTCTCCATGTATATTTAATGTAGCATATATTACATATTTGCAAGTTCTTTTGGTTCAATTTCAATAAGTATTTATTGAACACTATATTAGTTTTCCGTGGCCACTATGGTAAATTACCGCCAACTCAGTGGCTTAAAATAACAGACATTGATTATCTAACAGTCTGTAAGTCAGAAGTCCGACAAGGTCTTACTGGGCTAAAATCAAGGTGTCGGCAGGGCTGTGCTCCTGGGAGAGGCTCTAGGAGAGTATCTGTTTCCTTATCTCTCCAGCTTCTAGAGACACCCAGCTTCCTTGGCCTATCGCCCCCTTCCTCCATGTTCAAAGCTGGCAATGGTGGATCGAGTGCTTCTCAAATCACATTACTCTCACCTCTTTCATCTTCTCATCTCCCTTCCACTCTCTTCTGCCTCCCTCTCATCTTATCAAGACCCTGTGATTACACTGGGCCCACCAGGACAATCCAGGATAATCTCCCCCTCTCAAGGTGCTTAACTTAACCACATCTGCAAAGTCTCTTTTGCCATTGAGGTAACATATCCACGGGCTCTGGGGATGGGGGCGTGCACATCTTTAGAGAGGAGGGCAATTATTCTGCCTACACAGACACTGGTTTATTCTTTCAAAAAATGTTTCTTGCGTACCTACTGTGTGTTCAATACAGCTGAGCAGATGAATAGAATGATATGAGATCCCAATACTGAAATAACTAATCATTTTTCAAAATTCATAATCAAAGTAAGTAATATCTATTCATGAAGCCTGGAACTGTGCACTGTTTTATGTTTCAAAAGTAAATGCCTGCAAATTTCTTCCCCTCTACCTTCTAAATTTTTTTCCCCATTCACTCTTTGGCTCAGATAAAGAGAAAAAGAGATTCTTTGTACTTCGAATTCAGTCTGTCACTTTGGTTCTATCCATCCGTCTGAAGCTTGCTCCACCGCGTACTTCTTGCATCTCTTGTATTTTCAGATCCACCTCTCCACCAGGATTCGTTTCTCTCAGTCAGACGCAATAAATGTGGACATGTGCTAAGTATGCTGTGGTGACCGTAGGCCAGTGGTAACTGAGGTGTCTGTGTGTAAGGCTGGCAATGGAATCCAAGGACCGCTGTTTGGAGCCTAGCCGTTTCCCTTCTTATTGTTTTCTTTGTGTTAATCATTTTGTTTCTTTTTTTCTTCTAAATCTATAGGAAGTCACAGCGTTGTAAAATTAAAAAGTATTTTTAACCGAGTCTAATCATCACATTAATTAGTTTAATTAATAGCAGACAACTTATCCAAATTACAACTCTATATTAGCTTCATAGCTAGGAATAAATTAATGTGAACTTTATAATGATGCCAGTTATAGGTCAATTCCAGTTCCAGAAAGAGGCAGTTGCTGACAATGGCATGTCTCCCTTTTTTTCTGAAATCTGTTATCTTTGAGATGGCCATCAATGTTGGAGACATAAATTGGGACAGGTCTAGAGGCTAAAGTTTAGTAAAAAGAGAATCATCATCAAACTCTGAGCATTTAAGTGAAATCAAGTCGATTATCAGAACTCCTGTAGGTTTTGGAGCCTTTAGAAACAGAAGCAATCCTTATATGTTGGAGCAAAGACACACCAGGTTCTGCACATGACCAGAAGATTAGAGAAAATTCAACCAACGTCATCCCAGACCACAGCTGACTAAAACGCTGACATCTCTACCATGAACAAGACGGGGACCTGGGAGAAGAAGCATCAGGAAGTTGGAGCAACCCCGTGTGGGTCCTAGGCAGCAACAAGTACCCGTGAGAACCTGAACACCCTCATTTTGGTGCCAATGCTTTTTTGTTAAATGAAGGCCTTGAGGTACCATAGATGACCTCTAAGAGGTTTTGGTTTTTTGTTTTTTTGTTTTTTCATTTAAAAGGGATACATCTGGTCTGCAATTCTCAAATATTTTGGTATCAAGACTCCTTTACATTCTTAAAAAAAAAAAATTATTAAGGGGCTGACCCGGTGGTGTAGTGGTTAAGTTCATGTGCTCCACTTCGGCAGCCTGGGGTTCGCAGGTTTGGATCCCAGGAGCGGACCTACGTACCACTTACCAAGCCATGCTATGGCAGGCATCCCACATAGAAAGTAGAGGAAGATGGGCACAGATGTTAGCTTAAGGCCAATCTTCCTCAGCAAAAAGAGGAGGATTGGCAGCAGATGTTAGCTCAGGGTCAATCTTCCTCAAAAAAAAAGAAAGAAAAGAAAGAAATTAGAGCTTAGAAAAAATTTTATATATTTATGAACTCAGTTATAACTAATTAGAAATACATTACATGGTAACATAAACAGCATATATTTATGAAAAATAATTCAAAAAAGTATTTCCTGATAAGAGTGGCAGCGTTCAACATTTTTAAAAAATCTCTTAAATGATTAGCTGAATAGAAGGCCACCGGATTCTCCTGTCTGCTTCCGCACTGGATCTGTTGTGATCCACAAGCCATGCAAAGCGGGAAGCTCCGCCTGCCCTATGGGACAAGGAGAGTGGAAGGCAAACATGTCTTGGCATTATTCTGAAGTTAGTTTTCTTCTCTCAGAACCCCTGAAATGATCTTGGGGTCCCCAAGATGCTTCATCATCAGGATTTAGTAGTGCCTCTCCATAGATGGAGCTATTTTAAGAATTTGTTGAAGTGGGAAATATCAGAATCTACCTGACCTCCTGCTGTCGATATGAAAGCCATCATTCAACAGTCTGACAAGTTCCTCCAGGTCAAAAAGGGTTCAGGTTCTTTTGCCATTTTTCCATCATCTTCTTGGACCTTTCTCACTCTTCCTTTTGCTCCTCAGCCTAATATCCCACATGGTTACAAGGTAGCTGCCGTGAATCCAAGCTTTACAAGCATGATTATAATTGTTTTCCACTTCCTCAAGGAGTCTTTCTTTTAAGAACAAAGAAGTATTTCCAAGTCTCCCAGCAAATCTGTTCTTTAACATCATTGGCTGCAATTGGACCACACGCCCTGGTCAAAACTCAATTCTACAGAGAAGAATCAGCGTCCAGGCTTGGCTTAAATTAAGAAAGAGTCGTCACAAGAACTACAGTTGGACCCACCCTGCCTGAAATTCATGGTCACAATAAGGAGAGTATGTACCTTCTTAGGAAGGAGGACCGGCCACAGCTGGAAGGCGGAGCAGATCCAGGAGTTGTAAAGTGTGATGTGGTCCAGGGACTTCCAACTGGAAAAGCATTCTAAGCTCCTTAGGAATAAGGTGAACTGATCCTTTCATCTCACCAATCTTTCTTCCTAGATGATTTAAAGATCACCTCCTTCATATCAGGAAGGTACAACATCCAACAGAATTTAGCACTGTATTAAGTGTTAGTTATGATTCATGGGAAGAGTTAGAAAAGTGCCAGGACCTTCCTCCCGCATCTAATTTTTTCGGCAACCGCTAAATGTACTATTCCAGCCAGAAGCTAGAACTTCAAATAAAGAACCTCAGTTTGGGGCTAGTTTATTTATTTACTTTTCTGTTCTGCTTATTTTTGGATTTATGTTTGAATTTATGCTAACTTTTCTAAATATGTTTATAAAACTCTGTAGTTCTTTATTATTTTTAATTCAAGCTTAAAATGTGTACAACTGCCACTAGGTATTCGATGCCAAAAGACAATTTCAACTTGAAAAAGCAAAGGCAAATAGTTCCTGAGGCTTATTAGTGCATTATTGTGGGCATAATTCTTCTTTCCAACCCTCACTGTGATTATCTATTTAGAGGAAGCACTTAGTCTCCACTTACAACATAGGAAGACTTTCCATCACCATCAAGTGGAAGATGTGAGCCAAGCAATAGGAGTCTTTATGTGCACAAAACAAATGCCCTAAAGCAAGACACATAAGATGCACTCCCTGCCCCAAAAATCCCATGAGAAAAATCCTACTTTCTTCTGAATAATCAATCACAAAAATAATTTTGGAATGCATAAAACGTGTGTAGCAGAGTGAAAGTTTTCCATTGCTTAAAAAAAAGAGAAATTCAGTTTAGGCTAAAAATAGCAACTTACACACCAAGATACATTCATGAATGTTTACTTACAATGAATCCTTAAGAGACGCCACAGTGATTATAAGGCAACCTTCCCTTTTGAATGCAACAAAACACAGGATGCGCACTTTCTCCAATCGTAGGGTGCTTTGATCAGCTCGCAGGAAGAGGATCTGGGCAGGACACAGCACAGGTCTTCCATACAGGCAGAGCAGTTGTGGGTTTACACAAATAATTCGAGGAAAGCTAGGAGACTTTCAGAAATGAAGCAAATGTTTTGTGCTAATATTTCCTACAATCACCGGGAAAGTATAGTACTAGGTTCTGCATCACATGATTCCAGGAAAATCTCCCCTGAAATCTTACATTGATTGAAATTCAATTTTAATTTTAACGTTTTGGTAAGAATAGGAAAGTATTTCTGTAATTTGCGAAGCTTTGGTGTGTCTGATTTTGATGCCTGACTTCGGCACATCTGTTTCTCCTGGTGTCAATCCACATGCAGGCCACAGAAAGGGGTCCTGCTCCAGGACAATGGTGAGGTTGCCATGAAAAAGCCCCCTCGGATCTCCCGCTGTAGGGAGCTTAAATGATCGATCCTCCCAGCTGCTGCCTTTCTGGATCCACCACGATAATCACTTCCTACAGCCTGTTCACAGACAATGAATAAACCCAGCAGGCTCTTCCCAGAGTGATGGAAGACTCCTCCACCAGGCAACTTTAGTTCAAGACTCCCCACTGTCCTGGCTGATCCGTTCTTGGAACTGCACTGTACCAAGTCTCTTCCTACTCAATCCCTCTTCCCTTTCTCCTTTCACAGGAGTCAGACCTGTGCTGTGGTCTCCATGCTCTCCACCCCATATCCCGCACCCACCCCAACTGATCTCTCACATGTCTAATCCTGTCTTGGAGGCTGCCTCTAAACAGATCTGAATGAGTTCACTCCACTTCTCATAAGTTCATCAAAAGGCACTGAACGTGAACAGAATGTGAAGCCTCTGTTGAATAATAAAGGCTAAAATATGTTCCGAATATGAATTATAGAATTTTTAAGAAGTAGAATTTTACTGTAGCCCAATAAATGCATAATAATTAAGTTAACAAAGAATTGGCCAACAAAATACCTTTAATCACTAGATACTGAGAACTTTAAATGTTATAGCTTGTTTGGGAGGAAGATGGGTCAGCTCAGTACATGGGTACAGGCTGAGAATGAACAGCCACTAAACTATGGCCCCTTCAGGATGGCACCGGAAGTCAATGGTGAGGGAGAATCCCCCAAGAGGGCAGAGTTTCAGGTGTTTCACCTGGGTATCCACATTGTGTAGAAAGAGAAGTGGGCACGGCTAGAATTTAGAGGGACCTATTGGCAGTGGAAAGTAGCTTGGATACTGGATCAGGGGCCTAGAAGAAAAAGATTAGAAAATTGTCTATACAGACATCCAGGGAAGATGCCAGAAGATGTATCCAAGAGAATGGTCGCAAAGTAAGCAAATCTTCCTATTGCATATTAATGTCCACCAGAGACTACCCGTCATGGAAGAAATACGGAGCAGTCATGTAGACAGAACGACTTGGCCAGGTGATGGCAGCCAGCATTTATCTTTGGCTAGTCTAACTCTGGCACAATGAGCACATGAGTAGAGTACTATGGTGTCGGGAAATGAGGCTTAGTTGGGCCCAACAACAAAGTCTTCCCTTCTCCGTGGCTGATTGACAACTGCTACTGTAGAACATCCAACCTGATAGCAACGGAGATCAGTCCTGACTTCCCCTTGTATGGTACCAACCCTTGAGGAGGAGAACTAGCTTCTTGGTAGCTAGTTGTGACACTAAGTAGGAAGTGACAGCAATTTATATTGCCTGGCATTGATATACATTCTGACTATGAGTTTGCCTTTCCTACTTTGCAGGACTTCAGCCAACACCACTCTCCAAGAACTTGCAGAAGTTTAGTCATCTGACCAAACTGTATTGGACCAAGAGATCCACATTACAGCAAAACTACTGAGGAGTGAACGTGCCATGGGATCTATCTGTCCTCTCACGTGCCACACCACAAGGCTGCTGACCTGATAGGGCAATGGGGCAGCCTCTTGCAGCAGAGCTAACGTGCCAGCTCAGAGATGATACCATGTGATAATGAGACACTATTCTCCATTACATATCATACTCTCCAAATCAAATACCACTATAACGTGTTGTGTCCCCAATAGGTAGAATACATGGATCCAAGGACCAAAGTGTGGATTTGGAGTAGCTCCATTTTCTCTTACTCCCAGTGTCTTGCTTGGAGAATTTGTTCTTGTCCCATGAAACTCTAGGCTCTGTGGGTTTAGGGGTGGAACACTTCCATCATGATACACAGAAAGAGTCCCATTAAACTTTCAGCTATGTCTCCTGCCCGGTTGCTTCAAGCTCCTTGTGCCAAAAGACCAGCAAGCAAGGAAAAGAGCCACCATCTTCAAAGGTAATTGACCATGATCATCAGGAGGAACTAGGGTTTCTATCACAAATGGAAACAGGTAAAAAATATGTCTGGTATCAGGCGATCCACTGAGGCATCTCTGGATAAGCCCTTGTCCAATTTTGATGGTAACTGAACAAAGGCAGCAGCCACAGCCTAAGAAAGGAATGATGAGCAGGGGCTGGAGCTCCTTAGGAATGATTGTTGGGTCCACAGGTAAGCTGCATGACCAGAAGAGATGCTGGCCAAGGTTAAAGGGCTTCTAGAATGAGTAGTAAAGGAGGGAGGTGATTTGTATCATTTGAAGCCCTATACCAGCTATAGTGATGTGATCTGTATTTTATAACATTAACCTGATTCTTGACAGATTCCCAAGGCAAAGCCCAGCTAGAACTTTGGAGGAGCTGTTCCCAGTGGAGTGAATTGTTGAGGCTAGGAGAGCAGATCAAGTGGTGCAAGGAGTGGATTGCCATGGATGATGTAGAGTGCCTCCCAGTCCTCCCTTCTGGGCAGGGGCATTAATTTCCCCAGCTGCCAGAAGAGTTCCCAGCTGAACTGGACTCTGGGAAATGGTCTTGGCTGAAAGGGAGGTGGGAAAGCAGAACTACGTTCTGTTCTATACAAACGGCAGGCCTATTTTCAGGCTGGTCACTTTTAGGAAGGATTACATCAGGAATCTGAGAATCTTGAAAACGGTTTTCTTAAAGCTACCCATTTGTTCCCAAACCAGATGAAAAACTTTTGTGTATCTCAAAGGGTGTTTATACTTCAGTTTAAAGACTACCTCTCATCATCATCTGCGCTCGCCTAGAATATCACAACATTATCTTTCCTGGCATCCTGGTATACACTTTCCTCCCTACCTCCTTGTCCCCAGTGTTATATTTATTGCAGTTAGAGAGACATTTTATAAGTTGAAGTCTTGCCTCGTCTCTGCTAGTCCCCTCCAGATGGATTCTCATTGTTTTGGGGATAAAGAAGTAAATTCTCATCATTGCCTACTGGCCTTGCAAGACCCAGACTCTCCTAGACTCTGCAGTCTCCCCTGCACTCACCACAGAGGAGCCTCCTGGACCTGCAGCTCCCCTCCTTCTACCTTAGTGCCTCCCTCCCACTGCTCTCCTTCTGGAATGTTCTTTCCTCCTTCCCTCTTCACCTGCTGTACTCTACTCAAATTTCAGGTCTTTGGCAGGAATTTTTCTTTGTTGGGAAGCTTTTCAAAATCCCATAGAGGTTAAATCCTCTGTAATAAAGGTGACCATGTGTTCTGGTTAATCTGGGAAATGTAGGTTTTCACCAGTTGTCTGGTTGCAGCACCGTCTCATTTGCTGATTTAAGGCATCTGGTCCCCACCTCTATAATCTGGTTCAATTCCACACTGTACTGTGCTTCCCCAACTCTTGAAAACATGTATTATTTTATTTTTTAATATCTGTTTCCTTAAAACAACTGTAAGAATTATGAGCGCAGTAAAATATCTATCATATCCATCCCTAGCATATGGTAGAATCATTGGCGCGTCGTAGATGCTCAGCAAATGTTTCTTGAATGAATGAGAGATTGACTGAAACATTGGGGCACTGAAATATTATGCAACTGCTTTCACCAAGAAAGTACAGTATCAGTTTATACTACCACCTAATATTTATAGCAATACTCCAACAGAGCAAACAGTATGGAACCCTATCCCTTAAAAAAAACTTAACAAGGATAAAAAGGTTACAGGTCTTGCTTGAATTTGCATTTCTTTCATAACTAGGAAGAGAGACATTTTCTCCTTACTATTTATATGCCATTGAATGGAATGGAATATAAACTGAATGGAATGGAATGGAATGAATTTTTCATTCGTATCCTAGGCTCTTTCATTTACTGTGGTCTTTGTAGTGTTATTGTATCTGTGGACAGTTTTATTTATTATAGGTATTCACCCTCTATCTGGTTTATTTGATGCAAACATCTTTCCTACTATTGTTTTCTTATTTCTTTCATTTTTGTTCATTTTCATCTTTTGTATGATTAACATTTTTATAGTAAAAAGTCTTCTAACCATTTCTTTCATAATTTTGTTTCTTGTCTGGCATACTTTTTCCAAAATTATGAGAAATGCTTTTTCATTTTTTTCAGGTTTTTCATAAATTCTTGGTTGACTTTTAGCTCTTACCCAAAGGTTCTTTTGACATACAATATATACTGTGGATTTAAATAATTTTCTCTCCATTCTCTTTGGCTACATAATAACTTTAAAAAATAGCTCGTTACAGATAAACTTTAGTGCAGCTCCTTCTAGTTCATAACAGCTACAGCACATACAAAATACTTAGATGCTGTTGTGCATGCAAACAACATCATGAGGAGGATGGGAGCATAATGAGCTCAGTCACTGAGAAGGGGTGCCTGGGAATCCAGGAAGGTGAGTACACACCAGTCTTGTGGATTATGGTGTGTCTGTGAACATCTATGGATTCACTGGCCCCTTTTTGTGTGAGGCTACATGAAGTCCTTTAAATCAAAAGTGTTCTGTAGGACAGCAAGAAAGTATAGTATGGGATTTACGTGAATGACACATGGAACTGGGGCAGCTCTTCCTCATACACAAGACGGTCATCCTACTGAATGCTGCATAATGAGGAATCTGATCCTTAACCACGTGATTTGCCCACAGCCGTTGGGAGACACAGTGTCAGCCTGGTGAGGGCAGAGGGGAGGCAGGTGTGAAGGGAAATTGTAAACACTAAGACAGATGTTTCTTTCCATCTGGACTTCAGATGGAAGTCAAAGATGACAATAGTAGTTTGACATTCTTCTAAGTCATGTCTTCTCATTTATTTCCTTTATGTTTGCTGACACATTCTTAGATTTGCACACACATCCTTGTGAGGACATGCATGCATTTAGAAGAAGGAGGTTGGTATCTGGGGTGTAGTCTGTGCTCATGGCCCAAAGGAATATCTGCCCTTATTCACAGCAACTGACCCACCTAAACCAAAATGGTGGCTCAGAGACATGTAAGAAAAACAGGTGGGAGTGGGATAGGGCAAAGCCACAGATAGCTGAAACACACACATTTTTACTCAATGTGCAGCATATTCAAATCTTTGCAGCAAATGTACATCCTTTTAGACCAAGCTGAAACTTAACACAAGGTTGAGCTTTCTGCTAACGGCATTGCTAAACCATATGCTGTCAAAGCTGACATTCCTACAGCTGACTTTTGATCACTAGTTTCCAAAAGGCTCATTCTAAACCTCATTTGTATTTTTCCTTGTCCTCAGGGAACAAAGTAAATTTCAGCCTATTTCTTTTCATTTATGTGAAATAAAGTTTAGCTCTCTCATTTGTTTTATTGAGTTCATTTTTAAGAGAAAAAATGATGAATGCACCCATGCATTCATTCAGCAAAGAATGGAGATAGGAGTTCTCCATTAGCCACATATAGCCATTGTATTGCTAATGCCCTTTTCAGCTATTGGATTAAAATTTGCTTTTATGGATATGGATACTGCTATTTTCTTTTATGAGTATTGTTGTGCTGCTTTCTCAGTTCAGCTGACCTTGTCCCTTAAATGTGACGGTGACTTCGTTCAGATAGTGTTACAAAACACCAAACTTGAACATGAAAATAGAAATCATAAAAGAAAAAAAAACACATCAGTTTCTGTTTGTTTTTTTAACTTAAGATTTAAGGGGAATATTTTTGAGTAATTAATGCATTATAACCTGAAGGTCAGACTCAGGCCGTATTGAATCCTGCTTTGAAAATATTTCCCCCAAGGCTTGCTTGCCCCCTTGTAAAATGCGTATCATTCAACAAATCTTTGTTGATTATGCCAGTCACTATAATAGGTTTTGGCATCACAGCATTGAACAAAACAGACAGAAATCCCTGCCCCTTTGTCTGAATTTTGGACACTCAGCAGATGGGATCTGCCACATACACCCACCCAGTGTTCCATTTCCATAGCCCAAAGTATCCTGGTATCTTGTTTATTTTCCTTCCTCCCAGTCTTTTTGGGGAGAATTTTAATGATGCGTAAAATTGAGACAGGGTAAAAAGATGTCTTGAGACCCAGGCTGTTCCCACAAAACTTGGCAATGTTTAAACGCAGCTCAGCTGAGGGCCCCGTGGCTGATGCTCAAGGCCCCATGCTGTCCTCCAAATTTCTACAAAAGGGAGAAAACATATTGTCTTTGGGCCTCCAAGTCACAGTCTGAGCTCAGGTAAACATCTTTTTTCTTAATGTAGTGTCTACAATGAGTCAAATAGCGCCATGTCTAGCATTTGAGTGTTTTAGAGATTAACCAATTCGTACTCAGGATGAAAATAGGAAAACCATCATGCTGCATTTACCAGGCCAATTCACACGCGTTACCAAATTTAATTATTACAACCACCATTGAGAATAGATTATTTTTTTACGCTTGAGGAGACTTTACACAAAACCCACATAGTTAGGGTCATTAGGATTCCCACAAGGGCAAGACCAGAGAAGAGGAGAAGAACTGGCCCCTGGGGTAATCATGATTGGGGGCGGGAGCCTTTCTCTCCCCGCGGATCCATGGGAGGCTGCAAACCCCTAACATGTGAACTCAAGGGAGAGGCTCAAACTTGAATCCAACCAGGCTCAGCTTATGAGATGAAGACAGGACAACAGCAGAAACAAAAAGGGGGTGGTGGCCTTGTTAGAGTTATCACTTTGTGCCCATGACTAACACGAGGAGCACAATCAGAAATAGGGCTCAGCTCTTGCCAACAGGTCTGACAACAATTGGGTGAAGGTAGTCAGCGAGCCTGTGCCCGGGGACAAGGTCAGACCTGCAGGGCTCCAAGAACCAGAAAGACAGAAGCCTCAGACACTCTGTGCCTGGACAAGTGAGGGACTTTCCAACAGGCCCCTGTGTGGCACTTCAGCCCCCAGACCTGAGACCCCAAAAGAGTATTTTCAAACTTCATTTTCACTGGGGTAAAAGCTAGTATCCAGCTATTGGTTCCAGACTTGAAGAGAGAAGCCTTAAGTGTTTTCAATTATTGTTGGTGATTGATGGAAGTTGGCTGAGGCTGGGAAAGAACAGAGTGAAAATTCAAACCCAGATGTGTTGAAATGTGATTCCCTACATGAAACAAGGGCTGTAACACTTAGCTTCCATCTAACCAAAGCAGAGTGAGAACTGATGTTGACTAGACCTTGATGGGCAAGGCTTGGCTATGCTAGAAGCACCCCAGTTCACTGAATGAGCTCCAGGGATGGGAGCAAGTTCTCCTGTGTAGAATCACAAAGGAGAAATTCTGAAATAATTGGAAAGGATGTTGGAAGTTTGGACAAGTTTTCTTAAGCTGTTCTTTTCACTGATGATGGTGTATTTCTGAGGTCAGGGGCCAACAGATGAAGGGAAAGAACTGGAAGAAACGTCAGGAGAGGGATCCCAGGACTGCGATTCTCCTTCGGGGGTTGTATGACCTTCTCATTGTTTGGTTTTTCAACAATCCTCCTCCCCTTCATAAACTTCTTCCATCATGGTTGAGTGGATTGTTTTCTAAATTAAAGTGTATTAAAACACGTTTCAGTGATAATAGATTGAGGTGTTTACAATAAATATAATTAGAAATGTACTGTGCTATTGCAAAGCAAGAATGGAAATCACTAATGTACCAATTTAATGCTGCTGCAAATAAGTAGAACAATTTAAGCTGATAGGCTGAAAATTTCCTACTCACATTTGAAAAGTTTTAAAAATAAAATCAAACAGTGATTTGTTTTCCTGAAGACAAACAAGCCTGGAGCTGAAGGCTTTCTTCCTGATTTTAATAGTCAAAGAAACTCTCACGCTTGATAAAGGAAGTAGGAGCTCTTGTTGGGAGAATTTCCATTTTTGGCAGACTTAACGATGTTTTCATAATTCTATGGCTCACTATTGGCTTTTCTGTTGACCTCCATGTTTGTTTTCTAATTTGCAACCAACCGTAAAGTTCTCCTTATTCAAAATATTTCACCCAGAGATGTTGAGGAAGAAAGGCCTTCAAGCATTTTCTTGTTCTCACCACTCTGAAGCTCAAGCGTGGTGCCAGCTCACATAACTGGCACATATCTGTTCAGTCCCATTTCATCTGGCTTTATTCAATTCTAATCCAGCAGCTCATCCTATCTGAAGAATGCAAGAGGAAGATGGCTGGATCAGGGTAACATTCAGAGCCAGGGACTTCTGGGGGCATGGGTGATGTCTCGTGAATTTATGGCTAGGTTGACAAAATAACGCTATGTGAAACCTTCACATTCAGCGTGCTCGGCCACGTTAGGCAGTAGACAGGAAGGTCAGGCAAAGAGAGCAGGGGAGCACAGTCTTCAATGATTAAACCTTTGCTGTTTACATAAATTTTCATGTATCATAACCTCAGCTACAAAACCCACAGATCCAAGTGAGGAGGAGTACTGAGCTCTTTGCTGCCAGCGTCACTGCAAGAAGTTCAAAAGAAACAAATAGGAAATGTTTGCTATTAAACAGTATTATTGCTTAGTCCATAAACACAGAATAAAATGATTCTTATTAAGTAGAGTAGGGAAGAACGAGAAGCCCAGATTCTGCGCTGTGTTCACCAGCATACCGTCTTTCCAGCAGAACCGCCAGCTCCTTCCGGCGTACTATCAGAAGCGATCATTTGAATGGTCCACAGTGCTAATCTGTCAACGGACTCGTTTCCTGGTCTTCTGATTCTGCCTACGTGATCCGGTTCTCTTTGGGAACACTGTGGTGGAACATTTGGTCTCTGAGTTTACACAACACACACAGATATTCTCTCAGAAGCCTATTTGTTTATCTGTTTGTTCTTTTCATTCATTCCTTCAACAAATGCTTTTTGTGCCAAGCACTGTGCTTTGTGTGGGAGAAAGTGGAGAGAGCAAAAACAGATTCTGTCTGATGCAAATACACTTGTCAACTGAACTCGTCATTGAGCAAACAGCAATGGATTTGTTGTGTTTTGTTTTCTGTAAACTGGAAAAGCTGTCTCTCTGGGGTCTGAGCACAGAGCTGTTGACTAAAAGCTCTACCCTTTTATTGGCTGTTTCATGGCCTCGAGCCATAGAATCCCTCTATTTCCTCATCCATGTAACTCAGAAAAACAGCCCTAAACTCTCGGGTATTAACCAATTAGGGATTTCAAAGGGTTTCAAAATCTCTTTCATGGTTTTTCTGTATTATTTTATGAGTAGTCTTATTAATATGCTTCATCTGTGTAGTTTTGTAAATTATAAGCAGTAAGTGATCTTTGCTTCTTACATTCGCCACTATTGGTCTTTATTTTTTATTAAATTTACCATTAAAGGAACCCTTTTTCGCCCTTGGGATTTTACTTTCTCTTCCAAAGAATTCCTCAGCATGGGGAATCCTATGCCTTCACATTTGGGCTTCCAAAGTAGAGTGTTCTTGTGTTTGAAAAGTTATCTAAGTGTTTTACATTATTTCACCACAGAGGAGGGCAAATTTGCTTGAGAGAAAGGAAGAGAGAGAGGGAAGGAAGGAAGGAAAGAAAACATATTTAAATACTCTGTACAAACGATGAGAGGCACAACAGGAGACTGCTTGAGTATATATGGATTGTTCAACGTACA
Source organism: Equus asinus (assembly GCF_041296235.1). Classification (NCBI taxonomy): domain Eukaryota; kingdom Metazoa; phylum Chordata; class Mammalia; order Perissodactyla; family Equidae; genus Equus; species Equus asinus. The sequence goes on from NC_091800.1 coordinate 80,969,679, forward strand.
CGCATATGTTGAGGATAATAAAATAGAACTGATGAGTAAAATATCCTCATAAAATTCATGAAGTCAAAAACATATCTACTATCTGTGTGCAGGAGCACATAAGTGCAATGAAAACAGTTCTTAAACTGTAGTTAAGTAATGAATTATATGACTGAGCTATTTTTAAAGTAGTACTTTGTTTATAATAACGTCTTTTTATAATCCCTAACTTCTAATTAATGCAAAATAAATCACCCACCTAGCACATTCTATCATTTCCCAATTACCTGTGCCTCATAACCAAATCATTCTTTATTGCATTTTAAAATCATGACTATATGAAAATTTCTTCTACTGACAGTATTTTCCTAAGTTTACTAACTGCGTGTATTTTTCTTTATGTTCTGTAAGACTACAACTTATTTCATTAGTTATGCCAAAACTTTATTCTTTTATAACACCATGGAAAGGGCATTTCCCCCTTTTTTAGACCAAAACACGCTCCATTTTTATCCAAGGATTTCATAGCTCCTCCATTTAACTCATAAACTCATTCGTTCTGTTATATGGTGTGTCCTGGGAATAAATCCAGGAACAGCAAGCCTCATCTTGTGTTTTTATTGTTAAAGCAACTTTATTTACATATAAAACCCTCAAAGGGGCACAAGTGGCCCGCAGCCCTCCACCTGGCCATTACCCCTGTGTGTACTGATGAGTGCCTCATAAAATATTAACCGGTTTGTGTCTAGGGTAAAATATGAGGTTGTGATGTGACGGTGACCTGTGTCCTCAAGGAGAGGTTTCCATTTTGTGCTTCAGAAGGTGCAAGGAAGGCGGATGTCTTGGCTCCCCCTCCCAGGGCTGATGGGCTCCATCGGTCAGTGGTGTGAAGTCACACACTGACAGGCAGCTTTCTGGGCTCAAGACTAAGCTATCATCCCACCACACTCCCAACTTTTTTAGCTATCCTACCTCTTTTCATGTCTCAGAGAGAAAGAAAAAGATACCATTCCATCAAAACTGACCTTACTACACATGCAATATGGTTTTAGAAGGAAAGAAACGGTGCTGTGATGGAGAATAACAGTGGGACCTACTTGATATAGCAAGGCCAGCGAAGCTGAGATGTGAAAGATGAAAAGACCACAGGCCTGTGAAATGCAGAGGGGACGTTTCCACGTGAAGGGAAAAGCAAATGCAAAGTTTTCTTATGAAATAAAGCCTGTCATGTCCAAGAAGAAAAAAACGATGATCCCTAAAGTTTCAACAACTGAGTTCAGGTGGCTGCAGATTTTCCTTTGACGTCTCAATGTTTGTGGACAGCCAGGAGAAAAAGGTGAGTCAGCCTGGAGCAGTAAAGTGAAACTAACAAGGCAATGTAAATTTCTCTGGAGGGTAGACAGGAAGGGTTGGTGTGCAGGATTGCCCACCTCAGGTGTGCAGGAATATCGGAACACGCCATTAGGAATTCTGTCTGCAGAGGACATCCAGACAGAGACTCAATCAAAGGGGCCCCAGGCAGGCAGAAGGAAGCCAGAAGAGATGGAGGAATGCCAGAGATAGTCCTAGAACTCCAAATGAATCGAGAAGAGACTTGAAATGCCTGAGGACATGTGTGGGGCAAAGTTTGGAGTCAGCCCAAAGAGCACCAAGGACAATGAATGACCCTCCAGATCAAGCCCTGGGACCTGTCATGAATTCCTCACCATGGGCTTAAATAAACAAAGAGAACTAGCTGCCTTTGGGGAATAAAATTAAGATATTTATTTGCTGTTATGCCAAACCTTTGATGTAATTTCTTTCTTTCTTTTTTTTTGTGAGGAAGATTGGCCTCGAGCTAACATCCTTGCCAATCTTCCTCTATTTTGCGTGGGATGCTGACATAGCATGGCTTGACAAGTGGTGCTAGGTCCGAGCCCAGAATCCAAACTTGCAAACCCTGGGCCGACAATGCTGAGTGCATGAACTCAACCACTATGCCACCTGATCCACCCCCTTTGTGTCATTCTTTATGCTTTTTTGTGCTTAGGTTGGTTGAGCTGCTTGGAGCAGTGATTTTATAGTTTTCACAAAATTTGGGAAATTTTTGCACATTATTTTTTCAAATAGTTTTGCTATTCTTCCTCTCTTCTCTCCTTTGGGAGCTCCAATTATACAGATGGGAGGCTGCTTGAAATTGTCCAACAGATAATTTTTTTTTGGTCACGTCTCTTTCTGTGTTTCATTTGCTATGTCTTCAAGTTCACTAATCTTTTCCTCTGACACTAATCTCATCTAGTATACTTTTCTTCTCAGCCATCATAGTTTTCATCACGAGAAGTTTGATCTGAGTCATTTTTGTGTCTTCTGAGTCTCTGTCTCTAACATGCTCAATTTTTCCTGTAGTTTCTTCAACATATAAAATGTGGGTATAACAACTCTTTTACTGTCCTTATCTACTAATTTGGTCATGTGTCATTTTCAGATCTGTTCTCAGTCTGTTTCTATTTGTCTGCTTCTTTTCATATTAATTTTTTATTGAACAGCAGGCATCATGTATCTTATCTGTGATGCAAAGTTTTCTTATGAAATAAAGCCTGTCATGATTATCAAAATCATTATTAAAAGATTCTTTCTTTTTTTTTTTTGAGGAAGGCTAGCCCTGAGCTGACATCCATGCCCATCATCCTCTACTTTATATGTGGGACACCTACCACAGCATGGCGTGCCAAGTGGTGCCATATCTGTACCCGGGGTCCAAACTGGGGAACCCGAGGCCGCCGAGAAGCAGAATGTGTGAACTTAACTGCTGTGCCACCAGGCCAGCACCTGTGACAGATATTTCTATATTCCTATAAATATCCTTGGGCTTTGTTCTAGGCCACAATGAAGCTACTTAGTAACAGTTTGATCTTTTTACATCTTGCTGTCAGGGGGACCAAAGCAGCCTTTTGTCCAGAGCTAAGGACACCCACTACTCAAGTAAGACCCCTCTGAGTACCTACTGATGCCCCAGGAATTTAAAGCATTTTTCTCCCTGGCTGGCGGGAACACATGCTATTCCCAGCCTTGTGTGCGTTCCAGGGACTGTTTGCGTGATCCTCCCAGGTCGCTCTCTCCCAGCTGGGGGTGGTTTCCTCATGAGCATGTCATGACCCTCAGCTGAAGACTTAGGGGAGCTCTCCGCAGATCTTCCACTCTCTCTCCTCCCTCTCCTCCCTCTCCTCCCTCTCCTCCCTCTCCTCCCTCTCCTCCCTCTCCTCTCTCTCCTCTCTCTCTTTGCAGCTCTCTTCTCCCTGTGCCTTACAGGGGGAACTCCATCTGCTTTGTTTTCTGCGGATTCTCAGCTCCGTCTCCTCAACTCAGGGAAACAGAAAGATTCCTCCTGGGAATTGCCTTCCTCGTCTGCAGGTGGAGACTCTCTCCTGGCAGGAAGTGTGGCCAGGACGGAGAGGATCCTTTTTGTTTTCCATCTCTAAGGATCACTGTCCTGTGCTGGCTGATAGTTGGTATCAGAAAACTCTGTTTCGTGTTTTTGACTATTTCTTCTGTTGTTTCAGATAGGAGAGAAATCCTGTGTCTGTAACTTCACCTTGATCAGAAGAGTCAAAATACTCAAGATTCAGTTTTATAAAGTTATACAAGGCCCTTAGGTAGGTGCAAGCAGGAGATAGATGGAGCAGAGAACCAACAAAAACTGTATCAAATAATGACAAAATTAAATAAAAGAACACAGAGGATAGGTAATATTTATTAACAGCTGTCAGAGTGCTAGTCTCTTTCCTAAGCACTTGGATGAGTGAGCTCACTTTTTATGCTAAACAATCTTCTGAGATAGGTACTTTCAAAACTCCCATTTTACAGATGAGAAAACTAAGAGAAATTAGGTGAGTTGGCCAAGAAATCATAATTTGTCAGAGCTGGGAGTTGAACCCAGATCATCTACCTTTGGAGTCTGTACCTAACAGTGCAGAAAAACTTCAAAATCTACTTGGAACAGGAAGGTGGCAGCCAGGACCTTAACAAACAATGAGAATATGGGCTTCTGTTGGCTTTGTCAGGTACCCAGTACTATGGTAATCATCAGTCACACCCTTGTTGCTGCTCAAGGCCAGTATAGCCTGGGGAAACAAGACCACACAGCGTCATGAAATCGTGCATTTCTGCACTGCCTCCACCCCGGTGAGCACACTCCTATACCCCGCTGAAGACTATTATCCAGAAACTTGCATCCTTGGTTCTAAGGTGTTCTAATGTTTTAGACAACAACAAAAATTTCCTCTTTTCCGTGTATTTTATGAGCCGTTTGTGCTCAGTGCGCCTGTCAAAATCAATATACTTCACTATATGAACACATAGACAGATAAACATCATACGTCTGAATTTTATATTGTAGTTCGGTTAGAAATATGTCTTTAAAATGATTGAGGTCCACTCAGCCAATTTTTTCAGTCTGTCTCTGGGACTATTGGGTCCGATGTGTGGAAGTTGTACAATATCAGTGCAATGGTGTTTGCGAATTTCATTTACCGTTTCCTATCTTTTAAGCTTTGATATACATTTGTGCATGCCCTCGTAGTCCAAGGGATGTAAACGTGTGGTGGAATGAGGAGGGGCAAATGGCTCAGGGCCTTTGTGTTTGAGAGGCGCACAGCCCTGCGGTGGAGCTCTGAGCTCCCCCAGCACCTGCTGCAGCCGCAGCCTCCACCCAGGCAAATCCCTTCTCAGTGACGGCCTCCTGCACGGTGGGCGCTAACTCTTCTCCAAGTCACCCAGCCACTCTCCTCTGTCCCGTGTCTTCCATCACCAGGGTTGACATCCTTTCTTTAAGCCATTGTACAACTTTGTAACAAAAAATATCTATATCAGAATATTTACTGAGGAGATAAATAGAACAAAGACCCTGTAATTTGAGGAACAAAAGAGAATCATTTATCGTGGCTCCAGACTCAAAGATGTGGTAACTTTATAGAAAATACTCACAGATTTGAAAGTGTATCAGTCAGGATGGTCTAGGGTGCACTGCTCACTAACAAATATCCCTCACCTCACGGGGGCCGTGACAGCACAGGGTTACTTCTTGCCCATGTTCCATGTACATCTGGGCTCAGCTTTGGCTCTGCTTGGTATTGTCTTCTATCCGGGACCTAGTCTCGTGGAGTAGCTGCCTGGGACATGGTCAGTCTTGACTCAGAGGAGAGATACGGGGAACCATAAGCCAGGTTTTGAAGCTTCTGCTCTCACATTTCATAGTCCACACAAGTGACACGCCACTCAGCGAGGTGGGGGCTGGGTTTCCATGATCCTCCGAATGCCCCTTTCAGAAGGAACACTTACAGTTCCATGGCCAAGCCTGATATCCATGGGTAAAGAAATGTAATCCCCCAGGGAAAAAAAATGAATATTTTAAACAATAATAAATGGTACCCCAAAGACTAAGGGCTTTCTCCATTGCTGCAAACTTCACATGTGACTTTAAGTGCAGCCTTATGGTGCCATAGTGACAGCAGACCTGCAGCCTGCAAGGCACGGCACACAGAAGGAAAATGCTATTGTATATATAGAAATGCAAGAATTGCCATTGGAGTAGGCAAGTTGTTGTTCCCATCAGGATGTAGGCTGGTGGGAAAGACCTACTGGCACCAAAGACCATGCAAACCAGAGAATGAGACCCTCAATTCCTGCACGGGCAATTATCACGTGGGGCCAAGTTATCCAGGCTGCCTTCCACAAGGTAATGCTCAGCTCCCACCCTGCCTTGTCCACGTAATGGAGGTGTGAAAAATGCAGAGCACAGATGCCAGTCAAGAGGAAGAATGAAAGCTGTGCTGCTCCCAGGGGCTTGAATAAAGATGTTCTCTCAGTTTAAGGACCTCACAGCCCTGGGGAAACAAGGTAAAATGGAGTTTGTTTGTCTCATTTAAGAAACAGATTATTTTATTCACACAGGGATGTCTTAGATAAAAAAAAAAATTCCTAAGAGCGTAGCCAACACCCAGGAGAAGAGCTCTCTGAATTTGTAGCAAGTTCTAAAAGCATCATTTCCCTCTTCCAAATGTGGTGCTGAAGATCAATTTAGCTATCGAATTAGGAACAACAAGCTGCATAGAAATTACACCATGGAACCTACAGGAAAAGGCTGACTTGGAGAAGAATTCTGGATGGTGTGAATAATTCTGAAAGCAGAACATGCAGCTTGGAAATGTTTTAATTGTCCTGCACGGCCACTGCAGACAACCACGTCGATGCATTAAGAACTTGGCAAAGAGGGCCAGCCATCAATTCTAGAAACTGCCACTTCCTGGAAGGCTTTCCCTGCCTGGAGATGGGACTCTGCACCACGAAGGGGCCAGCCCACTATCACTGCTGTAATTGTGTTCTTGTTACAGATCTTCACAAATAGTGTACTGGTACAGAACATATGCTGTGCAAAGCATTTTTACAATACTATTGTATGCTAAGCTGACAAAAGAATATCAGGGATTCTCTCTCTTTCTCTCTAATTTATATATATGTATATAAAATGAATTTTGAAATTATGCATTTCATAATTATGAAAAGTATAACCACATGCAGTGTGTCCACCCGTTACATTGTTTATGAGCAGAAAGTCATGCTAAATAAGAGGATGATAACAACATCATCAAAATAGAGCATTTTAAACACCCAAGTCCCAGGAAGTTAGTTTGACCAAATTAATCACGTTGGTGATTGTTCTGAGTTGAGGACACTGGCCGTGCCCCAGAGAACAGTCAGTTTATGGGATAGGCAGAAGCAGAGACCAAAGGAACCGAGGAAACCCAAAAAAGAGATACCAAGAAAGAAGAACCAAGAAGAAGGAGTCCATCAAGTATCAAATGAAAAAACTGAGGATTGAAAGTAGGTCACTCTATCTGCTATGCCTGAGTGTTAGTGACTTTTTAAGGAGCAATTTAAGGAGAGCTGTGGGCCAAGCTCCACTGCAGCATCTGGACAGTTCAAGGCCCAGTCTGTTGACATCAGGTGTCAGGTGTACACTGGTGCTGGGCAGGGTGGGCACATCCCACACGTCAGTGCTGGCCTCACAGAGCATCTACTCTAACTCTGTCATTTCCTGCATGTTAGACCATGACCCAGGATAAGAAATGCACTTTACCACACAAAGCTGAGTGTGTGCATGTACAAACACACACCACTGGGACAAAAGGTTTATTAAGTAATACCTGCATTTACCAAATGATATACACTGACTTTTGTTTCCATTCTATTTTATTTAATTAAAAACATAAAGATCATGACCGCAGCCATCCCCTGGGCTGTGACGTGCTTTTGATGACTGAGATGGGTGCCGGCAGTCAGGGGAGGAGTGCCAACAGCACAGGTGCTAGCAGTGAGCTTTCCGCCAGAATGTGGGTGGTGGGAGGAGGTGCTGCAGAGCTGGGCAGTGGTGTCATTGGTGCTCAGGGAGCAGGAGGCTTGGGAGAGGGCCCAGGAGAGTGGAGTCTCTGTCACAGGAACTGCAGATCTTGGTGAGGAGAAGATGGAGAAGGAAGTGGGGGCTATGTCTGTGGGAGGAGCAACCTCCACGTGGGATCCAGGTCCCGATGCTGCAGCTGAGAGAAAAGGGTGACCAGGGATCTCCAACCCCAAGATTCCCTCCCTTGCTGAAGCCTCTGCTTTAATGGATAGGCATTAACTGAAGCCGTGGAATCGGCCTTCTCTCAAGGGTGCAATTTCTCAAGGATGGAGTGATTGTAGCAGAGGGGGCCCAGGGCACCCAAGAGGTCATGGAAACACAGAGAAGCAGACAGGGCAGGCTTCCTCTCTTTTCCCTTCCCCCTCCTACCGTCACTCTGCTCTTACGAAGCTGCCACAGGTTTTGTTACTTGCCCTTTTCCTCGGTGCCATGGTTCTCCTGGGACCTGACACAGAGGCAAAGGGAGCGGAGACGTGGTACTGACACCGAGGAACTTCTCCACTCACACAAGTGGGTGGGGAGGATGTCTACTTCTCTTGCACTCCCATCTCTTTGCCCAGGCCCTGCTGTATCTGAGAAGAGGTGCAACGTGGACATTGTGCATTCAGTGGGTGCAGACTAGGTATTTGAGGGGGCACTTTTTTAATGTCCCTCAGGCTACATCTTGCTCTACCAAAGTTCAAAAAGCTAATGTACATGGAGATAAAGTACAACATCCCAGGAAATCCTCTGCAGCCCTTGGGCCCTGCAGGGGACACGGGATAACAGTGAGATCTCTTTCCTCCTCCTCCGCAGGGGTGCACTCATGCACGGTGCCCGCTCAGACACTCCCTGGCACACGTCCACTCGGGGCTGTCCACGTTCCAAGTTCTACACTTCCCAGCGTCGTTATTCTCCTGGCTTCTTTTTCCTTCTCCTTGCTTCCAGCTGACCTGGCAGTGAACCCAGGGTTGAATCTTTTGGCCATTTTCTGTTTAGTATTCCATCCCAGTCTCTCCTTGGCTACTCTGCTGCTGGTGGAGAAGTTTCCACCGAAAGAGCAGCCCAGTGAAACAGGGGCAGCTGGGAAAGGATGTTGACAAACAAAGACACATCACTTCCCCATCTTGCTCGGAACCAAACCGCTCTCCCGCCAATGTGTGCAAATGCAGGGGCAGAGACTTCTGCTCATACCAAACACGAAGGCATTTGGCAGGACCACTGACCACAAAATCATAATCGAGTGAGGCACATCCTCTCCTCTCGACGTTAGAAGTAGGGCCCAGAAGTTTTCACCTTCTAAATTTTTCTCAAGTAGATGGACCAAAGAATACTTCAATAAGATTAAAGGCTGATTCCCAAATAGAGGTCAGATACGCTCAAATATGCCATCCCTTTCATATAGATACATGACTTATATATATATATATATATATATATAATTAAAAGAATTCTAAAAAATAAAACCCTCAACACACTGTTAATTTGATAGAAATGTCTATTTTGTGGAGAAATTGTGATGCTAAGCACAGAATTTCCCGTAATGGGTAAAATTTTTGAGCGTCTACATCACAATATGAGATGCCATTAGCTCTATTTTACGAAAGAAGAGACAGAGAGACAAAGAGGCTAACTAGCTTATCCAGAAACGCGCGGTGATTGGTAGATCCAAGAGGTAGACCCAGCTCAGCTTGCCAGTCTGCAAACTTAATTACAAAAATTCATCCTCTCAGTTTTATCACTCAAGTCTAAGGAGCTAAGAAAAGAGCCACTGTTTATTATTGGTCTATAAGTATTGTCCTATAATATTGCTTTGTAAGCATTATATAGTGAATTGAACACTGTCTTATCAAAAGCAACCAGATACTATCTACTGGGAAGAGAGCATATGAAAACACAGAGACAGCCAGCCCAATTAACTCCTCAAGCCGAGGGATAAAACTAGCTTCACTGAAAGGCTTAGAAAAAACTTGCTTTGTTCATTAATAAATGTGGAGGAAATGACAAAAATTGGCCATACTGCCTTGTTTTGAGAAACCTCTCTCTTGGTGGAGCATTGTTTGCCAAGTCCAAACCAGTTAGTCCCATTGGGCGCCATATGCTTCACCAGTTTATCATCGTACTCGTCAATGGGTTTGCTGGTGAAAAAAGAAAACTCATTTGGTTTTTCTATTTGTCGGCAAGGATAAGAGATTAAAGGGGAATAAGCTGTAGGTATTTCCTTTGTGGGCAGAGGAAAACAATCCAGGCTCTGCCTGCTGTCCCTCTGGCTTTATCTTGTCTCTCACCTGGAAACTCTGATGTCAAAAGTATTATCAATTTCCAAACAGTTCTGATAATCAAGCAATATACACTTGAAGGATTCAGTTTATAAGAACTAGATACATAGCCTTTTTCTAGAAAAAAAAAAACACTCATTTTACCAGATTAGACAGTCAGCATACAATACGGTTGCTTAGAAACTTTGCTTTCTCACACACAAATGCAACAGAAAATGCCTTCAAACAAAAGGATCAAGTGTTGCTAAATGAAGGTATGTTCCCAATGACCAAATCCTTTGCCACTGGTTACGAGTCCTTTAATATCTCTCCTCAAAGGCAATCTTTGTCTTACATTGTGGATATAAGCCGGAACCATGCAGAGATGTTACCTTTGTTGTTTGTCTTAAAAGAGCTCCAAACCGCTTTGCTTCCTAATTCATAACACAAACTTCAGGCATCTAGATTCGATGCAAGGCTCCTCTATAAAGTTTTCTTTTGGGCCAGTGCTGTTAGGAAGTGTTTGGGCGGAACTTTATTTGTGTTCATTTTGCCATTTTGTATCTTCTGCTGCATTATAATTGGAGATTTGACCAAATACCTATGGGACATGGGATGAGAACAGTGCCTCTCTCATGTTCCCAACCTTACAGGTCACTGTGTTCAGAACTGGTTTCATTACACCTGCAAAGACGATGGTTACTTTCAGATCTTCGCTTCAGGCGTAAATGTCTTGGAGCGTTTTACTTCTGTTTTCAATTGATTGGATACTGAGCAAGATTCAAGGAAACCCTTTAACTGGAGGGAATCCCAGGTTTCGGAAAGTTCCCGGGCTTTAATCCCACTCTTAGCCTCTGGCTCGCTCTGACATTCTCTCAGCACCAATACTCAGTGCAGAGCCAGCATGTGGCACCCTCAAAAGGCTCTTTAGATATTTGCAGAATCAATACAGGGATGAATGTAAATTATATCTGATAGTAGCTTTTCTTTAATTTTTATATTATAGATTTAAAAATTCTTCTTACTGTAAAATAAAGCCTATACATAGAAAAATACCCAGAACCAAGGTATAGCTTTTTAGTCTCTTTAAAGTCACCTTACCTTGTTCATCGCTTTATTTTCCTTATAATTAAACTGTTGAGGAAATCTGAGATACAGTATTTGACCAATGCAGTCTCCCTCAGTCTGGATTTTGCTAATTGCATTTTCTTGGTGCAGTTCCACATGCTCCTCTGTCTCTTGTTTCTCCTGCAGATCGACAGCTGAATCTACTGTCTTGATCGCACTTAAGTTTGATCTCTTTAGCAAGAGCACAAATGATGTCATATTGTTCATCAGAAGGCACAGAATATCCAAAAGTTCATTGACTTTGGCAGTAACTGTTGTTTATGCTTAGGGCCTAGCTCCATTCCTTCACTGCAGTTGCAAAATGATGATATCCTCTTTCTATTATTTTTTAATTAACTGGAACCATTTTGAAAGGAGAAATATTCTCTCATCTCTTATTTGGTTATCCAAACTACATTTTGTATTTAAGAAGCCGGGAAAACTGCCTGATTCTTTTCTTACACTTACCCAGTTTTCAAGACAATAAGTTTTTCTCTGCATCTCCCAGATGCAACCATTACTTTTTAATATCATCATGAGCTCATGACTTTAAACCTATTCCATGGGTTTCAAGTCATTGTAATTTTTATCCTTTTTGAAGCTCAAATTTTTCCATCTTTGGCCAGAAGGAGTCTTTAAAAATTGGCTCCTGAGTCTTTTGATCAGACTGTCCTGACTTTTGATAGCTTCCTTGCTATCTGATACACCAAGATGTTCCAGGCTCACATTGCAGATTTCCTACCACAGACCTGGGATCAGCCATTTCTCCAAGAAGCCCAGTTTTCTTTTCACAAGAAATGGTAATTCAAGGCGACAGTCTCAGCATTAGGAATGTTCATTGCTACCTGGTTGGTCATTGCTTTTAGGACTTCTTGGTGGAAAGAGTTGGTAAAAATGGATGGATGGATAGACAGATAGATAGATAACCTAATTATCTATTTAAAGATAAAATACTGAAGTACATACCAATGTTTGCAATTTAAATTCAGGCCTAAAGAGTTTATATTTGACGTCTTCCATGTTAAATTTCTGTCTCCATTCTTCCACACCAAGAATCATGGCTCTCAAAGACAAAAATGATGATAATTATAACATGCTGTAACTACTCATTGCTTCCCATATTACACAAATAACAGCCTCAGAACAATACTTAGCTGCCAAAATTATAATTTTGATTATGAAAAATAGTTAAAATTTTTATATTGTACTTTATCTTTCCAATTTTTATATTGCATTTTACAATCATGTCATAGAACCCTTTTATGCTGTGCTCTCTCCTTTATTCCTCATTTAGTCTTACTTCTATCAGTAATTATACACTTAGTTTTCTCTGCTAATTCTTATGGTGGTTTTTCTGTAGTCATTTTGGTTCTCTGAAACTTGTTCTCTAGTAGATTCAGTAGGAAGAGCTCAGGGAAGAAAATTCTCTAGATTTATCAGTGTTGGTTACTGTTTGTGTCTCGTGTATTTGAAGGTCAGTTTGGCTGGGTAGCAAATTCTTGGCTCACATTCTCTCTCCTTGAGTAGTTTAAATATGTTACTCCATTTTCTTCTGGCACAAAATGTTGTTTCTGGAAAAAAACCAATCAGATTATATCCCAATTTTCTTTCCTGGAAGAGCCACGCCTTGTTTTGCCTAAAAAGCCAAAGAATTATCTTTTTTTCTGTAAAATCCAGTAGTTTTACTAGAACGTGTCTTGGTTGTTTCAGTTATACTCTGAGCTTCATCTTGTGTTATTTCAGTTTATAGTTCAAATCTGTTTTTTAATTGAAGGAATGTTTTTATCTATTACAGCTTTTAGTGTTCACTATTACCTCCTGCTTTGATTTCACGCTTCAGAGACTCCTAGTATTAACATATTGGATCATCTTTGCCCATCCTCAATGTTTGCCACTTTCATTCTCTTTATTATCTTCATTTCTTTTCAATTTCTTTTTCCTTTTTACCTTCTATTTCACTTCAGCATAGTATAAGTTGTGTACATTCAATTGCGTGTTCTTTTTGGTTTAGCCTGTATTTCTAAAATTTTTATTTTATATTTATAATTATTTGTTGAGTTCTTTCACCTCACTTTTGATTTTTTTGTAATTCTGATTTTTGTTCTTTTATGTCTTGTGTGATTTTCTTTAAAATTTTACCTTATTTTTAAATTGTACCTTACAGCATTCTTTTGTGTGTGTGTGAGGAAAATTGGCCCTAAGCTAACATCTGTTGCCAATCCTCTTCTTTTTGCCTGAGGAAGATTGTCCTTGAGCTAACATCTGTGCCAATCTTCCTCTATTTTGTATATGGGATGCCTGCCACAGTATGGCTCGAGTGGTGTGTAGGTCCGTGCCTGGGTTCCAAACTGGCAAACCCCAGGCCACAAAAGGGAAGTGTGCAAATTTAACCCCTATGCCACCAGGCTGGGCCCTGCCTTACAGTTTTGTTACGTTTTCTGAGAAAGTCTTTCTGTTGTGCCTTCATTTTCTATAGGGATGTTACTCTGATCCTTATTCTAGTTTTTTTCTTAGAGTAACTTTATATGGAATTTAACTTCCATACTTTCCTGTTGCTCTTTTTATGCGAATTTAGTTTTCCTGAATTTTTTGAAGGAGGTTTGCTGTAGATTGATTTCTTACCTTCAAAAGAACTCCTTCTTCTGTTGTTTTGTATAGTTTTAAAAACTATGGTGAATTGCTTTTTGACATTGCATGTCTCTGTCCCTGTCCTCCACTTCAGCTCAGAATTTCTCTTTCTTTCTCTTCTACTGTCATCATCCTATTCAGTTATGATTGTTCTCAGCGGTTCCTCCTCAGTATAGGGGCTGACCTGGAAGGATGCCTACTCTGGAAGATCATTTCCAAGGGTTCATAGTCTAGATCACGCCCCTTTAGACGTTACCTCAGACCCCTTGCACTCAGAGGCAGGAAAAACCCTCCCAAAACAACACAGCTCCCGTAGTCTATCTAGCGGCTCTTTGGGGGTTTCTTCTGTCCACAATCCCCATTGCTTCCTACATCCCCCCCACATACATGTCCATAGCATGCAGGCCTTCTGGATGTTGATGGCTTGTTCCAGCAGCTTGTATTTGGGCTTTGTGGGACTACCTTATTATTCCATTTTATTATAAATGTTTTGGATGGGGGCCAGCCCTATGGTCGAGCGGTTCAGTGCACGTGCTCTGCTTCGGCAGCGTCCCACATAACACAACCAGAGGCACTCGCAACAAGAATATACAACTGTGTACCGGGGGGCTTTGGGAAGAAAGAAAAAAAGGAGAAGACTGGCAACAGTTGCTAGCTCAGGTAACAATTTTTTTAAAAAAATGTTTTTGATGGATTTTTTTGGATCACCTAATTGCTATTTTTATATAGGCTTTCGGGAAGGTCAAAAACAATGCAGACACCACCAATACCATCTTTCCAGAATTCCTGATGATCATTCTGTCAAGCCCTTCTAACTATCTCATATATTTATCTTGCTGCTTCAACCAAACTCTAGATTCTTTTGCAGGTAAGGAACTCAACACAGATTTTTTGTTTTATATACCAGGGTAAGCTTAGTGTATATGGCTCAATAAATGTAAATTGCATTAAATACATTAAGTTAGTGGAAATTTAGAGCTGGAAGGAATTTTAGAGGTTAACTAGTCTGATGTTTTCAATTTATAGCACTGGAATTTATGTTAAAAATATTTTTTCTGAATATGTCGTTACTCTATTTTTTGGTGTTTTTATTAATCAAGGGTCCTAAAACGTACAATGTAATAAATTTATGAACCCTTTCTTTGAGTTTTCTGAGTTTTTGGCATTCTTAGAAAAGCTTTCTCCTTTCTAAATAATCTTGAGAAAAGTCTTCATGTGAACCTTTATTATTTATATGTTTATAGGGATTTATTTTTGTTGTTTTTAACAAATATTTAATCCAGCTGAGAGTTATTTTGGTGTCGGCAATGAGGAAGGGAATCTCACTTCATTATTTTTTCTTGCAGATGGCGATTCAGTTGTTCCAACGTCATTTATTAAATAATCAGACAACCTTTCCCAAATGATTATGAAGACCATCTTTATCACTTACTAAATTCATGTATATATTGAATCTGTTCATGAATTTATTTATTTTTGCCTCTTTTTTCCTAAATTTACATCTCTTATCCCTTCCTCTTATCTAACGACGCAGCTAGTTTCTCCAAAACAACGTGACAAATATGACAATGAACATTATTGCTTGTGGCAGATGTTCACAGGAGCAGGCCTCGTGTTTGCCTTTTAAGCAGGATGCTATGTTGGATTTGGGGTTGATATATAGAAATATTTGTATCTCGTTTTTATCAATTTATTCTTACTTTGGTAAGATATTTTGTTAAATTGAGAATAGATGTTAAATTTTAATAAATGTCTTTTCAACATCCCTGGAGATTAGCTTGTGATTTTTTTCTTTTACTACTTTCATATAAAAATTATATTAATAGATTTTCTAATATTGACTCATTTTTGAATTCTTAAAATAGACCCCCCCTCACTCTTCAGAGGGTTGTTTTAAAAATATAAATTTGGATTTAGTAAGCTAATATTCAATTTAGTATTTTTGTTTCATTGTTCATAAATGAGATGCACCTGTAATTTATTTCCCTTTCCTGCCCATGCTAGCCTTATAAAAAGAATTCAGAAGCTTTTTCTATGCTCGGAAGCAATTTTAATAGTACTGAAGTTATCCGAATATTGAAAGATCGTTGGGATTCCCCTGTGAAACTCTCTGAGCCCGCCAGAGTGGGAGGCAGCTCTTTGTCAACTGTCGTTATTTCTTCCTTTGATAATTTGTCTATTTTGTTTATTGCTGTCATATTTCTGTCATCTAGAGTCAGTTTTGTTAGTGTTCCCAAATCATCTATTCATCCTGATTCTCACATTTATGTGCATAGATTTGACCACAATAATCTTTTACAATTCATACAATTTTTTTGTATTTCTGTTTTCCCCTCATTAACCGTTTAAAACTTTGCGTATTTGTGCTTTAGCCTTTTTGTTTCTATGAATAAGTTCATGTGAGTGTATCCATGTCTTAATTTTTCCAGGATTCTTATTCTTTAACACTTTTACTGTTTTTTCTCTTCTGATTCATAAATTTCTATTTTTATATTTGTTAGTCCCTTCCATCTGCTGTGTTAGGTAGGGTTTTATTGTTCTTTTCTAATTTATTCAATTTCATGTTTATTTCTTTGGTTTTCACTCCTTGTTTATTAATATAAATAAATACTTAAGCCTGTTAATTATCCTGTGAGTGTTGTTTTAGCTGTGTGGCACAGATTTTCATAGGCAGTGTTTTATTATCATTATTTTCTCTATATTATACAACTCTGGTTTCGATTTTTATCCTAGAGTTTAAAAAAAAAATTTTGTTTAGGTAATTATAGGCAGTAGTGGTTTTTCTGTTTCATAGCTTTAAAATTAATTTGTGATTTAATTCCTTTATGACCAGGGAAATAACAAAGATGTGTCACCCAACAGTTCCGAAAAAAACTGGTGAATAAGTGGGAACCCCATTCCTTGCCCACATCTCCCCCTCTAACGCCTCCTTGCCTCTTAGGAGTAAACATTTAAATGATTTTTAATTCCAGACCCTTCGTCCTTTAAAACAAAGTATCTCCTTCTTTGAAGTGTTTGTACAAAATAGAACAAAAAAATGGTAACTATTTACTAAATATTAAGTACTTTAAAATCTGATAGATGTACAAATTTTGGTTGTGAAATTTTAAATTAGCAGCAATAATTGGCCTTAATCTTGCAATTATTTTCCATCTGTAAAAGCACCAAACCAGTGATTTTTGTGATGACAGAACCCACCTTCTTTCATTGATGATTGTGACTACAGCTAGATCATCTTTATAAATTTTGGTAATTCATATCATTTGTGAATTGAAAATAGTGGTAAACTCATTGAGTCTAATTATAGCTTTCTTTTGCTGAGACAGACTGTTTGACTTGGAAGCTGTATTGTACTGTAGCTTTTACCAACCTGCCCTCAGGAGAGAGCACTTGCTCTTAGGGTATGATGCACCTTTTTGCTGATATAAAATCTGTAGCTTGCGTAACGTGGTCGCATAGATTTAGGTCAGGTGAGAGAAGTTGAAACAGATCTCAGGGCCTTGGGAATGAGCAGAAGCTCCCATATGCTGAATATACACTTTCAAGTTAGGTATGCTTTTCTTCTGGAAGACTTCTCTTGGGTAAGCCTTCTTACAAAGAGAGAGTCTGGATCAACAGGGGTCTAGACTGCGAGGGGGGAGGCGATTGAGGACTTCCACGATAATAATATGGACTCCATAATCTTTTTAATTCACTAAAATGGAGGCTCATTACCATCGTCATTTTAACTGATAGTTATGAAGCATATTCTAGGCACTTGACACATTTCATTTAATTCTCACAACAGTCCCACAGGTAGGTATTTTTACGATCTTAATTCTACAGATGAAGAAATGATAACAAATATTTATTGTACTAAGCACTTGACACATATTAACTCATTTAATCCCTGTGACTACCCTGAGAGGCAGGCAGCTTTATCTTCCACATTTTACAGATGAATAAGTGGAAACTTAAAGAGACCGTCACTTGTCCAGGGTCACAGCTAGTGGGTAACAGCCAGGCTTCCAACCCAGCCAGGTCTAAATGCTGCCAGAGAATGAGCTCTTCAGTCTCAAAGCTCCTGAATTAACCTCTGAGACAGGCTTCAAAAACCCTTTCACTGGGAGCCAGTCCAGCAGCGTAGCAGTTAATTTCGCACACTCCGCTTCAGCGTCCTGGGGTTCGCCGGTTCAGATCCTGGGCGCGGACTTACATACCACTTGGCAAGCCATGCTGTGGCAGGCGTCCCACATATAAAGTGGAGGAAGATGGGCACAGATGTTAGCTCAGGGCCAGTCTTCCTCAGCAAAAAGAGGAGGATTTGTGGCACAGATGTTTGCTCAGGGCCTATCTTCCTCAAAAAAAAAAATCCTTGCATTGGAGATTTTCCTATTTGTTAACAACACAATTTTAAGAGTGTCAATCGTGGAGGATTAAAGACTATGAGAGGCTTTCAATTATGCTGTTCTTTTATATGTGGTAAAGTAGTCCACACTGAAATGATATGGATGTTGGACATCCCTATCAAGCAATTTTTAACTGTCAGGCTCATGATTTCTTAGTAGAGAATGTCTCAATTTTAGAATAACATATTGTTCTGAAATATTTTCTCCCATCTGATTACTCCTGTCAGTTTCCTGATTGCTGATCAACCTGCTGAACACCTCACAGCATGTGTGTGCAATGGTTACGTGGAAGCAGGAATAACTGAGTACAACGTTGATACAAAAAAATCCAGAAAGAGCCATATTGCTACCATGGGCACATGTGTCAGGTTGAAGCGCTGAGAATATCTGAACGAAGGTGTCAATTCTCACTGAGAACAACTGGCCCAGAAAATACGATTTATTTAGTTAAAAGCAGAAGAAAGTGTCTACGACCAAACCAACTGAAAGAACAGAGCACGCAAAAGTGGCCGTGGCAACTCCACCAAGCAAGCCAGTCACACTGTAACCAAATCCTTCATTCGAGTTTCTCTTAATTTAGAACAGTCTTTGCGGGATCGTTAGGGGTAACTTTCGTTGGAGCTACAGAGATAATACATTAAGGTTCTACGATTCTCAAAGATCAGTGTCTATATTTTATCGTGTGGTTTATCACAGTGACATGGCCACATATTGAAGGATGCCCTGCAGAGGCTTAAAGGCTAGACGCAGGTCCCAGGGGGGTCATTGGTTACTCCTGTGACGGTGGCCGCCCCTTTAACCCCTCCGCATCCAGGTCTTCTGATATGTAAACAGGAGATTGGACCAACTGATCTCTCCCAGTCTGACTGGATGGAACTTCGTCCTAAAAATCGCCAGACCCCTGCCATTTTCCCAGACCTTTTCCCCACAGTCCATGCGGTAGTATTAAATAATATTTTTTCCCTTTTCTTTTGCACTCAAGAAGCCCTGTAACCTTGCTCACCTGGGCATATGGCTGTTACTAAAGTTCCTTTTCCACATAGTGGTCAATGGAAACACAGCAGAACCATCACCCTCTCCCTTTCAAAGGTTAGGCAACAGTAGACACAGGCAGAAAGTACTTAGACTCAAAATATTAAACAGAACTTAATTTTATTTCCCAAGCGAGGCAGCTACTCACAAACTAGGACTAGGGCAGGCCCAGGCCTGGGCTTCCCAGGCAGGCAGCGCGGATGCCCGACCCTCGCACCTGCGGACTTCTGCCCATCTCACGGAAACTGTGTTCCCCTCCGGTTGGAATCTTTCCTCTCCCGAAGGTGTCTGCAAACGCCGTAATGTGCATGTATCACATTTGCCAAGGATCGCCTAGCAACAGAACCCCGTGTTCTGCCAACTTTCTTTTCATGCTGACAACCTAGATTTCACAGAAACTGTGTTTTCTAGAAGCCTGTGCAGATCGGGCCGGCTGACGAAGGCATGCCTCACCACACACGCAGACAGACGCTGGCCCTGGCCGCCCCTGTTTATGGTTTCTGTGGAGATTTTAGACGTTATTATGATGGCACGTCATTCAAAAACAATTTATTTTTAATCACTGGCTATTCATCAGCTGGGATTGACGTCAGTTTCCTCAGAAAGTTGATGACATAAAGTGCTGTATTTGTGGAGAAATATCAACTCGATTTTAGCCACAAACATTAAAATAAGCCAGCAGAAAACAAATGTATTGCCAAGGGCGTGTTAGTGCATTAGTGATGTTTACTCACCTTGTGAAAGACAAGCCACATTATCTTACAAGAGAAATACTCATTGTAAAACTGGATTCATCCTGGGGGGCAGGATGAGGTGCAGAATCTGCTATGTTATTTTAACTTTGTTCCTCCACTCCTCTTTCCTGTGTGGGGATGGGAGGGAAATACTGTAGGATACTTTACAAAGTAGAAGAGCATTACTAAAGTTTGAACGTAGTAAATACGCCTTATTTTCATGATAGGCGCTTATGAAATGATTTAACACGTGATTTATTATAAAAGAGTGTTGGATATGACAACAGCAATATTCTGTTTTTCATATAAGTCATACCTAAAGGTGAGTTCAAATTAATCATAGAAGAATTGGCATAAAATTATCCACCAATTTTCCGGAATTCCTCATATCAGCCAGTATAATAGATGAGCAGAGTTTCCTGCACGTAAGTTTCCAGACCAATTAAAATTTTTTTCACACTTCTCTTTTCAGGGATATAGGACTGAATGGTTAAATGGCTTATTTGACACCCAGATCATCGGAGGCTGAAATTAACTAACTGATGGCACTTTAACAGCAAGTTGATGGGCAAGCTGGACTTCCTTTTCTCTTCCAGCGTATGCGCTGAAACAGGCCGTTTCTCCAAAGCTTTCTGTCTGACACCTGTTGGTTTCTGATAACCGTTCATTGGACACGTACTTATGGAACTTGTCAGTACTATGTGCCAAACTTAGGCGGAGGCGGGAATGTAGCAAAGAGCTTCCACCCCGCTCGCTATGCAGGGGACGGTGTCGCCACTCCAAACAGCAAATGCGCAAACAAATACTCGAGATCAATTCAGAGTGGCAACGGCCAGGAAGGAGACAAAATAGCACAATATTAGCCTCTCAACTCTCCCAGTGCAAAGGGGGCCACAGCTTGCCTTGTGTATGAGCTTTGACAACGAGCTTCACCTGAAGGACTTTCTGTCCTCGGCACATGGACTCCTTGCAGGCGTGTGTTCCCATGTGCACGCTTTCCATCTGTGCCAGCTGAACTCTCTAAATGGTTATATCAGATCCAACAGGTAAACACCTAGTACTTCACTCACATAAGTTGATGCTGTGAGCATAATAGATTTTTCCCCTCTCTTTCTTTTGAAAAAGATAAAAGACAAAAAGTTTCCTCTCTACACATCTTATAAGGAACACATTGTGAAAATTGACACGAGAAGCTTGGGCACAGTCTGTTTCAATTATGTCTGCAGTGTTGCAGAGAAAAGCCTTGCTCTTACTGTTCCTGTTTTAATAATTAAGTCTTTCTGGGTTATTATTTCCTGCTAGAGCACTGAGGTAAAGAGAGCTTGCCAGGAAGCAGGAGGATGTTAGAAACAAGAATGGCCCACGTGTGACCCACCCAACATTGATTCATAGAGAACACGTGGACAGAGTGTTACATAGAGCTGTTATCAAAACAAGTCTGAAAGGGAGGCGGGCTGGTTAGTAACAGTCCTGCTGGTTTATTCAGTACACAAAACCTAAGGAAAAATAAATCTGGGTAATTTCCATGCATTTTTTCTTAAGTAAATGAGGATGAGAAGGGAAAGAAGATAAGACAAGAGAAAAAGGGGACATACATGTCCAATGAATGATTCTCTCTCGTCTCTCTGTCTCCTGTACACACACACACACACACACACACCCTTAACACCCCATAGGCCATTAAAGAAGCTGAAATGTTCAAATAATTACTGTGTGGAAATGTTTTTATGTTTTCAACTGGAGGCTAGTGACATAGTGGCGTCACCATGGGAGGGAACATCCCAGGAGGAAATTGCTTTAATTTCTTTAGACCTTGGAGACAGGTGCAGGTAGTTCAGGGTGCAGACTCTGGAATTAGACAGACCAGGGTTTGAAGTTCAATTCTGACTTCCTCACTATGTCACCCTGGGAATTTCCCTAATCCATCAAAATTTCAATGTTTTCAAACATAAATCACTGCAGGTGGCGATTTCCACCTCACAAGGTGGTTGCTGTGAACACTTAAGGGAATGACGCCCCGTGTCCTTTATGTGGGGCCTGTACGGAGCAGCCACTTAATCAGTTGCAGCTTATTTTATGTCTCCACCTCTGTGGTGTCAGGCACAGCTTCTTCTCCTCCGGTTGGATGTTAGCTGCGATCAATTTATCTCTTTTGTCCCATTTAAATTCATTTTAATCTAGGAACACAATCACATACATAAAAAAGCAGTGTGAGGAATGGGAGAATCAGAGAAAGAAAAAATATTGATGGATGTATGAAATACAGTCGATTCTTCTTATCCACAGCAGTTATCTTCTACAAAGTCACCAAGAACACTGAACTAGTGAAGTCTGAACCTTTGCTCCTAGCAGAGATACAGGGTTAGGTTCCTGTGAGCCTCTGGTCACACATGTTCGTCAACCACTCAGTTCATAACCTTGTTTTATGTGTGTTTCTCCTGAAAGACACCTTATTTAAATATGTTGTTGATTCACTAACATAGAGCTCCTGGCCATCAGCACTACCACTCGTGTCTGAAGGAAGCTCATTGAACACACGTGGCTTCTCTGTGAGATACGTCACAGCCTTCCCGAGCTTAGGGGCCCTGGACAGCACTTCAGCACCGTGCCCAGGGCCACTTTAACCCTGAAAGCACCAAAAAACCCGCAAAAACGTGAAAAATGGCACTAAATAGACTACCAAAAGCAAGCTTGCTTACACTCTGAGCTAAAAGAGGAAGACAGAGGGCCGCCTTGCTCAATCTCAGCTGGGAGCTCACGCCGAGCAGCTCAGATGTTTGGTCACTCTGTGCGTGTCTGCCAGTGACCACGAGAGCACTGCCAGGCTTGAGTCCGGAGTTACAAATGCATTTAGTGAGGAGGCTAATTCACAAATAGGGGATGTGCAAATATGACGACCGAGTGCATGTGACACTCAAACCATTCACTCTAAAGGACAAAAATCATAAAAGCCTAGGAATGACCTTAACTGAGCTGAAAGAACTTGTTTTCATTTAAAAAAATGGACAACCAGGAAGTCTGGTGGGTTGACAGGATCACACTCAATGTTCCTAGTTATCAATTAATCTCAATTGGTTGGCGAAGGAAGCCAATTGGAATAGTGAAAAAAGAAACAATTTCAGCAAGATTTACCTGATTTCAATAGAATTTCCCTGACAAATGGCAAAGGACACAATAGTTGGGATCCCTCCATCCATTATTCTTGAAATACTAATTAAACAGCTACAGTGCTTGTAGCTGTTTAGGAGCTGCTCTGGGAGGGAATAGAGAAGGAACAGATAGGATCTCTATCCTTATCGGGTTCACAATCTAAGAGTCCACCCTAAAAACTAGCTTGTCTATACCCTATATTAATATCAGGAGGTTTGGGGCTTGTGTACTTCCCAAAATAGTGGCCCACGACCTATTGAGTGGGAATTGCTGGTTTTCAGAGATAGGGGCAGTGACAGCTATGGAGGTGGCAACAGCAAAGAGCTGGCCCTCGAGCCCCCGAGGTCCCCTCCTTGTCCTGTCCAAGCTGTGTGGTGTGCACCTATATGGGAATGCTGGCGAGCAAAGTGTGAACCTTCCCAGGTCCCAGATTTCAGAGCACCCCACCGGTGCTCAGTATATAGTACTTGGAGAGGTTTAAACTGCCTGCTTGGCCGTCTGCTGCTGGTTCTAGGATGCGCCTCAATGGACCAAGAACCAAGATGCAGAGAGGACTTGACAGGGCTGGTGCAATGGCCAACTCTAAACATGATGAATTTTAACTCTTGGGTCTGAGAACATATAATTGCATAAATCCAAGATGGAGGACAGAAGGGCCCGGCCAGCAGCAGCTTCCATAAGAAAGGGTCAGGGATTTAGTAGATGATGAACTGAGGCCAGGCCACAAGGCCTGTGTCCTGGGCCGTGGGAAGTGATGTCAGCTTGATAGAGACTGAAGGACACGTGGAGTACAGCCCTGCTTGGCCCTGCAGGGAGGCCGTCCCTGGAGTATGGACTCAAAATCACACCATGTGAATCACGTTTGGAAGACTGGGGATTTCTCCTAAAGACCGGGGGAGATCAATTAATTGAAATATTTGAATGGTTGTCTGTTAAGAAAAGGATTAATAAATTATTGTTTCTGGATGGAAGCTAAAGGGGAATAGATGCTTTGCAAGACAGAAGATAGAACTGTTAAACTTGGAGCTTACCAGGGCAAGCTGCTTCCAGGGGTGATAAAGTCTAGTGACTGAAAGTGTCAAATGAGAACGACGCCAACATTCTTAGCTTAGTGTTCTAACATAGCGCGTGGGTGTTTTCTTTTCAAAAGTATGGTCAATTCATCACCAAAATGAGAGAAATGTCAGTATCTTCTCAAGGCCTGGCAAGCGCACATTCTTTGGAATTTTCTCCAGAAGCATTGACAAACACAACTGTTTAATGCGGGAGGTATGCCAGGCCACAGATGTGACAAGATGCTCCTGGAACTATTCCACTTTGTCAGGTCAGGTCCACACACAGCAACACTGATTTGGAGGCAGGGCTGAGATGGAGGTGGGAGGAGTGAGAGCCCGGAGGTTGGGCAGCACCAGTCGGATACGTCCTGGCCTTGTAGGTGAGGGCCACCAAGGGAGAGAGTTGTGAGAGAGGGCAGAGATGACTCCAGGGCAGGGTGGACCGGACTTTCTTGGATTATTTTAGCTGCTTGGAAAAGAAGATTTGACCTGGACTCGTTGTCTAGGGGAAAAAAAAACCTTTGCTTTTAGAAAAAGAAGACTTGTGAATACGTCAGGGTCAAAAGAACATGGCTAGCTTCCTCACGGAGATCCATACCTATCACTAGATAGGAGCAAACTACTTCTATGATTTTTAAGTACTGCTATATGGACGACTCAGCAAGATAAATTAATGAACGATGTTTCTTTTGCATTTATTTATCTTTTTAGTTTTGTTGCCTTTCTCAAAAAGATTTCGTAAATTAAATCAATTGCTTCATTTGAATATGGGCCACTCTTGGGGAAATGATCTTGAAAGAAATATGTTCTTAGAGATCTGAAAGTGATGTGACTCCTTATGTCATGAGCCTGAGATTTTAGTGACAATCAATATCAAACAGGGAACTTTTCTTTTAAAATATGCATTCCAGCCTAATTTGTTTTGAAGATTCCAGGTTTGTAGGCCCGAGCTTCTCTGTACAGGCCTTTGGCCATAAGCCATGGGAGATACATGCAGGAAAAAATGAGGTGCCAGCTATTGTCTATCAAAATGACAAAGTGAAGAAAAGAATGCGACCGATATTGACAAGAGTCCACCTTGACACAGCCATCAACAGTGTGGAGACTTTGTGGGAGGGTATGGGGGCAATCAGTATCAAAATAAAAACTAAAAATGGTGCATATCTTATCCAGCAAGTACACTTCTAGGTAATTTTCTTAAGAAAATGAACAAGGATTTAGCTATGCTAGTAATCAGAACAGCACTGTTTGTAACACTGAAAACCTGGAAACAAATGTACAAGAATGATGGCATATCCAATTTCCTGCCATTATAAGTGATGATGTATTTAGCAATAGAAAAAATTTAAACCATGTTTAAGAAAAAAATTAATAAAACAAGATGAGTCCTATTATATAAAGAATACATATCTATACATTTATATTTATGAATTAAAAAAGAAAGGGACTATGTGCTTAAGATGTCTTATTCTGGAAAATTCACAACGTATGCCAAGTAGAGAGAACAGTACAATAAATTCAAATGTGCCCCTCCACTTGGCTTTACTAATCACCAGCTCATGGCCAGTATCCTTCCGTTTAAATTCCTATTTACACTCCCCCACTCCCACTGAAACCATCATATCACTCCATTTGTAAATATTTTATTATAAATGTCTAAAAGATAATGACTTTAAAAATCAAATAACAATAAGATTATCATAATCTAAAAAATAGAAATAGTAATTTCTTAATTTTCTTAAATGTCAGTGTTTGAATTTCTCCAATTATCTATCTATCTATCTGTTTCCTTAAATCAAAATCTAAGATAAAACACACAGTACAATGATTGGTTATGTTTTTTAAGGTTCCTTTAACTTTCGGATTATTTTTCCCTTTTTGTTTTTGTTTTTTTGCAATTTATTTGCCAAAGAATTTTACTGTTTGGGGCTGGCCTGGTGGTGCAGTGGTTAAGTTTGCACATTCTGCTTCAGTGGCCTGGGGTTTGCCGTTCTGATTCCGGATGTGGACCCACACACATGGCTTGTCAAGCCATGCTGTGGCAGGAGTCCCACATACAAAGTAGAGGAAGATGGGCACGCATGTTAGCTCAGGGCCAATCTTCCTCAGCAAAAAGAGGATTGGCTGTGAATGTAAGCTCAGGGCTTATCTTCCTCAAAAAAAAAAAAAAAGAATTTTGCTGACTACATTCCTCTGGTGTTGTTTAACATATTTTTCTGCCACCTATATTTGCTAGAAACTGACACTAACTGTGATGTTAACTAAGGCATTATTTAATTGTGGATGGTAAAATGATGGCATTCTAATTCTGTTCTAACACTTTTTTCATTCATAAGCCAGAAACTTTTATAACTGAAACTTCCCCTCATCGACTCTCTGATGACACTGTGTTCATTTAGGAAAGGCAGGATAGATGCTTGAGTCTTTTGCTTTCTTTACCAGTCTTCCAAACAGATAGTTGTTTCTCTAGCATCTTCTAAACAAGCAAGAAGGCCAATGAAATATTTTTTCACTTCTTAATATCACTGTGAGCCAATGGATTTAAACATATTTGGTGTATTTCGAAGCATTTGTTATTATTACTGGTGTTCGTATTGCCCACTGGCCAGTGGGGTTGCTTCATGTTGACTTCTGAGTCTTTCTGTGTTACCCCAGTAATCTTCAATAGCTGCATTGCTGCAAGGAAGCCTCCACTGGCCCAGACAGTGAGACTACGTGGAGCAGCCCTGAGACTTACATCGAAAGATGGCCAGCTGCCCCCAGCAACTCCATTTCCTGCTCCAGCTCCAGACAGCATCTGACTGTGGCCCCAGGAGAGACCTGAGCTCAGATTGTCCAGCTGAGCGTGTTAGCTGATTCACAGAATTTCTGAACCATAGAAACTGAGAGATGTACTAAAATGATCATTTTTAAGTCATTCAGTTTTCTGGAAATTTGTTACACACTACTAAATAACCGAAACTGAATGTATTAAATATATGTATGTGTGTATGTGACGTACACATGTGTATACATACATACATATATGTAAAAATGGAAAGTTAAGCCAATGTCTATAAAAGGCTATCTATAAATGGAGAGGAAAAGGGCAATACGGTCAAGAGGATGGAGCTAAATCTCATTGCCCATACTATATTTTGCAGATTTAATTTTGGAATTATGTAAATGTTTTATATGATTATACATAATTTTACAAAGTAGTACCTAAAAATTAAAACAAAATGGTATAAATTAACGCAACTGTGTGTTGAGAAGGAGGCACAGTCACACAGAGAAGAGTTGTTTCAAGTGATTTTTAAAACACAGCAATTTCACTGTGCCTTCTCCGTGGCATATAACCCGAGGACTAAAGAGAATGCAAAACAAAACCAAGACAAAACGTGAAAACCTTAAGCTCTTCTCAGAATGACATTATTAGTAATAATATTGCTATTATTTTTCTAAAAGAATTATTATACGAAGTACAATAAAGCAAATATATAATTCTTATTCTCTTTAAAAATCAAAATTGATAACATAAGAGGAAAAAGAAACAAATATAAAATCAAAGAAGTCTGTCTTATTGCTTGCAACCTTAGAGACTGGCCTGCCTGGTAAAACTAACCAACCCTGCCTCCTGAGTTGCCTTTTGGGGATGATATAAACCCTCCCATCCTTCTTCAAGAATGGGAGGCAGAGGAGGGGGGCATCCTGAATATACTTTAACCCTGGTGGGGGGGCGTGTTGATGCCACAACAGTTCTGTTCTCTTTTTCCTTGTCCAGTGTTTGATAGCGAAGCAGCACAAGTCAATGGGACTGTGTGTGTGTGTGTAGGGGAACTTGAGGGACACAGGGAGAGGGAAGGCAAGGAGGAGGGAGGGAGGAGAGAAGCAAGGAAGGAGGAGGGGAAAGGAGGGGGGGAAGGGAGGGAGGAGAGAAGGAAAAGTAATACACAAGAAAAAAATCAAATAAATAAGTTGGCTACTTTTTGATTCAATATCAATTTAAGCCACTTTAATGGCATCAGAGGACGCACACTGTCACTCAATTTACAGTTCTGTTCGTATCTCAGGGTTTCAAACAATAAGAACGCAGCACCTTCAAGAGAGCTGGAAACATTTTTTTTCCTCATTTCTTATATTTAAGTGAAAGCTTAGCCCGCACTTCCTCATTCCCACATCAGAATACCTGTGAGGTGATGAAGGTGTCTGAGAAACTCATTACAGAGGCTGGGGACGCTTCCAGCTACGCCCTGGAGGGTAGCTCTTCAGCTTGGCCGTGGTGGTGAACTGGTTACGTGCCTAGGTCGTCTTTTTCATTTCAGTTCCTATTTTCAATAAATTTAGCATAGTTAACTATCTTTGAAGGGAAAAAGAGGCTTACAAGACTGGAGTAATGATTTGCTTGTGCTTACGGTCCCTTGGCTCCGCAGAGTTGAACGTGCAACAAGCTGTACGCGGGGGCTTGCCCGTGCCGCTGCAGCCGGATCCCAGGGCTCCCCCCTCCAGCGAGAGCTGATCCTCCGTGCAGGCTCAGGGAAGTCGTTCAGTGGCTAGGGACAGCATTCCCAACACAGAGTGGAGAAACCAATGCCCTCCACCATCTACCTACACAGGATTTTAGGGGCAGACAGCAACATTACGTCCATGTTTTGATTTTTTTCACGGCTGGTATGCCAAAGAGTCAGAATTTATCAGGCACATCTATGTGTTCAGCGCTGTGAGTCCAGCACGAAAGAACTGCGACAACAAACAGGCACACATCTGGGATAAACACTTCGGTCGAGGAGGACTTTCATTCACTTTCCTCGGTGTGGTCTCGCGTTCTTCAGCAGGCTGTTTTTCACTATTCTTCCTGAACCGTTGGTCATTGTTTTCTAAGTTTCTGAACGGTGACCATGAAACTGGCCGAAATCCGCTGCTACCTGGAGAAAGAAAAGGACAGTACCTGCAGGGACACAGAGGGAGGTACAGAACGTCCAGAGCGGGAAGAAAGGTGACCTCGCTCGCGTTCCTGAATTCCTGCCTGACCTCTGCATTCCGGGAAGCCGACCCGAGGCCAGTTCGTGCCAAGATCTCACTTGCGGACTTTATTAGTCTGTTAGTGTAAACACTTTAGAGGTAGCTGAGTGAGCCTGTCCTTGGGTTAGAATACGTTCTTCCTTAATGAAAGCGTAGTTACAGCAATCTTGGTCAAAACCATGCCTCTCCACATTCTATTTTTAAAACGATGCATGGACTTAGGCCAGCCCATTTCCTGCACTGGGGCTGTGATGATCTTTGTTACTTTTGAGTAAACATGTTTTCTTTCCATCACTACACAAACACCTATTCATATTTACAATATTCCGGAACACTCTTTCTGAACCACACACTCTGGTTTTCTTTAACTTTCCATTCTGCTCATGAATAGATGTGAAAGATTATTTCTCTTCCAAATGAATACCTGTAACATATCTCCTAGCATCTTGTAAGATTTGGAAGGAGAAAGTAATGTATAATAATTAGCATTGCAAAAATTCCCGTTCTCGTTCCTATTTATTAAGCAAATGTTCTTGGAAAGGCCCTTAAATTATCATTTATATGTTGCATCTATATACATATTCTTGGAATTTTACTCAGATTTTTCTGCATAATCTTTAATGCCTTAAAATTCTTGCATTTGCATTTAGCTACTCTTCTGGAGATTAATAGAACCAGCAAAAATAATCAAGTTAAGAACAATTTAAATATAGGATTTTGAACACAAATGCTCATTTTTTTTTCTTTTCATTTTTCTCAGCTATTGTTTGGCATGAAGCCTCAAAGGTTTGAGGAAAGGAAAAAACCTAAATTACAAAATCATTTGTGTCTTAATTGTTATCTCTTCCTTCTTCGTCCCTTTGCAGTGTGGCCTCAGTCTGGTCCCCCTGGTCTGTCGGCGTGCTCATGATCTCTCTCAAAGGGCACCCTTGTAGGGACAACTAGGAGGTGAAGATGGCAGCCGTGGGTAGGCCCTCTGCTGAAAGGAGAAACCAGGACACCCCGGTTCCTAAAGGATGGCCGTGACCCAGTGTAACTGGCCTCAGGGAGGCAGGGAGCTCTCCAGAACTGAGGAATGGACACAAACTTGTTTGCTGGTCAACGGAAACTTAGCAAGATCTATCTTCTTTTTTCAACCCTTGCTAAAAACTTCTCTAAAATGTACACTACCTTAATAAGCAATAATTCGTGACTATCACTTAGTCTCTGTTTGATGATGAATAATTGTACAGCAACCATAGTTATTCTGGGCCCCACATATGATAGTACAACATACAGGACATGGTTTCTCTCAGTGCCATCCCTATACCAACTATATCAGCACAACCTGGAGAGATATTTCAGAGTTCCACCAAAGAAGCAATAAGTCATGGGGCCAGTCCAGTGCGCAGCAGTGAAGTTCACACATTCTCCTTTCGTGGCCCAGGGTTCCCCGGTTTGGATCCCAGGTGTGGACCTACACACCCTTGTCAAGCCATGCTGTGGCAGGCGTCCCACATATAAAGTAGAGGAAGATGGACACGGATGTTAGCTCAGGGCCAGTCTTCCTTAGCAAAAAGAGGAGGACTGGCGGCAGATGTTAGCTCAAGGCTAATCTTCCTACAACAATAAAAAATAAAGGGGAAAAAAGCACTCTCGTTTCCTTGTTCTCCATGACTCTGCATTCTTCGGGCTTTCCTTCTATTTCTCTGTTGCTGCTTTTTAATCTTCCGTCCAAATTCTAAGAGTTGAAGTCCCCAAACTCTCTTCTCGGCTCTCTATAGTCTTTCCCTATTTGTCATCATCAACAATTGATGCGATTCAAACTTCCCTCTATACACATATGACTTTTAAATTCCTCTCTAACACAGAGCTCACCTCTGAGGTCCAGACTCATGTTCTCCACTCAAAACCTCCACCCGGCTGTCTCAAAAGCACATTGAACTGAACAAACTTTTACCTTTGCTTCACCTCACCCCTAACTTGGTCCTTCTCTACTGTTTCCTATTAGTGAATGGTCTCCCTCTTTCTATTAGTCCATCCTTGATTCTTTCATTTTCCTCACATCCCCTATCTAATCATAAAGATCTATCCTGTCTCCTTTTAAATCTCATCGGCATTCCTCATGCCTCTCCCATTCCTCTGCCATCCTTG
This sequence comes from Equus asinus, assembly GCF_041296235.1. Lineage (NCBI taxonomy): Eukaryota > Metazoa > Chordata > Mammalia > Perissodactyla > Equidae > Equus > Equus asinus. Next base: position 81,000,558 of record NC_091800.1, read on the forward strand.
TCCAAGTTACAACCACCTCTCATCTGGACTAATGTGATGTTCTCTTAATTATCCCTCCATTTTCCCTGCTCTGCTCTATTCTTCATACTACAGATAAAAAGAGCTTTAGAAGAGGACTAATTTGGTTGTGTCATTCCTCTTTTAAAGCCATTGAGTGTCTAAGTTCAAGTCCACTCTTCCTCTGTGGGCTGTTGAGCCTGGTTGACGGAGCCCTGCTCCTTCCCCAGCCTCATTCTCCTTCACTAGACTCCATTTCCTCAGAAAGACCTGTTCCCTCCCATGTAGGGGCACGTGGACATATTGTTCCCTTTGCCTAGGTCGATCTTCTCTTCCTTTCCTTGACTGGCTAATTTTCATACTTCATTAAATCTCAGATCAAATATTGTTCACTCAGCGCAGCCTTTGCTAACCACCCAGAAAGCCAGGCTCCACATCACATGCTCTTCTAGAACCCTGAGGAGCTGCGTGTTCTTCCTTATCACAGTTGCACATTTGTATTTATTTGTGTGGTTATTTGATTGATGTCCGTCTTTCTTGGAAGAATGGAATCTGTTCATCATGTTTGTTTATCCTGGAGAGCATCCTGTGGCAAGGCTGTTTTGCTCCTGATTAGGATCGAGGCAAACCAACCCTACACCAGCTGGTTCTCAGCACAGATTCAAGGAGAGGAGGACAAAGACACGAGCCCACAGCACAGAGTAGATGCTTATTATCAACAGGATTGCTGTTGATCCTGCCTCGCTTGCCTTCCTTCTGCAGGGCCCTCCAATCTCACTCAAAGGGATGCTCCACGTCTGCCAGAATCTTCTCCTTTCACCAAAAAAGGTGATAAGAAAGGCCTGGAGAAGGCAACGGCCAGGAAGCCTGAAGGCACATGTGTGGAAGCGGACTCTCCACAACAAGGAGGCAAGGTATGGACTGGATTTCCCAATATTATTACTATTATTGTGACACCTAGGAATTTCACATCTGTTCCTGAATGAGATTTATCCTGAATTTTCACTTTTCATACTTGGCTTGTTTCATTTTGGTATCAAGAATGATTGGGGGAGGGGCCGGCCCCATGGCCGAGAAGTTCGGGTGCTCGGCTTGTGTGGCCCAGATTTTCCCTGGTTTGGATCCCAGGAGCGGACATGGCACTGCTCATCAGGCCACGCTGAGGCGACATCCACATAGCACAACCAGAGGCGCTCACATCGAGAATATACAACTATGTGCTGTGGGGCTTTGGGGAGAAGAAAAAAAAAAAGAAGATTGGCAACAGTTGTTAGCTCAGGTGCCAATCTTTAAAAAGAAAAAGAGAGAATGATGGGGGGAGTTTTCTCCCTTTTTTTATTTTTGAGAAGTTTTAAAATATTTGAAATGGGGTTTTCCTTGAAAATCTAGAAGAATTCCCTTATAAAACTGTAGGGTCTAGTGTTCTCTTTGTAGGAAGATTTTTAGCTATTCATCCAATTTCTTCAAGTCCAAGATTTTTCAGGCTTTCTAATTCAAATACAGATAATCTCAGATTTTCAAAAGACAGTTTTGGCATATTTCTAGGGATTTGTCCATTTTGCTTGAATTTTTATAATTTTTAAAAGCCTTCTAAATCTGTACCTATGATCCGCTCTGCAGCCGTATTATTGAGTATTTGTGCTCCCCCCACTTCTCTTGATCAATATTGTCAGAGGTTTATTTTGCCATCTTTTCTAAAAAGCAGTTCTTGAGATTGCTGACCCTCCCTATTGTATCTCTGTTCTACTCTCACCTTCATCATCTCTTTCCTTCCACTTTCTAGGATTCTACTGTTTTGCTTTTCCTAACTTCTTAAATTGAAGCTTAGCTTGTTAATATTTCATTAATTTTCTTTTCTAATATAATGCTCTAAATTTCCCTGTAAGCCTTACTTGAACCGTCTCCCACATATTTTAATATGCGGTATTTGCAATATTGTTTAATTGCCTATTTTTCATTTGCATTTTGATTTCTATTTAATTGGTATTTGACATGAATTAGAAGTTTTAAAACTTTTCTCAATATATGCAGTGTTTGAACATTATCTTCCTCTTTTTGATTTACAGCTTGATTGCATTATAATCAGAAGATATGCCCAGCTTTATTTCAATTCTTTGAAATTCATTTAGACTTATTTTGTGGCACAGGGCCTGTGTAAATATTCCTGGTAGTAACGAAAATAATGGTGTTGTCAAATTATTGAGCAGAGTTTCATTATATGCCCATTAAACCCAGCTTGTTAATTGTGTGGTTGAAATCTTTCTATCTGTGTGAAATATTTTCTGCCTGACCTATCCATCTCTAACCAAGCTATATGAATATATCCAAGTTTGTTAATAAATTTGCCTATATCTCCATGTAATTCTATCAATTTTTCGTTTTTACATTTTACGGCTATTTTATTACATCCATAAATATTTAGAATTATTATACCCTCCTAGGCAATTTAAACTTAAATCAAGATATAATGACCCTCTTCATCTGTAATAACAGTTTTTGCCCATTAGCCTTTTTTTCTGATATTAATATTACTATGTCAGATTTCTTTTGGTTGTTATTTGCCTGGCACACATTTTTCAATTAAACATTTTCATGTTCTTATGCTTTAGGCATATCTCTTGTAAGGGGCATATAATTTGATTTTTTAAATCCCATCTGGAAATCTCTGTCTTTTACCTAGCAAATTTATTCCTCGTGGTTCCTAGTAGGTGTGGATTTGTTTCCACCACCTCGTTTTGTGCTTACTATTTGTCCTTCTATTTTCTGTATCATTACTTCTTTTTTCTCCTTTCATTTATTTTATAGATTGTTATATATATGTGCCATACATCTATATATCCATTTAAAACAACAAGTGTAAAGTTAATTCAGTATGTCTACTCTTCTCGTGGACAAAAAAAGACCTCAGGATGCTCTTCTATCACCCCCCATCTGGCTCACCTGCTATTGTTGGCCATATGATCTCATGGTATTAATTTTACCCAATAAATGAGACATTGCAATTGTCGTTCCATAACCAGTGGTGGTTAGACTTTGCGCGTGCTCCCAGGTTGCTTGCTCACCACACTTTCCTCTGGGATGCTTTCCATTCTTTCTGAAGTTGGTCCTACAGAAGTGCCTTTAGGAAGAATCTGGGGTTGTGAATTCTTTCAGTTTTTGTTTTTTAAAAGTATTATCACTTCACCCTTGATCTAGAGAGATCATTTTGTCATGTACAGAAATCTAGACTGACATTTATTTTCCTCATTGCTTTGAAGATATCATTATATTTTCTTCTAGTGTATACTTTTGGTTTCATTTACTTTAATCAGTTCTGAAAAATTCTCAGTTATCCAATCTTCTTTTTATCCCTCCCTCATACTCTATTTTCTTGGTCATTTTGTATTCTGTCTGATCCCTATAGTATGTGAAGTCTTTGAGAATTGAAATAAGTCACTTGTGGCTTCTGCTTATTCTCCTTCATAGAGACTTGATTCCTTATGGTGTAGTAATTTGTTTTTTATTGTGAGCTAATATTTGGACAAATGAAATATGTGGAAATCCCTAGGGACCAGGATTGGAGATAATTTTCTCCAGAGGGGATTTGCTTTATAATATATTGGATGCCACCTGCCTGAAAACTTTTCATACAACGCTCAGCCTGGGGGTTCCTTGAGCACAGGGTAGCGTACGGCTGAGCTTCAGATCCACATGAGACCAGGCTTATGATCCACATTCTCAGAGGAGGTTGTTTTTCTCTTTGCAAAAGGACCAAGTTAGAGACGTTTTTGATTCGCTGGAGGCAGTCAGGTTTTCTCACCCATGGTTTCTCTGAGGCTGCTGTCCCTTCAATTGTCCTGGCGCCCTTCAATTGTAGGAGGCGCCAATTCAATCGCGCCACTTTGCCAGCATACTCCAAGCCCAACCTCACATTCCCCTTAGTGGCCACATTAATCCCCAAAACTAGATTGCCAGTATTGGCATCTGTCCCCAAACATTGGCACACTAGCTTCTGTGCTTGCCTTCACCCAGTTCTGGTTTTATTTTATTCACATTTTTTTTAGCCCTCAAAGAGTTCTGGGGGGGGTGTGTGTGTGCATGTGTGTGTTGAGCAACATGTATTTTTTAGTAACTTATTCAGTTCGAGGACATCTTAGAAAACCTAGTCCACCCCTCTTCCATCAGCAGTTCTCCCTGAAAAAACTCTGCTCTTCTGTAAAAGAAGGGTTTTGACAACTGGATTCCCTTAAGTTTCTACTTTCTAGAGAATGGCTGGAGCCCAGTCAGTGCCAGATATGATAGAAGGTATTTTTGTTTAAAGCAGAGATTGGGTTAAGATAATTGCAAAAACTTCTTTTTGCTTTAGTTTCCTCTCTCTGTTTCCTACCAGTGAAAAGATTTGGGTGTCACAGCCCCCTGTAGTTACGGGTCTATCTGAGGACACTTTTGCTTTATTTTATTTCATTATTTTCTTCTTCGTTATTCATCACGGATGCATTTCTTTTCATACCAAGGCACCAACTCAAATGCCTTTATTAAATGTCCCTGGATGCAAACATATCCTTGAAGGACATACAGTATAAATGCAATCTTAAACTACACAGACAATTTTGTACTGCCTATCCTGTTTCGTTTTTTCGCTTGATGCTATGTTTTCAAGATCTCTCCATGTTGCTAAATTTTACTTCTCACTGTGGCATAAAATGCAACCATACGTTTTCATCATATGTACTTATCTGTCCACTGAGTGCTGGGCACCTGGGTTTCTTTCAGTTCCCCCTACCACAAATGATGCTGCATGTATCCCCATATGGACCTGCGTGGGCTTCTCTACTTCACAGAGTATATGCGTGCTTGCCTTTAATAAATGCCGCAGAATGCTCTCCAGGTTGAATGAACCCACTCCTCTCTCTACTAGGAATGAGGGTGCCTATTTGCCATTTCATAACCAGTTGAAGGAAGATGAACCAGGTTTGACCCAAAGAGCAGCAGGGAGAGTGGTGAGAATAAAGGTTGTGGATATATTTTGAAAGTAGACCCCAAAAGATTTCCTAGTGGAGTCAATATGGGATGGGAAAGGAAAAGGGAAGCTAAAGACACTCCAAATAACTGACTCCTAGTACCTGGAATTGTCTTCAACTAGGTCAGGAGGACTGCATGAGGATGGGGGAGGAGGTGATTTTGGAAGCAAGAAGAAAAAATCAGGAGTTGGTGTTGAATAGACCAAGTTTATGTGTTTAATTAGAGATCCACATGGAAATAGGGAGCCGGAAATTGGATATATAGTTTGAACTTCAAGGGAGAGATCTGTGCTGGAGATAGAGATTAGGGGATTGTCCACACACAGACAGTATTTAAAACCATAACACTGGATGAAATCACCTAGGAAGTGCATATAGTCAGAGAGTGGGGAGGAGCAGATCCTGAACCCTTGCATATTCTAAATTGATAAGGTTGGGAACACGGGGAGGAACTAACAAAAGATATAAGTGGAAGCCACCAATGAGACAGAAGGAGAACCAATGGAGGCTGCCACCATGGAAGACAAAAAAAGAAAATACTCCAGGAGGGGGAGGACAATGCTTTGTTAAATATAGTTGGCCAAGTAAGAGAATGATGACAATTGATGACTGGAATGGCTATAAGGAAGCTGTCAGTGACTTGGGGAGGGGAGATGAGAGGTATGGTGAGCGTCTGTATTGGATTGGGGTTAAGTAAAAATGGGAGTGAATATAGACAATGTTTTTAAAGAGTTTGCTTTTAAAGAGAAGTCTACGGGGATGGAGAGATCACAGTGTTCTTTTTTTTAAGCTAGGAAAACTCGTAACATCTTGTTGTGGTGATGAAATTGACCCAGGAAAGGGAAACAATGGGGACATAGAAGGGAAGAGAGAATGGTTGGATAATATCTTGGAGATCTAGTGCACATGTGGGGAATCCGTGAAAGCAGTTTGCCTCTGGTAACAGAGGAGGCAGGCAGAGTATTTCATTATAGATATTGGGATGTGAACTGAAGCAATTAATGGAAGTCTGTGAGCACACTCGTTTTGATTACTTGAAGGCTGACAGTGAGGAGGGTACACTTATTAGGGCTTCAGAAGTGAGAGGAAAGTGTGAAACAGTCATGGAGGTGAGTGAACAAGCAAATGGACTGGTGAAACATGGTATGAACGCCAGAAGCACCAAGAGCCCCCTTGAGGTTCTTGACTATCAATTTAACACGAGGTCAGTGTGGTTGTTGGATTTTCTCCAGCCAAATTTAGGCTGAATTGATGCAGGCAAGGATTACCCAGAGAATTCTAGCTAACCTGTGATTTTGACAAGTGTGTACCATGAAGCAAGAGAGGAGCAAGGGGGTTGAAACATATTTAAGGGCAAGGTGATTATGATTGGCTACGGCATTTATGCTGGATAATGAGGAAAGAGAGGAACTCAGTGGACAGGGGGATCATGAAAACTGCATCAGTGGAGTGTGGTTGCAGGTAGAACCTGAGGTTCACTGGGAATCCGAGAACCAGGGGAAGGGAGCTGGAAAGATGGGAGGTAGTGGTCAGAGTGTGGCAGACACGGAGCTGAGATTAAGGTAGAGTGGTCTAACGACAAAGCTATGCTTTGACCTTGGGCGTGAAAGTCTGCAGTGAGGTGGGGGACAAGATCGGTGGAAGGGGTGTGAGATTCATCCCGGACTCCTCTCATGGTGGAGTCAGTCTTGCCCTCACTGCTCCTGGCTCTCTGAACGTCTGGGGCTCCCCTTTGGGAAGAGAGCTGCTCTGGAGAGTCCGCTAGGACTGACTTGTGCGGACGGCCCTTGTTTTTGCTTGGGGAAGTCTCTGATTACCATTTTAATTTAATTTTGTGTGTCTACTCGATTTTTCTGTTACTTCTTCTGACCATTTTTGACATTTTATGATTTTTTCCCAAAAACTCAATTAAATTCAGTTGTAAAATACGTTGTAATTCTTCCTAATATTCTCTCTGCTTCTGAATCAGTTATATCTGCTACTTCCCCTTTTCTTTCAGTATAACTTTGAAATTTTCTCTTGCCAGAGTTTGTGTTTTTACCAACATTTCAGAGAAGTAAATTCTGTTATTATTTATGTCATCATTTTTTCCTGAATTTTATTGATTTCGCACATTTTATTTTCCTTACTTCCTATTTCTTCCTGCTTACTCATTTTTTTCTAGCTTTTGGATTTGGATGCTTTCGGATTCTCTTGTTTTTTATTTTTCCTTTTTCTAATAAATGTGGTCATGGCTACAAACCTCCTCCTGGGCATAATGCTAGAGTTTCCCACAGAACGTGACAGGTGGGGCTGTCACTGTGACTCAGTTACAAGGATTTCCCAAGATCGCTCCTTATTTATTTTTTAACACAGGAGTTATTTAACATGTTTTTGTTTGTTTTGTCATATATGGAATTTTAAAGCTATTCTTTTGTTATTGGTTACATTTTACTGGATTAGGGGCAGAGAATCACATCCAGAACAGGTTTAGAATTCACTGAGGTTTTCCTCGTGGCCGACAGCAGGTGGGTCCCCACGGCGGCTTCGTGCGTCCCTGATGTGTGTACGTTATGTCTGTTGGTTGTGTGTACACTTCATCTCACCGTTTTCTATTTTGTCAAATAGTCATATTATCAGATGTGTCTCCTTTGTGTCCTTTGTAATGATTTTGCCTTAAATTTCATTTTGCCTAGCAACAAAATCACCATCTTAAGTTTCTTATTGGTTTAGATTTGGGAGCACACCCTTCTTCTATCCTTTAATTTTCAAAACTGCAGTATATGTTCATTTCCAATGTGCCTCTTCATGACAAGTCATTCCTGGATCTGTTTGTTTTTTCTTCATTCACCAAATCTGAGCATGTCTGTCTTTTGATGAGTTTAATTTATCTTTACTGACATTACTGATACTTTTATTTTGTTTTATTTATTAAACTTCATTTTTATTTCTTTTTTCTCCTTGTTATTTTTAATTAGGTAGGTTTTTTTCTAGTGGCTTAAAAAGTAATTTATTCTTCCTCTAATCTTCTTACATTTCTCTTTATTTTATTAAGACCACAATTCTACCTTTCTTACTAATTTATGCAGTCAGTCAATTTCTGTAACTCTCCCCGGAACGAGGTATGCACCCACGTGCGTGGTGTTCTTTCCATTGATCTTTGAGCTGTTCCTCGCCTGTCCTGCTGTTCGACTCCCCACCGCCCAGGGGAAGTTTGAGTTTCAGATTCCTGTAGATGTGTGTCTCCCCCTGTTGCTGTTATTGCTGGCGTTGCTGATGTGGTCTAAGTTTTGACCACTGCTTACTGAGAAAACAATAAAAATGTGTGAATGCGTTTTCTTACTCTTGCTTCCCACCTATCACAGTGCACAGCTGAGCCTGAATTTCCTCTTCTCCTTCTCGGTGCAAGTCCTTCAGGATGTTTTCAAAGAGGAACTTGTGTGGTAAACACTCTGCAGCCCTTTATGCCAGAGAATGCATTGATTTCGTGCTCATGGTCCATAGAATTGACATGGACAGACTGACACACAAGGACCTCCTTCCCTCCCGCACTGAGAAGGGGGACTCGGTGGGCTTCCCGCACTCAGCTGGGGGTTGGCTGGGCTCAGACCAGTCTGACTTCCTCTGCATGGGGATGTGCTTAGTCTCTCTGGAACACGTCACAAGGCTCTCTGTTCCTCGTGTTCTCAAATTCCCTCTAACACATCTAGATGTGGGTTTTTCTCTTCTCTGCCCTGCTTGGCACTCTATGAGCCCTTTCAGTCTGAGGTCTTACATCTTTCTTTAATACAAGGAAGTTCTCTGTCATTCTTATCTCCCTTGTTTATTGTTTTTCTCCTACTTATTGACCTTTACTGAGGAGTTTGACACTTAAACATCATTCCTCCATTTCTCTTATCTTCATTTTTGAATTTTTCCATCTCTTTAGCCCTATCAGAAGTGTTTCAAGACATTTTCTCCTAATTTTCCAGCTCACTTCTGCATACTTTGGCTGTAACCATTCTGCTATATCGCCCTTCTACTGTGCTCTTTGTTTTGATTGTTACATTTTCCATATAAAATGTTTCATTTTGCTTTAGGTGGTGGTGTGGTCCCGTCTCATATTTCCATTATGGTCACTCATCTCTTTGAGTTTAGATCTGTGGGCTCTGAGCCTAGGCCTCCTGGTCTGAAATGAAGCTCTGCCTCTTATCAGCTGTGTGACTTTCAGCAAGATGCTTAACTCTTTACTTTCGTTTCCTCCACCCGTAAAATAGAGATGAATACCAGTGTCATAGAGCTACTGGAAAGAGTACATGAGATAAAGTAGGAAAGCTGCTTAGAACAGTTCTTGACACATATTAAGGTCTCAATAAGTGCTAGCAGTTACTATTATTATTTTAAATTAACCTCTGTATTGTCCATTAATTTTACTGACTCTGCCAAAAGTTATTCCATCTGTGTTCTTTCTCTTATTGGGTGGCACTGGTCAGCTGCGTGCTATTCTCTTCTCTGAACACATATTCAGTGGGTACACCAGCAGGTCTGAGTCCCTAGGGAATTCTCACTGTGTGTATGTTCAGATTTCCATCAACTCTCTTACTTTTGTGCTCTATCCGGGAATGAATTCAGAGACAGAACCAATGTCCCAAGTTAATTGTCATTTTTTTCTTCTAAGGGGTCTATTGATGCTTTATTTTCATGTTTAAATTATTGATAAGAACAAGAAGAGGAATGATGGAATGTGGAATTCTAGGATGATGGAGCTAGAATATGATGAAGGATGAAACAGCGCAGAGCAGGAACCATGGAAAAACATTTCCCCCTTGAATGTTGTAATTTCCTCCCTGGGCAAGTCTTCAATGCTATCTCAGCTCCATTCCTCCCATTTCTCTTCCAAGGTGAATGTCGTCTCTTTGAACATTGAGCAAAGGTATCAGGAGTGAGGACGACTAGGAAAGAAGACTGGAGAGGACGATAAAGTCTCTTCCTAGAAGCAGAAATGGCCTGTCATTGCATGGAAGTGAGACGGCTTAGCAATAAGGAAAGGCCACCACCCACAATTGTCACTTGTCTGCTTGTTGCTTCTTTCATCTCACAACGTTCCACACAAGCAATAGCCAAACATGCAAAATTGAGCCAAATAACACACTAGAATCAGGAATGTTTCTCTCATGTATTCCTAGGGCAACAGCACATCACACTTTGAGCAGAACGTTCTCAGTCATGCTTGTTGTCTCCATATAATTACTGATGCTGCCTTCCTTCACGCCCAAGAAAGGGTCCTGGTTTGCACAATAAATTATATCATCACACTGTCTATATACTTTACAAGAGGTGAAGAAAATACTACTGGAAATGCAACATTGAAAGGTGATAAAGTGACGTATTAGTTTCCTGTTGCTGCTGTAGCAAATTGCCACAAACTTGGTGGCTTTAAAACAACAAAAAGTCATTAGTTTTCACTTATTAAGGTTGGAAGTCTGAAGTGGGTTTCACTGGGCTAAAATCAAGCTGCCTGCAAATCTTGTTCCTTCTGGAAGCTTTGGGAGAAAATCCCTTCCCCCGCCTCTTCCGGCTTCCAGAGGCTGCTGTGTTCCTTGGCTCGTGGCACCTTCCTCCTTCTTCAAAGCCAGCCAGGGTTAGTTGAGTGCTTTTCACATTGCATCACTGTGACGGTGACTCTCCTGCTTCCTCCTTTTGCTCACAGGGACCCTTGTGATTACACTGGGCCCACCCAGATAATCCAGGACCAACCCCTCACCCTTCTTCAATCCTGAACTATTTATATCTGCAAAGTCCCTTTTGCCATGGAAGGTCACACAGTCACAGCTTCTGGGGAAGTAGACATTTTGAGGCGGGAAGGTGAGGGCATCCTTCTGCCTGCCACAAGTGGATACAAAGGCAGGAAGCTGTGACGACCAGCTCCACTGGGAATCAGGGGTGGCTCTCTTCTCCTCGGAGATGAGGTCGGCAAAGTGTGATGAGCAGGGCTGTGGAGGGAGGGCACTGAAGGCTCAGATGAGCTGGTCCCCTGGCGGAGGCGCATATCCTGTCAAAGTCCCAAAGAAACAACAGAACAACCACAACGACTGACAAAGCCCTCCGTGGAGAATTCATGGGAGGATACGCGTGGAGTGGGGGCTTGGAGAAGAACATCAGGAGGCCGGAACAGGCAGTGTGAGTCACCAGCACCCACACCAAGAGCGTGAATAAGCACCAAACACAGTGCTGGAAAGGTTACACATGAATATTCAGGGGGTTATTATCCTCGAGAAGGAACTGAACAAGCGGTACTGAAAAAAAAACCATTGTTTTACGTTGCCAAGCACTTTATGCCCCAGTCAAGCTCAAAACGCCTTTACTTTCTCCTCTTTTGTTGCATTTCAGCCGGAGTCAGGGTTTGCAGGAAACTTGTCCAGCAAGTGGGGGCACCCAGGCCTTGTCCTCCCGGAGCCCTGGTTCCTGGAAGCCAGGACGTGCATCTCAGAAAGCCCACAGGCTGGCCTGGACTGGGCTGGGGATGCCGGATTCCTGGGACAGCTGGAGCCAGAAGGGTGTGAGGGATGACCCGTGCCCTGGCCAGGGAATGCTGTCAGGGTAGACTGGCTCAGTCTTCAAAGGCTCGTGTGGCACCCTAGGAAGAGCTTCCTGGCCAGCCGACCAGCTGGAGGATGCACACTGCCCAGCCACTCACTGCTGCTCTCCAGGCTCCTTCTCTTGGAGGGATCAGAGTCCTCAGGGTCTATTCCTTATCAACAGTCCCAGGTGCCCCCTTCTACAGGGCCTTCTTAGCACTGCTGCAGGCTCTTCTCCCTCCTTCTGTCATTTGGTCTGGAAAGAGCCATGAAAACATTTTTCTTCAATTTTATCTAGTTATAAATTGCCTTTCTTTGGGGGAAGCATATGGCTGCTGAAAGTGGTTGACTAAACAGAACGAAAAGGAGTACCAATAGTGTAACGAATGTTAATAGTCCCGTCCAGAATCCAGGGAGGAAGTCAGCTTTCAGTGAGAGAACCCAATTATGGGATAAAAACATCGAAAACAAAGCAGGAGGGAAAAAGAAATATCAAACTAGATTCTGGAGTGAAGCCCTTAGCAATATGAGCAATGATAAAATAATAGCGTGTTTTTTCTATATGCTGGTGCTATTCTGAGAACTTTTCGTGTCTTATGTCATTTGATGCTAATAAACTATAAATAGAGTTGATTATTTCCATTTACATGAGGTGAAATGGAAGCCTGGAGATGTTAAATAACTTTCCCAAGGGCATTCTTGTTAATAAGTGACTGATTTCAGAACATATATCAACAGTTAATTGTTCCCTATCTTCGCATCACTTAAAAAGCAGAAGGCATTTAGAAATGGAAACTTTCTGGAAATTTCGAAGCTGTGTCTTTTTTCTCCTCACCAACAGGAACATTTTGAAGGAATTTGAAATATTCACACCCTTGACTTCTTGGTATTCTTTACAGATTAAGACTCTGTAAACATTTTCAAACATTGTAGGAAAATTAGTGCCACTTTTGCATTTGTTGTTCAACTCAGTTGCTCATTGATTCAGGAAAAAATAAAAAATCCTGACAAAGGCTTCAGGAAATAAAGAGAGGACAGTGGTGCAATTGAATGTAACAATCGCCTAATCAGAACAAGGATGAATTACACCCGACAGCAGTGCCAGCTTTTTCTGCCGTTCATTTTACTCTCCTGAGCAGACTCACAGGCTGAGCTTGCCTCTCATCCTGCAGGATCCGAAAGGCAGAGGACGGGGCCCAGCACCTGGATGCGAGGCCTGTGTTCAACACGCGGCAGCTATAGCCCTGCGCCCAGCACGGCTCCGAGTCCTGTGTCTCTGTCAGTCAGCAATCGCGGTGGTACTGTCTGACCGGCCCGACACACGCAGAAGGAGATAACGAATATATAAGATTGGAGGTGGGCCGGCTCTGTGGCCAAGTTAAGTCCGCGCGCTCCGCTGCAGCGGCCCAGGGTTCGGATCCTGGGCAAGGACATGGCACCGCTCGTCAGGCCACGTTGAGTCGGCGTCCCACATCCCACAACTAGAAGGACGTGCAACTAAGATATACAACTGCGTACAGGGTGGGGTTTGGGAGATAAAGCAGAAAAAAAAAAAAAGATTGGCAACAGTTGTTAGCCCAGGTGCCAATCTTTAAAAAAAAAAAAAAGATTTGAGGCAAAATTATTTGCCCTTCCTCTCTGTTCCCATATAGCTTTGCTTACACCTGTATCACAGAATAGTAGAGCTAACCACATTTATCTCCAACATCCTCAATTCTATGGCATTTAAAATACCCCCTGACAGCAGGCAGAATTCCAAACCTCATTGAGGGATGAAGAATGGGAGGAAAAAAGACTTAGTCTCTTGTTCAAGTACAAGGCATGGATACGTTCTTGATTTGGTGTGGGATTTCTAACTGTATTTTGTTTTTCTCCTAAATAACCGAATGTTGAGAATTTAAAGTAAGAAGGAAAAGGAGTCCCCGATGGTTGAAAGGCGTGGGGTGAAGGGACTTGCCCGTGGTGAGCGAAGTGGGGTTCCGTGGAACTCCAGTCTGCTTGCTGGGACAAACCCTAGAGACATCTATCAACAAGTCGGTGAGCGCTTTCACACCATGTGCTAAACATGCTGCTCGTCTGCCAGACCACACGTGGTGACATCCCTCCGTTTCTGCTGCAGAATCCCACATGATGGACAATTGCTGCGAACCTAGAATTTTTTTTTTTAACACGTACACAGGTTCAACTTCGTTCTTGAGGACATTTATCAAGCTACATAGATCTACAATTCTAACCAAAAACAGACTGAAACCATCACAATAGTTGTTTTTTCCTGGATTTCTGATAGATAATATTACTAAATATTCTGATGCTGGGAGAGTTGCTTTAAAACCCAGGAACTCACTGGCGATGACCTGACACCTGTGCAACTTGCTCTGCAGTGGTGCATTATAACATCAATTTGAAGTTTCTTTGCTTTGGAGACAGCAAACACTAGGAAACCACAGACACACACACATTTATACATGTTCATATATGTTTCTAGGATGTTAGACATTCTCAAAATTTTTTTCTAAATTTTCTGGAAAGCGTATCTTTTAAAAAAAATCCTTTTTTTCTCCCCTAATCCCTCAGATAGCTGACTGTGGAATAAAACGCTATTCACTATTCAACACACTCTGATGTGACTGTTGATGTGTGCGGTATCCATATTTAGAGCACAGCGCAGCGAGTCTGACCATTGCTCATCGTCCTGAACAATTTCCCACGGACACGAGCTCCTGCCGTCTGAATGAGGACTGCCCCCTTGTCTGGCAAAAGGAAGGGCAAAGAGAGGGTTGCTCAACATTCTTAGTTTCCTAGGGTGGCCGTAACAAATCACCCCAGCCTGGGGGCCTTTCATAACAGAAATTTGTTGTGTCACGGTTCTGGAGCCTGGAAGTCTGGAAATCAGGGTGTCGGCAGGGTTGGTTCCTTCTGAGGGCCATAAGAGGAGGATCTGTGCCAGGACTCTCTCCTTGCACTGTAGACGGCTGTCTCCTCCTGTCTTCACATTGTCTCCCCTCTGTCCGTGTCTGTGTCCAGAGTTCCCCTTTTTATAAAGATAGCAGTCATATTGGGTTAGGACCCACCCTAACGATCTCGTCTTCACTTGATCATCTGCAAAGATCCTATTTCCAAATAAGGTCACATTCACAGGTACTGGGGCGATAGGACTCAAACATAGCTTTTTGGGAGACCTAGTTCAACCCATAACAGAAGTCTAGAAAGTCTTCAAAGAGCAGTGATGCATTTATTCATTTATTTAACACATATTTGAATGTCTATTACATACAGCCCTAGGCTAGGGATTGGGAATTCAACTGGGAATAAAACCAGTACCTGCCTCGTGGTGATTCTGGCCCGAGAGGCAGACACATAACCACACGTATTTGTATATAACTATGTTATTACAGCTGACTCAGTGCTTATTACTGATCAGTCCAGGGGGATATGGGTCAAAGAAGGCCTCCCAAAGTTGGAGGCAGTTTAGCTGTCTGGAAAGCGGAGAGAGATCACAAATGGGAGTGCAGGAGATGGTGAAATCATTCCAGGCAGAAGGGAGGAGAGTTGGCCAAACCCCTGAGGCAGGAAGGACTGTCAAAAACTGGTGAGTAAGCCCCCACAACCAGAGGATGAGTTAGGAGGACCGTGGGATTAGAGGCGACCCAGGACGTGGACCCGGCCAACCCTGTCATTGTCTCAGTGTTAGAGGCCCATGGCCTTCATGCCGGGCTGCGCTTCCGAGTAGCCCAGGCCCTCAGCAGAGCACAGAGACCCAGGGTCATCTCAGTTTCAAGCTGGTCCTTGAGTTGATTCTCTGAAAACTTTCTTGTTCACCCCATTAATTTTAAGGTAATTGGGAAGCCATGGAAGGGCTTTAAGTTGGGGCATGAAAAGAGACAGCTTTCTGGATCCCTTTGGGGGCACTTCTCTTGCGTGGGGAGGGTTGACCCATATCTTGGTACATGGCTGGGGGCACATTTATCTGCCTCTTTCCTAAGCCCTTTGTAAATGTGCTCCCATCTAGCACTTTCTTCCTCCTATCTCTAGGCCAGAAATCCTTAAGTGATGTATAACCAACTCTTGATAGCATCAGCATAATTTCCTGCCTTCTTTGCAAAAGGGCTGGAGTGGACACCTTGCTCCGCATCTGTAACTGCAGTACAGCAGGAGATTAAAGCCAGACCATCTACCGTTCCCTCCCCCAGACACATACAGAAACCGAGGCCAGGGTCACACAGCTATGTAGTGCCAGAGTCTGGATACGAAGCCAAGTGTCCGGATATCTTGGCTGCTTTTTCTTCCTACGACCGTATTGCATTCCAGGTTTATGACCCAGTGGAATGAAATCGATCTGCCTTAATTTAATTTCTTGGCCTGGTTATTTACTATCAGTTCTGCAAGACAACGTTTTCATGTGGGGATAACCAACACAAGACCTTAAGCATCCTGAGCTCCGCTCCCTGTCAACAAGGTAGGAGTCATCCTTCGGAGCTGTGTGTGCATGTGTGCACATGTGTCCAACTGGAACACCATGAGCTGGAATGTGGGTGACGAATCGATCCCATCCACACCAAGCCTACTTTTTCACCTTTTACCACTGAGTCACTATCACGCTCCCCCTTTCCACAGTGTCATCTCTGTCCTCCTAGTATGAATCATTTCAACTTGACTCATGCATCCATCTTTCAGGTATAAACTTTCCATCCTGTGTCCACGTGACTTCAGGGTTGTTGCACTGGCTACCAGTTAGTTGAAAACATCTACAGTGAGGTGTCCCCAAAAGACCCCTTAGGAAAGAGTACGATGACCCTCAAACCAGGTTGCATTGCTCACCACTTAAGTCCAAAAGCATTTCTAAATCCTGTTGCTGGAATGAGTGTAAGGAAGACTTTTGACTCCATTATACTCTTTAAAAGCAAAGTCACTCATTTCTGCCTTAAATTTCTTCTCTGTGTGAAAATCAATAGGCATTGCACAGAAATATCCCAAGCTGTGATGACCACAGTTAGAAACAATCAGAACAGAAACACAACCAAAATCAAAAGCATTGTATCTGATTTTGAACTACTGTTAAAGTTGGTTGCTACGTACTATGCATTATTTCACCTGGTAGCACTAGAGGAAAGAAGCCAATTTTCTTAACATTTGGGAAGTCTATGCCATTTTATTTCCATCTTATACTTGTATTTTTCAAATCTATATTTTCTTTTTTCTTCTCATGTGTACCTGAATTATGCTTTGAGGCATAACATTTCTGCCACTTCTTTCCCAGGACCCATGCTAGGCATTGGATTATGAGATCATCCCTAACTTCATGGAGCTTATACTGTCTCAAAGAGGCTCAACACAACGTGTAGTCATATAAGATCAGGAAGTATAGGATGCCATGGGAGCAGAGGGCTAAGGAAAGTCTCCCAGGGCAAAATCATTGGAGGTGAGATTCAAAGATGACTAAGAATTCACCAAGTGACGGTAGTGATGATAGACATAGGAGGAGAGCATGCCAGGCAGAAGGCTAGGAGTGTCTTACATTTGTGGAAGTGAAAATATTCTACTATGCCTGGAAGATGCAGGGGTGGGGAAATGAGGATTAGCATAGAGAAATTTAGGCATGGAAAAGAAGAAAGAAGAGTATAAAAAAAGAAATAGAAAATAAGATAACTGATACATTGGTGCTATTCCTTTTATAAAAATTAAAAATTAATGGGAGTGGTTTAACATACCTTATTAAAAGAGAAAAACTCTCAGATTTTATATATATAAAAAAGTAAACTCCAACCATGTGTCACTAAGTCTAAAATTATATAAATGGAAAACATATACCTGGGAAAATGCAAAGAGAGAGGCGGGATGGCAGGAAGGGAGGGACAAAGTGGGCTCAATAAATATTTGTGGAATAGTTGAATGAATAGTTAATTAGTTAGGAAGCCCAACTAGCCAATAGATTATTGAAGATTATAGGAAAGAGTAGCAGCGCTTGCTGTAAAAGCTTCCTCTTTGTTTACCCTTGCCTTCCTTTTGTGCCTGAAGTCAGCTCATGGTCAATCCCCATGCCCATCTCCAAGTGGCCCCTGTGGAATGCAGTCCTACAAAGCGACACTACTTTGATAGTAGATCCCTTTTGCAGCTGTGGGTCAGGATCTGCGCTATGTCAGGGTCTCTGAGCCCTGTGTGTTCTGGCTCTGAATTTGACAGTTAGGGTTCAGTTCTGCCCCTCGACTTCTCTGGTACCAGGTGAAGAGGAATATGCAATGACCCCCTCGACTCACTTCCCTGAGAGGCTGGGAAGTCCATGCCTCTGGTTCTCACTTGAATCAAGTCACGCCATCAGAGGGCTCTATGTCTGCACCGTAATGCTGTGATTTTCCACATTAATGGATATTTTAAGAATCACCTTCCCAAAACTTATTGTTAAAACCATTTAATGTATAAATCCCCATAATTTCACATATACCAATTTTGAGGACCCATGGGAGAAATTCCACTTGTATATAAATATCAGAAGAAGAAGTGTTTGCATGCCTTGCTCTTTATTTGTTGTCTGTTTAATCTTATCACATTGTGAATCATGTATTTATCTTTGACTTGGCTGCTAGGAGGCTGGGAGCAAGATGTGCTGCCTCCCTCCCACCTCTGTGGACCACAAGGTATACGTTCCTGTGTCCCAGCCTTGCCTTGCCTTGTTTTATTTTCTTCTCTTCACCCTGATCACCTTACATATTGATTTTATTCATTTTGTATTACAAGTATTCTTGTAAACTTTCTTTCTTTCTTTCTTTTTTCTTTTTAAAGATTGGCCCCTGAGCTAACATCTGTGGTCAATCTTCTCTTTTTTTTCTTCTTCTCCCCTAAGCCCCTCAATACATAGTTGTATATTCTAGTTGTCTGTCCTTCTGGCTCTGCTATGTGGGACGCCACCTCAGCATGGCTTGATGAGCAGCGTCATGTCCGTGCCCAGGATCCAAACCGGCAAAACCCTGGGCCACTCAAGCACCAAAGTGGAGCGCGTGAACTTGACCACTCGACCACGGGGCTGGTCCTCCTTGCTTTTTAAAAGAGATGAATTTTTGAAGCCTAAATTCTCACTCTATAGGTTTCTCCCCATCAGCATAATCAATAAGGAACTGATAACATTTTCCCTCAAAGTCTTGAAACTCACATCTTCTGTTATCATTGTGATTGTAGTCCATCACTTCACAGAACTGGAGACTTCTCTTGCTCTCTTTCTTCCTTCCTTCTTTTCTTGGTCCCTTTCTGGTTTATGTATTCATCTGTATGTAACATAAACTTCTCTGTTTTAATATCAATCTTACGTATTTTAAGGTTGAGCTTCTGTCATTGCTGCTCTGCCAGACGGCCCCACAGGCATACGGCCCAGGAAGAAGAGAAAACTTGAGCTCTTGCTGCTGCTTATATGTCATCAGCAAGAACGTTCTGAGGACAGGCACAGTGAAGTCTTCATTATTTCCCACCAATTCCCTCTTCCAAACTGTGTTCTCCTCCCTCCTTCATAAAAACAGAAAATGACCTTCTTTAGGGCCATTCATGCTTGCAGAGAACTTCCACATCTCTTTTGACAAACAAAATAATTCTCCGAGTTTGTTATTATCACATTCACTTTTTCATGTGAGAAAATTGAAACTTGGATGGGAAGATAGTGGGCCTGAGGTGTTGCTTAATTTGTCCAAGTTCACAGAGTTGGCAAGGGACAATTGAGTACCTTGATTGAGAGCATTATCTCCAGAGTTGTCTAGAACTTCAAATCATAGCTTCTCCATTGCTTCCCTGTGACTTTCTGCCGCACTGCTCCCCTCCATGTTTATCTCAGTAGACATGGTAATAAGTGAACCTGCTTTAGAGGTGTTGTGCAGTTAAATGAGATCATGAATGTAAAAGGCTGAAGTTCAGGGTCTAAAACAAAGTAAGCTCTCAACACACGTTTGTTTAAAACATTGGATTTGGCTCTAGGACTTTTGATTCTGGATCGCATATCCCTTTTCATTAAACCATGCTTACTCTAGAGATAGTCAAGAGAGATTTGTGAGCCAAGTGGAGAAGACCTGAAGGTGAGTGACAAGATGTGAAACCAGAAGCCACTTCAGCTGGCCCCATGGTAGGCAATTGGTAAAAGACCCCACCCCACATCCGCAGACTGAGCTTCCTATCTCATGACTTCTCATGTGAACAATGGCAGGCATAACACCTTCTCATAGAGACAGTGCCTTCCTTCCCATGGGGCACCGCCTGAAGGTTGATACTGGAGAGGCAAACTGGGCGATTAGCACGTGGGAAAAGGACAACGGGTTGTAGAAAAGTGTAGACCTCAGAGTCTCGGCATCTGTATGCCACACATCAGTCCAGCAGGGAAAGTCTAAAAAGAGTTTTCAAAACACTTTGGACCTTAGAGAAGAATAGAATAGACCAGACCAACCCATTCAAGCCCATAGTAACCCAGAAGAAAGACTTACTGACTTTGATAAGCTACCACTGAGATGCCAGGTGAGCTTCTTCCATCAATGGTAGTGGCTATCTGGAGTACAACGTCTTAACAAATTCTTACATTGCATTTGGGCTGATTGGAAAAGCTTTCATTCATCAGTGATGTCTGCCATGAGCCCAGAATAGGGGAAAATGTCAGAATGTGTGCAATCCTTTGCCAGGGACGAAGTTTTCCCTTATCATCCTGCCTGTTGAGTCATCTTCAGTAATTGGAGAGAGAACCCTGTTCTTCCTCCCCTGTGCTCCCTCCCACTACATAACAAAACACAATACAGCAGAAGTCAGGTATCAACAAGACAACGTTTTGTTTTTTAATGGCATACTATTACTACAGCTTTTCTAATAATTCAAGGTCCTGAGCTGCACAAAATGATTCCCATTGGGAATAAAGCGTTTGCTTCAGGAGGTTCTAAAGGTGAGGGCAAAACCATTTGTATTTGTTTAAAACGTAATGTCATCCATAATTAATGGGATAACTCTGGCTCAGCAGAGCTTGAAACTACTGTGTACATTTGAAGCTGGATTTCTAGTTCCTGAGTTGAGGAATAAATTTACCCTTAAGCTTTTATTTTATTCTTTCATGGAAAAGGTGATTTCCTGTGACTGAACGTTTGGTTCCTTTTTGATATGTTTTTGACTAGTGTCTTTTGCTCTCAAGTGGTAAGAGCGAGGCCAATTTCTAAAATCTGCTTTTAAACAGTGGCCCTGAAACTTGAAGTGTTAAGTTGGTTTACCACGAGCTCTTGTAATGCCTTCTCTACATGCTGTCATTTGAACTCTTGGCACGGTTTTTAAAAAGAAAGTTTTTTAAAAATCAGTTGAAAGGCTTTTTTATTTCTATCTTGAAATACATTCAAAAAACAAAAGCCTCCATTTTGTAAGTTAGTGTCTAGAAGAAAATGGTGATCCATTGCAATATTATTGAAATCTGCTCCTCAGCAGATACACACCTGAATGCATGACAATACAGCAATACAGGACGACCCCCAAATTCTCCCTGGATGATCGTGGTCCAGCAGTGGTCTCATTTAACTCATGTACAGATGACACAGGAGGGGCAATCTTCTCATTCATTTAATCAGTTGGTCTTTCAAACTCTTCTCAATTTTGGCTTACATTCTGTATACCAGATTTCACGCACCTGATTCATTTATAGGAGCTTACCTACAGAAAAGAGAAATAATTCCAACACAGGAAGGCTGTGGTGAGTGACTTACAAGCAACGTAGGTGGAAGTATGATCAGTGATGCTTCAGAAGGGCAAGGGTTCCGAGAGATTCTATAGAAGAGACGGGCACTCGTGGTTGAAAGGGTGGTAGAATTTGCACAGAAATTGATGAGAAGGAAAAAAGGTAATCCAGGTAGGAAAATGATACAGAAAAAATACAAAACATGCAGCCTAAGACAATCAGCAGAGAGTCATTATTGACCCCTCACGGAGTAGCACTCATGCACTCAATTAGACGAGGTAGTAATGGGATTTAAGACGAAGTGTCAGGGGCTCTTGAATGGCTAGCCAGGAGGCTGAAATTTATCCCTGACATTATAAATCTTTAGAGTGTGTGTGTTTGTTTTTTGAGCTGGAGAATGTCCTGATTAAAACTGTGTTTGGTGATAGTAATTTGATAGAGGTGAGAACACTGGGCATAAAAAAGGAAGACTTGTCCGACAATTTAAGTCAGTGAGGGAAAAAGTACCCAGAAAGAACACAAGATATGACCAGCTTAACCACATCAACACTTGCCAACACTTAGTCAAGGAGGGTTGGCTGCCTTCAGCTGGAGAAAGAACCAGGGGACCAGGCAGGAGGTGTGAGGATGAAGAGATCATGGACTGGATGACAGCAATGAGACCCTCAAGGACAGTGTGAATAATGGTGTGAAGGAGAATTCAAGGGCAAGGCGAATTACCAGCTGAAGATAACAGAGGAGAGGGATGAGTAGGCTGTGGCCTCCTCCCTCTCTGCCGAATGATGAAGCAAAGCCATCTCATCACTATGACATCAGATCTCAAGTCCTCTGCTCTGTTAGATCCGTCTCCACCTTCTTCGGACCAGAGAGAAAAACTCGACCTGCCCATTTGGTCTTCCGTACCCTAACTCAGGCTGTTAGCTGATGATTCTCTCTCCTATCCTTTTTTGTTCCTTTCAATATTCCTCTCAGTATATAGTTTCCAGTATCATTAAAAAATATGCACTGAAAATTTTTCTACTGGCCCATCCTGACTCTCTTTCCTCTACCTTCATTTTGGGTAAATCCCACAGCTTCTCTCTGCTTCTCTTTCTTCATATTTGCAGTGAGAGCTTTGGTTGGTGCCTTTCAGCTGTGTCATTCAGTGACTGTCTCCCTTCCTCCAGGAAGTCCTCTTTGATTTGTCCAGTAGCCTATGCCCTGTTTCTCATTTCTCCTCAGTGTTGTTTCAGCAGTTGCATTACAGTCCCCCAAGACAGAGAAAGTGACTTGCCCTTCCTCGAGTGCCAGAGCACTGAGAAAATGTCTGGCATGTAGTGGGATTTTGATAACAACAAATCATTGAATTAATGCAAGAGACAAAGACTGAGGGAAAACGCCACATCTCTCTCATAATATACAAACCCTAGTGCTGAGAGGAAGATTTTATTGGCATTTTCATCTCCAATTGGAGGGTAAAGGGTAGAAACTGAGTAGATGCATATTGATAATCAGATGGTAACAAAACCTTTTAAACGATTGAAAAGGTACAGTATTTAAATATTTGCAAATATGCAATTATTCTCAAAAAGGTAGCATTTTACGTAACTTAAAAGGGTTCCTGAGGCATCAGTACTAAGAAGCTGGGGAGAGATCTGCCCTCTTTTTCTCTATAGGAAGAAAAATACTTCCTTCGGTTTCACCCTCAAGATTCTTCCTGAATATAAAGTTTTCAAGGATTTTCTGAACTCAAGCCAGGCTTTGACCACATGAGTCATTTTTCCACAGCATCTTTTCTAATCACTGGGCAGTCTGTTGTAAGAGGGCCAGTGAATATTGTGAGATGCAGATCCGCAAATGCAGGGCACCAGGGGAGGTCTTGCTGACAGGCAGGCATTTTGATAGGTCAGAAGGAAGCCGAGCCTGCAATGCAGGTCTGGCCAGCTGTGCTTCCTGCAAGGCTGCTGGGCCATCACTGCAAGACCCCACGTTCAGAGAGCTCCTCACCGGGGACACCGAGCCATTCCGTCTCTCTCTTTTAAACTTGCTGTCCTCTGGAAGCAGTAAGAAACCAAGAGCATGCTCACTTTACAAATTGGGAAAATGAGGTGGAGAAGGACGACTTCACTCATTCTAGACACTGATAACTGAGTTGTATTTATTTCTGAGTCTTCTGGTTTCCAGAATGTGCACTAGTCTTTAGAGAGCCTGCCTGCGCCTCTAAGTCCAATTGGACTCTTCGCTTCAACTCTCTAAGAGTGACAGTGCCTTCTTCCTGCCCAAGGCTACTCGTCAAGTCTCAATTCTTAACTCCTCACTTTCTCTCCTGAACTTGACTGATAATGTTGAACCCCAGAAACTCCTTCCAAGGCCTTCGTTATCCACCACCACTGGAGAAGAGCTTTTCTCAGTTGTTCGTCACTGTTACCTCTTTCTCCATCTAATGCTGGCATTTTTAGAAATTTTCTGTTTTGTTATTTGGCATTTATCTTCTTCTTTTATTTCATACCTTTGATGCTCATTCTCATACTAACAACTGGTTTATTTTATCTACTTTGTGCCAGGCACTGTTCTTGGTTCTTGGGATAAATGCTACTCAGCACACGTAGCTCTCTGCCCTCATTGAGCTGACATTCTCTCCAAAGGAAGTAAGCAATAAGTACTAAACATAAGAGACAATTAAATGATAGAGCATGTTATAAAGTGCCAAGTAATACAGTGGAAGAAATGTAGAGCAGGATGAAAGGCAGCACAAGAAATGACAGCATGGCATAAATTTAAACAGGTTATCCAGATAGGTCTCGTAGAGAAGGTAAAATCAGGACAAAGACTTGAAGTTTATCTGATGGAAGAATATTCTGGGCAGAGGAACCAAGCAGTACAAAAGCCCTGAGGCAGGCAATTCCTGGTGTGTTTAAAGAACGAGGAGGAAGCCAGTGCAGAGCGAACAGTAGCGAGGGTGTTGTTGAAGATGAGATCAGATTAGTAGGATTTGTGGCCATTATAAGAACTCTGACTTTAATGCTGATTAAAATGGTGAGGCTCTGCAGGTTTTGAGCAATCAAAGGCCTTAACCTGCGGTGTTTTAAAGAGGACAATCTAGATATTGTGTTGAGAATAAGAGAGCAAGAGTAAACTAAGGCAGAGCAGTTAGGGGGTTATCCCAGTGACCCAGCAAGAGTCTATGAGGGCTTGAGGCAGGGGCAGCTGGGGAGCAGTGAGAAGCGTCTGGATATTGGACACACAATTTTCTGAGGGCAGAACCAAAAACATGCAGGGGCTAGTGGACGAGGGGCAGATCAAGTCAGCACTGGATGTGTTGAGTTTGAAGTGCTAAGAGACAGGCAAGTGGAGATGCTGAAAGACAGCTGGTTGAACAACGTTGGGATTGGGAAAGAGAGGGTGTTGAGCATGGCAATGGTATTTTAAGCCTTGAGACTAGATGAGAACTACTGGGAAAATGAGTGGTGACCTAGAAGAGAAGAGGGTCAAGACCTCTGTCGTTGGACATTCAAACACTAAGAAGTCTAGGAGAAGAGAAATGGCCACCACAGGAGACTGAAAGGGACAGGCAGTGACATAAGAAGGGAGATGAGAAAATCTAGTGTGCTGGAATCACCAAGGCAGAGGAAAGGACCAAATACATTAAATATTGTTGATGGGTCAAGTGACCCGAGGATTAAGAATTAGGGAGGTCATTGAGGGCCTTGACAAGAGTGGTTTTGTGTAGAAGTGGACATGAAAATATGATTGGGGTGTGTTTGAGAGTGGATGGAAGGAGTGAATTTGGACACAAGTGTAGAAGCAACTCTTCTGAAGAGTGTTGCTACAAAGGGAAACAAATAAATGGGAGGGCATCTGGAGGGGAAATGGAATCAAGAGACGGTTGGTTTATGTGTTTGTTTTTAGATGGGAGAAATTACAGCCTGTTTATATGATGAGATAGTTGCAGAGAATAGGAGGAAATTGTGGATGAAGATGGTGGAACACTGCGGGAGAGATATCCGTGAGGAAAATGGAGTGAATGGGATTGAGTACACAAGGGGAAGGACTCTCTCAGAGAGAAGTAGGTGAGTTGCCCATGGAAATAAGCTGGAAGGAGGATTCAGTGGGCCAGAGGCCAACCACAAGGTCCAGGTGCTCACAGAACATCCCCACTCCAATGTTGAAAGTCACATATCAACAGAACATCAAAAATCAAACTGGTCTTCCTCCCCTCTCCAGGGCATTTGCCATTTCTTGTCGTTTACGGAGGTGCCTTGTGATATTTACACCAGAGCCGTCATTGGCAAGCAGTCCTCAAACTGGAGGGCACGGACCCCTGGGTGGAGAAGACTCGTAGGTGGTGTGTGGGGAGCAACGATTATAATGGGATCACTTTTAGGATCCTTACTTTGCATAGATTCTCTTTCCTTTAGCTTGAAATGGCATCCTGTCCCTCCTCATAATCCCCCTCACATTTGCCTGTCTCGTCTCCCACTTTACCAGAGTCATACACACCTGTCCTGACTGGACTGGCATGGGGGTGGGAGGGAAAGTCCTCTGGCACCAAGCAAAGGGATGACACGGCAATCAGACTCCTTGTCAAGAAGCAAAGAAAGCTTAGGAAAGATAGACTGAGGGGCAGCACCTTACATCACTGGGTGACAAACTCATGGCAGCTCCACTGCCGATGTGTGTCCTACCAACCCACCTTCGGAAGGAACCCGGAGCAACATGGTTGTCACGGGGACACATTTAGTTGAAGTGAAAAAGCAAGTCAGGCTTTTTCAGACAGAAAGTAAGTCTGCTTTAGCAAATCAGCCTGACCTTGAGGATTGGCTCGTTCTGTTAGATTACTTGATAATCATTTTACATGAATGTGATAGAAAAAACCTACAGCTCTAAGGTTTTAACAAAACTAGGTTTAGAACAAATATATATCAATACACACTAGAATGGAAAGTTCAATCAGGCAACTATTCAACTTGCGATGAAATTCTCATTTTCAACTTAACTGTGTGAGGAAGCACACAGCTCTTCCGAATTCTTTTAGGGAACACTAGAGCAGAAATGTTTGAAGACCACTAGGCTAGCAGATCCAGTCGACAGAATGTGGTTGCATTTTTCTTTTCACACAAAATACTTGGTGGAGTGCCTGAAAGAACATGAAGTGGGGGCCTCACCAAATGCACAGGAAAGGTTGCTTCGCTGCTTCTGTGCCTACTTGATAATGAAAGTTGGGGCACGTGGTGGAATTTGGCCCGCGAGTTGCTTTCATGATGCCCTATTAATGGTGGTAACCTCACAGGGAGGAAAACCATCACCCTTCCCACTTCCAGTCACCACAGATGCAGAACCCGACAAGGGTGACCAGCCAAGTGCCTTTCACCAGTTCACGTGGGTCCCCGAGTCCACACGCAGAGGCAGACCTGCATCAGGAAGGGCTTGTGTTCTGTTCACTGCTGGGTCCTCATGGGCATTCGATTCATGTTTATCAAGTGAATATTTCCACTCTGCTTTCGCTAACACAAAAGGCTCCAGGATTCCCCTGAATTCCTAGCACTACAGAAAGTTCAAGTTTCTTCTGTACCACCTTACTGTCCCCCCCAAAAAACTCCCCTTCCCTGAGTGATAACACTACAAAATATTCCTATAAGGCATTTCTCACATGGGGGTGATGGCTTAAATGAAAATAAAGTAATCCCTCAGCATTTTTCACTCAAAACAGAGAAAAATAGACTCAGTTGAGAGAATTAAGAGACTACTCTGAGAGAATTTTGTGTTAAATCCATTTTTTCGCCTAATTGTCATAATAATGAATTTACAAAAGGATATATTCATCAAAAAACGCCTTGAGAAACCATATATAAGACATAATGAGAATTTGAGCATTTCAATTTTTACAGATCCTTTTGTGGAAGGAGATGTCAAGTGATCATTCTCTGGTATAAAAAGCCGTTAATAAATGTAGCAGAAGTAAGGACACCAAGACTCTTCTGGGGTGCACAGAGACGACACCCCACTGCTCACAGTATAAGCAATGAAATGAAACATTCATCACGGGTCTGGTGTCTGCGAGTCTAAGAGCGCAGGATTACGGGACAGCTACTGACCCCTGTCCAGAATGTGGAGACAATTACCCGGAGGTCTTTCTGTTTGTTTTCCCTTCTGTGAAATGACAGCCAAGAGCTACGTGAGACATTCACCAGCATCATGGGAATATCCTGAAAAACCCAAAGGGAATAAGAAAAAACAAATATGAAGCATTTCAAAAGGAAAGAAATGAGATACATTGTGTTATTCGTCATTCCTCAAATAGACACATGGACTATATTGGGTGAAGTATTTTCCTCTAGTTTTCAAAACATACCTATTTTAATGGAACAAAGTTAATATTCTATTATTCGTGAAGCTCAAGGGCCTTTCAAGTTGCAGCAAAGCTTGAGAAAAACACCTCATAACGTACTTTTGCTCTCTGTCATTTAAGACATTCTAGTTAGCAAATATTTAGTTAACAAATCACAGTGTCTGCAGCTCCCGGAGAGGCAACAACATGCTTATTTTGGTTTCCAGCATCACAGAGTTTACAATCTAGGAGAGACGGGTTATGCTATAACCAGATCATCAAGTGGCTTCCCTTTGCTTTTAAAATAAAGCCCTTTAGGATGTGCACCACACCCACAGCTGCCGCTGCTCGCTTTGCTTCAGCCACATGCGGTTCCCATCTCTCTGGAATGTACCATTTCCCTCCCTTTGCTTGGATCTATCCAAACCATCCTTTGCTTCTCAGCTTAAAGGTAACTTCCTCAAAGAGGACTGGCCTGATACTGAAAATCAAATTGGACACCCCTGCTAATCTTCCTCAATGCACCCTATTCAGAACGTGCTTGTTTTTCTGTCTACGTAAATGTTTTATCTCTGCCTCCTCTATTTAATTTTAAACTCCATGAAAGAAGAAAAGAATCTGTTATGTTCACTCTTACACCTTGGCTAGCATTATTCCTGGCCCATACTAGACACTCAATAAACAGGGTTTGAGTAATATAAAAGTGTATTTTAAAATATACATTTGAACAATCTATATTATAAAATTACCTGCACATCATCATAATTCTACTCAAAGTAAATGTTATCATTCCTGATGTGTACAAATGGAGAAGTGAGGCAGAGGGAGGAAGAATGACTTCTGGAAGATCATGTAATTAATAAATGTATTCTGGGAAAGTGCTCTTTTCATAGCTCCATAAAGATGGAAATATCTTAACATGAAATGTTCGGGCACATAGTCAGGGAGGAGAGGAAGCTTATGAGGCATCGGTGGGCAAGAGTTAAATGGGATTGACTTTGCTTCTGGGTCCACATCCTCTATCCTTTGCTGCTGGAGCTGGACATGGAGATAGAAAGATGGAGTTTAAAGAAAACGCTCAGTCACTAATTGGGTGAATTTCCAAGAAGCCTTGGATTTTTTTCTCATCTGTAAAATGAAAATACTGACAGTGGCCACGATGGTGGGATACTGGAGGACAGTGATGAAGGCCAGTTTCCTTAATTCCACACACTTTGATCTGAGGTTAAAAAAATCCCCAACGCCATGCCTGGAATCTTCACAATGGACAAGTCTTCCTCCGCATCCTTTGTGGCTGTGGTCATCCTCTGGATTATCGTATGAGAGAAGTCTGTACCTCCAGGATCTACGCATCAACAAGGTGCTTTATCTGCAGTAGGATGAGGAGGTGTCTTCCCACAATACTTGGGGAATATTTCTTCTAACATTTCTAATTCTAGCTTTACCTTCAGAAACTAAAGTGGTTAAAGACAAGAAAGCTATTCGTTATTTGTGTAACAGCTGACATGATTGCCATGAATCTAAAATACAGAGCCATTAAGTAGAGGAGGAGTGACAATCGATGAAGTTCTGTTCCTTGATTTCTTCTGTAAAACCTACATTTTGTTCTATAAAACAGGAAGAAGTGTTTTATGTGAAATTATCAGGCTACCTGGCTATTGTCACAACTTCCTAACCCCCAAATCAGAGGATTTAGTGAATAACCAGGTAAGAAGTTGAACATTTAATATTGCTTCAGGTTCACCTATCTAAAAAGTCATTCTCACTCTGTTTATTAAAACAAAATCCATCACAAATTTAAATTAAAATCCTGCCTCTGACATGAGACTGTCCTTGATGTTACCTGCTCAGTGTTCTTGCTCTCTCCAACTCATCTATAATGCTAATTTGTATTATTAATGATCATTTTATTTCATAAATGCTGCTCCTGTCTAGACTCTTAGCTCCCCGAGGGCAGAATAACATATTTATAGAAATCCAGTCCTCGCATTTTCTTCTTCATCCCCTTCATCCCTGCCCAAAGTGTGGTTTGAGGCAGGGGCTCGAGTCTGTTCCTCTTCTAGGTCTGCCCAAAGGAGGATGGAATTTTGGCTCAAAGTCCCCTCTCTTGTTCTCTATCTCTGTCTGTCACACACACCCACGCACATACACCTATACTCACACACACTCACAGCCCCTCCTGAGCCACCCTACCACATGCCACAGGTGGACAAAACTCTATCTGATGGGTTGGACTTTCAGGCCTGGCTCTACTAGTGGGCAGGGGGGCTGTGCCTTATCGGGAGCACACAGACACCCATCAGCCACTCTTCTTCCTCTTTTTCGTGAAATCATTTTGGCAGGCGGCCCGATCACTTGGCATTTACAGATGAGAAGATCTTCAGTAAGCAGATCGAGGCTGGCCTCTTAGCGCCGGCTCGCTGTGATGCCCTATGTGCTGGGTGGCTGCCCTGAAGCTGGTTTCAGAGACGGAGGAGGAGGAAGCAAAAAGCCTTGCTTAAGTCTCCTAACTTTGCTCAGCCATTAACTCAAATTGTCAAATTCAGCTTTCTCCAGATACTGGGGAGAATAGTGGGCTTGCCCAGCTTTCTGTAAAAGAGTTTGGTTTCACATTCAGCTGTGGACCTTAGTGAGCGTGGCAACGTCAGCAGGGACCCTCCAAGTGAGGCAAGAGCATGAAGGAATTCTGCCTCCTAAACCGCACCAAAATTGCTGCAATCTTCTGCTTGATAAATATGGCTAAGATGAAGATCTGTTGTTTGTTTTGTTTTGTTTTTATTGAGATATAATTGACATAGAACGTTATATTAGTTTCCGTATATTGATTCAACAGACTTGTACATTCTCAACCAACGCGTTCAGAGACGTCCGCATCTGAAGACTTCCTACCCATTGAGTCTCCCTCAAAGGTAGGTTCTGGTGTTTTCTGGTGTTAGGCTCGAGTTCCCCTTCTCAAGGAGGGGGAACACGTCTCATAAACACTCACTCAATCTTCAAGGTCAAATTCCACTAAATGATCTTCTCTATGGTCTAAGCAAAGGCAAGTGCTCTCCCCTTCATGGACCAGGATGCTTCTGCATGTGTCTGTTATCACACACATCACATTGTACTGTGACTTCTGTAATACATGTCACATTAGGTTTTAGTTAGTGGGTCTCTCTCTCACCCTCTGTCTCTCTCTCTTTTGACAGACTATGAGTTCTCTGATGGTAGGAACCATGACTGATGCATTTCCAGAATCCCAACATCTGCCTTAGTGTCAGAAATATGGGAAATAGGTAAATGAACTACTGGTGGCCCCCAAAGCTGTCCTTTCTCACACATGTACCAACCAAATGAGGTAGTTTGACTTAAAGTGATTTGTACGTCATGTAACATAAAGCATCGTTTTACTCATTTATTATGTATAACTGTTACTATTTTTCTCCCACAGCTCAATACATGTTTATAATAACAGATTCCTGGATTGGGACTTACAAAGGTTTTTCATGAACTTTTTTCTCTTGGTCCTCCTTCAAAGCACTTGGTGTCGCACTATAATTGAGAATGTACAGGTTTGTCACCTTAGAAGTGAATTTCACGATAGCAGATGACCTTCCACTATTTCTGTATCTGTAGCCCGGAAAGCACTGGAATAGACGAGGGGCTCAAATATTATTGGTGGAATGAAGGTAAAACTGATGCTTCCCACTCCTACCGCTATATTACACAAGCTTGCACTTTCAGACAACTTTTGTTATTGAAGATTTCTTCTCTTCTTCCCACTTCCTCTTTCTGCTGCCACCCCATGAACAAGTTTGGGAGTTCACAAAGCAAAGCAAAAAACTTAAAAGGATTGGTAAGTATGATGACGATCACACTCTCTTCTAGAGATGGAAGAGCGTTGGGGCAAAAGGAGCCTTTGTTTCTAGAAAGCTCTCAGAAGTTAGAAAAGTTCTGCTCTGAGGGAGGAAGGCATCTGACTTTTGGAATTTGCAGATACAGCTATGCACACAGTCACGGAACCGTGTGGTGTGGTGTGGATGCATTTATTTATATTGGCTTCAAAAATTTTGTGGAAAAACCTTTTGTAGATTCTCACTGAGAAGATTATAAATTCATTTTTTGACAGATCCCTTCATTTATATTTACATCTTCATGCAGCCAACCAGAAACTCAGGAGAAGTGCTTCTGATTGAAAAAAGATACGTCACAGACATACTTTGCTTTAGATTTCCCAGCATTGTTTCCTCTTCTTCTGCTAACAGAAGAACTCTTCTGAAGGAAGCACTTTCCATGTGGTAGAGACACGACTGACATTGCCCCCTAGCACAGCTCAGCCACACTGCGGGCTGTTCCATCAAAGTGACTCCACTCTCACCACAGGACCAAATGCAGGCAAATCAGAACCCACCCTGGGGTTTTTCTATCAAAGTTACCAGTAAAGACTGACCAATTTTGCCAGCATAACTAGTAGTGAAAAATTACTAGTGGGCCTCTTGGCTCCATGATGCTGATTCTGACGACCCTCTTCTGCTTACTTTACTGCAAGTTTTCAAACTGCCTCTTGCCTTCTTGGCCTGCTTTCTCACTTGGATCCTTCCAGCCTGTTTTCTACACAGCTATCAGAGTCCAAGCTCTAAAATGTACATAGGATTATTTCACTCCTTTGCTTAAAAACCTTTCAGTGACCCAGGCTAAAGTACCACCTGCTTTAAAAGCTTTGTAAAATGCACCCCAATCTTGTCTGCACCCGGTCTTCTGCCTTGTCCACTCCGCTCTTGACCTTCCCCTCTTGCTCCAGCCACACTGAGTGCCCTGGAGATCCTAGAAGACAGCGCTCTTTTTGTCCCTGTGAAAGAGACAAAAAAAATCCCTCCTCCCTTCCCCTTTCTGCCGGTACCGTTTAGTGCTCCCACGTGCTCTGTACGCCGGTTATAGCACTTCTCCCTCGCTACAGCCTGAGGGACCGTTTTCTTATTGGCGTGTCTCACTGAGGCAGGATTGCACAGCTTGCATGGCATCAACACCTCCGAGACTGAGCACAGGTGCCCTGTAGATGCCCATCCCTGACTCTAAATAGATGGGCTGAGAAACGAAGAGGGAACGGGCAATAAATGCTCATATTTATTGTTCAAGAAGGAAGAGAAGACTAAGCAAAACAGATGGAGATGGCTATCCTGAGACAGGTGGAAAACGCCCATCTGGGGTCATGGAGGCAGAGGGAGGTGATGGCTCAGCACGGTGGAAGTCTTTCACCTGGGGTCAGGCCACACTCTGTCACCCACTCCCACATCAGGGGAACAGTCCATTGGATCTGGGTCCCTGAGAAGTTTCAGCACAGTGATGGAGGTGGGAGTTGGACAGCAATGGGTGTGGGACGTGAAACTGAGGGCTGAAGGGAGGACAGAGGAAGCCAAGGAAGAAAGAGGGAAAACAGCACCAGAGGATTTTAAGCATATTAATGATTTTCACGAGGAGTTTCAATTAAGCTGTGGGGCTAGAGGTCAAATAGCACATGGTTAAGGATTGAGTGGTGGTGGTGAAATGGGGCATGTGTTTGCACACGGTAGGCCTTGTGGAGAAGGTTAGAGGCAACATGGACAACAGGACAGAGACGGCCACCCTTGGAGAGGGGTATGCTCCTAGCTGGACAGGAAAGGATGCGTGAAGAGGATGCAACTAAGAAAGGCGAAAATCAGTGGAGGAGAACGCAGAAGAGCAGATAACCTGGAATGTTCATCTCCGTAAATTTGGAGAGGAGGCCATCTGTTGAGAGTCGGGATTTGCGTGGAGAGCTGCGGAAGCGGAAACATGTGGTGTGGTGTCTGTGTCACATGACGGTCAGGGCTCAGCGTGACGAAAGCGGGTTCTTGATTCTGTCTGTGCATGAGCAGACTCACAATGGGCACATCCAGGTAAGACAAACCCATCAAGCACCTTAAGGCTTCCCAAAGATTTTTAAAAATAAACTATTTTATAAAAACAAGGACGTATGTGTGTGTTGTAACAAGGGCTTTGTATGAAAAATCTCCCCAATCTTGCTACCTTTACCCCCCAAAAATGGAAAACCTTTTATTTGATTGAAAGTCTTGATAATCTTCAAGTAAAATGCTGTTGCTTGAAAAGATTTATGCAAATCTAAAACTAGTCACAAACATTTGCAATGAGCGATTTCTCATAACATAATCCTTATCCTGGGAGAATTTCCTTTCTCTAAAATACACAAGTTGCACCACAGGAAAATAAAATACATGACTGACCAAAGCAATCATCAAAAAAATCTCTAGAAATCTATCTCAAGCAAAAATGTAGGTTAGGTCAGATCAGATTGTAAGAGTTGCCATAAAAACTGCCTCGTGAGTCATTTAAAATACCTACCTCCATGTGTACAAAACAAAACAAACTTGAGACAGTAGACTCAGAAAGACATTTCTGGACCTTTGACCTAAGTTTTTAAAGATCTTTATAAGTTTATTTTGCAGGTGTAGAGTTTTAAAGCATTGGCTATTATTGCTTTGGACTTCAAACTATTTTTGCAAGCTCTGTAAATAGAAGGTATTGATGTTTTTAAAAAAGAGTTTTCACTGTCTTGAATCTTCTCAGTGAAAAGCTAAGCACAGGAGGGTGTGTTTCTGTCTGAAACTACAACTGCCCTCCACCTTAGCAGCTAATTTCCATTCCTTCAAAAGTATAAACACAAAAGAAATGCATCCAGCTTGTTGAAATAGAATCTCTCGAAAGTCACTTCCCACTTTTCCAGAGCTATCCTGTCTTTTTTCTCTCTCTCACCAATGTAATGTCCACCACCCAGTACCTAGCGCTGTCTTAGGAATAACACAGACATGGCCCTCAGCGCTTCTAAAAGATTCTTAAGAGCAGCGCAGGCTATGGTGTCCCCAAGAGCACAGAAGCTCTCTCGTCTGGGATAGTTGGAGCCTCTCAGCCCAGGGGCACAGGATCCAGTCCCTTCCTGAAGAAGACCCTCACCAGTCAGCTACCTTTGCTTCTGAGCTTCAGGAGGACTTGTAAACTTGACAAATGCTGCCTGCAATGGGGTGGGCATCAATCCCCACGAACTGTCACTAAGCAGAGAGTGCACTTTGCAGTGTGTGCCATGAGGACTTACTCTTTTCTCCTTTTCCAGTTAAAACAATTTAACCTCTTTTCTGGATCCGAGGTTCTCTCTCCCTCTTTTCCAGTCTGATTTTATAACCTCGAAAATTTCTCCCAGTGACAATGTTTTCTGTCAATGTTCTCCAAATCACAGCTGGTTCACTTGCCTTCCTTTTATGCCTCTGTCTATAATATTCATTTTAAGACAATATGCAATGGAGCCTTCTCTAAAATTACTTCCACATACTGCTGAAAATACCCACTCCCTGAGAAGCATTACTAAGGAGTGCCTGTGAGGTGCAATGGTGGATGCAAGGATCAGGCCTTTTCTCAACCACAGATACAAAAGAAAATACAAGATGATATTGCAAATTACATCTATAAGAAGAAAAAGGTGGGGGGAGAGATTAGCCACCATCCTTCTCTTCCCTCCCAGATGCCCACCCCTCCCCCACTCCGCCATCTGTGCTGGCTCCTGCGCTAGATTTCTCTATTAACAAAGCCCCACCTATTGATTCTGCTTGAATTCACCACCCTGGCTCCCTCCCTCTCCTCTTGCCCCCAGAAAACACAATTCCTAACGGTGATCCCTTTGTCTGCTGAATTATGGTCTGAAAAGATACATCCTCCCCTTCACAAGGGAGGTTTCCAGTATCATAGGGTTTCAAATGTTCACTCAGGTTACAAATTAGGAGAAAAATGGAGAGTCTACCCCTTTCGATTTTTTTCAATAGTTTCTGGAACTGCATAGGAGAGAATTCAACTCAGACTGCATTTAGCCCAAGAAAATAAGAACGCCCTTCCCACTGAACGTTGGGGCTTATTAGAAATACTGTACTTCATCGCACAATCAGTATTTTATTAAAAAATTAATGCCTGTGAAATGAGTTTTTGAAACAAAGCTGCATGGCTGTGACTTTTTTTTGGCTTTAAAAACATTAATCTCTTCAATAATTCATCTTTTATTCCTTTAGACTTACTAAATATTAAACAGGTTACAGTTAAATATTTGAAAACTAAATGCAGCTCGAGTCTCAGGGAGAGTGTGAGGGGGAGAGAGTGCAGGGCCGCTGCATCCTCAGAGTGTTGTAAGACGTGGTGAACGGGACACTGGCGGCAGGTGTGGGTCAGATGTGTTCTTTTTGCTTGAAATTTACCTGTTGGGCAACTGAGGGTTTCACAGGTGCGTCCTCACCTATGAGCTGCTGACGGCATCGCAAAGGGTTACTTGTGATTGACAACAAAAATGGGAATTCCGAGACCTGAGAGGAGACAGGCATTTTGTCCGTAGCTAGGCCCACCTTTTCTCTCTGGAGCTCAGAGAGCAAGGCAGAGTCAACAGTCCTTGCGTGCGTTCAGTGCTGCAGCTGGGCTGGGTTGTCAGACGCCTGGCTTTTGTTCATTCACCCCCAGCCCTCAGTTGCCACCACATTCCCTCCCTAATCTAGTTAATGGAGGCAACAGCCGGGCCGCTTTCTTGCCGAATAATCTACATAATTTCATCCGAGTTGATCTGAGCTAAGAGATGTAAATTCCTTTCTCATTTGGCCCCCTGATAACACGCACCTTTTAATTATTAGCAGTATTGTTTCCACTAGGCTGAGAAATTAATTTTAGAATGCATGCTTGGGAGGTAACTTCCAAAGTAATTTTCCTCCCATGGTTTCTGTGCAGTTTATCAGCACTGCTTCATCTATGGGACGCCTCGTTAAGACGTATGACACTCACTACACCACCGGTATTTTTAAAAAAACTGCTTTTCCTTTGAAGCAGTATGTGCCTATTGACAGAGAGATGAGGGCTGCTTTGAAGTAAGCATCTTTGGTTTTAAATGTCCGCAACAGTAGAAACGAATACTTGTTCCGCAGTGGCCTACCAGAGACCTCGCTCCTGAAACAGAAAACTCGCATCGCCTGTTCAAAAACAAATACCCGAGAACAAATCGTGGAAGGTCAAACCCCGCTGTGCTGACAATTCTGAATCCAGCCACCAAACAATATTTCAACTGACTAGGAGAGAGTCAACTCTCCCGTATCTAAAGTCGACCTTCTGCTCAGAGAGTCCATAAACAGGCCCGTAATGTCGTCAGCCAGAAAGCATGAGGAGTGCACAAGTGGCTTTGCAAAGAGTGTAGAGACCAGGATAGGCTGGGGAGACTTTCCTCCCTCGGTCCCCTCCCTCACCCTTCATCTGACCTCCTCAACCAGCTCTTCAGCACAGACACTTTTCATGCTGAAATTATTAAGTAGAGAAGGTTTCTGATGACGGCGACACAGTTTTTCACAAGGTAGAGAAAGCTGTAAGCCAAACTGGACTGGAAACACAATGAAAATGCTAATTGGGAACACAGATCCCACTTTCATGTTTTATTAATGATATCTGCACCATATCTGTAAAATAATTTACATAATATGTTAATTTTCCGAAAGAGGGGGGAATGGGAGCTCATAATTGCCTAGGAAATCAGCACTTTCTCTGCCTATGCCAAAGCTGCATAACGCTTCAGACTTTTTTTTTTTAAATAGAGACCCTTATTGGACTTAGGTTACACGTAACAGTCAGTCAAGATTAAAATTTTAAATCTAATTTTTGGGATATAGACTCATTAGTAAGTGTTCATCCTGGCTTTAGACCCAGTATAATAGTTTTGTTTTAAAGAACTATGAAAGATTCAGCAGCAAATGAGGCGCGTGTGAAATGAGATGCAAGACTGCTCTGAGCTCACAAAAGCTGTCGGATCTGGCCGCTGGGACTTCCATGAGACTTCCTAGATTTCCAGTCATTTTATTCCTTAATTTCTTACTCGGGCACTTTTTTCATATAATATGGAAATGCCGTACTGGGACTCCCTTTCATAAGCAGTGGGATTTGTCAAAATGGTTCTAGAACTTCTTAAGGAAGCAATGAATACACAGGGCAAAGGAACTGACTTAAGGAAAACAGATTTCAGGGCAGTGAGGTGTCCTGTGTACACACGGTAAAGCTGGAAGAGATGCTGATTCAAGGAAGCTTGCATACGGCTAGTGTTGATTTTTATTTTAAAGATGCCGAGTTACTATCATGTTGACAGTCCTGCGATGCTCAACTGACCTTCGCCATTTTAAAGTTTAACAAGTTACCCTTTACTTAACATTAATGAGTGCTGGTCGTATAGGCATGCCTACTTTGATGTTTTTAAAAAATAAAATTTGAATTCTCCTTGTTTCAGTCCACTGCTGGTTTGTAAGTTAGCAAAGTTCATTTGTAAATTACTGTGCCACCTCCAAGCCAGTGTGCTAAGTGGAATCGTTATGATCTGAGACCTATGAAGGGAAGCTTTGCAAAGAGTGTTCCTCAGACCTAGAAACATCTTAGTCACCGGAAAATCTAGGTGAATTTTTAGAGAAAATTCATTTCTTTAAACTGATGAGGATCCAGTTGGAAACTGGGAATCCCGGTCCTTTTTGCCTTTGAATTCTGGAAGATGCTACTTACGAACTCAAAAGAGTTTTCTAAAAGTGGCCACATATGTAGTGATGAGAACGGAAAACTCTAAGAAGATGAAGAAAAAGGGGAAAAATTTTTTTTTGATGCGTCACCTATTCCCTGCCCTACTTGGGCCTCCCAGTGGCCATGACTATAGGGAGGAAAAGGTTGGATTCCTCAAACTGCTCCAAATAAAACCCTTATCACACGGTTACTCTGAGAGGTGCCAAATTGCTCTAGGTACAGAGTTTCTCCCTTCACCTTTAACATCCAGCTAATTTCAAGCTGTTTTCAGAATTCAGTCATTCTAGTTATTCTCTGAAGTCACGCACATGTGCAAATACGTTTCACCCACTCCTCTGTTTGTTCACGCACACCTACTATGTGCAAGTACTATGCTCTGTGAGCAGACTGAGGTCTCGAGAGAGTGCTTCTCTGAATGTTGGGGGAAATTTATTTCTCCCTACACTGTTTCTCAATGTCAAATTTCTTAGGCCTAAATTACTGAGCATGCCCTGTCTTTGATAACCTGGTTTCTTTCTATGAAAATGGAGAAATGAAATGAGAGTCTCATTATTTTGGCACCGTTTCTGCGTGGATTATAATTGTCTGGATTCGTGCTACCCTGGTTTACCTAGGTACCCAAACACCTGAAAACTTAGCTGACCACTGGAGCGAGAAACTGCAGTAAAAATTGCGGGAGGCCTTCTAGTTCTTTAAACAACAGAATTAAATCATTGAAAACTTCAACAGACAAAGAATTCTTCAAACCCCTTCCCTGATAGTTCCACCAAAACAAGGCCTAGACTCGACAAGAGCATCAGTTCTGGCGGAAGGCTGAGCATTCATTCATCCAGGCTCACCCCTGACCTCGGAGGGTCCCCTCCAAATTCACCTGTTGGAATCCTAACGCCCAATGTGAAGGTGTTAGGAGGTGGGGTCTTTGGGAGGTACGGCGGGCACGAAGGCAGAGCCCTCATGAATGGGATTAGTGGCCTTGTACAAGAGGCCCCAAGAGCTCCCTCCCACTTCCACCACGCCAGGACACAGCGAAAAGTCTGCAACCAGAAGAGACCCCCTCACCCTACCATGCTGGCACCCTGCTCTCAATTTCTAGCCTCCAGAACTGTGAGCAGCAAATTTCTGCTCCTTATAAGCCACCTTTTCTGTGGTATTTTGTTACAGCAGCCCAGATGGACCAAGCCACTAACAAACTGCTAAATAAAACGCAAGCTACCCTCTACTTTGACAGATACATCTTTATAATTAAACGTGCAGAGGTCCAGATATTCTGTGGATGGACTGGAGCTGTTTGAATGAGTAATAAAATAATTATATACAATATTAATAAATTCTTATGTGTTTATTTCATACCATTTCCCTTGCCTATATTTCAAAAAATTCACTTATTACGGTGCCATAATGAAGAAATTTTTCACATAATTTGAGTTCTTCTGACAGTAATAACACATTAGCCAATCTTTCTTGTGTCTTTGTAGTTTTTAGTTTTTTTAGGCAGTTTTTGTTATTTCCGTTTGGACAAACATCACACTGCTGACACAACAGAAACTGAAATTATAAGTAAAATTCTGAAGGCAATTCATAGATTTGAAAATAAACCATGAGTTCTGCACATCATGTTCAACATCGCAATGTGGATGTATGGGATGAATCATTATTGTTGCAGAAAATATAAGAGTATTTTAATTTTATCACATAAATGTCTATCATTTTTGTAACACTTCTCATTTAAATCAGTAGCTGGATCCACAAATTATTTCTTTAGTCCTTTAAAATTTTTCAATGCAGGAATATTTTAAATAAAATCGAAAATAGAAGCATGTTGTTCGGGGTCAGAACAGTCGCCTTAGAAGTTCGT
The DNA here is from genome assembly GCF_041296235.1 of Equus asinus. Taxonomy (NCBI): domain Eukaryota; kingdom Metazoa; phylum Chordata; class Mammalia; order Perissodactyla; family Equidae; genus Equus; species Equus asinus. The sequence goes on from NC_091800.1 coordinate 81,040,510, forward strand.
TCGAGGACTATTTGCACAGGAATCTTCCTCATGACAGTTTTGCAAGGTACAAACCATAAACAAATGAATAACAAAATTTTGCATGAAAACATTCAAACAAGCCGAAATGTACCTTTGAAAACTTAATAAAAACTCTTAACCACTTTTACTAAAAATAATTCACAATTTTGCATTCAATATCCATTACATTCCCATGTGAAAAATTGGTAGCCTGCCTCATCCTTGTAACATGGAGACCGACATACATACAAATTTAAGAGTAATCTGACCTAGTTAGTGTCGCAAAATGTTCCTGTATCCATCTTATAGAACTGTTGTGAAATCTGTGCTAATTCACAAATACCTTTGGAACAAAAACCGGTCCATGGAGAGAATCAGGGTAAAGGAAGCTCCACGTTACTGGGGAACGATGCCTCGTTATAAAAGAGTCTACTGCATTTGCGCTATCTAGAAGAATTTGACAAGCTAATTAGTTTGTCTTTTCTTTTACCTCCATCTGTCTGCCTCGAATCTCCTCTGCACTGAGAAGCAGCATGGATCTTCGATGCTGGCAGCAGCACGACCCCCAAACTTTGCGAGTTTAGTCTCCTTTTCTGTCAATTGGCAGATGTAGAGACGGGATTCTGAGGATGCGCATCGTGGTATGTGATGAGATGTTTAGGATTCTGGGAGGCACTGGGATTGTGCTGTCCCGCAGGAGCTGGGCACCCAGCATGCTAAGGGAGGGGGTATTTTACAAGAGTATGGCCATACCATCACGTGCCAGCTGAATAGCACATTGGCCTGGCATCTGGAAGGCCTTCAAATATTTATGAAATAGATGAATGAAAGAATGAACGAAAGCAGAAAAATGAAGAGAGAAAAAGGGTGCCGTCTGTGCCATGAAGGCAGACAGATTTCTCAGCAATTACGTGATAGTCTGGGGAAGTGTGTTGGAAGCGGGTATAAGTGGAGAGGAAGAGGCATGAAACCTGCCAAGGAAGGCGCACTTTCCTCTCTGCCCCTGACCGCCCACCGGGCGTCGTTCTCCTGTGGAATGAGAGCATCTGGAGCAGGCCAGGGCTCAGCCTGGCCTCCTGTTGTACAGAGGCACTGTCTGATTTCGAGGATCATCAACTTTTAAATGTTGGGCTAACAATTTGAGGCTTTGCTTCTGAAACCTCCATACTTCCTTTGCAATCCCACAGAGAAATACCAGAATACGGTCAGAAAGTGAGGCCATCCTTTTGGAAGGCATCACACTAGTCATGACTGCCCAGCACAAGCCGATTGCCTCCCCGCTGGAGCTGCCCTGGGCTCCACAAGCAGCTGAGCCACTGCACTGACACCCTTCTCTGGAGGAGTGAGAGGGGAGGGCGGAAGCAGAAGGAAAACCGAGCTCAAGGAGAAATAGAAATAAACACCAATATGTGGTCATGACCAATAGAGATTTCAGAGGAGCCGAGTTTGTATGTGCGCGGTGTACGCTCACCTGCCTCCGTCGCTAGATCCTCAGCTCCGTAAGGGAGGAGAGTAACTGTTACTTATTTTTGAATTCCCAGAGGTTTGTAAGGTGCCTGGAAAACAATGGGTGTGCAAGAAACGTCTGCTATTGACTGAGTCTCTGAAGTCTATGAATTGCACCTTATAAGAATTCAAAGTGAAATTTTCACGATACCCACCATGTCCTGGAGCTTAAGTTCTGTAACCCCTCTCTTCTTTTTACACCAACAAGCAGAGTTTCAGGGAGACTCTGTGAGGTTCGCCTCTCCCAGACGCTGGTTCCATAACACAGCTCGGGCGAAGGGCACCTGGATTTTGAATTTTTTGACACAGCCTAGACTGCATTAGGCTCTTTACACTGGAACTTGACACAGAAACAGTTCAGAGTTTTATTTCCTGGAGCAGCAATGGTTACAAGAGACAATGGTGCTAGTTTCTATCTATTTTCAAAAAGATGGACTGAAACTCGTCATGTCAAAGCAAAGATGTCTGGAGTGGATAGTCTCCAACGTTTAAGTGATAAGGATGAAAAACCTCCGTGGACCAGGTTATTTCAGTCCATTCATGGGCTTTCTTTTGTAGTTAACTCTTCCTGTCAGTCATATTGGACATCATGTGGCTCAAGGAGCTGAGACCATCTTTCATTCGTCTCTGTAGCCTGAGCACTTTACGCAGGGCCTGGAATACAGTAGTTGCTCAATAAATGCATGAGGAAGGAAGAAATGGAGATAAGGAAGAGCGAAAAGGAATAGAAACAGGGGATGGAAGGAAGATGGGTGCTTCCATCTCTGCCTAAATGGCAGCACCAGCTCTGAGACTTTTTTGTGAGTTATAACCTTTTTGGCCATAGTGATCAAATTTCCTATGTCTATGAACAGCTGGGGAGCGTGTTAAACCACAGACCCCTGAATCTTTCAGGCAGCTGGGTGTTAATATTCCCATTCAGCAGGTGTGGAGTAGGGCCCAGGAGTCCGCTTTCCTTGCAAGGACTCCAGGTAGCAGTGACGGAGGTGGCCGGGAGACAACCTGGAGAGAAGCACTGCTCTGCCTCAGAGAACTCTGAATTCCCCACGGAATGTGAGTTCCTGTTCTGGGACAGACCCCGCACTGCTATGTGAGAAAAATTATGGTTTTGCAATCAGCTGCCCCCACAGCCCACCGTTGGGCCTCAGAAGGTAGCCTTGCTGTGGGTTCCCTAAATTTTTAAGGGAAGAATTAACTCCACCTCTGCTTATCTGGCAGCTCAGATTTATGTGTCTGTCCCCAACCTGTGATTAAAGGAATCTGTGTTCCTCGCTAGGACCGCGACTGTCATCTTCTGCCATCCGGCTGCTATCCGAAGCCTGCTTTCAGGAAAATGACGCTGAGGAAGAGAACCTAAAGGACGCTCTAATGGAGATATTCTAAGTTCCTCCTTTGGACCCAATCAATGACCAGATAAAATTAACACTGTAATGAAATTATACCTTAGTATTATGTCTGATTTTTATTAAAAATTGCTTCAAGCTACTTGCAAATGAATACTATTTATGCATTTGTTGTGAAATTGTTGCGATAAGATTATCCAATTTAGCATCCGAATCTTCAGGGCCGGGAGTAGCAGAGGAGAAAAGCCTTCTTCTCCTCTCGGGAGTTGCCACCTGCTCCCCTGTCTCACATTGTACAGGCCACACCGTGTGTCCCGCTTCCCCATGGCGGCCACAAAGCTTAACGTTTGGTGTTTAATTTACACACTTAGCTGCTTTGTCCTGCTTTCCATTCCACTGGATTTTTCATTTGATGTTTATCTGTATTCTTTTGTTTTGTTTGCAAGATGTCTTAACTCTTAGAGAGAGAAAAGATATGCATTTCTTAAAAGTTGAAGCGTTATTATAGTAACAGGGAAAATCACGTAGTGTTACTTTGTTATCAGCTATTAATATGATGCATTAGACAGGTAACACGTCATTTCTAGTAATCATAAGCCATCCATGTGCGCACACGCACAGCGTGGGCCATGGATCCCTCAGCGCATGGGGAGGGTTGGACAAGGCAAGGCAGTTGTCCCACTCATTCTGTGTCCATCCGTTATCTTGTCTTCACTCTCTCCTATCACAGTCTTGTGTCTAATGAAAGGACCTAGAAGGCTCCTTTTGTAGAAACGTCATGTTTGTCCTCCTTGGGGTTCTGAGTTTGTCTCTCTTCCAATCCCTCCCTCCCTGAGTTGGGGGATTTATAACTTCAGTAGGTTTTAACTGCCTCTCTAAACTGATGGCTCCCGACCCGAACTTCCAGCTGCAAAATCTTTCCGAGTTCCAGAACCTAGCAGAATCAAATGAGGCCTCTGCTGCTGTACTGAAAGTCTTGGATAATAGTGGACAAGTCAAACCATGGTGTTGCATTCGGCGAGTTAACTGCACTCGAGGAGAGCCAACAAGCAGAAGTTGGGGTAACACCTGTGTGTCTTGAAAAGACACTTCTATTTTGCAATCCAGATTCCCCTTTCTCTGCAGATCTTTCGTTATCCCTCTACCCAACGGTTTCTGCCTGTTACTTGAAAAATCCATTCCATGGTCAAGTAGGTTGTGAAGTCCCTGTCTTCTCAGACACCGGCTACAAGGGATCTGTAAGGGGAGAGTACGTAGACCTGTGGTTGTTGAGTCTCAGACGCCCCTTACTACCATCGTTTCACGTGCCTGCAGAAAAGGAAGAAAAACACTGCTGGTTAAACGATGAGATAAGACTTTCTTTTCATTTCAGGTTCCTAATTTCTACCTATTGAGATTTTTAATATCTTAAACTGTACAGTTTGATAAGTTTTGACATATGTGTATGTCTGTGAAGCCATCACCACAGTCAGGAAAATGAACTTGTCCACCACCTCCAAATGCTTCCTCATGCCCTTTGGTGATACGTCCCTGGCATCCTTCCTTTCAACCCCCGCCTTTCTCCCCACGAAGATGTGGATCTGATTTCCTTCTCTATAGATCAATCTTCATTTCCCAGAATTTTGTTTAAGTGGAATCATACAAGTTCTTTTTTTATCTGACTTCCTTCTTGCAGCCGAGTTACAGGGAGATCCACCCACGTTGCAGCACACAGCAGTTCGTCTGTCTGTGGCTGAGAAGGAGTCCACTGTGCGGACAGACCAGCCTGTTTATCCAGTCACCTTTGATGGGGTTTGGAGTTGTTTCCACAGTTTGGATGTTACAAAGTAACCCACTACAAACATCTTTGTGCATGTCTTTGTATGAAAATACACTTTCATTTATTTTACGATCAAAAGTATAGTCTGTTTTGGTAAAGGTACTGTGTGCATTTGAAAACACTGTATATTCTGATTGGTCAATAAATGTCAACTAGGTTGAGTTGGTTGGTAGGGTTGTTCAAATCTTCCATGTTCTTACCAATTTTCTATTTTTTCCTATCAATTATGGAGAGAGAGGTATTAAAATCTCTGCCTATGGATTTCTTTGTTTCTCCTTGCGTCTCTATCTGTTCTTGTTTGGTGTGTTTATAAGTTCTATGGAGCACACAAACTTTCAAGACTTCTATTGCCCTTGATGAATCCACCCCTTTACCTTTATCAAATGAGACTTTTTATCCATGAAGTGTTTGGTTGACTGAAATATTGAGGGGTTTTCATTGCCTCATCACGCCATCGGAATAGTAGGTCACGTCACACGTGGTTGGGAAGGCCTGCCTGGCCATTAGAGCCTCGCAGGTGCATGTGAACTTCAGAGACGGCAAAACGTAAACCATCAATGTGTGCTCAGAACTGATGACATAAGGATGTTAAACAGTGTTTGTGACACTGATTATTTTTAATGGAAATCTCCCAGGAATATTCTCTGGTGAGTCCTTTATTCACCTTGGATTATGTCTGTTCAGATAATCTGGGCTGTTCTTAGCCGCGCTGTAGAGTGATGTGGAAAACGAGAAATATTGCTGTGGGCACAACCGGGTTCAAGTGAGAAGGGTGCTCCTCCCAGGGGAGCTGACTCAGTCCTGGGCTCCGGCTGCCCCTCCCACCTGGACACTCCCTTGCCTGTGCCAGCCTGGACTACTCTGGGTTTTATTTTGTTAAAGACTCCCTTACACTTTTGATTCCATCTGGATTCTGGTCATGTCTGCATGGAGGGTCCAAAGCATTTCAAATGGAAGATGCCCCAAATTGAAATCGTTACCTTTCCCTCTGAGTCTGCTCCTCCATCTCTATTCTCATTCTCAGTTAATGAAATAAGCATCAACACAATCACATACATGCATGTGTGCACACACACACACACACACACACACATACAAGCCACGTTCCACAGAAGCCAATCCAAATGCCACAAGACTTCATTTTGTGCTTCACAGTCTTGACCCAGACTCCCCGTGAATCTCCTCTCTCCATGTATCCCATCCCATCCCCCTCCTTTCCCCACATAACACCCCTCCTCCAGTTACCCTGAAATTCTCATGATGCCCCAGGTGTGTGTTTTCCTTTCATTGATTTATGCCAAGAACACACTTAACCTTCACATTTTCATCTAGAAAATCCTTTCTCATCCTCTACAGCAGAACTCCCCCCGCTTTCCTGGGCAGAGCCTCCCTGAGTCCCAGGCGTGGTGGCTTCTCCTCTGCGCTGCCCCTTCTCTGCCCACACCTGCAGGGAGGGGCGGGCGCCTGCCTCAGGTGCTGCCCCCCTGTGAGTCTGGCTCCTTTTCTGGGCTGTATTCTAAGGAAACAGACCCTATTTTATTAGCCACTCCTTTTCTACTCTCTGTCACTACACCTCAACCTGTCAGCTGCTGAATGTGTGTGAAGGCTTTCTTCCCCATCTGCCCTCCTCACAAACCCCTTTCTCCTGACTTAGCTGTCTGACTTAGGTGCCTGGCAAGCGTCTGCCTTCTTGCTCCTTCTGCTTCTAGGGCTCACAGCAGCCGCTCGTCGCTGGCCCAGGTCTGTGGGCTGCTCTGTCCGGTCACCTAGCTGACTCCAGCATGCCCTCAGTCTTCCTTACGACAGGTTTGTGCTGTGGGCAGGCACACTCCACGCTGCTGTTTGGGTGTGTGCCTGCAGTTCTCCGGTTATCTTATTAACTCTCCATATAATGGGAGGGGATATTTATCTACCCTTTGGAAAGGCATTATTTCTGGGAAAGAGTCTGGATTCCTGGCAGAGCGTAAAAGAAGGACCATTGCCCTGTAAACAAAATCGCATCTGTGCCGCACCTAAACAGAACATTCAAAGGGACCGTGTGCCCGGGAGCCGGCGTGCGGTGAAGGGCCCGGGCCAACAGCGAGCACTTCCCCGGCCCCCGGCCGTGCCCGCCTGCCCTCTGAGCACGGTGGGCGCTCAGCAGGAGGAAGCAAAGTAATGATTTGCCTGTGCCACAATGACAGAGCACGACAAAATGAGAAACTAGTAAAGTAACTTTGTTTGAAAACTCAGTGTGCACAGAACTGAGATTATATTTTCATATCCTTGACCTTTAGTTGTGACCATGCATGCAGAGGCAGTATTGATCAAGTATTTTGTAAATCAGTAAAAAATTATTGCTGATAGTCAAAGAAGAGAATTCGTTCTTTTATATATTTCTACTCATTCAGTCTAGCCAGATACTGATCAGTTCCTCTGTCGGAGGCACATGGAAATGATCACAGAGCTTGATCCAGGGATTTCCAAAACAATTAAAGCTGCTGGGGTTTTTATGTATTATCCAAAATTTGGGAACTTTTAATAATCCACTTATTTTAAAACTCAAGGAAAATCTTCTCAGTTTTGCTTTTGAAATAATTTGCCTAAAGCTTTACTCGATATTTTGTTTTTGCTTGAATAGGTCCTCTTGGATATTTTCAAAGTCAGCTAACTTTTAGAAATGGATGAATATCTCCCAAGCATCGTGTGTATATAAATAGAAACCTGTGCCCTTTAGGCTTAACCCCCACACCATCATGTTCAAGATGAATTTTAAGTAGTTTTTAAGTAATTTAAATGTCTGTTTACATTCTAAGTAGCCACATACGTTTCCTTCGATGTCCAGAGCTTTCCCAGGAGATATGTTAATGTTCTGAAAAGAAAGTGTTTGAAAGTATTGCCTCAAAGTGTTTGGACTTTTAAACTTAATGTGGTTTGTTTTCCCATTCAAAAAAGCCATCTTCCAGTAAAGAAAGAAATACAATTCAGAGGGTTTCTTTCAGTTACATAATTTTCAATAATCCATAAAGCCTTAGGATTTGCTGTAAAAAAAAAAAAATCATCGCCAGATCACTTACATTAATTCCTGTGAAGCCAAATTCAAAATTCATTTTGGGCCTCTGACAAAGCTTTTATGTTAAGAATGTTTTATCCATTTATTAAATTCATTTATGCGAGAGTTAAAAGCTGTTTATCTGAAACCTTAAACAGAGTACGATGTTTTCAATGTGTTGAAAAATTTATATTATCTTTGCCTTTGAACTATTTTTTTTTTTAAAAAAGAAAAGAAAGGAGAAGAAAAGCCAGCACAGACTTGTCAGCTGACCTGTCTCCTTCCTGGAACTTTAGTGTCAATTTCTGATCCTCCGTTGCCCATCTGTGCCCCCAAACCCAACATCGATGTTTTCAAACACAGTTTCTGCTCTAACAAAACAAGAGTTTATGATTCACTTTCAGACTTTGTTCTTTCGGCTAACTTGTTTGTTCAGGAAAACAGATTTCTAAGACCTGCACACACAGCAGGATCTTTGTGTCCCTGTTTTTACTCCTGTGTTTCTCAGATGACACGACTTTTGGCTCATAAAACATACATTAGAGATAAGTGGAGGAAAAACACCATAATCTTGTGACGGTTTTTTTCCGGTGATGCACCCCGCTTAGCATAGGAGAAGTGCAGGCACATAAAACGATCAAGGACAGTGAACCCAGGCTTTTAAAATCGCCAGCCTGGGAGGTAGGAAGGTGCTGCTCCCTGTGCGTCTGCTGTGCCGGGACCTGACAATGTGTCGAAATTTCATACATTTATCCAGGCTATTTGTACACTTTTCCCGTTTCCCCCAACTGTCTGAGCCTTCCGCTCTCTCCGTTTTCTCAATTCCATCCCTCGCTCCAGGCGGGTTCCCCACTTGGAATCTTTGCCTTCTGCTCCCCTTGGTTAAAATTCATGTCCATTTTATCTCCCTCACCTCAGTCTACTCTAAGCTCTGGATGCAGGGGGTTATGACTTCGAGTTCAATTACAGAAGAACTGCTTCCCACATTTCTAAAATAGGGAAAAAAAAAACAACCTAGAGGGTGTGCCATGCAAATCAATGAGAGGGCGAGGCCTCCACCTGTGTATTTCTAAGCCATGGAGGAGAGACACAGACAGAAAATTTCAAGCACCTCTTCCTTCAAACATGCAAAAGAAAAGGAAGAGATCGCTGGCACGTCATAAAGTAAACTGCATCAACGTCCTGTTGTGTCTTTTGGCCCAGTGTGGCCTCAACGTGCACTGACATGGTGGGGAGCAACGGCACTGCCCTGCAACTGTGCCAATCTAGTTACTGCCGTGGCCATCTGGGGCACCCACAGGCTCCAGCCTCCTGGGATCAGCTGACTCCCCATGAACGAAATTCCAGTTGCCTTGAAACTAAGCCTTCACATCTGATTGGAACTTGAGCTTTGGCCTGAATTAGGGAAGAGAAAGGAACCAAAACGTGTTTAACTCATGTTCTGAGTTAGGATTGTCCCATTATGTGACAATTTAGGTGCAGACCATGAAGCCCAGGCTCAAACTAGGGCCCTCCTTGTGCTCTCTGCTACATCCGACGTCTATTTGCTTTAGGACCCACCACCTTGAAGGAAGACACGATGTCCGTGAGTGCTTTTTATAAGATTGTTTGAACAGAAAGCAAAACTGAAAGAATGATCAGAAAGCCAAGATTCTGGTTTCTCACCCCCAACCTCCTAAGGAGATCACCGTGGGAAGGTCCTGGGCCTCTCTGAACCCAGAGAGTCTGTTGACACACGTTCTGCTTCCCTAAAGGGATTGTCTGAGGATCAAATAAGAAAGAACTTGGTAAAACTCTGAAAAGATCCCATGTGGCTCTTCCGCTCCCTTAACTATTCAGTATCTTCTAGAGCTTTCTTCAGCTATCCATCCTCTTCTGTCTCCCTTTTTCCTTGACTCTTCCCCTCCACTCCATCCCTTCCAGTAATTGCTTTATTACCTTCCATCTGTCCTTTTAACTTCATCTTCTTTTCTTCCTTCTGTCCCCGTTTTGCATAATCTCTTTCCCCCTTCCTGGTATCAGTGAATTCAGCAAATGTAAATAAAAGAATACCTTACCATTTGACCTTAATTGTCAAGGAAAGGAAGGATAGAACCAGATTAATCTAAATTAGAAATGAAACAAATTTCAAACATATATGCAACTCTGCTTGCCATAGAATGAAGGAGACTGCACTTCTCAGATAGCTTTGCTAACAGAGGAGAATCACGTGTAATTTTCTGCTAAAAGTCTTCAGTATAAGAATAAGTTTATCCTAAGAAGCTGGGTTCATTTTCTTTTAATACACAGACCAATTACAAACGACGTGTGTGTGTATGTGAAAATCTTTTTCTATATACTTCTGTTGACTAAAAAATACTTGCAGGACACAAAGGTAAAATAAAATATAATTTAGAAATTATTATTAGTATTATTACAATAAGAACCAAAAGAGGAGGTAGTGGCAAAGAGAAAAGTGAGAAAGAGGAGAGATGGAGGAAAGAAGAGGAGAGACAAGAGAGAGAGACGGAGAGAAGTCCACCTAAACGCAAATACTTCGGCACATTACGTAGACACTAGTTCCGTGTGTAAAAAAGTCACCAGGAAGGCTTTATCCAAATCTTTGGCTGCTACCCCATAATTCTGGTTTGGGAGCTCTGGGGTGGAATTCTGGACCTGATGCTGTTAACCCCACTCCAGGAACTGCAGATGTAAGTGGTACATTTTCAGGTTAGCGAAATCATTTTCAAATCCAGTTTTCACTTTAGATTCTTTTGGGGAACTTTGAAGATAAAGATGTCTGATGTTGGATGGGGTACAGGATGAGCCTTTGTAAAGTCTTCTTGGATGATTAATACTTAGCCAGGGTGGGGAGCTACTGTCTGAAGGATATCGAGCTTAGAAAATTTAGGATTGTAATCACATCTCCAGCATGCGGCTGTGCCACATTGAGCAAATGATTAAACCTCTCTGGGCCTCTGTATCCTCCTCTGTAAGTTAGGGGAGAGTCATTCAACCTCACGGAGCAGTGGGTTCTCAACCTTGGCTGCACGTCACAATCGCCTGGGAGGTTTTAACCCGGTCAGCCCACCCCACCTGAATCAGAACGTGTGCCAGCAACATCGGGCTCAGTGTTTGTGAAGCTTCTCAGGGGACTTCGTACTTGAGAACCTGTTTGGAGATTAAATGAGATCATGGCATTGATATCAATGTTCTGCTACTAACCAATGAAACCAACTGGCACACGCTGTGTCCTCTCTAGGCAGGAGGCAGTGTTCTAGCATCATACACAGGATGTCTTTTTCCATCCTCAACACCCCCAGGAAGCAGATTCTGTGCTTTTGTGAAGCATCTCCCACAGTTTCTGGCTGCTGGGTAAGAGTCCCCTTTCCCAGTGTAGACAGAAAAAGGAACAAGTTATGTCAAAGGGAGACGCGCCCTCTGGTCCCGCGGCAGCTTGGCTGGTGGATTTGTGGGCAGCCTGGACCGGCCGGAGGTTGCAGGTGAGGGATCAGCTCTTGGAAGCAGGCAGGCATCCAAATGGAACAGAACATTCAGGAGAGAGACAAACAAAGGTTTTTCTTGGATCTGTGACAAGAGAGGAGAAACCGAAAAGACAGTATTTTTTATATCAATTAGCAAAAACTTTGATTGTGACCCACTGCCATTGCTTGAATGTCTTGGGTTGAGGAGCCAATGAGAAGTTAGGAGCATCTCACATTCTCCCCTTGGCTTTTCAATCTGCACATTTTCCCTTCCTGGGAGAGTTACTGATGCTAATGTTCTCAATCTTTCCATCTATGAATTGGGTGTTTCTCTGGTACCCTACTGACCTGAGCGTCAGTGTACAACAGATATGATCAATCAAATGGTGAATGATTAACGGAAAATCCCTGCAACCACATGTAAACTGTTAGGGTTTCTCCCGCTACAGCTATCTAATAAAAAAAATGAGAAAGACAACCTTTTGCTTTCTCCACACCCCCTACATAGAAGCCGTGCTTGCTGTGTATTTCTACCAAGAAAGTTCCATGCAAATTTTATGATCACTACCCACTGTAACAATTAAGTAACAAAAAGCTATGTGGAAGATTCTTTTTTTTCCCCCAAGAATCAGAACTGTGATAATGAAACAGGGCCAGTAATCTTGCTTTAATGAAATGGGGAGTCTAATCCACTACATTTGGTAAAGATGCTAAATCAGAGAAAGCAATAAAACGTGTTCTCATATCAATAAAATGCAATTCTTTATGTTCTTATTATGTAAAACAACCAGCGGGGCTCCCTGAAGGATCGTGCCATATCCGATGGTGTTTTTTTCACAAGCACCTTACAGCCCACTTCATATGCAGTTGGTGAATGAACAGGTCTATTTATGAAAAATCTGCTCGTTACACCATTAGATCGCATGGACGGCATCTTCCGTGGTAAAACAATTTGCACTGCAGATATATGTTTATGGGAAATTCGGGCAACAGTGGAGCTTAATGCATAAAGGCAAGGAATTGGTGTAAAATAAGTGAGTTGCTCAGGCCGCACTTTCTGGTAATCCTTTCAAATCTGTATTTCATCCAGAAAGCTTTTCTTTTTAAACCAATTTAAAAAGTCAATAATCATTAACTATGCAGAGATATTTGTGTGCTTCCTGCTTTGTGTTTTATTCCAGACCCGGCTACCAGGGTTCTGTGCGTGTGTTCCCTCTGCAGGGGACAGGGTGATGGGGAAAGCTATTACACTGGGTTCACAACTAACAGTGCTCTCCTGCCACTCAAGTAGAGGTTAAGTGACAGCAAAAGCAAACGTGGCTGTTTCTTCTTTGGGCCCTTGAAGAACGCGATGAAGAGCGAGCGCCCTGCTGCCAGTCTTCCAGCTCCAGAACTCTGTCCCGGCCGCCAGGATGGCCCTTCTTCGGCGTCCAACCTCCCACACACGGGCTCCCACAGGCCACACTGTGGTCTCCTTCGTCCTCCCTCTTGAACCGATTTCAGTTTGCCTGCTTCCCACCTTGACGTTTTGACAAACTGCTAATGCCCCAGGGTTTTTCCTGCACTCCTTTCCTTGAGCTTCTGCCTGCCCCTGTGGATTCAGAGGACTGGCTTTGAGGTTGGCAAGGTGACCCTTTTTTAAGGGCATGTCCCGAGGGAGCACATAATGACCTCTCCCTGGCCAGGACACGCTGGGTACAGAATATAACTTCTTGGTATTTGGCCTCAGGAGTCTCATTCATTACATAAAGTCTTTATCTTTGTGCATATCCTGGAACAATACTCTTAAATAAATATTCTCCGAGGCATTTTACTCCATGGTTATTTACTTTGCATTTCCATGATCTCAATGGAACACAGAAAAGGAGGAGATAGAAGGCTTGGCAAACAATAATTTGCCACCATCTACGCACAAGGGGACAACTGTGAGGGATATTGTTTTGTTTTAAACGAGAGATACGTCATTAACTTGACATAGTGTATCTGCGTGCAGACCAGAGTCACTTAGAAAATTCCGCTTGACAAAGCATGCTAGATAAGCTCTATCTCGAGAGAACAGAGACTGTGTGGCTCTGGAGTGAGATGACCTGGTTCCAGCCTCCAGCCCTAGCTCGCCAGCCTTGAGATCTTGGAGAAGTCCTTGAGCCTCAATTGCATTCTACCATCAAGGAATACTGACAGGTCTCCACCTTTTCCTTACAATTGTTCTGTGTTCAAAATGAGATTCTGTCCCTTAACTGTGCAAAAGTCTGAAAGCCCCAGGACAGAGATATTAAAGCATGGATGAGCAGCCTGCTTTTAAAAGGATTACCCTAGTGTTGCCGGCCATGATTGCTAGCATCATCATCATCATATTGTTATTATTAGATTTGTAAAAAGTCCATGAGACTAAAAATTATTTTGAGAGGTCATTAAGTCCACCAATAAAAAAGAAAATCAAACTTTGTTTTAGACACACCCACATTTGTCAATGAAACCTTTCCTTCCCAGTTTAACTACCGTTTCCTCCTACTTATTCTTTTCAATTAACTATGAACACAAAGATCTGCCCTCAGCCAATAAACACAGATTCTCATGAAAACCTGCCAGAAAGAAAAGCAAAAGAGGAAGAGGATGTACGATTTCTCAAGGGTCACTGCGCTGGTTCCTACTTAAGCCAAACTCACTTCCTTCATAGGCCAGGAGAGCGTGCGCTGATCTTTATGGTGACAGCCAGAGGTCGGCTATCCTAGTAGGCTCCTGGACATCTTCCCTGGGACCTGGGTTGGAAGGGGTATCTATTTTTTCTTTCCTGTAGACAATGGGGAGGATCGAGGCATTCAGATGGAGATCCTGAGTCTTCCTGTGATGGCCTCTGACTGGTACTGGTTGGAGAAAGTCGCACGTGTCCACTCACAACCCAGCTCTTCGACATCCAGAAGAGAACATGGGACACCCGCACGGCGAGGCTCTGCATGCTGGTTCTCACGTCATTTCTCCTCACACGCTTCGGGTACCACTGTACGGTGTAGAATGTCTTTGTTAATACAAACGCAGGAGCTCCAACACTTTCAACCTCGTTCATCAATGGCGCCATGGTCACCTGGTAGACCATGCTTTTAATTCAAGTTCCTTCTCGTGTTCAAAACATTCTTGGAACCCATCTTTTAAAGACTCCCTTCCAAAGGTGCTGCATTCTTGAATATCCTCAGTGAATGAAATCATCACACTTTGGGGGAGAGTTTGATTTTTGGAAACAGTCAAACATCTTGATAGCAGTTTAGTAAGCGTGGTCACTTCTGAAGCTAAAGAATATTGTTAGTAGTGTTAAAGGAAGTGTGATAATAAGTAAAGAGATTTGCCTTGGAAATGACTGGAAAAACATTTCTGAATAGAGAGATGTTTTAGCGACAGCAGCATTCTCAGGGGAAATTTGGTAGCTTCCCAAAGTGACTCTCCTGATGGGGCCAATGATTTAGTTCCATTTGTCTTAGCTCTGCAGGTGTCATATGTTTTATTTAATGATGATGTTGATCCTTTTTACAATACTTAGCAATGAAGTAGCCCCTCCCTCCATCCTCCCACCCCCACGTTCGCAATATACATAGAATCTTTATGAAGTTGCAGAGGGAAGACGGGAAACAAATCCATTACCAAGGAGAGCGGCACCTTACCCTGACCTAGAGGAGGAATCCCAAGGCTGCCAAGAGCTTAGGGAAGAAGTGCAGTGCAGAGCATCTTTCTGCAGAGCACCCCAGCTCCACTATTCTGGACCTTCGGGGGGATAGAGCACCAACGGAGAACTATAGCTGAGGCACGTCTGCTATGGTGAGCAGAAAGCAACCTACACGCTGTGACGTCTTTGAAACCACTGCCTGGTGTCCAGGGGAAACTTGCCCATCAGTCATGATAACAATGAATTCAAGTAAAAAATGATTTTGTGGTTGAATATGACTTTAAAATATTTGTTTTTAAGTCTGATTGATGTCTATTAACTGAGGCTTTCTCTCAGAATTCCATTTTATGACAAGGGATAGTATTTATTCAAAATACTGGAGGAGGCTCTGGTAGCCATTATGCAGAGTGAGTAGTCAAGATCTGGACTATGGGAGCCCTCATCTAAGGCAGACCCCCGGGAACAAGGAACAAGGGGACTCATAGAAACAGACCCCATGCATGGACTGAGCTAATCCCAGACCATAAAACAAAAAGCAAACTTCCGTTACATGAAAACAACATGATGGGGGCATCTTAGAGACAAAGCGCGGGCCTGAGGGGCTGTCTAAGGCTGTTTGAGGGGGAAATGAGTAAGGAGTCATGGCCTTCAATCTGGCCAGTGGCCAGCAGAGGCTCAGGGAGAAGTAAAATTTAGAAACTATTGAAATGACGGAAAGGGAGAACCTAGCCAATATCATCTCTGTATAAAAGAATTAGTTCAAATTAGTACAATCCCATGGGCTGCTTCTAATCAGCTACCATGATGGAAAAGGAAATTGCCAAAATGGGACTGAGGCATTATTTTATCTAAGGGGAAAGGTTTGAGTTTTTGGTAACTAATTTTAAAATAGTAAAGCTATAAATTTCTACAACATTCAAGATGGGGAGGAGGGAGGGAGATTCCATTATATATGTGACAGCAAGCCAGCTGCCATCTAAGGGAGAGGTGACCTGGGAGCCTCACTTAAAAAGCCTACCTAAATTGACAGCTTTCACTGGAATTTGGGAGTAAAGATAGAATCTTCCCTCAGGTTTGAAATACAAGCTCTTCTGCACATTTTCTATTTTCCCATTGACATGAAAATTGCCTCTGAAAAGTAGATGTCCCAGGGGTACATTGCTTTCAACTCATATCTTTCCCTTCCCTTCTCATTTTTTAGTTGTTCTGTGTGCATGCATGGGTGTGTTTGCATGCATATGTGTGTGTCTGTATGTGTGTGAACGCCTGCAAGTGTATGCGCGTGTGTGTGCGTGTGTTTCTCCATGAAAAATCTCCTGGATGCAGGCCTACGACTTTCAGCAGTAGCAGAGTTGAAGCTGCACCTTCCAATACCAGGCCCATTCTTCTTTTAGAACATTGAAGGTTTATCTTATGAAACTGGGCAGACATTTAAACAACATGTAAATTGTCTTCCTTTCTGATATTTACTCCCAAAAAAGGAAAAATGGTGCAAAGAATAATTTCAACGCTTGGCTCCCTGAGATTTTAGAATGTGTCTCAGGCTGTTTCAGAGAGAAATCTGTGCATTCGAGTTGCATGGAGCCCTGTGGGTGTCAGTTGATTTGGAAAGGCAGATCATATCTGATGTCCTTGCAGGTACTTACCGTGTAGAACACCATAAGGCCTACTGCAAACTTACGTGTTGGTATCACCCCTTTCATTAACCTCACAAACACCCCGCACCCACAGCTCACGCTCTAGACTGTTGATGGTCATCATCCATTTCCCTGACATGTCTAACATATCTCAAGAGAGGCATGAGGGAGAGCTGTAACCCTCTTTTTCAACTATTCAAATATCTTCAAAGGAGATAGGAATTTGGATGGGGAGTTATGATGGTTAATTTTATGGGTCAAGTTGACTGGGCTGTGGGATTCCCAGCCTTGGCCAAACGTTATTCTGAGTGTGTCTGTGAGGATGTTCCTAGGTGAGATTCACAGTTGAATCAGTAGATGGAGTAAAGAAGATGGCCCTCCCTAATGTGGGTGGGCCTCAATCGATCAGTTGAAGACCCGAATAGAATAAAAAGGCTGAGTTAGAGGGAACCCCTCCTGCCTGACTGTTGAGTTGGAACACTGGCCTTTCTGGTCTTCAGACTCAGGATGAAACAGGGACTCTTGCTGCGTCCTGCTGGCCGTTGGACTGGAACTTACACCGCCAGCTCTCCTGGTTCTTCTCGGGCCTTCAGAATCAGACAGGAGCCACAGCATACACTCTCCTGGGTCTCTAGCTTGCGAATCCCAGATCTTCTCAGCCTCCACCATCGTGTGAGAAAATGTCTCATAACAAAAAAAACAAAGAAAACAAACATATCGCATTGGCTCTGTTTCTCTTTAGAACCCTGACTAACACAGGGGGTCAGGGGGTAGAAGGAAGATACAGTTTGCTTGATGATTTAACACTTTCATGTCTCTTTTTCTTTACCTCTAAAATGAGAATAATAAACTAAACCACCAATCATTTTGATTATTACATGAAATAATATATTGCTTATTAGATACTGCATACAGTATTAGGTTTTAGGAATATTTAATACCTAATACCTCCACCTTTTCCAACCACAGGCTTTCCATCTTTCTGTCCCCAGTTCTATCCTACCACCTGTCAAAGCAGCAGCAGTATTAAGAGATGAGAAAAAGCAAGATACTATAATTAGAAGGTAGGGGTCTTAAGGAATATTAGAGAGATGCCAGAGAGAGGTTAGTTTTCCCTAATTCTTTTTTGCTCCGTTCTCAATAATAAATCAAAGTTATATACACAAAAACCATTTGTACACACAGATCTAGCATATCAGTCTAATGTACAAATCTTTTTTTCAGTTGTTCCAGAGCAGTTTGAAGACAGTATTTCCCAGGTTCATAGCCCAGGTGTAGGTTAGACCACCAGCACCTCCAAGGGTTTGGGATGTTGCTTGTTCCTGCAGACACCCCATTCTTGGCCTTAACATCCTTTCTGATGGTCCCTGACTGGGCGCCCTGGCAATGATCCTAATGAACACCCAAGCAGTTTCCCATCTTCTGAGTGAACAGAGCTTATCTTCAATATGAACAAACTAGCTCTCATTTACAAAAGCATGTTCCTGTTTAAGGATAAAGAAAGCATATGAAAAAAAATGAAGAACAGAACAACTTGACAGGCAAACCCTGGAGATGGAGCTAAGGCTTGGGGTGGGGGTGGGGTCGGTTGGTAGATCATTAATCAAAGACTGTCGCTATAGGGGAGGAAGTGCTGATTGAGACAAGCCATCGGGTAACACTCCGTGGCTTCTCTCTCTCTCTCTTTTTTTTAATGTTCCTCTGTCTACATCTTAATAGCCAATTTGGATTTCAGTGCATTCAATTTAATCTCCTGACATGAATATCAGTCATTAATATGCCACATCTCACTTTATAACCAAACCAACTGGGGGGAAAAAGTCAATTTGCTGCCAAAAATGTGAGTGAGTCACTGTGACAACTCAAGATCTGCAAATAATGGCTGTGACCGCTGCCCAAAGGACACTCATTACGCACCTGCAGTACATAAGGGCTCAGGTGCCACCTGACACGTACAGCCACGCCTGCACCTGTGAATTAATCGGCATCCATAGCGTCATCTTTCAATGCTAGACTAAGTTGGTATAGGAGCCGAAATGTGCGATATCTACAGATCTCTCCTACCAGAATAGCACTTTTATCATTGATACGTGAAATACAAATAAAAATGTGTGGCGTTTCTGGCATTGGTTTATTGATTTTGGACGGTTCTGGCTCCTTGCGGAGGTCATTTCCTGGGTAATCGCGTCTGGAAACAGGGATTTGCGAGTCACTCATCAGCAGGGTTCGGATTGCTATGATGACCTACTTGGGATCAAAGAAAAGGTCTTTCTGTTTATAGTCAATAAGTGGACTCCCTTCAATAATAATAGACACACACCTTCACTAATCTTCCCTAACTGGCCAGCACAGGAGGTGGCAAAAGTCCAGTCTGTCAGCAGCACAGACAAGATTTTCTCCGCCTCCTCGTGAGCCAGCCCCGGTGAGCCTCACCCCACTCCCCAGGCCAGTTCTACGCTCTGTCTTGAGAGGTGACTGGAAGTGTGCCCTTCAATAAACACAAAGCTATGGACATTTTTTCCAGAGGAAAGACATAACATTTCCATCTTGTGTTATCTATCCCATGGGAAAAGTGATGGAAAGTTGTAGATTCGTATTTAAATGAAATAAGCTGTGTTCCTTCCTCCTTCACATTCTTGGAGAAGTGACTGAAGGATCATGCAGGTATCACAACAAATGTGTGTAGACTTTGGGTTTATTTGTCAATAGTAAGAAGTTAAGTAGATTCAAACTGGGAGGTAGAACTCGAGTGGCATCTCTGAATCTTAACATGTGGTACCAGCACGCTGTATTTGATTATTTAGAAGAGAAATAAACAGAAAGAAGAGGAGGAGAGGGCTAATTTTTTAAGCATGAGGGGGTTTTGTTGTTTTGTTGGTTTTTAATCAGTCGAGGAACTTACAGCCAACATCTAAGGAGCTCTCCACGGGGCTGGAAACTGGCTGGCCCACGTTCCCAGTGTCCGCAGTGGGAACACATGCATAATTTATGGAAGTGCTGGAGCGTCCAAAGGCTTCTCCAACTGTCCTTTTCAGCTGCCTGTCTTGATGTCAGATTCTGGTCAGGGATTTGTACCACACATCATCCCAAGCCCCACATGGGAACAGACCACACATGCGTAAAGAACATAAAAGAAACACAAATATTCACTTTAGACTCACCCACGAACTGAAATCACATAGTTTGACGTTTATTTGTTCATTTTGCTGTTATTATACTGAATTCAATTCAACCATTTGAATTTTCCTATAAACTCAATCAGAATCAGTATTTTATTTGGGCCTACATAGAAGTGATCCTGAAAAGAGATCTTGGAAACTGTATTCCATTTCAAGAGAGAAGATGTTTCCTTGCTTTCTCTTTACAGTCAAGAATAATTCAAAAATATTTGTAAGCCACCAATTTTCAGTAGTGTATTTCATTTTATTGAAAACTGATCTTCACATTACAGTCCATTAAAATGGTTATACAGCTTACATATGGATATTACATATGGATAAAGCATCTTACCTCGACACTGGAAAATTATCTGTGCCATAAGTGGAAGAAATGAAAAACTGTAAATATGCAAGTTCCTCTCGAGTTAAGAATGCCAAATAGTGATATAAATATTTGATGCACATAGGATTTCTGTTTCCTAAAGCTGTTGTCAGAATGCTCCCAGGAACCCCCAACCCCGCCTCCCCACCCCATGGTGTAACAAGGCCATTCTAGGATTTGAGCCATCCTGGCAGTCATTGAGGGAACCTCGGTAATTTCTTCCACATCAGCTTTTTCCTTCTCTTTCAGAAAAAGGGCGAACAAACCATAGTTTCCTCTTGGATTAAAATATAGTCCTTCCATACAAGTTGGGAAGCATTGCACAGAACACTGGATCTTTCTCAGCTTTCATTTCCTTTTCTATAAAACAAAGATGATATTATCTGCCTCCTAGAGTGATAGTGATGAGTAAACCAGCTATTGTCTGCAAAGGGCCCAACCAGGCCGGCCAGCTCTCTCCCCGGCCCTCTCCTAGTTAATTCCGCACCATGGCCCGGGTGAATCCGGACAGCACTGCTGTCTTCTGGCTCCTATCTGTTCCTCAGCACACATTTTCTTTCCTCTATTTTTACTTCTCTTTTTATCATTATTTTCTATTCTTCCTAGCTTCCTTTTTTATTTTAAAGGAAGCTTTTAAGATTGAAGTATAATATGAATGCAGGAAAGAGAATACATCCTAAGGGCCCAGTGAATTTTGGGAACTCATCTGTGTATCCAGAACCCAGATCAAGAATTGGGTCTTTACCCCCCAGCTAGACATCTGCCCCCACCGGGAGCCTCCACCCCTCAGACCTACCTCACTGTAGATGGATTTTGCTTAGATTACATGGTATGTAGTCTTGAGTCTAGCTTCACTCCACGTTATACTTGTGGAAATCTCTCTTGTTTGCTAATTTTATTGCTGCATAGCGGGGGCCAGCAAATATTTTCTGTAAAGGGCCAGAGAGTAAACATTCTCACTTTCAGGGCTATACGCGTCTCTGTCTGACTCCTCAACTCTGGCACTGCGGCACAAAAGGTCACAACAGACGATACGTAAACACATGATCCTGGCTGGGTTCTAACAAAACTCTATTTATGAACATGGAAATTCAAATTCTAGATCATTTTCACATGATAGGAAACATTCTTCTTTTAATTTTTTCAAGTATTTTACAATAAAAATGTAAAAACCCTTTTAGTTTGCATGCTGTAAGAAACAGATGAGGGTTCATTTATGCATCCTATGCTTCATGAAGCCTTTCTATCCATTTTTCATCCAAAACAAAAAGATTTCAATTAAAACTGATACATATAAAAGCAGTGGCATTGATAATCCTGTCTAAAAGAAAATGAAAGCCATTAATTTTGAAGGAAAATAGGATATTTAGGAAAAAAAACACTTTTTAAATCAATCTCTAGTACCTTTAAAGATACATTAAAATCCCCTTTAGTAAATTCACAAATTGCCTATCACTTTATTTTCCTATAATAAAATCTGTCTTATCTTAAGCATGAATATTCCCGCCCCACCCAAAAAAATCAAGAGGGAAACTCCCTAATTCATTTTTGTTTCAATTATGGGCCTGGCATAGAGTTGTTTTCTTTTGTGTGGCCACTTCATCTGCCTGGGTTTTCAAACTACTTATTGGAACAATGGACTCAGATGGAGCTATTTGGGATCCTATTATAACCTCCAGTTTTAATAATGTCTCTGTGGGAAAAGTAGCTTGAATTTCAGCATTCAACTTATAAATGAACATGTAAAACACAGCTAGTTTGAAAATTGGGGATTGCCTATAAAGATAATTCATTTAATGTTTTTCTTTTTTTTACAAACTACACCCCATTGAAACCCAATAGCTGATGAGGAGATAAGGCAGAGGATTGCAGGGGGAAGAAAGAATGTCAGTATTCATTCATTTATATATTCAACAACGAAAATGTTGAGTGACTTCTATGAAAACAAACACCACCAGGCATTGGAAGTTATGCTGCTGACCTTGACAAACGTTGCTCTAATTAGGGAAATAAGGCAAACGTTTCTGAAACATTGGAAAATTATGCAAGGTAGCATATGACTAGATGACAAATGAGTCTTGGCGACAACCTATACTACAAGAATTCAGAGGCAGGAGACATCATCATGGGCTAGAGCAGACAAAGAAAACTTCACAGAAAAGATAAGAATTGAGCTTTGTTTTTGAAAATAGATACAAAGTGGATAGGTATTTTTTGGATAAAATGGTGTTCTGAGCGGAGGAAATCATGTGAGCAAAAGGACAAGGGTAGGCGAGCATGGCCGGGCAGACTTCCTCGTCAGAGAAAAGCAGCTTTGTTCTTTTGCTATTGAGGAGGTCCTGTTATAATTTGGATATTAACTCCTTATCAGATATATGGTTTGTAAATACTTCCTCTGATTCCATAAATTGTCTTTTAATTTTGTTGCGAAATTGAGATCTTCAAGAGGTACCCGCACTGCCAGGTTCGTTGCAGCGTTATTCACCATAGCCAAGACACAGAGACAATCTACTCGTCCATCCATGGATGACTGGATAAAGAGGAGGTGAGATATACAGACAACGGAACATTATTCAGTCGTTTTCTTTGAAAGAGGGAAATCTTGCCATTTGCAACATCATGGATGGAACTGGAGGGCTTTAGGCTGAGTGACACAAGCCAGACAGAGAAATACAAATGCTGCATGAGCTCACTTATACGTGGAGTCAAAAATAGCCAAACTCATAGAATAGAGAGCAGAATGGTGGTTGTCAGGGGCCACAGGGAGGAGGAACCGGGGCGGGGGCAGGGGGGTGAGGGTCAAAGGGTACAGTTTCAGTTCTACAATATGAATAAGTTCTGAAGATCTACTATACAGCACAGTGCCTATAGCTAATAGTACTGTATTGCATACTTAAAATTTGCTAAGAGGGTAGATGGCATGAAAAGTGGTCTTAGCACACACACACACACATGAATAATAATAATAAAGGAGCAGGAGGAAACTTTGGGAGGTGATGGGTATGTTTATGGCCTTGATGGTAGTGATGGTTTCACAGGTGTATACTCATCCCCAAACTCATCAAGTTGCATACATTAAATATCTACGCTTTTTACATGTCAATCATACCTCAATAGAGTGGTTTTGCAAAAAAGAACAGAGAAATGCATTAGTGGAATGGTATAGAAGGTGAGAGAAGGAGAAAGACAGATTGAGGTCAGAGTTTGGTAGATTTTGAAGACTGAAGAGTGAAAAAATAATAAAAGCAACATTTTGGAATTATTAACCCAAAAGCCATGCTAAGGATGAGTTGAAGAGAAAAATTGAAGGCAAGCCGGTCAGGCCAAAGCCAAGAATATAAATACAGATGTGAAGTGATAAAATTATGACAGCTATGAAAATGGAAACACACAGATGTGAGCTATACGGCAGCTAGCTAAAAAGGAGGAATCAAATATTTGACTCCTTTTTTTTAAATGTGTACAATTTGGAAAATGTTGTTACCATTGCCAGAAATAGGAAAATCTGGGAAAGGAGCTAATTTCAGTGGAAAAAAGGAGTTTGATTTTTACTGTGTTGAACTTAATCATGAATCCACTATGGTTGCATGTTGGATAACAACTTTGATCTTTCAAAGGAAATTTTATAGTCTAAGGCAGGGGGAGGCAAACTGTGGCCCACAGGCAAATCCTGCTTACCAAATGCTATTATGAATAAAGTTTTATTGGGACCCGTCTTGCCCCTTCATTTTGCATATTGCTTCTGGCTACATTTGTACTACAACAGCAGATTGGAGCAGTTGTGACAGACAGCATATGACCTGCAGGCCTAAAATGCAAAAAGCATTGAGGTTGACTAACGGTTTATAACAAGGAAGGAACAGGTACCTTGGGAGGCAGAGACAAAACTAAAGGCTTTCCAAATTCACACATATATCCATGACATCAGCAAGGCGGTTCAAAAGTTTCTGAGGAAAGGTAAGTAG
This sequence comes from Equus asinus, assembly GCF_041296235.1. NCBI lineage: Eukaryota > Metazoa > Chordata > Mammalia > Perissodactyla > Equidae > Equus > Equus asinus. Next base: position 81,064,470 of record NC_091800.1, read on the forward strand.
ATCCCATGAAACAAGACTTGAAAAGCAGTTCTGATTCAAATGAAGAAAAGGAACGTGCCGGAAAACTTATAGTTGACTGGTGTCAGTCAGATATGGATAATCTACAGGCTCGGATTGCTTACAGCTCATGTACATAATTTTAGAAGATGGACATAACCAAAGATAAGTACGGGAGAGAAAGGTGGACCTCTGAAAACAGTGCCGTGAGGCTAACGTTCCAAAGAGCTGGAGATACAAAATGTTAAGAGGCAACATAAAGGACCTTTTAGCCATATTCAGAATAAAAAGGGGAAGCAGAAATGTAGGAGAGAGTGCAGAAAAGAGAGTGGGCTCTAGAACTGGTCCTCTCTGGGTTTGAATCTTGGCTTCGTCCTTCTCTTCCCAGGTGAGCTTGGGTAGCTTCTCAACTTGCAAACACTGTGGCTTGACTGTGGTTTTCGCTTGTAAAATGCTGGTGATGAGCATATCCATCTCAGAGGATAGATGTGAATGAAGTATGTTTGGTACAATATGTGGCCTATAACAAGAGCTTATTACATATGCAATCCTGTCACAATTATTAATTAGAATAATTTAAAGCATAGTTTGAGAATAAGAAATGGAAGTAGAAGTTAAAAAGAAGTAAACCACAAAATAGTATAACAGTATGAGACATATATAGTAATTTTTCTTAGCTTTATTGAGGTATAGTTGACAATTAAAAATTGTATATATTTAAGATGTACAACTCGATGAGTTGATATGCATATACACTAATATAACCATCAAAAATGGTAATTTTTGAACATTTGTCTGGTAGGTAAAAATAAACTGGAACCACATAGGAGAAGAACAATCATATCTTACAAAGGATAGTTGAAAATGAGGCTGTTTGACTTGGAAAAAGTTGACAGGAATCTTCAAGGGTCATCTGTAGGGTCTGTGGGGTTGCAGTGAACACACCTAGAATCAATGGGTAGAAATCACAGGGGACAAATGTCAGGTCAGCAAGGTCATGACCATGCCAGGCTTGTCTGAGTTTTCTGAAGGAGGAATGAGTCATCAGATGAGCTCCCCCAGCCCCGCACTATATGGGTAGCATGCATCATGTCCTTCAATACTTGCATCATTTTGGGGGATTGAGAGTTCTCTCCCATAGGAAACGTTCCAGGGATCGAAGGACATTTCAGAGTAACGTCGTAAGGAGAATTCCAGTGCAAAATGGTAACAAAATCACAGAGCTGTAATAGCCTTTCCAAACCCGTTGGCTTTGGCCTCCATGATCCAGCCCAGGAGGGCAGAAGGAACCAAGAACCGTGACTAGGGAGTCCAGAGACTGGGGGCACTTTGGGAAGTCAGTGCAGGAGAGGGACCTCATGGGACGACTCCTCGAGGTATGCACCCACTCAGGGGCTCTTTTCCATGGCAAAGGCTATGATACAAAGTAGAGGAAAAGTGTTTCCTGTGGGAAACTCCATTCTTGGATCATTCAGACCTGTATTCTTGAGAGGGGAAAAGAAGACAATATAGGTTCTACAATGAAAAAAAAAAAAAAGATTATTCTGACATGTAAAAGAAAGACTATCTTTAGAGGACATGTGGGTCTGTATTTTCCTCCTTCCCTTTCCTTTCCAAGCTACAACCACATACCTTACCCTTCACAACCAAAAGCTTCTGGAGTTAATGTGTTTGTTGTTTGGTTTTATTGTCCATAGAAACATGGCGCATGGACCGTCATGTTGGGGAAGAGGGCGGCGTGGTGGGAGAAGAGAGAGGGGCACCTCCTCACTTCCCCTCCAGTGACAAAGCTAAGAAGTCATTTCTCAGGGATTTCCATTGACACGTGACTGATTGAAAGGACTGTCATCCCCTGGGCCATTTCCTTTCCATTTTCATAATTTCCATAAGTCATTGAGTTGGCCCAGATTCTTTACTGCTATCACTTCTTAGTGTGCACAGTGGGCTTAGTTCCACCCTTTGGTACCAAGAAGGGTGCTGATACCCTGCCCATACAATGGTTGACTCTTGCGCTGAGGAAGGAAATCGTTTTCTTATGTGACTTACAAAGTGAGTCTCAAAATAATTCTCAAAATTGAACTTCAGAAGTGTTCTGAGCTACAGCAAAATTATTGGAAAATATTTCTGCAATCTTCCAAGTAGGCCACTAGGGATGGTCACATGCATTTGGGTATATACGTTCCAGCACATCTGTGAAAAAAAAAACCAAAAGTTAGTCTCTTTTTTTATAGTCACACTATTATTCTTAGGCTACTGTGAAGATGCGACAAAGTGTTTTGTTTCTATTTTTGCAACATGAGTTTAACAGCCTTTCTGTCCCAGTGGCTGTCATGGCTAATTGCTCTCTCATTCCCATGAGAAGAGAAATTACAGGAGAGGAAAAGGGATGTCCCCTTACAGCAGCTTCTGGGAATGAATTGCATAAAATAATCTACTGAATGGAGAGCAGAATGAAGAAATGCATGAGAACGCCAAGGGTACCTTTTAATTACAGATGTGTATATGTTACCAACTTTGGAGCACAGACACAGCCCCCTGGTCTGACTCAGAGTGTTAAAGGATAACTCCTCAAAAATACAGACACCCCCGAATACCACCCAACTGTCTTATGACTGACATTTAACTTTGAAAGGTGACCTTCTTCCTGTGGATTTCCTGTACTCTTTTACAAACCTGTTTATCAAACGTATAGAACACTTTTGTTTATGACAGCGTATGATTAATCATTCACCAAGGACAGGGGCCCTTTGTACCTATTATTGTCAAGCATTTGTTTCGCCTGCCTTTGACCCTTTGCCCCCGCGGGGTCTGTGTTAGAACCTGTCGAGAACAATCGACCTGGTTGAATGTGCTCGTGGTGCCTGCTGAAATCTCGCGGCTCTGTTACTGTAACATCCTGCTCCATGAGAGACCAAAATTACAAGTTCATTTACAAAATCTAATTTATTTTCACCTTAAGATAACTATATTCATCCTGGGTTACTCGTGAGCATTCTAAAGTGAAATTTTAAACACTATTTCGAGCAATAGATGGCCATTTTGCGACCAAAAAGTGTTACATGAAGTCTGTCCTTTTGCAAAAAACAAGAGCAGGCTGGCAGCAGATCTGTCCTCGTCTTTGCTTTGTGTGTGACGATCAAAGTCCTTCGCAAGTGCACCTCAAGGGAGTGTATCCATACATCTGATTACTTAGTGACCAGAGGACCTCGACTTCCAAAACGACAGCACAGGTCAGAGGAAGAGCAGGCGTGTCGCTGTGCTGGTCTAATCATTCACCACGCAGACACCTCCAAGACCAGCAACCGCCTCCGTTTTCGTCTCTGCTCCTGCTCCCGTGCCGTCGTCTGGCGTTCACTGCAAGGCTGCCGTGGGTGAAGGACCCTGCGAAAATCAATCAGGGTGGTCTGGGAACTCCAGGAATTCAGAACCTTACATGGGGCATGGACATGCTCACATTTAGCTTCAAAACAAAGTTGTAAATGTGTATGCCACGTGTCTGATACAGATAATAATTGTTAAGCGTTCAGAGCAGGGTTACATACTCGTAATCTATTATTCAGAGACCATCTTACAGAATAAATAGATTTGGAGTTAAGGAATGATTAGTAAGATTTTGATGGAAGAAAATGCCAGGAAGAAGAAATAGAGGCAGTAAAGTCAGAGGCCCAAGAATTAATTTAGAGAGTTTGGCTAGACAGGGGAGTCCACGAACAGGATTAGTTGGAGAAATGGCTGAGAATGGAGGTGACGGAGATCTCATTTTATTATGAGTTATGATGAGCTGTCAAAGGATGGGAAAAAGGTACTGCATTATTGGTCAAAAAGAGAATAAGGGTTAAATTCTAGAAGAATTTAAGAGAGTTGACAGACTATAATATTTTTCTACATGTAAAGCACTATGTGTGCTATTGGCTAATATTGTAATATTTTCATACCATTTCCTTTAAGTTGACAATTTACCCAGGAGAAATCTGATGCACTTCTTATCTGATCTCAGAATGTGCAAGTCCATGTAAATAAATCAGTAAGGAATTCTCAAAATGTTTAAAAATCAATTGACTTGAACTGCCATTTCTGCCCGCCCGGGCTCTGAGCTCTGACCTCATAAATACATGTTGATGGAGATAACGGCTGGTGTGGATCGAGTCATTGTTGGTTATCTTAAAGAAAGTCTAATGATGACTTTCATGTTCTTTAAATTAACAAATCATCAGATTCCAATAACTATAATCTAGGCTGATTCAATAACATGAGAGAAGACTGCTGATTTTTGCTTAAAAATGTTTTCAGAAGTGACAAGTGACCCAAAGTGTCACAGAATCTCGATAAAGACTGGGATAATATCCAGAAACAATATTCCCCTTGCCCTTCACCCCTGCAACCAGTATATGTTTCTAATTGCTTTCCTATTGGGGACATTTTAAAGCACACATATTCATAGGGAATATTGGTTTTCCTGGGCTTGTGAGGGAAAACCAATAGTTAAAGATGGATGAAAAGTCGTTGTCTCAATATCCCTTTAATTCCTATAAAAGTATTTTATAATCAGATGATGTAATGAGAACTAGATTTCACTCCAAAATAATCACTTTCCAGGATGCTTTTCAGGAAACATTGTTCTCATTTTGGTTTGGAGGGCTACAGCACATTGTCATGTCATTATATTTAAAGTTCTTAGCATCACTGACTATGTAGTTAGGAAACAAAAGAACCCTTTGGGACGTACTCTGCGCATAAACCAGACCACAAATATTTTAGGATCATTTCATTTCTTAAAAATGCTTCAAAATTCCGAAGCTTATATTGGAGGCGAAAGAAGCAGCAAACTTTAAAAGTGCAGTGGGGAGCCCCACTCTTATATCCACTAGTACGTGCTCCATATTTATCCATTCATGTATTTATTACTTCCTACATTCTTTCATGAAATATTTGTCAAGGATCTACCACATCCCGGAGTGGGCTATTCTTTAAAATTGTATTATCTCAGAAATATAAGGATATTTATTTCACTACTGGTTGAAGGTGCCCCGTCAGAAAGGGACAACTCTAAAATGGGAACCGGTTTAATTCTTCCTCCAAGTAACACCTCCTCCAGGCCCTGGAAAATACAAAGACATGTAAAAATGCTCCCTCTGAGAACTTGCTCGCTGGTCTCAGCTCCAATCCAGAGTCTCACAGTGCGTAACTCCATAAGCTTCTGTATTTATCATCACCCGGAATGTGTTTGAATAAGACCATCTGTGAAAGCATTGCGAAAACATATCTATTATCATTGTGATTCACTTTATGGATGATTCCCTTCAGATGTTTGAAAACATGAAATTCCAACACATGTGAAAAAATAACTTCTCATTGTTTTTTTGTCTTTGTTTATCTTAAAAGACATTTGATTTCATCTTCAGGCTATAATACATCTCAAAATAACTATTAAATCTTGATCCTTTACAGAGTTTCCAGGCTTGGACTATCTAAAGCAGCTCAAGAAGACTTTTTTATAACAGCTTTATTGAAATATAGTTCAAAATCATAAAATTCACTCTTTTAAAGTGTACAATTCAGTGGGTTTTAAAATATATACACAGAGTTGTGAAACCATTGCCATTGTGTGATTGTCATCACCCCAAAATGAAACACACCCACAGGCAGTGCCCCTTTCCCTCCAGTGCCCTCCCAAGCCACTGGAAACCGCTAATCCACTTTGTGTGTCTGTGTGTTTGCCTATTCTGGACGTTTCGTAGAAATGAAATATCACAACATGTGGCCTGTTGGTATCACTTCTTTCACTTAACATAATATTTTCAAGGTTCATCCATGTTGTAGCATGTATCAGAACTTCATTCTTTTCATAAAATATCGAGTATTTTATCGTGCAAATATACCACATTTTGTTTATCTATCCATCTGTTGATGAACGTTTGGGTTATTTCCAATTTGGCTATTATGAAAAATGCTGATAAGAACATTTGCGTACGAGTTTTTGCATAGACGTAAATTTTCAATTCTCTTGGGTATATACCCAGGGGTAGCATTGCTGGATCACATGCTAACACCATGTTTAACATTTTGAGGAACTGCCAAAGTGTTTTCCAAAGTGGCTGCACCATTTTACATTCCCACCAACAATGGCTGAGAGTTCTAATTTCTCCGCATCCTCACCAGTATTTGTCTCGGAAAGATTTTTGTGCTCGCATGTGTCTTAATTCCTCAGAATTCATTTCAAAGAGTGTGATGAAAGCACGCTATAACGATCCTATTTGAGGAAGATGAGAAATGGTATCCTTTTTTCATGCTGACAGCTTCTCAAATCCCTGTGCCATCCTGTGTGCCAGGATTCCAGGACTGTGGGGAGGCCATCCCCTGTAGCCTTTGTGTACCCTCCACATGGCAGAGTCACTCTCCTAAACTTTCCCCGGTGCAGGAAGGAGCATCACTTTGGGGTCCTCAGTGGATCTCCCTAACGCAGACAGGGAGTCCAGTGTGCAAGCTGAGGGAAATCAAGGGACACGTTCTCCTCAGGGCTGGAGGGCTGAAGAACTCATGACTTGCCTCCCATTCCATAGACGTTATTTATATATTCTAATTGGAACTTTTGACTTTTCTTATGATTGCTACGTCTCCTTTATGAAGCCAGTGCCCAGTTATCTGATAAAGTTTTTATAGTGTTAATGGCCTAATATTTCCTTCAGGCACATTCCTTAGGCAAATTAAAATGCACAGCATGCTCCAGGATGATGACCAGGAACAACCAACTCAGTGAGTCTTCAGGAATTCATGATTTGAATAACACGTTCAATTTACTCGCCTTTTAAAAGTTAGGACAGCTTGCTAGTGACCTACAAATACTTGAAATTCTATTAAAATGCTATCATGTGAACATGTATAGTGTGCTTTAGGGAAAGAGTTCAACCTTACCCATTTTGGAGCTGGCATAAGTAAACAACTGTAGAGCGTGCGTGATTTCAGATACGAGTGTGCATGTGAAAGGGAGCCTGATCGCACGAGATTAGGTGAAGTGTCTTAGGTAAATTATGGTGGCGTGTATACATCACATGTTCTATTTGAAACAGTTAAATGACATGCACAGGCATGCACATATATGTACACATATGAACACACACGCGCGTTATTGGACAACACCCTCCACACAAACTTGCTACCAGTACATTGTTGTCACGAAATTCTTTGCAAGCCCTGACCCTCAAAAACATTTGGTAAATAATTTAACATAGCTGCTGAAATCCCTAGATTATACAATTCTCCAAAGTATTCGTTTCCCTTTATTGTTACCTTTTATGCTCTTATTACTCCGGATATTGAGTCAATGCCAGGGACTGCTGCTGATGGATTTTCTCCTGAACAGAACAGGAGTAAGTGGGAGGAGTTTTCATTCTATCCCCAGAGACCTAGGATTTCTTCTACTTTGAACTGAAGGACATTGTCTCCATTCCCTGCCTCCCGGTGCTGACCGTGATCTTCACAGTAGACGTCACAAGCCCGGAAATGCACATTCTTACTTGCTAAGGATCCAATAAACTAGATCATTGCTTTGTTTGGTAAGAGATCACAGTCAGAACCGCCTTATTGCCTCAAGTACGTGGTTAGAACTCGGAGAATCTTTGACATGACTTCAACTTGCCAGGCCACCTTCTAGAAAGAGACAACCCGAGAACTCAATGTGTCAAATTCTCTGTGACGCCTCTGGGGAGAATCGCATGCCCCACTCCACAATTCAGGATTTTCCATTGCAGGGCCTCCACCACCTCTGCACTGATCTGCTTGCATGTCCATCGCTCTCTAAAAGTTGAGCTTTGGGGAAAGGATCAGGTCTTGACGATCTTTGTATCTCCAGTGTCTGGCATATGGTAGGTATTTGATAAATGTGTGATTGTTCATCACCGTCATCCCCTAAGACGCCTATAAAAGAAAGAATTCTATTAACACTGGGCTGTACCATTAAATTTGTCAGTGCAGGGGAGGCAAAACTTTGTCTCTACCCTCTTAGGGGCTCCAGCTGGGCTTGTGAATTAAATTGACGTAAGACAGATCAACAGGAGAAAAGCAAACAGATTTTTATACGTGCATGGGAGTCTCCATAGAACAATGAAGATCCAAAGAAATGGCAAAACCTAAGCGCCCATATACTAGGCTGAACAAAGAGAGGCGATCATGGAAAAGTAGGTGGAGACTAAAGAAAGATAGGAGTTATTTTAACAAAGTCTGTTTGTACAGATTTCTTTCCACCTCTACTCCCATCTCTGGTGATAAAAATGTTTCTTTCCTCCTAGAACAGGGAGGGCATCTTTCCCATAAGAATTTTATCTCCTTCTTTCAGAAAGGGGGTAAACAGAGTGCCCTTGTTGCACCTGTGGTTTTTCAAGTGCTTTAAGCTTAGAATAATCCCTAGGTCAAAGTGGCATCTTTCCAGGTGACATGTTTTACCACCCTTCCTTTGTTTATGCAGGTGATGACTGCATGCTCTTCATAAGGCTGCTTCGCAGAAATAACTGCGTTCTGTGTGTGTGCCCTAGAATACTGTCTTGCATTTATTAAGTGCTACATAAATATTATTACTTTTAGTTGAAGGAAATGATCTCTGTGGATAAATAATGTTTCCACCAAATTTTAGTCCAGCTTGGCTCCCTGATATTACGCCACAAAAAAAAAGGTGAATATTCAAATGTATTTACCTTGCACACAAACTCAAATGACTTTAATTTAAGCTGAACACGTAGCTTATAAAAATAAATTATTAATTTAGTTAGTAATCAAAGTCCAAACAAATCCTTGACCACAAGGTCCCTAACTATTCTTTTGTTCTTCCCAGCTACAGACATGAGTAGGCAAGAGAGAAGTGGGTTTTCTGTGGGAGATCCTGCATGTGACCTGTTTATATATAATTACATTATCTATTATCCAAGTATTTGTTTTGGGCTGTCTAAATTATAAGCTTCTCGACCATTTGCCTCATTCAATACTGAGATGCGCACCATGAGGCTTTTAATAAACATTAATTGTGTGAATAATTGAAATTAAACCTACATGTCTTTTTATTTAAATCCAAGCCTTTGCTAGGTTTTGACTTTCTTGATTATAAAATCCCTTACTATTTACCAAGGAAAAAATATAATTGTGGTGAGTCACTTTTCATCTTAAATTTCCACTTTAATTTCTGTTTCAATCACAAACATTACAGGTTTGATATGATTTCTGTATATAACTTTCAACTAAACCTAGAAAATTGTTCTCTTTTCAAGAACTCCAGTTATATCTGTTTATTTAACCTCCTTTTACTTAAATTATGTATTGCTCGCTTTGCCCAGGCCAGGTAACTGGTGAATGTGAATGTGGGAGAGGATGCTCTGTGCTGGGGACATTCAGTTCACTGCAGACACGAGAGATTGAGTTCAAAAGTCATGCTCCGTATAACAACGATTTGGTCAATGATGGACCGCATATACCACGGTGGTCTCATAAGATTAGTATGATGGAGCCTAGGTGCGTAGTAGGCTATGCCATCCAGCTTTGTGTAAGTACACTCTATGATGCTCGTTTGATGAAAGTGCCTAATGACGCCTTTCTCGGAACGTGTCCAGTCAATGAGACATGCATGACTGTAGTCAGTGAAACAACGGTGTACACTTACTTTTCGTTTTCAAACCACCAATAGTTAATGTCAAGCTCTGTAAGGGAAAACGTAAATCACAGTCTCTGGCTGAAAGAGAGAACATTACAGAGGAGTGACCGGCACAGAGCCACGCAGCCTCTGGGGTGAAATCCATTCCCACAGACTTCCACTCAAGAGCCATTTTCCCCTCAGTAGAAACTCTCTCTGTTCTTCCATCTGGCTTGTCATCATGATTTTCTGAGCAAAAACTGAGAGCTCTATCTACATAAGAATAAATTCATGTGTGGAAGAGTCTTATCAGAAAAAGCAGACTCAAAACTTCCAAAATTAATACATTAATAGAGTGCACAAGCCAATTTTATGTATGATAAGACTAATCAAATTTGGCATCATAAGAACATTTACTCTATGGGAAAGTCTCCAAATAAACATCTTTTGCTTATTTTCTTTCCACATTGACGACAATCTAGGTAAAGGCAGCTGGTTGCTGAATTCCACAAATGGAGAGGGAGAAGAGATTTTCTTTTGGAGACCACAAAAGAGAAATTATTTTTTTATTTGCATAATTTGAAAACAACTTGAAAATGGAAATGTTTTTCATGCTCTTCCCAGGCCCATGTCCAAAATAAGCTATTCTAACTCGATAGTGCAGGGTTAGGGATAAATGACACGTTCCACGGATGAAGCATTCTGGAAAAAAGCTCAATGTATCATCTTGCTACCAATCCTCAGGCAGCCAGACAGCCTTGCCCCATCCCCGTCCTGCACACTATTTATGTGTCTCCATTTGCATGAACGTACTGGAAGGTTTTGCCCGGTTGATTTTTCAAGTTAATGATAGGGCACTTGGGGAAAGATTAATGTCAGGAATGCAGAGCTTCAGCAAATTGTTGAAGAGTTTCACCATACAATTAATCTCTCTCTTTCCTACATTACAGAAGTGCGAGGGATGAACACAGGGAAGCTGTAATAATGCAGATATCACGAGTCTGTCTGTGAGAGCTGGGGGAGTCAGCTATAAAACGGATAGGAAGACGGCTGCCTGCTCTGAGGAGGATTTATAAATCATCCTGCGCCCTGTGCAGTCCTGCCTCGCCAAGTGCTCTGGTACCTCGATGCTGTTCCCTGTTCGGCTGTTGTCGTCCCGGCGACAGTCCTCTAAGCAGGATGGTAGGAGAGAGCTGAAATGGCATCTCAATTAAAGCCACGCCACACTCTCATCTCCATGGATGTTTCTAATATTATCTCTTTATTTCCAGCTTTATCTTCATTCGGCTGCAGACAATCCTCCTTCTACAACGTGTGTTATGTGAAACAAATACCTCTTCCCTCCAAGGCAATATTGTGCAGCAGGCCAGGTCATTTTCAAAATGACTAACTGGTTTGACACAGAGCAGACCAGTGAGAAGGACACAGGTCTCAGGCAACTCCCCGTAAACGCCTCACTTACTGGATCCTGGTTCTCCTGGGACTCAGAGGAGAGAGAGGGGAGACTGAGACAGTGGACATGAGGGGCCACACGATGCCTGGGGGCAGAGCCTTGTCTCACAGGGTGAGACAGTTTGTTGTTTCTCTCAGCCTCATCAGCATCTGTTGCCCTCTCTTTTTCAGCCCTTAACTGAGCGTATCCAGGGTTGGCCCTTGTAGAGATCTCAGTCAAATGGTAGCCCAAATATGTCGTCTCTCTCAGGAATAAGTGATAGGTATTGGTACTTGCAGCCATCATTCTCTCTACCCCAGGGGACCAGAACCTGCTTGTTCACTGGGCCTCCTGAGCAAGGAGGGAAGTGCTTTATCAAGCCACAGGACTTTCTATACCCAGCCGTGCTCACTGTCCTCGCTCACGATAACTTAGTATAGACAGTGGGGTGGCAGCCTGGAGAGGTGCCCAATGGGATTATTAGAGCCCAAGGATGAGGTTTGCTTTTTAAGATAAAAAAAACTTTTTCTTCTCTCACTCCAGATACACAGTAATTCTGGAAGGAAAGTTTAAAATTTAAAGGCTAAGCCACTTTGTTCCCAAGATGAGCAGGAGCTGAGGGAGCAGCAGGAGTCCCGGGAAAATGCAGATGCCAAACTAGTCTCCCACGAGAGGGAAAGATGGCAGCTATCTGGGGCAAAGGAACAGGGAATCTGGGCCCCCAGTATTGTGGCAGTGGGGCTGCCTAGGCCTGGGAGAAGGAAATTATAATAGGTTTAGTTCCTAAAAATTGGCTCTCTTGCCGCCTATTGTTCAACATTTGGACAGGCAACAGTCAAGCAGGAATTTTAGACAATATGTCTCATACAAATTAGAGCACTGACTCCACCACTAATGGTGGACCAGCAATCAGTGCCACCTGCAAGATTTTAAACTGCTATCAGAATTGAGTTCTTTCATTCCCTTTGTCATCCTCCCTGAGATTTCGGTGAGGCCAGTATTTGACTCAAACAAAACTTACAGACTCCGGCTGAATTATGTCTAGTTCGGTATGTTATTTCTCTCATTTATGACTTCATATGTGTGGGAGGCTCTCACTGCTGGGACAATATTCCATTGTAAGCTGCCGCCATGCCAGGACCTCCGTGAGCAGGGGGCCCCTCTCAGGGCCTCTGGTCTCAGACCATCCACCTCCACACGAGAGGCTGACTGCCACAGTGCTTGATTTCAGTGGTCTGTGTGTGTTTATGTCTGTGCCCAGGTGTTTAAATCAGAACTGGGGCCTTGGAGGATCCCTGGAAAGGCCATTCATTCCATTCCCATAACTTCACAGCCCAGGAAGAAAAGGATTTTGAAAATTCAAAAGCCTCTCTACTTATGTAGGGAAGAAAAATACATACATGAGATATGGGGAGACTTCTCACACTTCACCCTCTATGGAAAAGCTTGTCTTTTTGGTTGAAAGGTTACCTATTCATCACCCCACCCTTCAGGTTCAGGGTGCACCCTGGAGGGCATCAGTCATACTGAGTCAGACACAGTATGGCTGTGGATGTTCTCTCTCCATGAAAGTACTCCTGATAGAGTCCCAGGGTGGAAGCATCCTCAGTACCTTTGTTTACTCTACCACAGTGACAAGCAAGCCTTGATACAGTCTTGTGGCCATATGCCCAAGACTCCAAATTGCCGTGGCTTGTTTTGTATACACTTGGAAGATGGAAGGCTGTCTGTTGATCGTCACAGCAATCCTGAGAGGCAACAGTGTCATCACCTTACGGACATAGGGCTTAGGATCCAATGAGGTTGAGCAAAGTGTTTACAACCATTCTGCTTGTGAGTACAGAAGCCCCCTACACAGGGTCAGTCCCGCCTTCTGTGGGTTCCTGTGACATCTTATGGGGTAAGGAAAAGCAAAAACATACAGTCAGTTACAAAATGCAGTCCTGGCACTTCTGGCCTCTAACATCCACTCAGTACTTGGGGTGCTAAGTACCTCTTTGCAGCAATGCAAAAAGGAGATGAAGGACTCCACTGGGAACCATGTTCCAGACATTCCAGTCTCTCCTCCTTGTCAGCCACACTCCCTGCTAAAGAGTATGGCCACAGCTGCTCTGGAAGTAAGAACCCCGCCCCCCACAAAATCTGCTCCCCCCATCCTGGCTGGCAGCCAGCCACCTGATTAGAGCAAATCAGATTCTCTCCCACAACTCTTGGGTCAAAATACAGAGCCTGCGGCCACGAGAGCTACAAAGTCATAGACCCATGATCCTTGTTACTCATGGATTCCACCTTTGCAAATCTACCTACTCACTAAACTTTATGTGTAACCCCCAAATCAATACTATCAGTGCTTTTGTGATCATTCATGGAATTGGACAGAACAGCAAATCTTTGAGTCACCCGACCCACACGTTCCCAAGTGAGTTCAGCCGAGGCCGCACTCTGCTTTCTGGTTTCATCTCTTGTACTGTAAATGCACGCCTTTTCACAGTCTAGTGTCAGGTTTTTTGCACTTTCATGCTTTCTGTTGGTGATTTCACTGTTTACACTGTCCCCCGAGTGCCATGCTAAAGTGCTATGTTCCTGGGCACAAGGAGGCTGGGATGTGCCTCACGGAGAAGACGTTTGTGAGATGAGCTTCCTTCGGGCTGAGTTACGGTGCTGGGGGCTGTGAGTTCAAGGTTACTGAATGGACAATATGTAATAAATAAGGTGTCTTCAAACAGAAGCACACATCAAACAAGGTTAAATATTGATTAGCTGATGAACATGTGATCGGATTCTCAGAGGAAGCGAACCCTGTGTTTCCCCTGGGAGTGAAGGTGCCTTTTTCACTAGTTAAGTGTTTGTGGCAACTTTACAGAACAGAACCACTGAGAATGAGGAGAATCAGCTATGAACTGGGCCCCAGGGTGCTCAGTTTCTGGTCAGACCAGGTAGAAGCAAGGACGCGTGGCCTGCAGAGAGCGCTGTGGAGTGGGTGCTCGCGGACCCCGGTGGAGATGAGACACCGTGAAGGTCAGGGAGCAGGGAGGAGTGCACAGAGGAACTTCGCATTCCTCACTTTCTTGTTCCCCTGCCCTCTAGCTGTGCTGCCTGCAGCTGGTTTCCGTGAGATCCCCACATCCATCCATAAACCACACAACCTCAAGCAAGCATGGACGCTTTCCTGTTCCTTGCACACACATTTCTACAGAGCGAAACTACCCCAGTGTCACCAGTGAGCACTTTATAATAAGATCTACGAACTGAGTCAGAGGAAATGTAAGCATCCACCAGATCATTACAGCAAATCTCATCCTTCACACTAATAAGTGGAAGAGAAATTTAGCAGATAAGTTTTCAGATTCTGATCAATGACCTAATAACCTGTATTCCTAGTTACTCTGTATTTATTTGGAATGACTTCACTTTTATTTTTTTAAAAAGAGATTAAAAAAAGAATTTATTTAAATCTTTCCCCACTGCCTTCCACTGAAGAAATATCTTCTCCCTTTCACGCTTGACCTTGGCCAAAGAACTGAATTCTTGAGAAAAAGACGAGGCAGAGCATGTTGATTTGGGAGCTAGAGGTCATGCGCCATCAGAGCTAATTGATAGCCTCTTGATTAGACGTTTTTTACAAGAAATACAAACTTACTCAGCTTTGCAAAGCTATTTTCATTTCTCAGCTGTTCAGGATAATTTGCACTTAGTGCTAAAGAACAAAACAAAGCAGAAAAGATCCAGAAAGTCTACATGCTTCCTCATCTGTTTACCTGCTACAACTTCCAGAACGACCCCTCTCTGCCAATTGCTTCATATACATCATTGGCAACATGCTTGACCATCTTGCGATGGAGTTTTCACGACCACCATTTTCCACAGAAGGAAACTGGGGAGTCACACAGATTACCAGAGGCCTAAAGTCACAGAGAGGCAAAGCTGGGATTAAAACTCAAATCCATGTAACTTCAAGGTCATACCGTTTTCATTTGCTGTGCTAATCCGTGGAGGATCCGAGTCAAGGTAAAGCACGGAGAATAGTTTCCACAAACTGGAGTATGGCAAACAACGCAATGTTTCACACCCTTCCTCAAGGATTTCACAATCCAATGCAATCTGTGATACCCTGAGGACAGGCAGAGAACAAAACAAACCAGCCTACCCATTCCCAGTGACATTAGTCACCGGGAGTTCTATGCCAATGACACCCATTGGTGCACCCCAAGAGCAGTAGACCCCATTTCCAAGCTTTGGATGCCCTATGCTTGCCTGGCCTGAACACAGTCACGGAAAGTTGTCCTCAGCCCACAGCCCTTCTTTCCCGGAAGAGGGTTTCTGTCTCCACAAGGCGGTTGCTTTTCTGGATGGGAAAGGGTGAATCTGGAACATCCAGTTTCACAATCTTTAACTGTAGTTGGCTGAATCGAAGTAAATAGGAGCAAGTCTTACTTGTTTTTGAGAATAAACATGTTATACTTTATACTCAATAAAAAGCACATGGCTTAAATTATGTGCAAAGTACAGGCATGGGGCGCATACAGCTGGAAATATTTGACCCTACAGTAAATGGAGTATATTTGGTCCAGGGCATTTCTATTATAAATACATGAAGTGTTTATGTAACCCATTGGTTGCCATTATGGCTCCAATAAAATCCAACAAATGGCAGAGTTTCTGATACAACCTCCCTGGTATCCTTGTACGAAATATTTATTCATGATCTCTTCGATCCAGTGCTTTTGGAATTTCTTCTCTGTCTTCAATTCATGAATTGCACGTGTGTTTGTTAATTAATGTATAGATGAGACAAATTAAACCACATCATTTTACAAGAAAAAAGCAAAAGAGATTAAATACATACATGCAAATTCTAATTATAAACCTGCTTTGTGATTCCCTCACATGCTTGACTCTCAACCACAGACAGTCACCAAATGTTAAAGTAAAGTGACCAAGCATCCTGACAAATTCCGGCTTGCCAGTGAGCACCAGGTCCTGCATATGCTCTGCCCTCTTCAGAAACCGACAGGACCTGTGCTCTTTGCGAGACGTGGGCCCAGCTCGCAAGCTGCCCACGCCGCCTCTCTCCTGCTCGGCTGTCTGAGGAGATGAAGCTGCCTCTGCCAGTGGAGGAAGGCAGCCTTGCCTGGTGCCCCAGAATCTTAGGAATCCCTGCAGAGTCCCCAAGTAGCCACCTCTCTCCCTCCTTCATCTTTCAACAGAATACAATGTCGTAAAGCAATTGTGCCAATAGTTTTCTAGAATCGCTCTGACTGAAATTTGATCTTTAGCTTCTAAACTTGATATTTCAAAACCTCATTTACTAGCACAGCTCAACCCTCTATTCCTAACCAACCACACCAATTTCTACGGCCCTCAGGCAAGAAAGAGCTGGTTTACATAAAAGGAACTGCATGTTCCGAACATGAAGACAGCCGCGCTATGTGCGTGTCCTACTCACCACTTCCCCATCTCTCTCCTTTCATTTTCTTTTCTTAGCCCCAGTACAATGGCCTAATCATCTGTCAGGGGAAGCGTGGATACTCACGCCTCACAGTGCTGCGCCCCTGGGCGAGGGCAGCAGAGCTGGCCACATGGAACCATCCTCTGAGTACTGCAGCTCGATCCCCTTCACAGTTTGGACCGAGGGCTACATGTCTTCCGTGCACTCTGACACGTTCTGCCTCGGTGATTGTGTAAATTACAATATTTGAATGTTCCCAAATTGTACAAAAGGGGGAAGGTATGAAACATTGTGGCTACAATTTAAGCAAATACATTGAGAAGAGCTCTACTCTAAAGGCTTTGGTTTGATGTGGGCAGACAAGGTGTGGCGGTCATTTACAAATTCACTGAATCGGAAGGGCTTGGGAGACCTCAAAGAAAAGGATGGGCAAAGTTGGCTCTGTTAAAACCAAGTTTTCAGTTCCAGGGAAAATCATGGTTGGATCATTGCAACTTCAATTCATGCATTTCTTTGTTTTTAACTTCCTCATTTGTGAAATACAGTACTATATTCCTACTTAATGGCATTATAAAATAATCAGTGAAACACGGTAAATTTGAATTATCTGTGCACATCTTGAATCCCCAGTAAATAATGGAGGAAGGAGAGGTGGAAATCTGAAAGCGTCCATGGGATAATGGAACCAAGAGCCATAATCACCAGGTGTTTGTGAGGAACAAATCATTCCATAGACAACTTGATTGCTTTTTTGATGGAATTACAAGATTTACAGATGAAAGCAATGTAGCTGATGTAATATGTCTAGAATGACAATTGTAACACATTTGATACAGTGTTGCACAAAATCCCACTTGCAAAATACGTTTGTGTATGTTGGGACTGTCACTAGAACAGAAAGCCACGGAGAGATTGCAATGAATGAGCAGGAACAGATAGGACTGTCTCCTTGCTCCCTCCTTTAAACCCTGGCTTACAACAACAACAACAAAAGTGACCTTTGATTGGGAGTTGAAAAATCTGTTTAAAAACCAACAATCAAAATACTGTCGTACATGTTGACCTTGTTGAAGATCTGGAATGTCAGGAATTGCGCAAAAAGTTGGTAGGACTGTGGATCACCAACCACGGTTTCTTGAGCAAAAATTAAAAGCTGTGTAAAGCTCTGGTGATATAAAGAGCACAGTGAGCGCTCTGAGCTCCGAATGAGGACAGTCTAATCGATGTGCTGGAGGCACTCGCTGAAAAGGGCCTCACAGTGAAATGTCATGCATGCTAAGGAAGACACGGGAAGAAACAACCGAGGGTCTCAGAGGAGAGAGGGTCATAAGAGAGAAACCTTGGCGCCATTCAGTTATCAAGGGGTCCAAGTCGCTGTGAGCGTGCTCAAAGTGGGTAAAAGTTATCTTCAGTGATTTCTCACCCCCTGCAACACTTTAGAGCGTGCTTATGCAGGTGAAGTCTAAACACGAAACCAAACAAAAACAGGTACATGTTGAAAAGTAGAAATCAGAAGGTGCAGGTCTTCTCAACCCAATGCTGGGTGTAAGGGAAATGGAGCGACGCATTTAAAATTCTGAGGGAAACAATCTTCAATTCAGAATTCTAAAATCAGTCAAAATATCCAAGCGCAAGGGAAGAACAATGATATTTAAGACATATGAGGGCCTGGGGATAGAACTCAATGCAAATGAGGAAAAAAAGTGAAGCATGCATCTCCAGTTAAAAGGTTTATACAGGAAAGGAGACGCAATTGTAGCACGCCCGTGGCTCCGCAGGGGTTCACAGACAGACAAACGTAGACAGGCTTCCTGACCCATCTGGACGTGGTGATACAACGTCAGTGTGAGGATGTGATGGACAGAGAAGGAGGGGAGCTGCTTGCAGGAGCTCATTCCTCACAACAGAAAGAAAAGGACCACGCCTAAGATTAATAACTATTGACTCAAGATTACAAACACGCGGACGAGGTAGAAACAGAGAACCTCCACAAGGGCTGGAAGTGCTTGGCTCTGGAGAGTGGGGTTGAAGGACGAGGATTCCCTGGGTTTTGTTACACATTTTTACTCCGGTTTGATTTTGTTTAAACATGCATGTATTATTTGGGTAAAATTAAGTATTTACAATAGATATCAAGGCCTACCTATGAAAGGAAAAAATCAGAGAGACAGAAAGAGAGTGAGAGAGAGAAAAAGAGAGAAGAGATAGACAGAAAGACTGAGAAGAGAAAAACATCACGTGGCTGATGATGTGTGTGAGCAAGGACGTTGTTGAGAGAGGGTCTGTCAGGGGACAGTCTCAGGAGCGTGGGCCCAGACACCTCACAGGATCTCCCAGATTGAAAAGTCCAGCTCCAGTCCCAGGACTGGTTGATTCCGAGAGATGAGGAAGGTGAAACCAACAATTTCTTCAAACTTTTGATCCTAGACTCCCAAGAAAACACTGATATCTGCATTGTTTTTCTATTTTTTTCCCTAGAAATAATACCTCTCATGAGCTACCAGTAAAAATAAAAATGATTATAATCATAAAGTAGCATTTATGGAGTGCCTATTGTACGCCAGCTAATGATCTAAGCACTCTGCCTGTATCCATCCGTTCAATCATGCTAGCAGACGCATGAGCTAGGTCCTACTGTCATCCCTGGTGTAGGAAGCTGTCTGTGACCTGCTCTGGCCCCCTTCACTGCTGGGCGACAAGGCTGCTAATGCCTCTGGGATGTACCCTTCTCCTCAACTGTCCTTGACCAAATGGGAGCCACTTTTCCTGAGAGGTTATTCCTGTCCACCTCTGCCTCCCAAAGAGGCAATGTGCAGCCTGCAACCAGCCAGCACAGGGGTGCAAAGGCCAATTCCTTGCCTCAAGTTGAGACCAACTTTGTACTGCAGCTCATTCTTCAGAGCTCCCTGCGGAGCCAGACAGAAGGTACGTAGACTCCAGCTGAGACCACATCCCTGACCACACCTGTTTTGCTTCCCCCCACCCCGCCGTCCCTTTTTCCTGAGAGCATTCCCTCCGTAAACCAAATGCATCTGAATCCTTGTCCCAGGTTCTGCTTCTAGAGAATCAGGCTTAGAAGGGAGTTTATAGGAGAGGAAACAGACACAGAAAGGTTCTGGAACTTGTGCAAGGACCACACTGTGAAGTGGCAGAGCCTGAATTAAACCCAGGCTGTCGAAGTAGGAGCCCTGGGAGCCTAGTGAGAATGACGCCACCCTGCAGAGAGCAGTGATGAGAAGGGTGCTAAGGCAGTTCAAGTCCGGGTTCTGCCGTCCCTGAGGCCCTGCTGCCCTCCACCCTTCAGGTGGGTGAGCTACATGAGGCCAAAAACTCCTTTGACTACATTTGGTCCAACTGAGTTTCTGTCACTTGCCACAAAGAATCCTAAGATGGCATCCTTGACATAAACAAGGAAGTTCGAGCCAAATCATTATCTTGCTTTAGAGACAAATTAATGAGCTTATTCTTGGACACATGTAGGCAGAGATGCTCAAGGAATGAAGGAATTTGAGCCACAGTCCTTTGCTAAGAGAGAAAAATCAATGATGTGAAAAAGTGAAATAAATCTTGGGCTGGGTACCACCGCCTCACACTGAAATAAGCGTATGGAGGGGGTATTCCCAGGATTGTTCAGGCACTGACATTAAGGAAGGTTGTCAGATTCCATAAATAAAAACAGAGGAGACCTGGTTAAATCCGAATTTCCCTATAGACAGTGAACAACGTTTTAGTATGAGTACATCCCATGCCATATTTGGGACAAACTACACTAAAACTTTTTCATTGTTTACCTGAATTCCAAATTTAACTGGGTATCCTATATTTTTTCTAGCAACTCTGTTAGGCACTTTTGTAAGCAAAATAGTTGAATTTCTGAAGCTGTTAGATACCATTCTTCTTTTCACCTTTTTCTAAACAACTGCTTTTCTAAAATATTGAGCAGACACAAGGCAAATATAAACTATATCTACGTATGAATAACAATGCGACAAACACCCTTGTGCCACCACCTGCCAGATTGAGAAGAAGAGTGCTCCCTGTAATGTCTGAAGTCCCCAGCTGCCTTCTCCATCTCATTCCTGGCTCCTCCCACAGAATCAAGCCCCGCCGTAAATTACCTGCCTGGCAGTCCGCTGCATTTTTCTTTTAACCGCCATTTATCACTTGTACGGAATACTACACAAAACACACGTACGGTACAAGAAATTATACAGAGAAACCTGTGTAACCACACCCCAGAGCAAGAATGTGATCACTGACAGGCCCCAGAAGTGCTCCCTGGAGTCCTGCCCCATCATCCTCAGCTCACTCCTCCTACAGAAAACCACTGTCTAGACTTCTCATGAAAATCGTTGACTCACTTTTCTTCATAGTCTTACCATCTTCGTAAACAATATCATTTAATTTTGCCTGTTCTTGCAACTCATGTAAAGGGAACCATTTATTTAAAGTATGTATTCGATATTAGTGTGCTGGGGCTGCCGTAACGGTAAAGCTCAGACCTGGGGGGGCTTAAATGGCAGAAACTTATTTTCTCAGAGTCCTAGAGGCTGAAGTCCAAGATCAAGGTGTCAGCAAGGTCGGTTTCTCTCGTGGTTGCAGATGCCCGCCTTCTGGCTGGGTCCTCACGTAGCCTTTGCTCATGTGCTCCTGGTGTCTTCCTCTTCCCATAGGACCCCACCCTTACAACCTCACCTAGACTTAATTTCCTCTTTAAAGGCCCGATTTCCAAATACGGTCACATTGGGAATTAGTGCTTCAGCAAATGAATTGGGGAGGTGAAGGGGGGACACAACTCAGTACATAACATGTTCTTTGTGACGTTCCCCCACCTCAGAAATGTGTTTGTGGAGTTCGTCCACCTCGTTGGAAACAGTCTCAGCTTGTTCATTCTGAGTGCTGCGCAGAACTCCATCACACATCTCTGAACGAGTGTGCTCTGTCCGCTTACGGTTGGTGACATTTGACTTAGTTCCAAGCTTTGCTTTTATGAAAAATCGTGCTTTGAACATTTTTTTCAACGGGCATCTTCAAGCACAAGTGCAATAGTTTTTCTGGATGTATATTTAGGAGTGAAGCTTTGAGTCAAAAGTATGGCTATCTGTAAATGTGCTGGGGAACACCAACATTTTCCCAAATAGGTTTAGTAGACATTCCCAACAGCACTGCAGGACAGCTCCTTTTGCCCCACATCCACACTAACAGTACTATCTCTGACTTTTTTTTTTTTTTTTTGGCCAATTTGTTCAATGAGTGATGGTATCTCATTTTGGTTTTAATTTGCATTTCTCTGATTAATTATAAGGACAAGCCTGTTTTAGTACGTTTGCTGGCCATTTGGGTATGCGTGGGGGAAAGCCCCTTCAGAATTCTGTCTGCCTCCTGGTTCACTTGTTTGTTTTTTTCTTATTGATTTATATATTCTGGGTGCTGGTCTTTTGTTGATTAGCCATATTGCAAATATCTTCCATTGGAGACTGACTTACCTGTTCACTTTCTTAATGGTGTCTTCTGATGAACAAAAGTTCACACTTTCTTTTTTTCCCTATTTTTTAATTTTTTGTATTTCAGTAACATTGGATTATAACATTATAAAACTTTCAGATGTACATCATGACATATTTCAGATTCTGTGTAGACTACATCATGTTCACCACCCAAAGACTAATTACAATCCATCACCACACATGTGTGCCTAATCACCCCTTTCACCCTCCCTCCTTCCTCCTCCACCCTACCCCTCTGGTACCCACCAGTCCAATCTCTGTCTCTGTGTTTATTTGTTGTAGTCTTTATCTCCTACTTATGAGTGAGATCATGTGGTATTTGACTTTCTCCCTCTGACTTATTTCACTTACCATGATCCCCTCAAGGTCCCTCCATGTTGTCACAAGTGGCAGGATTTCATCATTTCTTGTGACTGAGCAGTGTTCTATTGTGTATATATACCACATCTTTATCCATTCGCCCCTTGATGGGCACCTACGTTGCTTCCAAGTCTTGGCTATTGTGAATAACGCCGCAACATAGGGGTGCATGTATCTTTATACATTTATACATTTATACAGTTGTGTTTTCACCTTCTTTGGATACATACCCAGCAGAGGAATAGCTGGATCACATGGTAGTTCTATTCTTAATTTTCTGAGGAACCTCCATACTGTTTTCCATAGTGGCTGCACCAGTTTTCACTCCCACCAGCAATGTATGAGGGTTCCCTTCTCTCCACATCCTCTCCAACACTTGTTTCCTGTCTTGTTAATTATAGCCATTCTGACTGGAGTGAGGTGATATCTCATTGTAGTTTTGATTTGCATTTCCCTGATAGTTAATGATGTTAAACATGTTTTCATGTGCCTGTTGGCCATCCATGTATCTTCTTTAGAGAAATCTCTGTTCAGATCTTTTGCCCACTTTTTAATTGGGTTGTTGGTTTTTTTGTTGTTGAGACGTATGAGTCCTTTGTATACTTTGGATATTAACCCCTTATCTGATATGTGGTTTGCAAATATCTTCTCCCAATTGTTAAGCTGTATTTTCATTTTGTTGATGGTTTCCTTTGCTGTACAGAAGCTTTTTAGTTTGATGTAGTCCCATTTATTTATTTTTTCTTTTGTTTCCCTTGCCCAGTCTGACATGTTACTTGAAAACATGCTGCTAAGACTAATGCCAAAGAGCATGCTGCCTATGTTTTCTTCTAGAAGTTTCATGGTTTCAGGTCTTAAAAGTTCATACTTTTAATATTATCAAATCTATGTATACTTTCTTCTTTTTTTTAGGAAGATTGGTCCTCAACTAACATCTGTTACCAATGCTCCTCTTCTTGGTGAAGAAGATTGGCCCTGAGCTAACGTCTGTGCCCATCTTCCTCTACTTTATATGTGGGATGCCTGCCACAGCATGGCTTGGCAAGCAGTGCTAGGTCCACGCCCAGGATCTGGACCAGTGAACCCCAGGCTGCCGGAGCAGAGCGCACGAACTTAACCGCTACACCACTGGGCCGGCCCCTATACTTTCTTTTATAGTTAGTATTTTTCCTGCTTAAAAGATCCTCTCTCACTATGAGGTCATAAAGATGTCTCTTATATTATCTGCTAAAAATTTTATTATTTTTCCTTTTAGGTCTTTAACGACTTTAAAATGAGGTTTGTGTTTGATGATGTAAGATAGAACTCATATTTCTTTTTTTCCCTTTTCTTTTCTTTTTCTCCAGATGGGTACCCCATTGTCCCAGAGCCACTAGTTGAAAAGTCAAGGCTTTTCTGCATTTATTTACAATACCCTTTATGCCTTATATCAAATGTCCACATAGGCACAGGTCTGTTCGTTAGCTCTGTTCTCTTTCTTTGCTCTATATCTCCATCCCAAAGCCCATAGGACACTCTCTCAGTTACCACAAGTTTTGAACAAATTCCTCACCATGTTTTCTTTGAGTGTGTTTTATCTCTTCCAAGGCTTTGAGCCAAGACACATTATACACGGAAGCTCTGAAGCTGCTCAAAAAAGCAGAGAAAAATAGTGATGAGATTTTTATTGTGACTTTACTAAATATATGGATCAATTATGAGAAAATTAAAATATTTTAAGAATGAGTCCTCTAATAAAACAAATGTTTAGATCTTTCCATTCATATGGGTTTTCTTTGATGTTTCTTGGTAAAATTTCATTATTTTCTACATTGATTATACTTGCACAAATTTCGTATAAAAGTACTTTATATTTTTATGCTCTTTTAACTGACATGTTTTTATTGCATTTTTAATTTGCTGTTGTTGATATATAGAAAAGCAATTCCATTTAGTGTCCATTGACTTAACTAAACTTTTCATTAATTCTAATAATTTATTTATAGAGGCTTTGAATATTCTATTTACATACTCATATAAAATAGAAAATGGAAAATTATGACACTGTCATTTCTTCCTTTCCAATTCTTGTGTCTTTTATTTCTCTGGCCTTGCTCCAGGCCAGATACACTACTGATAGAAGTGGTAATGTAGGCGTCCCTGCCTGGTTCAGAATCTGAAAAGGAGATTTTCAATTACATCACTAAGCATTACATTTGCTGAAGGCTATTTTTTGATGCCTCTCACGAAGTAACAGAAGTTCCACTTATTTCCAGTTGGCTAAGAGATGCTTGCAAAGCTATGTGAATGGGTATAAATACAAACGAATACTAACATTTTATCATATTTTTTCTATATCTATTAAGACAATCGTATGTTTCCCTATTCTGGTAATGTAAATTATGTTCATATGCAATATAAATTATAGTAACTATTTTTATCAATTCTTGTACTCTTATGTCAATGAAAATAATCCATAACCAATCTACAAATGAAAATTTGGGTGAGTTTATTCTGAGCTAAAATCTGAGGACCATGGCCTGGGAGAGTCCTTCCACAAAGGAACAGAGCACTCCAAAGAAGTGGGGGTATACAGGGTGGTTATATACCCTCAAAGAGGATGTTTCACATATAATTGAAATGTCCCTCTTACAATAGTCACAAGATTGCCCTGTCGGCACAGCAGGTGGTGGGTCTGCTATCTCAGCGGGAGTAGCAGGAAGCAAGTCTATTGTTTGGAGCTGGGTGGTCACAGGTGAGCGCTGCCATCAGTTCCTAGCCTACGGAAAGATGCTTAATCTTTAAGGAAATGCCAAAGTTGGGAGGGGGAGGGAAGTTTCACCTTTATCTCAAGGGCCTTTGTTCTTGCCATAGGAAATGTCTAAGCAGATATACAATGCACGCTCAATAGCCACGGTCAGGCCCTTTTGGAAAAACAAGGTCAGGCCGAATTAGGTTTATACCAAATAGTTTCCTCATATACTCCAATATATCCTATTGCTTGCCATGTCTATTTGTCACTTGAAATAAACCCAACTTTATCGTGATATATTATCTCACTTAAGATATTTTGGATATGATTGGCTATTTTTTTTTTACTTTTTAATCTATGTTAACAAATTAGATTGGCTTGTAATTTTTCATTACACTCTCTGTGCCAGTTTTTGTTAACAAGCTCAAGTTTCCTTAGCCTCAGAGGTAGATTTACCACGATGCTGATGAAGTTTGAGTTTTGGGATTCTGACTTGCATCGAGCTCAATCACGTATCCACTACATATTTCCATACTCATAATTTTATTTTATTTTCTCATTAAAAAACCCTCCAAAATTTTGTCTACTTGAGATTCCACAAAACATGGATCATTTCCCTGGCCACTCTCATAAAATAAATAATGGAGGATATCTTCATGTTCCACTCTCAGGAAAAGTTTGTCTATTAGTGTAAATGTTTGTTATTTGAATATTTGATACAACATTCTCGTGTAGACATTTCGGCTACAATGTTCTGTTTGGGAAAACTTTTTTATTACTGTTTCAATCTCTTTAGTGGTTATAGGACTATTCAAGTTTTCTATTTCCTCTTTAGTTAGTTTAGGCAAGTTATATATTTTTAAGATTTTTTTCATTTTAAAAATAAGTGTTCGAGGGGCCAGCCTGGTGGCATAATTGTTAAGTTTGCAAGCTCTACTTCGACGGCCCAGGGTTCGCAGGTTCACAGGTTCAGGTACCAGGTAGAGATCTAGCACCACTTGTCAAGCCACGCTGTGGCAGCATCCTACACAAAATAGAGGAAGGTTGAGCTAACATCTGTGCCAATCTTCCTCACAAAAAAAAAAATAAATCAGTGTTTGAATTTATTGTCAAGAAGTAGTTCATAGTATCACCTTATGGTTTTACTATCTTTTTAATGTGTACAGCACCTGTGGCTATATTCCCCCACTGCATTCCTGAGAGTTGTATCTGGCCTTTATTTATTTATTTTTTTTTTGCCTTGGTTAATTTCACCATTATCTTATCAATTTTATAACTGTTTTTATACACTCTCTTATAAGTTTATATTTCACTAATTTCTTCTCTTATATTTATAATTTTTATCTTATTTCATTGGAATTATTTAGTAGTCTTCGTACAACTCCTGAGATGATGTTAGCTCTTTAATTTTCACCATTTCTTCCTTAATGTAATAAGGTTATACATTTACCTTTAAGTTTTTGTTTACTTGCAACCCACAAGTTTTGCTATGTAGTATTTTCATTATCATTAAGTTCAGAGTATTCTATTTTCTATTAGGCATTAAGACGTTTTCCTTTACCCATGAATTCTTTGGTGATGTATTTGATAACTTCCAAACTTGCCTGAATCTTCCACTTATCTTTGGTGGTTTCCGCATAATTGCATTATATTCAGAGAGCATACGCTGTGTAATTTCAGTCCTCCGAAATGTGTTAAAATTAGCTTAATGGCCTGGCCTATGATCAATTTTTTATCAATGTCTCATATGTAATCTACAGCGAAAAGATGCAGGGTTACATATATGATGACTGAGTCTATTTTTGTTCATCCTGTTGTCCAGCGCTTCTGTATCATTTTATTTGCGTTTGTTACTGAGAGACACGTGTTAAAAGCCATCCACTGCAATTATCTATTTCTTTGGTCAATTTTTGCCTTGTAGATTTCAGCAAATGCAAATTATTAGGCACATACAAATTCTGGGTGTTTTTTTGGGGGAGGGGTTGGTGTATTAAACATTTTATCATTATAATATAACCTCTATATCTATTATTGCTTTTGTTTTAAAATTTATTCTATCTCATATAAATATTGCCACATAATCTTTCTTTGGTTAGATTTCATGAAATATCATTTTCAATCCTTTAAATTGAATCTTTTGGAATGCTTCTCTATTCTATGTTAGATTTATTTTTTTCATTCAGTCTAAAGTCATCATGGCTCAGCTGGGACAATTAGTCCACTTATAGTTAATGGAATTGCTGCTATGTTTTGATTTATGTTTATTATTTAACTTTATGTTTTCTACTTGTCCCTAATTTTTACATTTCTTCTTTCTCCTTTTTTTAAGTTGACAATTTATTCATTCTATTTTTTTTCTCTATTTCTTTGGCACTACACTCTCTCTATTCATTTAGTGATATTCTAGAAATTACACCATGCATCATCCATTTATTCAAGTCTAAAATTAACCAAAACATTTACCTCCTAGATTATATACAGACTTTAAAACAGTTAAGTTTGTTGCGCTCCATCCTAACAGGAATGTTATTTTTGACCATGTAACTTATTTCTATATGTTTAACCCTGGAAGAAACCATAATTATTGTTTTATATACTCCGTGTTCATTTAGATTGACCTACACTTTTGCCACTTTCTGCTCTTTACCCTTTCTTTTGTCTTACATATCCATCTGGAATACCTTTCTTTCTGCTTAAAGTATATCTGCTAGAATTTCCCTTAATTAAAGTGTCTTGAACTCAAAATCTTTCAGCATTTGTTTTTCTGAAAACAAACTTATTTTGTCTTATTGTCTTAAGATATTTTGCTGGATCACAGTTATACACTGGCAGTATTTGTTTTCTTGGAGAACTTTGAAGATATTCCTTTGTCTTTCTCCTAATATCATTACTGTTGATATAACAGAAAGAATTCCGTCATTCCTTTGGATAAATAATTTGAACCTGAAATCCAGGGAATGTGATTTTTATACTATCCTTTCACAAGGGCGTTCGTCCTGCAAGCTCGCAGCATAATGTGGGGCAAACAGCTTTAACTCTGACTCTGCAGGCACCTTCCTCTGATCTCAGATCCCTGTGTTTACATTAAGACTTATCATCACCTGTGGGCTGGAACCTCTCTCTGTTAACTACTCTGTGCTACTGGCCCACCTACTTACTGAGGTAACTTTTCATTACCAGCTTTAGTTCTGGAATCTTCAGTTTCCTTTCTTTCTTGGGAGCTTGGCTATGGATTGATTGATTGATTGACTAATTAATTGATTTTAAGATTGGCCCTGAGCTAACATCTGTTGCCAATATTTTGTTTTCCCTTCTTCTTCTCCCCAAAGCCCCCCAGTACATAGTTGTATATTCTAGTTGTATGTCCTTCTGGTTCTGCTGTGTGGGATGCCGCCTCAGCATGGCTTGATGAGTGGTGCCATGTCTATGCCCAGGATCTGAACCGGCAAAACCCTGGGCCGCCCAAGCAAAGTATGCAAACTTAACCACTCAGCCATGGGGCCAGCCCCTTGACTGTCTATTTAATTTTTGTTCTTCTTGTATTTTCACTTAGCATATCTAGGTATTTGTAAAAGAAACATGTTAATTTTGCCAAACATGTTGCTGGAACCAGAAGTCCCAAAACCAGCAATGTTTGTCTGACTTGTATTTAAATTTCCCCACAGCATGGCAAAATATGAAAAGCTTCCCAATTAATTCAGTGACACTTATATAAGCCTGATGTATTTTTAAAAAATTGTACTCACAAAAAAGGGAGAAACTACCAGCCAATTTTCCTTATAAATAGAGATTTTTTTAAAAATTAGAAAATTTAATCCAGTAGCATATTCCATGAATAATACATCATCATCAAGTAAAATTTATTCCAAGAATACAAAAATAGCTTAATACTAGGGAACACATTAATAGTATTCAACACATTTCAAAGAAAAATGACTTCAAAAGTAACTATAGGATAATATTAATTTTAAAAATCAGGATATTAACAGTCTATGGAGAATAATTCCATTTGTACGTGAAAAATATGTCTATCTCTATATGGCCAAAAAAAGGCCAGGATAAATAAACTCTGAAATACTTACAGTGCTTCCCTCTATGGTGAGATGACGAGTGACTTCTGTTTTCCTCGTTATACTTTCATATGTTTCCCAAATCTCTCCAGTCAGATCAGTAATACCTATCAGGAAGCACTGATGGAATAAGAAAGTTTTCCTCTCTGCTGTGAACCAGGCAAACCTGACACCTCACTCTGGCAGTCAGAGGCCCCTCAAGACTGCATCTCTCTTCTAAGAGAGTTCCCCTAACAATTTTCAATAAAGGACCTTTAAAAACAAGCATTGCCAGGGGCTGGCCCCGTGGCCGAGTGGTTAAGTTCGCGCGCTCCACTGCAGGCGACCCAGTGTTTCGTTGGTTCGAATCCTGGGCATGGACATGGCACTGCTCATCAAACCACGCTGAGGCGGCGTCCCACATGCCACAACTAGAAGGACCCACAACGAAGAATATACAACTACGTACCGGGGGTCTTTGGGGAGAAAAAGGAAAAAATAAAATCTTAAAAAAAAAAAAAAAAAAACAAGCATTGCCAGGGTGGACCCGGTGGCAGAGTGGTTAAGTTCGTGCACGCCGCTTTGGTGGCCTGGGTTTGTGGGTTCAGATCCTAGGCACGGACCTTCATCAGTCATCAGCCACGCTGTGGAGCGACCCACATACAAAATAGAGGAAAACTGGCACCGATGCTAGCTCAGGGTGAATCTTCCTCAGTAAACAAACAAACAAACAAACAAACAAACAAAAACCTGGTATTGTCACACCCAGACATCAAGATCTTTCTCAAAGCCATTTCATTGCTCCTGTGTTCTTATTGCCATCCTTCACAATATCTGTCACATCAAGGCTCTCATTTAAATACCAGTTCCATTTTATTCCCTCTACCAAGACATCTCATCTAATACAACACAGAGCTCTTTATCGTTTATCCTTGGTCTCTACAGCCCTGCAGTCTCACCACACAATTCGGTATTGAATTCAGGAATAATTTATCATTTTTCGTAGTTACTATTTGCACGTTAATCCAAAACCAGTTTGTGAATATCAAAAGCGTGAACTTTTTTATGGCTTTCATATACTTTATGTTTTTCGTTTATTTTATATCTCAGTTATTAGCACATTCCATAATTCAACATGCAAAAGCGATAAAACAGGTGGTGAACCTGGCTCACTGGCTGTTAGTAAGAAAACAGAATTCTTGAGGAAGAAATACAAGAAAGTTCCAACACATCATTGACTCTCCGCTACGGCAGGACAAACAGCAAAAATAAGACATGAAAGAGAAATACACCCCAAAACTATGTGCACCTCCACAAAATTAAGCAGATGCTTTTTTAAAAAAATCAAAATGTAAATAAAACATTATCAACTTTTCATTTGGGGTTCTAGGGGAGCCTGGGAGGAAGGTCATAAGAGACAAACCGTAGTCCACTGGTGAGGAAAGTTTGATGACCAAAGGCAGGGACCTCTGGCGGAAACCAGAGGGGAAAGGCTGTGGTGTTGTTTATAGAGCAGGTGACGAATAAAAATATTTAAGCAAGTGTATAAGTCAAGATCCCCAGTCCGTTCTTCAGAGGAATAGTACAGCAAAAATGGTTGGATTTGAGTTTTCTTCCACTACGTTATCTGATTATGAGCGTCAATGCTTGTATTCATTCTGTACATTTGGGCCCCCTAACTTGCACCCTGAGAAAAGATTGGACATTTTCTGTGAGCCTGAAGTTGAACAAATAAGATGTTGGAGCTCCTGCTTTTAGGCTTGGCTCCTGTTAGCATACCTGTCACCTCTTGCTTGTGTTACCCCCACTAACCACCCCCAATGTCACCAAATTCTGCACGGCTCCCAACACCCACTCTCCAGCTCTAATCCACGGTCTAACAAGATGAAACTCTTGTCTAAAATTCCCCATCGTTTTTCTCTTTCTCTCATTGCCTGCCTTCCATTAAATCACGAGGAACAGGATAGGACAAAATAAAAAGTACAGCATGAAAATCAAGGAGCTGAAAGCCAACTCTCTGATATATAGACAAAACGTGATTTTCTAAGCAAAAACTAAATATATAATCATTAAAATTGTGTTCTGTGCCATGAATTTCTTTTTTGTATGTAATTTTTTTCAAGTTTGCTAAAAGTCAGTGGGGACCTGCAGACAATGGAATATTATGGAGCACTAAAAGCCATGAAAAGACATGGATGAAACTTAAATGCATATCATTAAGAGAAGGAAGCCAATCAGAGAAGGCCACGTACTGTTTGATCCCAACTAGATGGCATTCTGGAAAAGGCACACCTGTAGAGACAGTAAAAAGATAGCGCTTGCCCAAGATTTTGGGGGTGATGCATAGGCGGAGTACAGGGTGTTTTTAGGACAGTGAAAATACTCTGACACCATAATGGTGGATGCATGTCGGTAGACATTTGTCCAAATTCATGGAATGCACAACATTACGAGTGAACCCTGATGTAACCTATGGACTCTGGGAGATAGTGATGTGTTGATCCAGGTTCCTCAATGATAACAGAAAAAAAAAACCTCTGCCAGGGGATGGGGATAAGGAGAGGCTGTGAGTGTGTGGGAGCAGAGGAGGATGTGGGAAATCTCTGTGTCTTCTGCTCGATTTTGATGTGAACCTCACTCCTCTAAAAAATAGTCTTTTTAAAAAGTCAGTCGTAGAATCTTTGCAGTATGATTGGATGAAACGTGTGTGGCTCTTCCCTTGCAGTTAAATACTCTGGCCTAAAGCACCAGAACTGGTTCTAGACGCCTCCCCTAATGTCCAGACCGTGGCACCCATAACACGGTGGACGGTACCTCCTCCAACAGTGAAAGGATGTCCCATATTACTGACAGATAACATTCGAAAAGTAGGAAGGAAACAGGACTCTCTCATCAGCCCCTAAGACAATTCAGGTTGAAAATGTCAATAATTTTCTGTTTCAATCAAGTCTCCCTGCTTTGGGCTACTTGTCTTCATCATCGCTCAGGAACATAGTCACGTCCCCTCAACTTGGCCCTCTGAGTAACACCTCATGATTTTTGCCAGATTCATACAACCTTGAACCATTATTTACTTAATCTTTTCTTCATATTTTTTGTGTTTTATTTAAAGATGATTTCAGCTGAGTCTCCATATTCACTGCGGTATTGCCATATGCCATTATCTCTTGCCATAAATAAAAGGCAGCTATAAATAAAACACAACCAATAGCCCCAAAAGCACCTCAAGTCACATGTTGTGTGTGTCACCTTCTGGGAAATGCTTCAGAGAACACAGTTTCCGCGATCACAGGAGGATGGCTAATGTAATCAGCGAAAGAGACAAATTAATGTTTGTGTCATAAAACTTCCATTTCCTCTCCACATTCTTCTTTTTCCAGAGTTCTTTCCTTGGAGGAGATTAAGTGAGATGATACTTATGCACAAAATTCATAAATTGCAAGGGCCATACAGTTTTGAATATTAGCATTCTTTTCTGATGGCAATAGGAAAAGTGTCATTAGATATCAAAGACATTTTTTTCTATCTTTAAAATTCAGTCATATAATAAGTGTATATACCATTTTTAGCATAGTGTTAGTTGATGTAAACATTTTCAAATAGTAATATCATACACATATAAAAAGTGTTTTAATACATTTAAATGCCAGGTTATTCATATCCTGATCAAATTGAGTATTTGGTTTATTTCCTTCCCCCCCTTCCCTTTCTTCCTTCTTTTCTAATAAAGGCCTAATTATCACTATTTTACAAATTGAGTAACTGAGGCAGAAAGCTTAAATGACTGATTTGCAATTTACCATGATCGCATTCACAAATATCCCATGAAATGTAGGCTCAGGACGGGACCATTGGTCAAGATGACATGGGGTTACCTAGACCGTAAATGAGAA